>NC_141161.1:21581394-22213125 GCF_053477565.2 Lygodium microphyllum | reverse complement strand
ACATAGCAGCCCATCGACTTGCGTACCTTCAGACCAACTTGAAGAGAATCAAGTGGATGGAGGATTTAAAGATCGTGAAGTTGTTCATCTTTGTCGAGGCTCGTGCAAACGCAACCCTGCATGTCGGCGGTCGGCAAGCCAAGCATAACAAGTATGTGTACGAAGAAGTGACTTGGGTGATTCTTGCCGACAGAATCAAGGTGCTGGGACGTTATGAGAAGAATGGGTATCAAAGGAAGGGATACCCCAAGCTTCCTATGACCTATCGATTCCTGAAAATCCATGACCCCTCTCCATATTATTACTCGATCCCCGTAGCCGAATGTAACACAATCCCATTTTTCCCAAACTGATGTGCCAATAAGCTTGTTTTACTTTCCCAAAATAAATGTACTCAAAAGGGCTATGCCCTCATGAATGAATAAGAATTTTATCACTATCTGTCATGGCTGTAGGTGTTGGTGAATGAGTTAGGTGATTAGGTCACTTGGCTAAAAGCTGTACTGGGCATATTAATGTGATGTGAGAAATGTTTGGTAAGTTTTTAATGTAAAGAATCTTATTATCCAGGCGCAACCCCAAGTGCATATTCCTAGTCCCCCGACCCCTGCATTAAGTACAACTATAATGCAAGAGAAGAAGTTCCTCCTCAAACAAATCAAGCCACCTGAATTTGATGGTAAGGAAAGGAATGTTCAAACTGATGCCAAGATCTGGATCAAGTCCATGGAGGACTATTTTGAGGCAGCAGGAACTGCACTTGCTAACCATGCTATGCTCGCCAAACTTAAGCTTACATGCGAAGTAAGACTTTGGTGGAAACAATGGTGCAGAGACCAAGGGATCTAGGAGGGGACAGTCACTTGGAAAAAGCTTAAGGGAGCTATGCGAGGGAGGTATCTGCCACCTGCCTACCACACATAGAAGATGAATGAATTCTATGACTGGAAGCAGCTGGGTTTATCCCTTGAGGCATATTATTCAAAGTTTGTCTCACTCCTGAAGTATGCTCCTCCAATGGATATGATATAGCAGGTGTCAAAATTCTGTAATGGATTGAATCCATCTATAAACACACAATTGGAATCAATGCGTCCAATGGACCTACAAGACGCACTGATTCGAGGTACTCCAATAGTACAGGAGGTACAGCCCAAACCAAGGAATAATAGGACTTGGCCTTATAAGGATCAAAATAGGGGCATGTCTAAGGCTCAATCTAAGAGAGCACAGGGTCAGAATCAGGGACAAAGGAAGAAAGTTAGGGCCAACGCTGTCAACAACTTCGTTCCTACACAAGGTAATGTCATTCAGGCTGTGTCCCAAGCTTCAAAAGGTTAATGCTAAGCTTGGGAAACTTTGAATTCCTAGTGATGTCATTCGGGGTGACAAATGCTCCTGCTACCTTCAATAGGTTAATGCAGGATATCTTTATGCCCTATCTTGATGACTTCATACTCGTCTTCTTTGACAATACCCTAGTCTACTCTAAGTGGGAAAAAGATCATGAACCCCAGCTTTGCATTGTTCTTGAAACAATGAGAACACACAAGCTTTATGCCAAGAAGAAGAAGTGTGCATTTTTCAAGCGGCAGATTGAATATCTGGGATTCATTGTATCAGCAGAAGGAATTTCAATGGATCCGAGAGACGTTCTGGAATGGCCAACACCAACTTCTATCAAAGAAATACATAGTTTTCTTGCATTTACAGGATGGTACAGGGTCTTTATAAAAAACTATACTTTGATTGCAACGCCTCTGACTGATCTACTAAAGAAGCAAGTATCAATTGTATGGTCACCTGCTAAACAGACCAGCTTTGACAAACTAAAGCAAAGCTTGGTATCAACACCCATCCTGAAACTTCCTGATCTTAGTAAGGAGTTTGAAGTGATGCTACCCATAATCTGGAGCTGTTGGCTATCATCCATGCTCTCAAACTTTGGAGACATTACTTGCTAGGTAACAAATTTGCCTTAGTGATGGACCACAAGAGTCTTAAATGGATTTTCACCCAGAATGAGCTCAATATGAGGCAATGTCAACGGATTGAAGTACTATAAGAACATGATTTTGAAATCAAATACTGGCTTGGAAAGGAGAATGTAGTTGCCGATGCACTCAGTGGCAAGGCATTTCTGAATTCTCTGATTTTGCAGGATCCATCAACAGCAAGATCTCTAGCTAGAAATGTATCAATGCCAAAAAACACAATTCTTGAGCTAGCTAGAGAAGAGGCATGTCATGACCCAACCTATCAAAAATTGCTAAGGGAGATCCCCATCAAAGATCAAGACCGGAAGCTAAAAACAAAGTATCAAGAATTCTCTATCAATAATGGACTTGCCTACTTTAGGACAAGATTATGTATCCCCACAAGCCAATCTCTCAAGCAGAAGATACTTTGGGAAGCCCATGACTCCCCTTTCTCAGGACATCATGGCTATGCCAAGACCCTTAATGCGGTCAAGAAGAGCTATTATTGGGATAGGCTCAAAGGTGACGTTCTCAAATATGTCACGGAATGTTTGTCTTGTCAACACATTAAGGCCGAACATGTCAAAATGCTAGGGAAATTCCAACCACTTGACATTCGCCAAATGAAATGGAAATTCATTAGTATGGACTTTGTTGTTGGCCTACCCCAAGTTCAAGGAGGATACAACTCTATTATGGTCATGGTAGACATGCTCACCAAGGTTGCACATCTTATCCCTGTTAAGACAAACTATAAAGCCTCAGACATTGCAAGGTTATTCATCAAGGAAATATTCAAACTGCATGGGTTACTCAAAAGAATCATTAGTGATCGTGACTCCCTCTTCACATCACACTTATGGAGGGCTATCTTCGAGGCCATTAGGACTCAACTCTATTTCAGTACGGCTTACCATCCCCAAACTGATGGTCAAACAGAATGAGTCAACCAAGTCATTGAAGATATACTTAGGGCATACTGCTGTCGCGAACCCAAAAAATGGATTCAATATTTGCCACTAGTTGAGTTTTCCTACAATGCTTCTTGCCAACAAAGCATTCAGATGACCCCTTTTCAAGCATTGTATGGGCACGATTGTCATAGTCCTTTGAGCTTTTCGGATCCAACCTTGAGGGTTGAAGCTTCAAAGCAGATGCTAGAAGACATGGATGACCAAATCAAATCAATAAGACAAGACATTCAAGCTGCCAAGGACAGACAGAAGGCTTACGCGGACTTGAAATGGCAAGACAGATCCTTCATTGAAGGTGATATGGTCTTCATTCGCATATGTCCAAAGAAGAGTTCCCTATCCTTGGGTGAGTGCAAAAAGCTAAGTCCAAGGTATTGTGGACCCTACAAGATTCTCAAGTACCTAAGGCCTAATGCTTACAGACTTCGACTCCCTGAGAACCTAAAAGTTCATAATGTATTCCATGTCAGCCTATTGAAAAAGTATATGCCTAACCCTAGTCATGTGCTTGATGATCAACAAATTGTAATGCCTAGCCAAGGAGTCCTTGAGCTACGGCTTGACAGAATCCTAAATGTTAGGGAGAGGCATTTGAGATCCAGGACCTTGAGAGAATACCTCATCCAGTGGAAAGATTATCCCAAAGAGGATGCCACCTGGATGGATGAAAGTACTCTCAACCAACAATACCCCCAGATCTTCTCGAGGTGAGGACATCTCGATTCCTCTAAGGGGGAGAGAATGTAATATTTCTACAACAAAAAATTATAAAACACTAGATCCCACGCAAAACCAATATGAAGTAATCTCCCACAACAAAAAAATCTTTGGCCCAAGTGCTCCGTCCTCGTGAAATAACAATATCACCCCCCCCATTGGGCATAAGAAACTGTGTGCTTACAAACTCTCAAATCACTGCAGGAACTCCCCTCCAAGATGTAATGAAGCAAATAAGGCCAATGGCAAACAATGACAGCAGGCTAAATGCCTTTGTGATAAAACTAGAGGTCTAGGGCTTAGGGTTTGCTATAAATAGGCAGCCCTAGCCAAAGTTAGGGGCCTTTTGCCATTTGGACATGTTATTCATGTAAGTTTTCTTGGTAGTCACATTAGTTTTCTTGTCCTTCACCTACATGGAGGTGAGTTTCCATGGCACCAGCTTGGGGTGTGTTCCAAGAATTCTTTCTTGTATTCATGTTTTCACCATAGGTTAATGTAGTGATTTCTTCATTTTCCATTGTTCCATAGTTAGATTTTATGGTAGTCTAGGACCTTCATTACAATGGTATCAGAGCCTTGCTTTGATCCAAGGCACGCTTTAATTCCATCATTTTCATGATTATGATCTTGCTGGGGAGGTCATTTTCATGGAAGATCTAGTTACAGGCATCATTTCTGTGTACCTGGACTTGAAGACACAGTTACATGGTTTGGTTTCTCCTTGACAGTGACTAGATTGGTTGTACTACTTCAAACTGTGGTTATTTTAGTGCTTCTTCACAGAGATATGGAGGCAAGATGGAGGTTCATAACTACTTTGACAGGTCGTCATCAAATTTTACCTCATTTTGAAAACATATGGATCAAAAGAGGGTCAGACATGGCTGAAGGACACTTAAACCATGGTTACTTTTGAGAGGGAAGGGTTTGCTTCTAGACTCAATCTTTCTCTCTCCTCTTCTCAAGCTTTTCTCCATGGCTTCTACTGCTTCTATCTTCTCTCAATGGTTTCTACTACCTAATGAGACACCACAGCTTGATTCTTCATGTATTAAGCTTCCTAAAGAGTAGACATATGCCTTGATCAAGGAAACTTTCGTCTTGAGGTACATGAGTCTGTGCTTGTGTTGTTTACGCTAATCTGACCTTCTCCTCCTCCACGAGCTTGTGCTGTTTACGTTGATCTGATCTTCTCTTCCCCCACAAAAAAATCTGCAGTCAATATAAGCTTTGGCTAGGCATGAAATGAGCACAGATATGAGCATAGATCCAACATTTGTCAAGAAGGTCAACAGCCTAAATTGTTCTTATCTTGTCCTGACCTCCAATGTCCCAGATCGTGAAGCTAATGTTCTTATATTCCACAATTTCCACATTGAAACCAATGGCACTGAAAGAGCTTGGTGAAAGTAAGCCATAAGCGGGGGACAAGTTCACTCTGTTGTCACAAGGGGCAAAGATCTGGTCTTGCGAGCTTGACTTATGACTTGGAGAGGCCACGGTTGTTGATGAAGCTACGGCAAGAAACAGCGAGTGATCTGCGAGGACATTGAGCAGTTTGTCAAAGAATCCTTGTTTGGATGCATCTCTCACTCAAGAGGGCTTTTGTTTTGTTCAAACAACAAGAGCACTGATGCAATGACAACATCTTGAATGTCATTTCCCCTAAAAGGGATGACGATAACCCTGGAAGCGAATGCATGAGCATGGTACGCCTTCACCAAAGGAAGAAGAGAGAGAAAAGATTGGATAGCAGTTGAAAAGGGCCACTCAAGAAACTCATGGAATAGCAAACAGGGCTACTGTTGAAAGAGCCACAGGTGATGCACGAGAAAGAGCTACGGAAGAAGCACGGGAAAGGGAAGAATCAAGAATCGAAGTTGAGGCTTTGCTCAATTTCCATTCTCAGCTCCTCCTGCTACTGCCTCTGGAACATAGCTTTTAGTGCTATGATTTGCACTAGCAGAAGCACCAGTTTCATCTCCGCATCATCATCAACAAGAAGGCATTTCTGGTATCAACAAGCTTTCTATCTGCAATAGCCATGGCGAGTGATCCAGAGTAGAATGATCCACATCGTCATCAACAAGAGCACGAACATAGCAAATCTGTCAAACTCAGGTCTATTGCTCCATTGTATGAAGGCTGCAGCTTGGAATTCTGTGTTTCAGGCCAACAAAGTCGTGAGGAAGAGGCGGGCTGATATTCTTAGATTTCCTCATCTTGATAATGGGGCTTTTGGCCTTTGATGCTTCCTAAAGGTTCCTCATATATATAACTAGCAACAGAAGTGTGATTTATGCAGCAGATTTCATGGACAAATGTATTTTGCTTTGGTGTACTACTTGAGAATATGGCATGCATGCTAGTCAACTTCATATCAGGGAAAAGCCTTGCATTCAAAAGGAGTTTGTAATTCACTGCTGCCCACATCAAAATATCCATGACCATTCCTTGAAGGTTGAAGAACTTGGACAGCATAGACCGATGGAGCATTCTCAAGGGTATGATGCTCAAGTATTTGGTTGTTTGATCAATGGAAATTGATCAATGAACATCTATGGACAAATGGTTCAATGTTATGGATGCAACATGGTAATGAAGAATGGCAGCAAGATGTATTCTCCCTTGGACAAATGGAATGCAGGGATGAGTATGCAATGAATGTACAATACAAACTACTTCAGCCCTACACTTGGAAGAGTTAGTATTTTGATGTATGTAGGGGTATGAATAGGGCATACATGTTCATTGGCTTTCCTATGGGCAAAAGAGAATCTCTTTCAGTGAATCTTGACTTGGATTCATATTGACCATTTCTTGGGTATTCTTAAGCAAGATTTGCTTCAGTTTTGGAATTGCAGAAGTTATTTTCATCTATTTCAATACCCTACAGCTCTTCCCTACTCCTTTGAGTGTTTTGGTGTTGGAAATTTGCTCAAATTTTGATGAGAAGTACAAAAGACACTTGAAACAAGGCATTCACTCTTTACAGAGTGTGTCTGGCTGACAACAAAAAGCATTTCCAGAATTGTCTATACTTGTCCATTTGCAGAGCTTGATAGCTCATTTGAAAGAATATTATATAAGCTTCAAAAAAAGCCATAAAGCACTCAATTTGGACAATTGGAGCTCAAGTTATTGAGGATTTTCCACTGCTGTATACTCAGATTGCATGTATAAAATGGGAGACAGACATGGATATTTTGATGGAAGGGTAGATAATCATGCATATAATGATCCATATGGGCAGTATGAAGCTTGTGCATTATGCATGAATGGTGGGCAGCATCAATCTTATGCATATGAGCATGATATGGGTGCAAATAATGCCTATGGCACACACTATGCAGGGTACCAAGGACAGCCAGCTTATGTCATGGATTATCATGAGGAAGAAGAAGTACTAACCCGTCCTTTCTCCTTCAACAATGTTCATGGTACCTACTTATCAAGCCGTATGTTGGATGATCTCACTTCTCGAGGTCTATGCTACAAATGTGGAGAGAAGAATGTTATTGGTCATCCAAATGTATGCAGGGCACAGCATGTTAGAATTTCAGTTATCTTAGAATGGCCTACTCCTTTTGGCACCCGAACAAAGCTTATACCTCATCAAGAGCTGATGGAAATGAAAAGACAACTCATATGCTATAAATGTGAGGGTCAATGGTCTCCTAATCATGAGAGTTACTGTAGGAATAGTCACTTTGCTACAGCCCTTGTATTGGAGGATTCTAATGTAAATGTATCTCAAGTGGAAGTGCAAGTTTGTCATGGAAAGCAAGAAGAGGATAAAGATGTTGATAATAAAGTTGAAAATGTAGTGGGAAAGCTTAGGGAAATGTCTCTTAATGCAATGCATGCAGAAATTTGTAAAGAGCAAGCATACTTGGAAGATCAAGAAGAAGAAGATGATTCAAATGACCAAGTTGAAGAGCAAGATGATGCAGCTGAAGATGAAGAGCAAGAGTATGCAGATTCAAATGAAGATAGTGCACAAGAAGAGTTTGTTGCAGATATGAACGACAATGTATATGTGCATGATGATGAGTTATCATGGGGTAATGATGAAGACATGTATCAGCCTATCCTTGATCATGATTAGGCCATAGATAATCATGGACTACGACTACCTTATGATGGCATTTCGACTAAGTATGATTTTGGTTATGGGGCTGATATGACATATGACTTTGATGTGTCATTTCCTTATGATCTAGGGATTTATCTTGATGATTATGAAATTTTGGATGGATTTCCATATGACCCGAGAGGTTGTGACCATTATTTTGGAGGATTTCCATATGATCCCGGAGGTTATTATGGATGATTGGATGATGATTTGACATCCCTTGACTTGCAAATTTGATTGACAGCTTGTCTTCATTGATTTTTACATGGTTTATGGAAAAAAAAAAACAGTTGAAGAAGCATGAGCTCATTGTTTAATACAGCTTGCTGTATTAAATTACTGTCATAAAAATAAATGGTCTGACAACATCAAAGTCATCATTTCATGATTGGATATGATGCTTCTAGGTGTATTCTTCAAAATGACACCTCATTTGTTGGATTTGGAGCTATATTTAAGAAGTTATGACTCTTTTTCTATCACTGCCCTTCTATGGACAGCATGAGCAACATGCAGGCAGTCATCAACTTCTTGGACCATGGAATCTTCTTCAAATTGTGCTTTCGGACATTCATGACATATCCATTGTAATATCTTCCTATTTGCAGCTTTGAGGACAAAGCTAATTGAGGCAGGGAGGGTTTGTAATGAAGCAAATAAGGCCAATGGCAAACAATGACAGCAGGCTAAATGCCTTTGTGATAAAACTAGAGGTCTAGGGCTTAGGGTTTGCTATAAATAGGCAGCCCTAGCCAAAGTTAGGGGCCTTTTGCCATTTGGACATGTTATTCATGTAAGTTTTCTTGGTAGTCACATTAGTTTTCTTGTCCTTCACCTACATGGAGGTGAGTTTCCATGGCACCAGCTTGGGGTGTGTTCCAAGAATTCTTTCTTGTATTCATGTTTTCACCATAGGTTAATGTAGTGATTTCTTCATTTTCCATTGTTCCATAGTTAGATTTTATGGTAGTCTAGGACCTTCATTACACAAGAAAAAAAGGATAATGAATAATTGCAAATTTTTTTAAAACTCCCTCTCCTTCTCCCGTTGCATGGTGGGGAGAGAGAGAGTGTGTATGAGTTTATGGAGGGGCATGAGGAGGAAGGCATGCGGCTGCCACCTGTGTGGCCACCCCCCCTCTCTCCCACTGCTTTAACCATCCCCACCTCCACCTTATAAGATACCCCCCTCCCAATCTTCAAGGCGATCGTCCTGGCTTGCCGCCATTGCTGCTAGATTGCCGCTAACGCCGTCAGGCTCTTGCCATCACCATCAGGTTGCTGCCATCGTAATCATCTTCATCATCCTCACACGACTAATTATCATATTCTTCACCATCATCATCCGATTAGTCATTATCATCATCACACCATTTTTGAAAATCAAAAGCTTGAGAAGCTTCTATTGAAGCTCCACTATACCAAGTTCACCCATGGCTTTTGGGTTTCATAGATTGTGTTTCGCAAGGCTTATTTCCTGCGTTGCGAAGGAGATCTCGGGCTACAAGCAATTTCGAAATTCGTAAGGGGTCCAAGGGAGAGCTTGTTGAGTTGATATTATTTTCGTCAATGGCTCCCAAGTAAAAATTGCGAGGAGCACACGTGAGAGTTTCCACCCAAAGCACGAGAGTGGACAACGCCCCGATATTAGATACCCAGGTTCCGAAAAAATATATTCACATGGAAAGGATGCATAAAGAATGTTTTAATTCACATAGAGAGACTTAAATGCATTGAAAGATTTATATATTTTGATTCGATTTAAAAATTTCAATTGCATGAAGAGGTACTTATAATGCTTGCACTTCCATGGTCAAGGGTAGTCGTATTTTTGAACGTATGATGCATAAGTTAAAAGATGCACTTGTGCAAAGACGTCCTTGTTGCATCAGGCATATAGGTTGAATGCATTTTGGGATGTTCTTGTGTATTGGGAGGTTCACATTGTCGAAAAGGATGGGGCATATAGCACATGATGCACTTATGGAATTTGTAATAAATTCCTTGTTGTGACTCGTATATAGGTTAATTGTAGAAGGTCGTTTAATGATGAATAAATAGTTGCAATGAAAGGAAAAGATTTATGAGCTTGACAAAAAGCATATAGTATGCAATTCACATGAAATGATAATTATATTTTAGGTTAAGTTAGGTGATAAAGGAAGGATTAAATCAATGATGTATTCATTGGCATATGGTCATGAAAGAATGATGCATCCATGCATAGAGTTCTTTTATCAAAGTTCACAAATGGGAAGGGATGCATTTTCATTAAAATACAAAAGCTTTGAATTCGACGCATAAACGTAAGGTTTATAGGAGATAGTTCTTAATGTGAATCAAATCGTATAGGGCATGGAAAGATGGAAAGATCATTATAGATCCTATAGTTGCATAAAGGTGAAAAGCCTATGGTCTTGCAATTGCATATTTGCATGGAATGATACATCTCATACATCTTGTAGTTACTTACATCTTTTAAAAAAAGTACTTGCAAATTTTAGAGGAAAGTATTTGCATCTTTAAAGGGGAGATCATCTTTAATCGTAAGTTGGCTAGAATAATTAAGTAATTTGTGTGTAATTGAGTAGCTTACATGAAATTCATAAAATCTTGATTAGTTAGCATACAACGATCACCTCAATGTGCTAGGTTGGGTTAAATTATGTTAAAATTCTACTTAGTATCATGCTTAGGATATCGATTTAATATTTTCAATCTTAAAAGTTCAACCCACATTCATGAAATGTTAGGGTTATCTAAACAACCGTGCAAAAATGATCTAGGGTTCTCACCTTAAGGATCGGATAACTAAATGCTAGACTTTCATAAGGAATTTAGGGACCCTAGGGCCAAATCATTTATCAGCCTAGTGGGATTAGGCTTTTGGATTGGGGTCAATGGGACTCCCAAATCCTATACCTTGATCAAAGGTATTCTTGATCAAGGAATACCGTATGATAAGAGATGTAATCCCTCAAGTTAGGTACTCCTACCTATCTAGTGCAACAAGTTTGCAAGGTCATATGCAATTATGACTAAATTGCAAGATAGTATTGCTACACCTTAGACAAAGAATGGTGAGTTCTAATTACAAGTTAGATTCTCTAAGAATTGAGTAGTTGTCCTACTACAGCACTCTTTCTTGGGGACTGATTTGCCAAGCTTAGGGTAGTTGTGAATTGCCAAGGAAGCAAATTGACCAACCAAGTTAGGACGACGGGGTTTTCCAAGATCTATTTGACTATAGTATAAGGAAACCTAGGGTAGTGATAATTTGGGGTCAACAGGTTATAAACCCTAACCCAAGGAAAAAGGGTAAACAAGCAACCTAGCTTGCTAAACCTTTGGGATCTTGCCAAGTTGTGAATGATCCAGGATTGAGTGCTGGGAGTATTCGGGGAAAAGGAATCACACCTTAGCAGTTGGCCATACGAACAACCACAGGAATGCTCGTGATTGTACACTTAGGTACACTATTTGTACTTCTTTGCTCAAGGAACTAATTCAAGAAAAACAACTAATGATTCAGGTTAAAAGCCTGGAGGGAGAGGCAGGTTCAGTTACCTTCAGCTGTTTGCCTGACCCTATGCAAGGGGGTTGTTAGCTGCGCCGAGTATGTGGACCGAACCCGCCGCAAGAGGTCACTCCGTGGGTGCTGCTTGGAGTAGGAGGATACATGGGTGCCAGGGGAGGCTCTGGCCATAAATTCCTTACTTTTGGATCCTGCACAAGAGGCAAACGTGACTCAAGATGGGATCTCGAGGCCCGTATACTAGTCAACGAGTGGAACTTGGAGTAGCAATCATGAGGATTGCTGGGATAGCCTTCGGGGAAGATATTTGATGTATTCCAAAGACTATGATAAATAAAGATCAAATGTTTGCAAAAGAAACTTACTTGACATTGTTTTTCTATGTCAGTGCCTAAGTTACGTAAAGGAACGAGTGTTTAATTGGTTAATTAAGGAAGCTGCTTTTGCATGTCAAACATAATGTGGTAGTTAATTAGATAACTAAGCAACCCAAGGGAAGTGCGGTGGATGGACTCTGGGTCCATCCTATGGAAGGATGGTCTTGGTTAGTTGGGAACTTTTCTCGAAGGAATTGATAGCAAAATAATGATGACGTAGAATCAATAGAGTTAGAGTCTCGATTTATGCTATTTTAGGGGAACGGAATGGGACTATTCCCTATGGGCAAAGAGGTTGAGCTTCGCATCCCTCTCACTTCCCATCCCTCTCGCTTCCCATTCTCCTTGAACCAAGTGCAGTATAAATCTGCTTCGACCTTGATGTTTTTGCACAAAGAGGTTCATTTGGAGCTCGACGCCAGCTACTTCTTAGATACTTGACTACTAGGAAGAACCCTGATTTCAGGATGATCCTAAGTGGAAATGGCCGAATACTTCCGCTTCGTGGTAGACCGTAAGCCCTGTGACATTCCTTGTGAGTGCTAGGCGGCACCTTCTAGACTCTCTTCCCAATGGGTTGCTAAGACGTGTCCTACAAGAGGATAAGTAGTCATGTTACAAAGTCTCGTGAGAATGTAGTTTGATACATTGATTCAGGGGTATCAAATTATATGACCCCTTATGGTGACTAGTTTATTGACATGGTGCCTGAGAGGAATGGTTGTGTATGCACAGTGGATGACATGCAGCATAGCATAGAACATAAAGGAAAAGTACCTTTGGTAATCCATGATGGCAAGAATAAGAACTTACATGATGTATTGTGTGTCCCATCAATTACTAAAAATCTGTTGTTGTGGATCAAATGAATGACTAGAATTTGCATGTTCAATTTAACAAGCATGGATGCTTCATTGAGGAGTTTGGTAATGGCTACAAATTGATTGCTCGAGGTCATAGGAATGGTAGGATGTTTACTCTTGATGCCACTTTTCCATAGTTGAAATCAACAATGTTTTCCCATGGCTCTGGAATAGTTAAAGACTTGGAAATATGGCATAAGAGAGTGGGACATATTAATCTTCAGCGGCTGCAAATGATGCAGAAGAAATAACTTGTGACAGGTTTACCCAAGTTTTAGTATATAGATATTGGTCATGTCTGTGATGCTTGTCAGTTTGGTAAAGAGTCAAGGTTGCCATCTGTTAGGCATGTAAGAAATAGTACACAACCGTTGAAGTTAGTTCACTCAGATGTGTGGGGGCTAGCTCATAATGCATCTATGGGAGGCTCTAGGTATTATGTGACATTTATTGATGATTACAATTGCTATACTTGGATTTATATACTAAAAATAAAGGATGAAGTGTTTGCTATTTTTCAACAATTTAAAAAGTAGGTCGAAAAGGAACTTGATTGCTACATCTCTTGCTTGAGATTTGATAGTGGTGGGGAGAATGCGTCAAATGAGTTTAACAACTTTTTGGCTGAAAATGGCATACTAGGCAGCTTACATGCAACTACATTCCACAAGAGAATGGGGTAGTTGAATGAATGAACATGGTATTGATGGAATTTTCTCATGCAATGATGAATGAGAAGAGTATGCCTCTCTATTATTGGGATGAGGCTATTATGATAGCCATGTATATCTTGAACAAGACTCCCACTGCAGGTATTCATGATATGACACCATTTGAGAAGTTGTATAGCTACAAGCTTGATATTAGTCACATGAAAGTATTTGGTTGTCTTGCTTATGTGCACATCCCTGATGAGAAGAGGAAGAAGCTAGATTTGAAGGCAAATAAGTGTATCTTCATTGGTTATTCACAAGAAAAGAAGGCATATAAATGCTATGATCTCTCTACTTTGAGAGACACTAGTCAGCAGACATGTTATCTTTGATGAGATAGTCTCCTGGTATGCATCACTAGCTGTAGTGCCATCGGATATGCCTTCTACACATGCTTCTATAGTTGATTCGCAGTAGAGTACTAACATGCCCTAGTGGTACAACGGTACCTCCATGGACAAGGAGATTGCATAGCTCTGGCTCATCGTCTACTGACCCCACTATGTCAGGGAGGGGAAGATATGATGTGGTGAACATCAAAGGAAAAGAAAAAGTCATTGATGATACATCTGATGTGATGAATTCAGTCTATGACTCAGTTGATAGTCTAGATAGTGAGCTTGGTATTCCGACTGTGTATATGCCTGGCACTAGGAAAAACATGTATATTCTGCCTCATGAGAGAGAGGAATCGAGTAGTGCACTGTGGATATAGGCTGACTTACAGAGGTTCTTTTGTGAGGCATTTTGCTTATATGACAAAGGTGACAGAGGTCAAAGAGCCTGCTACATTTTCTAAAGCAGTGATGGATAAAAATTGGTGCACAGCTATGAATGAGGAGATAGATGCTTTGGTTGAAAATAGTACTTGGGATCTTGTGCCATTGGCAGAAGGAAAGAAGACCATTGGTTGCAAATAGGCCTACAAGATTAAATGCAAGTGAGATGGTAGTGTAGAGAGGTACGGTCACAAAGGGATATGCCCAACACTATGGGTTAGACTATGAGGAAACATTCAGCCCTATGGTTGCCAAGATGGAAACCATATGAATAGTGATCACATTGGTTGATGCTAAAGGTTGAAAATTGCAATAGATGGATGTTAAGAATGTGTTTCTTAATGGTGATTTAGTAGAGGATGTTTATATGGATCAGCCTGAAGGGTATGTACACCCTGATTTTGAACATTATGCATGCAAGCTGAAAAAGGCACTGTATGGGCTGAAGCAGGCTCCGAGAGCCTAGCATGCAAGGATTAGTAGTTACTTGTAGAGTTTGGGATTTACTGTTAGCAGGGCTGATCATAGTTTGTTTATGAAAAAGCCAAGACTTGGTAGTGCCAGTTATCTATGTTGATGACTTGATAATCATAGGTGATGATGACTTGGGGATACAACATGTTATGCACATGCTAAAATTTAAATTTGACATGAAAGACTTAGGTGAATTGAAGTATTTCTTGGGTATTGAGGTGATCAAGGCTACAAATGGTTTATGGTTGATGCAAAAACACTATGCCATGGAAATGTTAAAGAAATATGGCATGGCTCAATGTAAACCACTAAATACATCTCTTGATCAGAATGTCAAGTTGGACATTAGCACTGGAGCTCAATGTAACGTGTCCACCTATCCACTTGTAGGACACGTCTTAGTAGGCCATCAAGAAGAGAGTCCAAAAAGCGCCACTCGGCTCTCCCACGGAATGTCACAGGGTTTGTGATCTAGGTCTTCCCGAGTCTGCCACGAAGCGAAAGCATTCAGGCCGTTCCCACTTAGAACAACTTGAATCAGGGTTTTTCCTAATGGTCAAGTTCCTAGAAGGTAACTAGCGTCGAGCCCCAGATGAACTACTTTACACAAAAACATCAGGGTCAAAATGGATTCATGCTGCACTTGGTTCAAGGAGAATGGGAAACGAGAGGGATGCGAAGCTCGACCTCTCTGCCTGTAAGGCATAGTCCCATTCCGTTCCCCTAAAATAGCATAAATCGAGACTCTAGCTTTATTGATTCTAGGTCATTGTTTTTGTCACTGTCAATTCCTTTGAGAAAAGTTTCCGTCCAACCGGGACTACCCTTCCGTAGGACGGACTCATGGTCACATCCACCACACTTTCCTCAGGTTGCTTTAGTTATCTAATTACCTACCACATTTAGTTTGACAAGCAAAAATAACTTCTTTAATTAACCAATTAATCACTGGTTCCTTCACGTAACTTAGGCAGCACTGACATAGAAAAACAATGTCAAGCAAGTTCCTTTTCAACATTTGTTCTTTATTTATCAGTCTTTGGAATACATCATATAATCCACTTGAAGGCTAATCCATAATCCAGTCGAAGGTAATTCCATAATCCACCCAAAGGCTATTCTAGCAATCCTCAGGGATCGCTATGACATGGATGACCAAATCAAGTCAATAAGACAAGACATCCAAGCCGCCAAGGACATGCAAAAGGCTTTCGCAGACTTGAAGTGTCAAGACAGATCCTTCGTTGAAAGTGATATGGTCTTCATTTGCGTACGCCCAAAGAAGAGTTTCCTATCCTTGGGTGAATGCAAAAAGCTAAGTCCAAGGTATTGTGGACCCTACAAGATTCTCAAGTGCCTAGGGCCTAATGCTTACAGATTACAACTCCCTGAAAACCTAAAAGTTCATAATGTATTCCATATCAGTCTATTGAAAAAGTATGTGCCTAACCCTAGTCACATGCTTGATGATCAATAAGTTGTAATGCCTAGCCAAGGAGTCCTTGAGCTATGGCCTGACAGGATCTTAGATGTTAGGGAGAGGCATTTGAGATCCAGGACCTTGAGAGAATACCTCGTCTAGTGGAAAGATTATCCCAAAGAGGATACCACTTGGATGGATGAAAGTACTCTCAACCAACAATACCCCCAATTCTTCTCGAGATGAGGACATCTCGATTCCTCTAAGGGGGAGAGAATGCAATATTTCCACTACGAAATATTGAAGATCCAAAAATCACGCGCAAAAGCAGTTCAAAATAATCTCCCGCAATGATAAAATTTTGGCCTAAGTACTCCCTCCGCGTGCACTAGCAAACTCCACCCCGCATCGTGTGTAGAAAATCGTGGCTTGAAACCGCAAACCCACACAGGAACACCTCTTCAAGGGGGAAAAAAGGGGGATAATGGATAAATTTTGGTAATTATTTTTATAATAACCCCTCCCCCTCAGTCATCGCATGGCAGGGGAGAGGGAGTGTGAGAGGAGCTTCAGTAGGTGTTGGAGAAGCATGAGGGAGGGGGGCATGCATTGCCACGCGTGTGGCTATCTCCCCCCCCCTTTGTTCTATATGAGCCCCCCTCTTAAGCTTGAGAGGGAGGAGGGAGAAGAGGTCGTGTTGTTGCTATGCCGTGGAGGGAGCGCCGCCATCATCGCCACACTGCCACCACACCGCCTGGTCACTGCCACCTCCACCTTCCATCCTCGCCACCATCATCATCATAATCATCATTATCCTCACCTCCATCCTCATCTTCTCTCTCCACATCATCACCTAATAGAAGCTTGGAAGCTTCCATTAAAGGCCTCCATAAGCCTTATTCACCCGTGCTTTTTGGGTTTTCCTTAAAACCGTATCTGCAAGGGCCATGTCCTGCGCGGAAGAGGGAGATCTTAGACTGAGAGACTTGGAGTTACTCCGATGAAATTCACTACATAAATGGCTCCTAAGCAGAAGTCATGAGGCGCACACGCGGGAGCTTCCAACCCGAGTACATGTGTGGACAACGCTCCGATCCTTAATGCCCAGGTTCTTAAAAATTAATTCCGCATGAAAGGATGCATTAAGCATGATTAAATTCTCGTAGGCAAGTTTGAATACATTGGGAAATTCATACACTCGCATCAAATTACCAAGTTAAATTGCATGACGAGTACTTGCATGGTCAAGGTAGTTACATTCTTGAACATATATTGCATAAGTTAAAAGGTGGAATTGTCTAAAGGCATCCTTGTTGCCGCGTGAAAAGAACAGTGCATATAACACATAATTGCACTTAGGTAATAATTCCCTAGTTGTGACTCGTATATGAGATAATTTTAGATGCCCATTGAATGATGTCCAAAGAGTCGCAATGCATGGAAAGGAAATTATGAACTTTGCAAATTGCATGCGAGGATGGTTACATTTTAGGACGGGATAAGTAATAAAAGGAAGGATTAATTTAATGATGGACTCATGGTATTTGCTCACACATAGAGTCCTTTTAACAAAGTTTGAACGCATCTTCATTAAAAATAGTAAAGCCTTGATTTTCGTTGCATCATTATAGTTTAGGGAAAGGAAAAGAAATGCTCATTGTAAATCTTATAGCTGCATAGAAGGAAAAGGTTTATAGTCTTGAAATCACAAATTTGCATGAAATGATACACCGCATATATCTTGCAGCTCCTTGCATCTTTTAGGGAAAAGTACTTGCTAATTTAGAAGGAAGTATTTGCATCTTTAGAAGCGATGACCGTCTCTAAATGTGGGTTAGTTAAATCAACTAAGAAATTCACGTATAATTGAGTTGCTCACATGAAAATCATAAAGGTGCGATTAGATTGCATATAACGATCACCTCAAGTGCTAGGTAGGGATAAATTACGTTAAAATTCTATCCAGTATCGCACTTGGGATGCCGATTTGAGACTTTTGATCCTAAAGATCCTACCCACATTCTCGAAAATGTTAGGGTTATCTAAACACCCATGCAAGAATGATCTAGGGTCCTCACCCTAAGGATCAATTGGCCAAATACTAGACTTTTGTATGAATTTAGGATCCCTAGGGCCAAAGTGTTATCGGCCTAGTAGGGTTAGGTTGGAACCCTATATATTGGTCAAAGGTACTCTTGGCCAAGGAGTACCGTGTGATGGGAGAAATGATCCCACTGTCAAGATTGTGGGAGAGAAGGAAGGAGTCTCACTTGTAGCTTTCTCACTTGCATAATGGGAGAATAGACACAAAGGTGGAGGCTGAAAACAGTTTTTCTCTTCTTAGTTGTGTAAGACAAAAGAACTCTAGTACATAGAAATAGAGGAACCCTATATATGGGTCTCAAACCAAACTCAACTAACTAAGGTGGCATACTAACTAAGCCACGAACTAGAGTAGATAAGGATAGCTGTCATCTAGCTATTATTCATGGGCGGTGTACCAACTGCATCTGTAGCTAACAAGTCGGTGACATAAATGCACAATGGTCACCTTGGCATATCATGAGTGGAGCTTGATATCTCAACACTCCCCCTCAAGCTCAATCCCAATTCCTACACACCAAGCATGTCTCTGAACTTGCGCAGCTTCTCTACGCCCAATGCCTTCGTAAATATGTCAGCTACCTGAT
This sequence comes from Lygodium microphyllum, assembly GCF_053477565.2. NCBI lineage: Eukaryota > Viridiplantae > Streptophyta > Polypodiopsida > Schizaeales > Lygodiaceae > Lygodium > Lygodium microphyllum. Next base: position 22,194,466 of record NC_141161.1, on the reverse strand, counting down.
CCTCTGTGCCGACATAAACTAGATCAATAAGACGTAGTAAAACTCTCCCTCGCACATAGTGATAATGCACCTCAATGTGCTTTGTTCTAGCATGATAGACTGGGTTATTTGCCAAGTGTATACTACTCATGTTATCACAATAAATGACAACTGGCCCATCTGTAGACTGATGCATATCATAAAGTAGCTTATGCAACCAAGCTACCTCACATGCAACCATTGCTGCACCCCTGTACTCAGCCTCTGTGCTCGACAAGGCAACTATAGGTTGTTTCTTGCTGCTCCAAGTGACTGCAGCACTCCCAAAAGAGAACAAATATCTACTGGTAGATTGTCTATCAGAAATACTACCAGCCCAATCAGCATCAGTGTATCCATGCAACTGTATCTGAACCCCAGACTCATAAAATAGTCCATACCTCAATATGAACTTCACATACCTAAGTATGCGTCTAGCCGCATCTAAATGCGGTTTCCTTGGAGCCTGCATAAACTGACTTACCAATCCAACAACATAGCTCAAATCTGGCCTGGTAATAGTTATATAAATTAAACTTCCTACTATGCGTCTGTACATAGTAGGGTCTTCCAGAAGCTCACCTGCATCTACGCTCAGCTTCACATTTTGCTCCAAAGGAACTGAAATAGGCTTACAGCCTGTCATCCCATATTTGGACAGCATGTCCAATCCATACTGCCTCTGCAAGAGCCATATCCCACTTGGTGATCTAATCACCTCAATGCCCAAGAAATAACGCAGCTCTCCCAAATCCTTCATCTCAAACTTCTGCTTCAATAGCATTTTCACATGAAGGATATCTTCATCACTATCACCTGTGATAATCAAATCATCAACATAAATGACAAGCATCATAATACCTTTCTCTGTTTTTCTCACATAAAGTGAGAAATCTGCCTTGGAAATCTAAAAGCCAATAGTGACAAGATACTGTCCTATCTTGTCAGATCATGCTCTAGGTGCTTGCTTCAAGCCATACAAGGCTTTCTTCAACCTGCAAACAAACTCAGGATGAATAGCATGCACATAACTTGGTGGCTGCTCCATATAGACCTCTTCTTACAAATCACCATGCAAGAAGGCATTCTTTACATCCATCTGATGTAAAGACCATCCCTTTGATGCAACCATAGCAATGACTACTCTTACGGTTGTCATCCTTGCAACCGGACAGAATGTTTCTTCATAATCAATGCTATATGTTTGTGCATACCCCTTGACTACTAATCTTGCCTTGTATTTGTTCACGGAACCATCTCCATTGTGCTTCACCTTATAAACCCACTTACAACCAATTGCATTCTTATCTTTAGGCAAAGGTACCAATTCCCATGTAGCATTTGCTTCCGAAGCATCCATTTCTTCATCCATGGCTTTCTCCCATTTTTCTTTTCCCATGGCTTGCTCAAAAGAAGTGGGTTCTGGTTCCCGTATCACTTTGACTATATAGGCATAATGAATGGCTGTAAACCCATCATATTTCAGCCTATCCACAGGATACCTAGCTCTAGTAGACCTACGCAAAGTAAGCTCACTTCCAAGTGCTCTCAAAACATCCCTAGTCTTCCTTACTCCATGTGTAACAATAGAAGGAATACCCAACTCATCATTAATGCTCTATTCTGAGCCACTGAATTCACCATCCACATAAGAGTGACCTGTTAGAAATCAAGCTCACCGTCACTGTGTCTTCATCTATGACTGACATCTATGACAGCTAGTGTGTACAGCTATCTACATGTGACTACATTAAATAAGTCGGGTTAGTAGTCAGTTAGTGACCTGACTAGAGTTAGTCAGTCTAGTCTAGTCTACGTTTACACTAGGTCACTTTATCTTGTAGTGTGTGTGTTTTTCAGTAGAGTGTGTGGAAATGAAGGAATGATCTTGAGAGCCTGAAGGCTCATGGATATGGAGTCTTTTCCTTTCTCTCTCTCTACTCTTTGAACATGGTATCAGAGCTTCATCCATGAGGCTGTGGGAGAATGGGCATGAAAAACCTACAATGCAAAGGAGATGGAAGTAAGGAATGAGGAAGAAGCTGGACACTTGGAAATGAAGCCATAGTCAAAGGAAGGAATCAGCGTGGACTGCCTTCTGAAAATCGTGGACTGCCTCCTGAAAATCAGCAACCTGTGTCTGAAAATAGTGGACTGCCTCCTGAAAATCAGCAACTTGTATCTGAAAATTTGTGCCTGGTGATCTGAATGGACAGCAACTTGTATCTGAAAATCTGTGCCTGCTGATCTGAATGGACAGCAACCTATATTTGAAAATCTGCGCCTGCTGATCTGAGTGAACAACAACCTGACAATCTTCAGTGGGGCACCTGGACAAGGTTCATAGAGCATGTATGCTCACTATTGAAGGTATTTGAAGTGTGCAAGAAGTAAATGCTTGTGTGGGAGCTCTGTTATGAGTTGGAGTGACAAACACAGACCTGTAATCATTTTTGAACTACTATAAACATGAATGGACAGCATACATTCAGTCATTATTGACACAGGAGCCTTGTACTACACTCAGAAGGCATCTTTGGAGCACAAGAATGTGTCAAAGCATGTATACATTGGATCAAATGTCTTGGAGCTGAGATCTCTTGCTCAGAATACTCAGATTTGAAAATCAATGACAGGCTGAAAATTGTCATACACAGTAAATGACAGAATACTCAGATCTGAAAATCAATGACAGGCTGAAAATTGTCATACACAGTAAATGACAGAATACTCAGATCTGAAAATCAATGACAGGCTGAAAACTGTCATACACAGTCAATGACAAAATACTCAGATCTGAAAATCAATGATAGACTGAAAACTGTCATACACAATCAGTGATAAGTACTGTGCATTACTGAAGCAATACAGGTCATCTTGGGGGTTCCATCATCTATATGAACTGGCCTATACATGCTGAATGCATGGAGAATTGAAGCAAGCAATGAGCATCGTTGAAAACTAAATTTTGAAGCTGAAAGAAATGCAGTTACACTGTCTTGGTTAATTACAAACAGCTCATGAGATTTATGCCATTGGTCAATGAAGACAGGTTGTCTATGCCTACTTAGATGCTCATGTATTGAACTTGCCACTATAAAGTAAATGTATGACATGGTCAAAAGACATTTTGGAGCTGCTTGGAGCTTGGTATGCTGAATTTTGGTTGACTGCAATCTGAAACTGAATTTGTTGACACACTCAGTTTTGGACTTGAAATTGCTGCTGGTTACTCACAGTTTACAGTTTTCAGACTGCATGTATGTACCCTAGCAGTGAGGTTACATAAGCTTAAGCTGAAGCAAACACATAGCTTATGTATTGACAGTTATATCTACAGTTGAGACCACTTGTTTGAGGGTTGTTTTGGGGTGTCAGTGGGCTGAAATACCCTGGTTTTTTTCTGCAATTTAGTGCAGAAAACTGTCATAAACTGTTACGGACTGAACTTAGTCAGGCATACTTATTGGACTGCAGGGAGTCAGGCACATGATAGACAGTCTATTGCATCATGGCTAATGCACATGGGATCGGACAATATCACTCAGATAGTTGGAGAGAAGTTGGATAATAAGAACTTTACATTATGGAAATTCAGAATGAAAAACTTTCTGGTTGGCAGAGGTTATTGGGATTTATGTACAGGAGATGAAGTTGCTCCTGAGTTGCCTGCACACAATCCAACAAATGAACAGAAAAGAGCCTACAGGCTATGGAATGAAAGAGCATGCAAGGTGCTGCATTGGTTTTCCTTATGTATATCTGATGCTATGGTAATTCAAATCACTAGATGTGAAACTCCGAAGGATGCTTGGGACATACTGATGAAAAATTATGGAACCATGACACATGCAAGAAAGATCCAGTTGAAACAGCAGTTCAACAACATGTCTAGGAATGGCAAGAGCATCCAAACGTATACCATGGAGATTAAGACCATAGCTGATCAACTTGCTACTATTGGCTCAAGTGTATCAGAAAATGATATGATTGTTGTTGCTTTGAATGGCTTAGGCAAAGAGTACAAAGCTTTTGACACTTCCATTTCTGTCAGAGAAGAGCCCCCTAGCTGGGAAGAGCTAGTTGCTTTGTTGCTGCATGAGGAAGTCAAACTTGGTTTGAATATAGGTTCTAGTGCATCTCAGAGTAGAGACACTGTGTTGTACTCTAGCCAGCGTGGCAAAGGATCTAGAGGTCGTGGTTCATTTCGAGGTCGTGGTGACACTCGTAATACTTATGGACAGCAGCAGCAGTAGAGTAATTGGCATGGTGCAAATACACAAGGCCAACATGGATCTGGTGGGTTTAGAGGCAAGGGGAGATCACCCCGAGGTAGAGGTGGTGGTTCTGGTTCATGGCACTCGTCTGATCAGTCCAACAGGGACAAGGACTATCATTATTGTGGCCGGTATGGGCATATTGCAAAGGATTGTTACAAGAAGCAGGGAGATATGAAGGCAAAGGGCAGACAGCATGGGCACTATGCATCTTCCAGTGGTGCTCATGATGAGTCAGTTGATAGACTCTTTGCTATGCAGCATGTATCTAAAAATGCATCGAGACATGATAGAGATGACAGATGGTACATTGAATCTGGAGTGTCAAACCACATGACCCCGCATGGAGAGTGGTTTGATGAGATGGTTGCAGGTACACATGGTCATGTATGTACTAGGGATGATACCCAACATGACATAAAGCATAAAGGGATTGTTCCATTGATGATGCCTGATGGCAAGAAGAAAGGCCTGCATGATGTCTTACATGTACCGACCATAACAAAGAATTTGTTGTCTGTGGGTCAAATGGCAGAACAGAATCTGCAAGTGAGGTTTAACAAGGATGGATGTTTCATTGAGGAGTATGAAAATGGCTGCAAGTTAATTGCCAAGGGCAGAAGGGATGGCAAGATGTTTACTTTGGAAGTAACCATTCCTAAACTTAAAGCAGCTATGTTTGCTCATGATGAGAGTGCCATCAGAGATGTAGAGATCTGGCACAAGAGAATCGGACATGTCAATGTACAAAAGCTGAAATCTATGCAACAGAAAGAAGTAGTACTTGGATTACCTAAATTCAAGTATAATGATTTTGGTCATGTATGCCCTACATGTCAGTTTGGGAAGCAGGCACGGTTTCCTTTCATGAGACATGTAAAAAACAACACTAGGCCTTTACAGTTGGTACACTCTGATGTCTGGGGTCCTTCACATAATGCTTCCTTTGGCGGTGCACGATATTATGTCTCATTTATTGATGATTTCAGCAGGTACACTTGGATTTATATCTTGAAACATAAGGATGATGTGTTTGATGCATTCAAAGACTTCAAGAAACATGTTGAAAATGAATTGGGCTGTTATATATCATGTTTGAGATCAGATGGCGGAGGTGAATATGTCTCAAACTACTTTGACAGGTATCTTGCTAGACATGGGATCAGAAGACAGCTCACATGCAGTTATACACCGCAGCAAAACGGTGTTGCAGAGAGGAAAAATAGGGTTTTGATGGAGTCAGCTAGAGCTATGATGAATGAAAAATGTCTGCCAAATGGTTATTGGGCTGAAGCAGTGGTGACTGCTGTATATGTGCTGAATCGAACCCCTACAGCAGGGATTCATGAGGTCACTCCGTATGAACGGCTGTATGTTCATAAACCTGATATTTCACACTTGAAGGTATTTGGCAACATTGCATATGTGCATATACCGGATGAGAAGAGGAAGAAATTGGATCCTAAGGCAGTGAAAAGTGTGTTTATTGGATATGCACAGGAACGGAAAGCTTACAAGTGTTATGTACCTTCTACGCATGAGACACTCATAAGCAGAGATGTGGTATTTGATGAGTTAGCATCTTGGTATGGGAATCCTGTTGCAGTGCCTACTGATGGCTCACCCAGTATGAGTCATGCTGAAAATACTCCTGCAGAGAGTACTTCCATGACTGGTCAGACAAGTGATGTATCATCTGCAGTGAGTCCTTGGACAGGGCGATTACGGAGTCGCACTACTGCATCCACTGACTCGGATATGTCAGTGAGGGGGAGAATAGATAAGGGAAAAGAAAAGGTTTTTGAAGATGTAACAAGTCCACTCACTGTAGGTTATGATTCATCTAACAGTGACAGCTTAGATAGTGAATTGGGGATTCCGTCTGTTATGACGCCAGGTGCTAGACAGAGCCGTTATGTGCCGCCTCATGAGAGGCAAGCTCACAGTGAGCCACAGCTCAGGAGATCAGAGAGGGTCAGACGACCTGTTGACAGGTATACTTACACTGGATATTCAGCCCGTCATTATGCTTATATGACGAAAGTAACAGTTTTTAGAGAACCAAGTAAGTTTGATGAGGCAGTTTCAGATGAGAATTGGCGTGCTGCTATGGATGAGGAATATTCAGCTTTGGCTGAAAATTGCACATGGGATTTGGTACAGTTGCCTGAGGGCAAAACACCTATTGGATGCAAGTGGGTGTATAAGGTAAAATGTAAATCAGATGGATCATTGGAAAGATATAAGGCTAGGCTAGTTGCAAAAGGGTATGCGCAGCAGTATGGTCTTGATTATGAGGAGACTTTCAGCCCTGTAGCAAAGATGGCTATAGTTAGAACTGTGATTACTCTGGCAGTAGCTAGAGGCTGGAAACTATGGTAGATGGATGTAAAGAATGCATTTCTCAATGGAGAATTACAGGAAGAGGTTTACATGGAACAGCCTGAAGGCTATGTACATCCAGAATTTCCAGCACATGTATGTCGGCTGAAAAAGGGATTATATGGGTTGAAACAGGCACCCAAAGCATGGAGTGCTCACATCAGCAGTTATTTACATCAACATGGTTTCTGATTGGGAGATGCTGATCATAGTCTGTTTGCGAAGAAGACAGATAGTGGCTATGTTTTTCTAGTTGTCTATGTTGATGACTTAATCATTACAGGAGATGATGAAAATGGGATTGCAGAAATAAAGACATGTTTGCAGGCTGAGTTTAAGGTCAAGGATCTTGGAGAGTTAAAATATTTTTTGGGGATTGAGATTGTCTCTACACCTCGAGGCATATGGCTGCTACAGAAGCAGTATGCTCATGACATGTTAAAGAAATATGGTATGGTTGATTGCAAGCCTATGGATACGCCTTTGGAGCAGAATGTCAAGCTATAGATTGATGTTGGGACAGAGATTGAGAATGTTACTATGTACAGACAGATGGTAGGCAGCTTGATCTATCTCACGATCACTAGACCTGACTTGAGTTATGCTGTGGGGCTGATCAGTCAGTTCATGCAGAAGCCTCGCAAACCACACTTGGATGCAGTCAGAAGAATTCTAAGATATGTAAAGGGTACCATAGATCATGGGCTATTTTATGCATATGGGAAACCCCTTGACTTGATGGGGTACACTAATGCTGACTGGGCTGGTTGCACATATGAGAGGAGGTCAACCAGTGGCTATGCATTTGGATTGGGAAGTAGCATGACCAGTTGGCAGAGTAAGAAACAGCCTACAGTTGCATTGTCCAGTACGGAAGCAGAGTATCGTGGTGCGGCCTTAGCGGCCTGTGAAGCTAAGTGGTTATAGAAGTTACTGAATGACTTGGGAGTACACTTGGACAGCAAAGTCAAGCTGTACTATGACAATTTGAGCAGTGTTATGTTAGCAAGCAATCCTGTTTATCATGCAAGATCAAAACACATTGAGGTTCGCTACCATTTTATCAGGGAAATGGTTTTAGCAGATCAGATTGACTTGGAGCATGTGAAGAGTGAAGACCAGGTAGTAGACATCTTTACCAAATCACTTGGTAAAGATAAGTTCATTCATTTTAGACAGCTACTTGGAGTGATGCAGATGATTTGAGTTTTGTTTTTGAGCTTGAGGGGGAGTGTTAGAAATCAAGCTCACCATCAGTGTGTCTTCATCTATGACCGACATCTATGATAGCTAGTGTGTACAACTATCTACATGTGACTACATTAAATAAGTCAGTCAGTGACCTGACTAGAGTTAGTCAGTCTAGTCTACGTTTACACTAGGTCACTTTATCTTGTAGTGTGAGTGTGTTTTTCAGTAGAGTGTGTGGAAATGAAGGAGTGAGCTTGAGAGCCTGAAGGCTCATGGATATGGAGTCTTTCCCTTTCTCTCTCTCTACTCTTTGAACATGACCTGCATTCACATCAAACATGAGCTGATCTACCTTCTCTTTTCCTTTTTGTGAAACCTGCATATCACTATCTGCATTGTTTTGAGGAGATTCTCCTGATCTCAATCTGCCTGTCCATGGCGAAGAATGTGAACCACTGCTAGAGGACACTCCAGGTCCACTAATATTTTGTGACTGTTGCTGTGAAATCTGTGTAGCATTACCATTTTGTGCATCTACATCAACAATCACATTTACTGGTTTATACCAGCTACTAATCTCATAAAAAACAACATCTCTGCTCACTATAAACTTACGAGTAGAAGGGTTATAGCATCTATACCCTTTCTGCTGGGCAGAGAGTAGCCAATAAAGATGCACTTCTCAGCTTTTGTATCCAACTTGGATCTCAACTCATCTAGCACATGAACATAGGCAATGCAACCAAAAATTTTCAAATGAGAAATATCTGGTTTCCTACCAGTATACCTCTCCTCTGGAGTCATCCCATGTATTGCTGCAGTGGGAGTCCTGTTCATTATATAGACTGCTGTAGCAACTACTTTAGCCCAGTAAAAATTTGGCTCGTCCTTTTCGTTGAGCATGGCATGAGATACCTCTCCAATATGCCTATTTTTCCTTTCTGCAATTCCATTTTGTTGTGGGGTATGACTGCATGAATATTGCTGCTTTATGCCATGCTCCTACAGGAACCTTGCAAACTCATTTGAGAGGTACTCTCACCCTCCATCTGACCTTAGGCATTTTATTTGCAGGCCTGTTTCTTTTTCAACCATAGCTTTAAGAGTTTTAAAATGCCCAAACACTTCACTTTTCTTTTTCATAAAATACACCCAAACTTTTCTGCTATAGTCATCAATAAAAGTGACAAAATAATGACAGCCTCCAATAGATTCAGCTTTAGTAGTCCACACATCAGAGTGGATTAATTCCAATGGCTTCTTACTCTCTTGAACATGTCTAGGAAATGGTTTCCTTACCTGTTTTCCAAATTGACAGGCTTCACATACGTTATGCATTTTTGCAACCTTGAATTTAGGCAATCCTACAATAATATTTTGGGCTTGCATTGATTTAAGTCGTTGTACATTAACATGACCAATGCGTTTATGCCAGATATCAATATCTACAACTACACCAGTCCCATGTGCAAACATTGATGCACTCAATTCAGGCATGTCTGCATCCAACGTAAACATTCTGCCCTTCTTATTTTCTTTTGCTATCAAGCGACCTTTATTTTCCATATCCTCAACAAAGCATCCATGAGGATTAAATCTGACCTGCAAGCCCTGCTCAACCATTTGACCAACAGAAACCAGGTTCTTGGTGATATTCGGGACATGAAATACATCCGATAGGTATTTCTTTTTCCCATCCTGCATAGACAAAGGAAAATTTTCAATCTGCACAATAGGATGTGCAGTATCATCACCAGTCTCCACAAATCCTGGTTTTTCCATTTTCCTTGCATCCTGCATTCATTCTGCATGACCTGTCATGTGGTTTGACACACCTGAGTCAACATACCACACTTCGTTGCTTTCTTCTGCACTTGTCATAGAATTGTTCATGTGCTGCACCATAAACAAATGCTCATTTCTGTCATCACCCTGTCTACTAGAAGATGCATAATTCCCTTGTTGCAATTTTCCATTCACGATGTCATTCTGCTTTTTATAGCAATCTTTAGCCATATGACCCATTTTACCACAGTAGTAGCATTCAACATTGCTGTTTGCATTTTGGCCTCTTTGCCATCCACCACAACCTCTTTGGCTCCCCTTGCCTCTAGAGTTACCATGTCCTCCTCCATAGGACTGGTTTTCTTGAGTTTGCTGAATATTCTGATTTCTACCACGGCCTCCAGATCGGCCTCCTCTACCTTTGCCTCTACCTCTTCCAGCATTTGAGTAGAAGACAGTTTCTTTTGAAGTTCCTCCTGAAGAAGATGCACCACCATTTCTCTGCTCCTCAGAAAGTAGAAGAGCAATCAACTCCTCAAAATCAGGAAATCTTTCATGGACGGAAATGGATGTTCGGAACTGTGCATAATACTTTCCTAGACCATTCAAGGTCACAGAAACTAAATCATCTTCCACTGGTGACCCAATGGAAGCAAGTGCATCTGCAATCTTCTTCACCTTCATGTGGTAGTCATTGATGCTCATACTTTCTCTTTGCACATTGTGCAACTCTTGTTTGAGCTGCATTTTCCTGGCTTGCGTATTTGTGCTATACATTTTTGACAAAGTATCCCATGCCTCCTTTGGTGTACTTGCATCCTGGATATGCATAATCATAGAGTCTGAAATACTAATAGACAGCTACTACATAACTTTTCTGGCTCTCTCATGCCATCCTTTAAATGCCTGCATTTGCTGTTGACTGGGAACATCAGCATCATCTGCTTTGAAGCTTCAACCCTCAAGGCTGGATCCGAAAAGCTCAAAGCACTACGGCAATTGTGCCCATACAATGCTTGAAAAGGGGTCATCTAAATGCTTTGTTGGTAGGAAGCATTGTAGGCAAACTCAACCAGTGGCAAATATTGAATCCACTTTTTGGGTTCGCGACAACAGTGTGCCATAAGCATATCCTTAATGACTTGGTTGACTCGTTCTTTTTTACCATCAGTTTGGGGGTGATAAGTTGTACTGAAACAGAGTTGAGTCCCAATGGCCTCGAAGATAGCTCTCCAGAAGTGTGACGTGTAGAGAGAGTCATTATCACTAATGATTCTTCTGGGTAACCCATGCAATTTGAATATTTCCTTGATGAATAACCTTGCAATGTCTGAGGCTTTACAGTTTGTCTTAACAGGAATAAGATGTGCAACCTTGGTGAGCATATCTACCACAACCATAATGGACTTATATCCTCCCTGAACTTGGGATATGCCTACAACAAAGTCCATGCTGATGAATTTCCATTTCATTTGGGGAATGTCGAGTAGTCACAATTTCCCTGGCATTTTGACACGTTTGGCCTTAATGCGTTGACAAGACAAATATTCAGTGACATATTTGAGAACATCACCTTTAAGCATATCCCAATAATAGCTCTTTCTGACTGCATTGAGGGTCTTGGCATAGCCAGGATGCCCTGAGAAAGGGGATTCATGGGCTTCCCAAAGTATCTTCTTCTTAAGTGATTGGCTTGCTGGTATACATAATCTCATTCTATAGTAGACAAGTCCACTATTGATAGAGAATTCTTGATACTTTGTTTGTAGCTTCCGGTCTTGATCCTTGATGGGGATCTCCCTTAGCATCCTTTGATAGGTTGGGTCATACCATGCCTCTTCTCTAGCTAGCTCAAGAATTGGGTTGTTTGGCATGGATTCCTTTGTGGCTAGAGATCTTGCTATTGATGGATCTTGAAAAATTAGAGAATTCAAAAATGCCTTGCGACTGAGTGCATCGGCAACTACATTCTCCTTTCCGAGTGGGTATTTGATTTCAAAGTCATATTCCTCCAGCACTCAATCCATCAACATTGCCTCATATTGAGCTCATTCTGGGTAAAAATGCATTTAAGACTCTTGTGTTCCATCACTAAGGTAAATTTGTTACCCAGCAAGTAGTGTCTCCAAAGCTTGAGAGCATGGATGATAGCCAATAGTTCCAGATCATGGGTAGCATAATTCCTTTCATGGCTCTTCAGTTTCCTTGAAGAGTATGCTACGGGGTGAGCTTCTTGCATAAGTGCACATCCTAAGGCAAGTGTGCTAGAATTAGTTATCACTTCAAACTTCTTACTAAGATCTAGAAGCTTCAAGATGGGTGCTGATACCAAGCTTTGCTTTAGTTTGTCAAAGATGGACTGTTCAACAGGTGACCATACAATTGATACTTGCTTCTTTAGTAGATCAGTCAGAGGCGCTGCAATCAAAGCATAGTTTTTGATAAAGACCCTGTACCATCCTATCAATCCAAGAAAACTACGTATCTCTTTGATAGAAGTTGGTGTTGGCCACTCTAGAATGTCTCTGACCTTAGCCAGATCTACTGAAATTTCTTACGCTGATACAATGAATCCCAAATATTCAATCTGTCACTTGAAAAATGCACACTTCTTCTTCTTGGCATAAAGCTTGTGTGCTCTCATTGTTTCAAGAACAATGCGAAGTTGGGGTTCATGATCTTCTTCCTGTTTGGAGTAAAACTAGGGTATCGTCAAAGAAGTTGAGTACAAAGTCATCAAGATAGGGTCTAAAGATATCCTGCATTAGCCTGTTGAAGGTAGCAAGAGCATTTGTCAGCCCGAACGACATGACTAGGAATTCAAAGTGTCCATACCTTGTGTTGAATGCTGTCTTTGGGATATCTTCTTCCTTGACCCTTATCTAATAATATCCAGACCTGAGATCTATATTAGAGAAGATCTTCACACCTTGAAGACGGTCAAGAAGTTCATCTATCCTTGGAATGGGGTATTTGTTTCTAATGGTTGATTTATTCAACCCTCTGTAGTCAATGCATAGCCGAAGCGTTCCATCTTTCTTCTTCTGGAACAGCACTTGAGCTCCCCATGGCGAACTGCTAGGATGGATGTAGCCTTGGTCTAATAGTTGCTTGAGTTGCTCCTTCAGCTCAATCGCTTCTGGGATGGACATCCTATATGGTCTCTTTGAGATTGGTGCAGCTCCTGGCGCTAGCTTGATTTCATGATCGACTTCCCTTTGAGGAGGAAGTTCAGTCAGCTCTTCAGGAAATACGTCTGTGTACTCCTTTAACCATAAAGGTTTCTCCCTAGAATCTTGATTCTGGTCTAGCTTATTCAGCTTGATCAAATAGACAAGTAGCCCCTTTCTAACTCCTTTTATTATCCGTGTTGCTTTGGCCAATTGAATTTTTGGCTTACCAACCTCTCCTTGAGTTGTAACTAGCTCCCTTTCAGAATTTCAAAAGGAAACTTGGCCCTTTCCATAGTGAATGTGGGCATCATTTGGTATTAGCCAATCTATACTGAGCAAACACTCATGGACTCCTAGGTTCATTACCCTGAATCTGACCGAAGTCGACTTTCCACCCAATGGGTATTTCACCTTAGCAGTTTGCCTGGTACAACTGAACTCACAACCATTTGCTAATTCCACACGTAAGGTAGGTGCATCTATTGTGGCTATTCCTTATCTTTTTGCACAGGCTGGTAACATGAAGGAATGAGTACTGCCACAATCAATCAAGGTTTTGAAACTTTTACCTTGATAATCTGATGGAGTTTGAATCACCGAGAATTGGCGATTTGGGCCTTTCTTGTGAAGAGCGGCATGAACGGTTGCCCTCTCAATGTCAACTTCCATGGTTGGGTCTTCTTCATCACACAACTCCTTGTTGGCAACACCGGAGGTTCTCCCTCTGGCCCTGATGGTGGCTCCTTGCCCATGAGCGGCTCCTTGGAATGGCCCTTGATGTTGTCCTCCGCTAAGCTTGGGACACTACCTTTTAAAGTGACCGAGCTCATTGCAATGGAAGCAATGGAGATTACGGCCATTACCTTGTGCAGGAAAGAATTTGTTAGCAGCATTTGCCCTAGCTTTCTTCCTTTGTCCCTAATTATGGCCATGTACTCTCTTGGTCTGAGACCTATACACTCCCTTGTTTTGATCCTTGTAAGACCAAGTCCTATTATTTCTTGGCTTGGTCTGCACCTCTTGTATTATGGGTGCAGCTCGAATGAGCACATCCTATAGATCTGTTGGGTGCATTGACTCCAGGTGGGTGTTTATGTGTGAGTTTAATTTGGCACAAAAATTTGACACCTGTTGTGTCATGTCCATTTGTGGTGCGTACTTTAAAAGAGAGATGAACTTCGAATAGTAAGCATCAAGGGATAGACCAAGCTGCTTCAGTTCATAGAACTCGTTCATCTTCTGCATGCGGTAGGCAGATTGTAGATATCTCCCTCGCACAGCTCTTTTAAGCTCCTCCCAAGTAATTGACCCTTCCGAGATCCCTTGGTCTCTACACCATTGCTTCCACCAAAGTCTTGCTTCGCTGGTAAGCTTCAGTTTGACGAGCATTGCTTGGTTAGCGGGTGCGGTTCCTGCCGCTTCAAAATAATCCTCCATGGATTCAATCCAGATCTCGGCATCAGTTTGGACAGTCCTTCCCTTACCATCGAATTCTGGTGGCTTGATTTGTTTAAGAAGAAACTTCTTCTCTTGAATTACAGTCGTGCTTGGTGTAGGGGTCAGACTAGGAATCTGCACTTGAGGTTGCGCCTGGGCAATAAGATTATTTACATTAAAAACTTGCTAAACGTTTCTCTCATTACATTACATTAATATGCCTAGTTCAGCTTTTAGCCAAGTGACCTAATCACTTAACTCCTTTACCAACACTTACGGCCATGACAGTCATTGATAAAAAGTCTATTTCATTCATGTGGGCATAGCCCTTTTGAGTACAATTATTCTTTTGGAAAGGTAGAACAAGCTGATTAGCACATCAGTTTGGGGAAAACAGGATTGTGTTACATTCGGCTATGGGAACTGAGTAATAATATGGAGTGGAGTCATGGATTTTCAGGAATCAATAGGTCATAGGAAGCTTGGGGTATGCTTTCCTTTGATACCTGTTCTTCTCATAACATCCCAACACCTTGATTTTATTGGCAAGGATTATTCGAGTCACTTCCTCGTACACATACTTGTTCTGCTTGACCTTTCGACCTCCGACATATAGGGTTGCATTTGCATGAGCCTCAACAAAGATGAATAGCTTCACAATCTTTAAGTCCTCCATCCACTTGATTCTCTTCAAGTTGGTCCGAAGGTACGCAAGTCAGGGGGTAGCTATGTAGTAAATTCCTGAATCACCCATCCATCTCTGTTCCACGTACATGGGTGAAGCATTGTAGATGCGGTCTAGGATATTCATCATACCTAGCCTTCGTCAATAATCCGAAGCATGCATCACAGTCATAAACATAACCTAGAACATCAAGAATTTGTTCCATGCTTCGCGACTCTACAGGCCAGCATCGATAAGTAAGGAAATGTTCTTAACAGCAACATTTGCTCTACTTCTTCTCATTAAGTTTCCTTGTAAATATTTAAATCTTGTTGGTTCGCTCTGATACCAAATGTAAGGTGTCCACCTGTCTACTTGTAGGACACATCTTAGCAGCCCATGGGGAAGAGAGTCCAGAAAGCGTCGCTTGGCACTCCCACAGAATGTCACGGAGTTTGCGATCTAGGTCTTCCCGAGTCTGCCATGAAGCAGAAGCATTCCAGCCGTTCCCACTTAGGACCGACTTGAATCAGTGTTTTTCCTAATGGTCAAGTTCCTAGAAGGTAACTAGTGTCGAGCCTCAGATGAACTACTTTACGTAGAAACATTAGGGTCGAAGTGGATTCATGATGCACTTGATTCAAGGAGAATGGGAAACGAGAGGGATGCGAAGCTCGACCTCTCTATCCGTAAGGCATAGTCCCATTCCGTTCCCCTAAAATAGCATAAATCGGGACTCTAGCTTTATAGATTCTAGGTCATTGTTTTCATCGCTGTCAATTCCTTTGAGAAAAGTTCCTGGCCAATTGGGACCACCCTTCAGTAGGACAAACTCATGGTCACATCCACCGCACTTTCCTCAGGTTTCTTTAGTTATCTAATTACCTACCACATTTAGTTTGACAAGCAAAAATAGCTTCTTTAATTAACCAATTAATCACTGGTTCCTTCACGTAACTTAGGCATTGACATAGAAAAACAATGTTAAGCAAGTTCCTTTTCAACATTTGATCTTTATTTATTAGTCTTTGGAATACATCATATAATCCACCCGAAGGCTAATCCATAATCCACCTGCAGGCAATTCCATAATCTGCCCGAAGGCTATTCCAGCAATTCTTAGGGATCGCTATTCCAAGTTTCCGCCCGTTGACTAGTATGCGGGCCTCAAGATCCCATCTCGAGTCACGTCAGCCTCTTGTGCAAGACCCGGAGGCAAGGGATTTACGGCCAGAGCCCCCCTATCACCCAAGCATCCTCCTGCTCCAAGCCCCCACAGAGAGGCCTCTCCCGATGGGTTCGGTCCACGTACCCGGCGCAGCTAACAACCCCCTTGGATAGGGTCAGGCAGACAGTCAGGGGTAACTGATGCTGCCTCTCCCTCCAGGATTTCAATCTGAAGCATTAGCTATTTTCCAGCATTAGTTCCTTGAGCAAAGAAGAACAAACAGTGCTCCTAAGCGTACAAACACAAACACTCCAGTGGTCATTTATACGGGCAACTGCTAAGGTGTGAATCCTTCTCTCCGAATACATCCAGCATTCGAACTGGGATCAACTACAACTTGGCAAGACCCTAAGGGTTTCGTAAGCTGAGTTGCTTGTTTACCCTTTATTCTTGGGTTAGGGCTTATACCCTGTTAACCCAAATTGTCAATACCTTAGGTTTCCTTATATTAAGGTCAATACATCCTGGACAAGCTTGTTGTCCCCACTTGATTGGTCAATTTCTTGCTAGGAAATTTATAAATACCTTAACTTGGCAAATCAGCCCTAAGAAAGGGTGATGTAGCAAGATGACTACTCATCCTCTAGAAAATTAAACTTGGATTTAGAACTCATCAACCTTGTTCTAAGGAGTGGCAATACTATTTTGTGCTTTAGACGCAAAACCATGCGACATTGCAACTTGTTGCACAAGATAGGTGTCAGACCTAACTTGTGGGATTATTTCTCCCATCACACGGTACTCCTTGGCCAAGAGTACCTTTGAACAAGATAAAGGGTTTGGGAGTCCTATTGACCCAATCCAACCTAACCCTACTAGGCCGATAACGCTTTGGCCCTAGGGATCCTAAATTTATACGAAAGTCTAGTATTTGGCCAATTGATCCTTAGGGTGAGGACCCTAGATAATTCTTGCATGGGTGTTTAGATAACCCTAACATTTTCAAGAATGTGGGTAGGATCTTTAGGATCAAAAGTCTCAAATCGGCATCCCAAGTGCGATACTAGGCAGAATTTTAATGTAATTTATCCCTACCTAGCACTTGAGGTGATCGCTATATGCAATCTAATCGGACCTTTATGATTTTCATGTGAGCAACTCAACTATACACGAATTTATTAGTTGATTTAACTAACCCACGATTAGAGACGATCATCCCTTCTAAAGATTCAAATACTTCCTTCTAAATTAGCAAGCACTTTTCCCTAAAAGATGCAAGGAACTGCAAGATGTATGCGATGTATCATTTCATGCAAATTTGCGATTTCAAGACTATAAACCTTTTCTTTCTATGCAACTATAAGATTTACAATGAGCATTTCTTTTCCTTGCCCTGAACTATAATGATGCAACGAAAATCAAGGCTTTAATATTTTTAATGAAGATGCATTCAAACTTTGTTAAAAGGACTCCATGCGTGAGCAAATACCATGAGTCCATCATTAAATTAATCCTTCCTTTTATTACTTATCCCGTCCTAAAATGTAACCATCCTCGCATGCAATTTGCAAAGTTCATAATTTCCTTTCCGTGCATTGCGACTCTTTGGACATCATTCAATGGGCGTCTAAAATTATCTCATATACGAGTCACAACTAGGGAATTATTACCTAAGTGCAATTATGTGTTATATGCAATGTTCTTTTCATGTGGCAACAAGGATGCCTTTAGACATTTCCACCTTTTAACTTATGCAATATGAGTTTAAGAATGCAACTACCTTGACCATGCAAGTACTCGTCATGCAATTCAACTTGGTAATTTGATGCAAGTGTATGAATTTCCCAATGTATTCAAACTTGCCTACGAGAATTTAATCATGCTTAATGCATCCTTTCATGCGGAATTAATTTTTAAGAACCTGGGAATTAAGGATTAAAGCATTGTCCACACGTGTACTCGGGTTGAAAGCTCCCGCGTGTGCGCCTCATGACTTCTGCTTAGGAGCCATTTATGTAGTGAATTTTGTTGTAGCAACTCCCCCTTGGATTACTCACATGTTCCAAAGTCTCTCAGTCCGAGATCTCCCTCTTCCACGCAGGACACGACCCTTGCAGATACGGTTTTAAGGAAAACCCAAAAAGCACGAGTGAATAAGGCTTATGGAGGCCTTTAATGGAAGCTTCCAAAGAAGACTCCAAGCTTCTGTCAGGTGATGACGTGGAGAGAGAAGATGAGGATGGATGTGAGGATAATGATGATTATGATGATGATGGTGGCGAGGATGGAAGGTGGAGGTGACAGTGACCAGACAGCATGGAGGCAGCAGGCGGCGATGATGGCGGCGCTCCCTCCACAGCGCAGCAACATCATGACCTCTTCTCCCTCCTCCCTCTCAAGCTTGAGAGGGGGGGTCATATAGAACAAAGGGGGGGGAGATAGCCACACACGTGGCAATGCATTCTCTCCTCCCTCATGCTTCTCCAACACGTACTCAAGCTCCTCTCACACTCCCTCTCCCATGCCATGCGACGGTTGAGGGGGAGGGGTTATTATAAAAAAAAATTGCCAAAATTTATCCATTATCCCCTTTCCCCCCCCCTTGAACAGGTGTTCCCGCGTGGGCTTGCAGTTTCAAGCCACGGTTTTCTACACATGATGCGGGGTGGAGTTTGCTAGTGTACGCGGAGGGAGTACTTAGCCCAAAATTTTATCGTTGTGGGAGATTATTTTGAACTGCTTTTGAGCGTGATTTTTGGGTCTTCAATATTTTTTAGTGCAAATACTACACTGAAATTGATAATGTAACTATGTACAGGTAGATGGTTGGAAGCTTGATCTACTTAACCATCACAGGCCTAATTTGAGTTATGCAGTTGGTCTCATAAGTTAGTTCATGTAGAATCCTAGGAAGCCACACTTGGATGCTGTTAGGCAGACTATGAGATATGTTAAGTCCATTGTAGATTATGGGTTGTTCTATTTGAAAGATAAGCCCTTGACATTGGTTGGATACACATATGCGGATTGGGCAGGATGCTCATATGATCATAGATCTACAAGTGGTTATGCCTTTGGATTTGGAAGTGGAATGATTAGCTGGACCAACAAGAAGCAACCAACAGTTGCATTGTCTAGCACTGAGGCAAAGTACATGGGTGTTGCATTGGCAGCATGTGAGATTGCATGGCTGCTCAAGATTATGCCTGATTTGGACATACAGGTGGATGCTCCAGTGACTTTGCTATGCAACGATCTTAGTAGTGTACTCCTAGCAACAAATCCAGTGTATCATGCCAGAACTAAACACATTGAGGTACACTAGCATTTTATCAGAGAGATGGTTCTTGCAGGGAAAGTAGACCCTATGCATGTGACAATGGATGAGTAGGTTGCAGATATCTTTACCAAGTCTTTGGGTAAAGATAAGTTCAGTGTTTTTAGACAGTTGCTTGGTGTACAGATGCTAACTTGAGCTTGAGGGGGAGTGTTAAGACTCCAAGCTTAGCTTTACTATCTTTAGGTTGTGTGTGCTCAACACTTAGCTTTGTCCAATTGTACCACATGCGAAAATTAAATAAGTTAGTCTATACTTGGTGTGAATGGTCTTATAGACCTTAGACTTTAGAGTGTTGTATTCACCTTAGTTATATGAATTATGGAATATGAAGAAAATGGAGAGAGAAAATATGGCTCCTCTCAATTCTCTAACACTATCTCTCTCTCTCTCTCTCTCTCTCTCTCTCTCTCTCTCTCTCTCTCTCTCTCTCTCTCTCTCTCTCTCTCTCTCTCTCTCTCTCTCTCTCTCTCTCTCCTAACATACAATAGATTCTATCCTTAATGTCTTCATTTCAATCAATATATCTTCAAATTTTCATTCATTTCCCATACATTGTATAGTTGAAATCAAAGTAGTACTCTATCTCATCCTTTTGAGCCATTGTAAATATGTTTTTGTAGGCAAAAGGATTTGGGTAGGGATGGATTGTAAGAAGCAAGAAATATATATTTTAGTGAGACATTATCAATAATACCTTGTCACATTGGCATAGGTATAAAAGTATGAGACATGTAAATTTCGATATCTTTTGACAAAAATGCAATTACTGTCTCTCACCTCACCTCCTTGTTCACAACTTCCATGGCTTCTCTATCTTCTTTCCTATCTTTCTAGTATTTCTCTCTCCTCATCACTCATTATCTCTCCTACTTTCTCTTTCCTTTGATCTTTCTCTCACCTCTCACCTCTCTCCTTAACAATACAATGTGAGATTATTAGCATTATTATTGGTTACACTTTGCTCTAGTCTGCAAGAACTCATGACCATCACCGCATGCAGTTATATGTTATTTTGGGAGTGGTTGAACTTTGTGATGTAACAATATGGGTATCTATTTATAAAATTATGTGGATTCATGGTTGATAAGTCCAAAGAAAATTGGTTGACCATGAAAATCATATTCCATAGGGGGCCTAAAAACAGCATGGAGAGTAGGCCAAAGAGATTTTGCTTATTTCAATGGGAACAAAAAATTTGCATTAACATATAAGAGAGGCTTTTTAGAATGAGAAGCAACATGAGAAACTTTCCATATATGAGAAATGGAGGTTGACATGAGAAAAATTCGATGCCATCTCAAAGGTACTCTTTATGAGGAACTAATGGCAAAAAGGAAATGTGTAGGAAAGTGGTATCCCATTAATGGACATTTTCCTTAGTTGATGGGAAGAATAAATTTCTCATTGGGGAAACCTCTAAGCACTCATAATCCATGTAATTCCATTCATTTCTATGTGAAAATTATATGGAATTCACTTCCATATATCCCAATACACTTGCAAGTTGTAAGGAGTGCTACATGGATTGCCTAGATACCAAGGATAATCCTTGTTAGGAGTATGCATGGTTCTTGTCTTGCCCTCCAAGTAAAATATCTTACCCTATGGTTCATGCTTATTAGGTATGGCCAATTTTTGCTTCAAAGTGCAAGACAATACACATACATTCTCAAAAAATATATTCATGATGTCCCAAGTATGGAAGCACTTTTACATTGGCTACAATGAGGGACGTCCCAATCACCACGAGTTACACACATGGTGCATGAAGCATGGTAGGGACTCCCATGTTTCTCACCAACTATCTTGAAAGAGAACAAGGCCTATATGCAACACAAGAGGATAAAACCATTAGATACAATAGGAACTTGCTCTCATAAGCCAAGTTATGCAATGGAAAATAGGGATTGAAAAAATCATGATATCTAATAAAGCATGATCTTGTTGATGTAAAAAATGGAGCAAAAACTCACCTAGACTAATATGCCAAAAAATATCACCTAAATAAGGTTGCCAAAAAAGTTTCCATCAATCAAGGAGGAACTTGCATGATAAAGGCATCCAACCTCTTACTTCATTTAACTTCTGTATTGAGGATAAAAAGATGCATTATTATTTGCATTATTTGTTGTGCTTTACATTTATATGATCAAAGGATTTGTTTTTATCACACTATCTCTAATTAATCTCTCTTGATATCTACTATCTTCCAAGTCCCAAAATGAGAAAAGAAAAGAGCTTTACATATAAAGAGATAACAAGCAATACTATCCATTTCCATTAGAGAACCATTAGTTCAACTTGCACATCTATATTAGTAGAGACATTAGGAGAGTTTTTAGGTCTTGACAATGCCTTTTAGGATATAGAGCGAGTGTTCTAGACCAATGAGAGCAAAATCTTTGTAACAAAAATTTTATTTTTTAAAATAATAATTTAACAAGTAGATATGGATATAACATTACTTCTAATTTTTATTATGAATATCGATTTTTATCATCTTGTAAATGTGACATCCTTTATATTAATGATATAAGGTCTCAAAGATTTCTTTGCATTAGTGACATATCTATGATTTTATGATAATGATAATTAAATCTAAATTTAAATTACCAAAAATCTTAGTGCTCATCATTTTTTCTTTCTGTGTCTTGTTGTTCTCATCTCTTTTCTTCCTTGGTGGTTTCTTGTTTTTCTCTCTCCCCTCTCTTTGCCATCAATACAAAAATTCAACCTTTAACAAGGTGCCCAAGCTTTGAGGTCACATTCATATATGTTGGAAGAGAGGGAGAGAGAAAGAGTGGAGCGGAAGATGAGCCTCAGCTCATTGTTGTTGTTCTTTCATTATTCTTCCATCATACTAATTGAAAGAGACTTACTCACATAGGTATGACTAACCAAGACTAAATGTGGATAAGACACTAACTACACCAACTTATTGAATGTCACACACATGTACAGCTATATCCAGCTAATGTCGGTCACACACATAAAGATAGATTGACTAAAGAGTAATGGGAGCTTGATATTTTAACACTCCCTCTCAAGCTCAAACCATCTGATAAACTCCAAGTAGCTATTTGAAGTATGTGAACTTTTCTTTACCAAGAGACTTGGTAAATGTGTCTACTACCTGGCCTTTAGTCTTCAACATGAATCAAGTCAATATGCCCTGTGTAATAACCATTTCTCTTATGAAATGGTAGTGAACCTCAATATGTTTGGACCTAGCATGGTATACATTATTGCTGGCCAACATAACACTGCTGAGGTTATCACAATGCAATCTCACTCTGCTTTCCAGTTGTATTCTCAAGTCTTTTAGCAGTTTCATCAATCAAACTGCTTTGCAAGCTGTTAAGGCAGCTCCTCTGTACTCAGCTTCTGTACTAGACAATGCAATAGTAGGTTGTTTCTTACTCTGCCAACTAGTCATACTGCTGCCCCCAATCCAAATGCATAACCACTAGTTGACCTCCTGTCATAGGCACAACTAGCCTAATCAACATCACTAAACCCTGTCACGTCAAGGGATTTTTCATAAACGTAAAGCAACCCATAATCTGTAGTACCCTTTACATATCTCATGATCCTCCTGACTACATCTAAATGTGGTTTTGCGAGGCTTCTGCATGAACTCACTAATCAGCCCCACTGCATAACATAAGTCAGGACGAGAAGTCAAGTATATCAAGCTTCCCACCATCTGTGGATACATGGTCACATTCTCTATGTCATTCCTAACATCAATCTGCAGTTTGACATTCTGATCAAGTGGTGTCTCCATAGGCTTGCATTCAGCCATACCATACTTCTGTAACATGTCATGAGCATATTGCTAATGTAGCAGCCATATACCTTGAGGCATAGAGACTACCTCAATCCCAAGAAAATACTTTAGTTCACCAAGGTCTTTGACTCTGAATTCATCTTGTAAACATGATTTAATTTTAGCAATGCCCTCTTTATCATATCCAGTGATGATAAGATCATCTACATAAACCACTAGAAACACATATCCATGATCTGTCTTCTTCGTGAACAGATAGTGATCTGCATCACCCAATCTAAATCCATGTTGCTGTAAATAACTATTGATTTGAGCATTCCATGCTCTAGGTGCCTGTTTCAGTCTATATAAAGCCTTTTTCAACTTATATACATGTATAGGAAAGTCCGGGTGAGCATAGCCTTCAGGCTACTCCATATATACTTCCTCAACCAAATCACCATTCAAGAAAGCATTCTTGATGTCCATTTACCATAATTTCTAGCCTTTGCATGCTGCCAAAGCAATGATAGTTCTAACTGTTGCTATTTTAGCCACCGGTCTGAAAGTCTCCTCATAGTCAAGGCCATATTGCTGTGCATACCCTTTTGCAACCAGCCTGGCCTTATAGTGTTCTAATGAACCATTTGACTTGCACTTAACCTTGTACACCCATTTGCAGCCAATGGGGACTTTGCTTTCAAGCAACTCAACCAATTCCCATGTCTCATTTTTAGCCAAGGCTGCATACTCCTCATCCATGGAAGCACACCAATTATCATTTGTAACTGCATCATTAAACTTTGTAGGTTCTTTGTAAACTATCACACTAGCCATATATGCATAATGATGGGCTGAATAACCAGTGTATGTAAACCTATCAGCTGGTTTTCTAACTCTCTCAGATCTCCATAACTGTGGCTCACTCTGAGCTTACCTCTCATGAGGCAATACATAACAACTCTGCCTTCTTGCTTCAAGCATCATAATAGACGGAATGTCTAACTCACTATCCAAACTATCACTGTTAGATTACTCATAACCTAATATAAGTGGACTCGTCACATCCTCAAGCATCTTTTCTTTTCCCTTATCCAGTCTCGCTCCCACTGACATATCCGTGTTAGTGGATGTAGGAGTACAACTCTGCAAGCGTCCTGACTAAGGACTTACTATAGGTGACCCATCACCTGTAGGACCACTCATAGATGTACTCACTATAGGTGTATTTTCAGCATTACTAGTGCTAGCTAATCCATCAGTAACCATTGCAATAGGATTACCATACCACGATGCCAGCTCATCAAAAACAATATCTCTTCTAATCAATGTCTCATGTGTAGATGGTACATAACACTTGTAAGCTTTTTGGTCTTGTGCATAACCAAGGAACACACTCTTGATAGCATTAGGATCCAATTTCTTCATCTTTTCATCAGGAACATGCACATATGCAATGCTGCCAAATACCTTCAAGTGTGAAATGCCAGGTTTATGGCCATACAATCTCTCATATGGGGTTACATCATGAATCCCTGTTGTAGGAGTTCTATTTAGCACATAGATAGCAGTCATTATTGCTTCAACCCAATAACCATTTGCCAAACTCTTCTCATTTAGCATAGCTCTTGCTGATTCCATCAGTACCCCATTTTTCCTTTCTGCTACATCATTTTGTTGTGGTGTATAGCTGCAAGTTAACTGTCTTCTGATCCCATATTTAGCAAGGTACCTTTCAAAGTAATTAGAGACATATTCTCCACCTCCATCTGATCTAAGACATTATATTTTAAAGCTCAACTCATTTTCAACATGCTTCTTGAAGTCCTTGAATGCATCAAACACATCATCTTTATATTTTAGTATGTAAAGCCAAGTATACTTACTGAAATTATCAACAAAGGATACATAGTAACGAGCACCACCAAACGAAGCATTATGAGACATACCCCAAACATCTGAATGTACCAACTACAAGGGTTGTGAGCTATTTCGTACATGTCTCATAAATGAAACCCTGTCTGGTTTCCAAACTGACATGCATCAAAATTTACGTGTCCAAAGTCATGATACTTGAACTTAGGTAGTCCAAGCACAATCTCCTTCTACTGCATAGATTTCAGCTTTTGTACATTAACATGGCCAATCCGCTTATGCCATATTTCAACATCTTGTATAGCACCATGATCATGTGCAAACATGGTTGCTTTCAATTCTGGAATTGACACATCAAGAGTAAATATTTTGCCTTCTCTTCGACCTCTAGCAATCAATTTGCAACCATTACCATATTCTTCAACAAAGCATCCATCTCAATTAAATCTCACTTGCAGATTTTGTTTTTCCATTTGTCCAACTGTTAAAAGATTCTTGGTTATTATAGGTACATGTAGTACATCATGCAGACTCTTTTTCTTGCCATCAGGCATCAACAACGGAACAATTCCTGTGTGCTGAATGTCATGTTGGGTGTCATCCCTAGTACACACATAACCATGTGAACCTGCAACCATATCACCAAACCATTCTCCATGGGGTGTCATATGATATGAAGCCCCTGAATCAATGTACCATCTCTCATCTCAATTCTACCTAGATGCATTCTTAGACATATGCTACATGGCAAACAATCTGTCAACCTGCTCATCATGAGCACCGCTAGAAGATGCATAGTGCCCATGTTGTTTTTCCTTTGCCTTCATATCTCCTTGCTTCTTGTAACAATCATTTGCAATGTGTCCATATCTGCCGCAGTAATGACAGTCATTATCTTTGCTTGACTGATGCCATGAACCAGATCCACCACCTCTACCATGGGGTGATCTCCCCTGCCTCTAAAGCCACACAGATCCATGCTGGCCCTGTGTATTTGTGCCATGCCAAGCATTATGCTGATGCTATCCATATGCATTTTGAGTGTCTCCTCAACCTCAAAAAGAGCCACGGCCTTTGCCACCTCTACCACACTAGTTAGAGTAAAGAACGATGTCTTTGCTTTAAGACGTACTAGAACTTGTATTCAGCCCAAGCTTAACTTCCTCATGCAGCAGTAAAGAAATCAGCTCATCCCCAAGGGATTCAACTCTCATAGAAATAGACGTATCAAATGCTTTATACTCTTTGCCAAGTCCATTCAATGTCATTGCAATCATATCATCCTCAAACACTGAAGATCCAATGGTGGCAAGCTGATCTACTATGTTCTTGATCTCTATAGTGTAGGCCTAAATGCTTCTGCCATTCCTAGACATGTTATTGAACTATTGCTTTAGCTGAATCTTCCTTGCATGTGTTACATTTCCATAATTCTTCATGAGTATGTCCCATTCATCCTTTGGAGAACTGCTTCTAGTAATCTGTATAACCATAGCATCTGATATACATAAAGAAAACCAATGTAACACCTTGCATGCTCTCTCAGTCCAAAGCTTATGAGCCCTTTTTTTATCATTTGTCAGATTTCTTTCATGTATTTTAGGTTCAGCCTCATCACCTGTATATAAGTCCCAATAATCTTTGCCAACCAAAAAATTCTTCATACAGAACTTCCATAAAGCAAAATTTTTGTTATCCAACTTTTCTCCCACACTTTGAGTGATATTGTCAGTGCCTTGATTGTTTTCCATAGTTGCATCTTAGGTATTCAGTGATGTATACAGCCTGTAAGTATCTGACTCCTTTTTCTACAGACTAGTTTCTTGCTATTCATGATAGTTTCTTGCAATTCAAGATAGTTTTCTTAACAACCTGATTGCTATAAATTGTATTCCAACAATGAAAAAACACAATTAACTGAGCATAAACCAAGCTCAAATTAGTTCAAAACATTCTATGGCAGTGGCAAAACATCCCAGCAACAAACTATGTCCATACAAGTATCAATGTTTGTATTGTATGCAAGTAGCAGTACCAAATAGAGCCAGCCCACTACTATAACCAATAGTATTTTCTCTGCTAAAACAAGAGTATTCAGACCTCAAAATATCCCCAAAACATCTCATTTAGTGCCACTCTATGCAGGAGTTGATACATGTCCAACCGGTCAGAATATATTGCATGTATGTCAAGTGAAGATGATAGGTATCCTTCCTGCAGACAATAACCAGCCAATACCCTGGTATAACCAACACAAATCAGTCCAAATGTTGTACTTTCAGTATGCACAATATCCCAAAAAGAATCTACCACTCAGGCCACTCAAGTGGTATGATCCAAGCATTCGTCACTAGCAAATAAGCATCATAGATACTTCAACCCTATAGGTATATTGTTTTCGAATTCAGGATAGCAAACAGTTCACTATTTCTAGCCTACAAATAAGCTCCAAAAATGAGCATTTAACACTCCAATATCATGCTCAAATGCATGATAATAAGGGCATATACATTGTTAGGATGAAAGCCACCAGTGCCCTGGAATCACCTGTTATTTACTGCAGTAAACAGCCAGCCTGCATAGGCATGTGCTGAATATCTCAAAATCTGTGAGGAATTTGAAAAAACTTTCTTCTACAAAGTTGTAGACTATGTCAAAATGGAAAAAATAGTGGGCCATTTTTTCGAAAATCATTTATGTAGCAAGATATATCTTCTACAAAAAAATGGACTATAGGCATAGTCTCCTTTGATGATGTTTTCTTCAGATCTGATGCCTTGATGTAAAATGGCCACTGCCAAGCCTTCAGGCTTTAGGCATTCAAGCTCTGATACCATGTTGGAAGAGAGGAAGAGAGATAGAGTGGAGTGGAAGATGAACCTCAGATCATTGTTGTTGTTCTTTCATTATTCTTCCATCATACTAACTAAAAGAGACACACATAGGTATGACTAACCAAGACTAATTGTGGTTAAGTCACTAACTACACCAACTTATTGAATGTCACACACGTGTATAACTGTATCCAGCTAATGTCGGTCACATACATAAAGATAGACTGACTAAAGAGTAACGGGAGCTTGATATTCTAACAATATATGTGTTTAATTCATTCCAAGTAGATGGAAGATGGATTCCTACCATTATTAGAAAAGGTATCTAGATTCCCCACTTTCTTGGTGTTCCTCTTGGGGCTCCATGTTTTTAATGCACAATCAAGTAAAATTGCCATCATGAAAGGCATCATAAGGGGATGAAAATGAAGGAAATGACATTACTGAGAGGAGAAAAATTCAATGGATGCTTGCAAAGTTCCTTCTACCACACTGAAGAATTCAATGGATGCTTGCAAAGTTCCTTCTACCATACTAAAGATTTCAATGGATGCTTGCAAAGTTCCTTCTACCATTGAAGAACAGAAATAGAGAGAATGACCATCCGTGGTTTTAGACTTTGAGCAAACAAAAATGCATAAAAGAGAATTTACTATAACATATATTTATGTATATAGAGTTGCATTTAGAACCTAGAGTTTTAAGTTTTCCAGTGCATAGACCGAATTGTAAGCATTTTATTCTTAATGCATTTTTAACGTTAAACTTGGTATTAAGTTCTAGTATGATAACTTTTGTTTTTTTTTTGTAGATGTTTATTCTTCTAATCTTGGGGAATGGTAGCCATCGAGTCTATTATTGATGTTCTTAATGTTATGCGTGGTTTGATTGGAGAAGAAATGTACAAAGGTAAGAGAAAAACATAGCTCATAGAGAATGGAATATTTTTAAATAACCATTTTTATATTATCCCTATGCATAATGGCCAATGTGAGCAATATTCTCACTTCCTTTGCTTGATTTTACAAGCCTTGACTGGTCTTTGCCAAGTTCAACCACTAGTGAGAGCTATAGATGTGGAATCTTTTTCAAGATATGAAAAACATTGAAACCTAATATCTCAAGTAGCCTAAGTAAGATAACTTTGTTTATACCCATTAATGTATTTACTGATTTCTTTTCCAATGTTCAAAGATATAAAGATCAAAGGCTACGCTATCAATCAAGAGGCTAGCATATGATTATATCCTACAATTTGTTGATGAGGGGTGGGATACAAGGATGAAGAAAAGATAACTTATAGGATAGATCAAGACTCTATTACTTGCAAATACATACTTGCTACTCAAAATTTCATCCTTAGATTTTACTATAGTAGATGGTATTATGTTGATAGTAGTCTAGTTGCTTTGGATTAAAATCTTTTAGCAAATACCTTATAGTGGATCTTGATATTTGATTCAATGAGGATGTTATTACAACACTAAAGGTTAGGCCGTTATCTACACTACATGAAGTGATCCTCTATTTATAGAATGAATATATCAAATTGCCATGTTAATGTTAGATATGCTCAATGCCCCATCCTCATAAGGTGCCACCAATGATCCATGGTGCTCAAAGTTGTAAGGCCCCCATTATGAGGAGAAGCCAAAAGTGAGCCCAGAAATTGGTTGAGTCCTGACTTGCATTCTAGGTCTAATCTTTGGGTTAGACTGAGTAGTTAAGTTGGTAGCAACTCGAGGCAGATTGCATCGAGTTGTAAGGTAAGGGAGTTAAAAGGGGCCCCTATTTTGGGGTCCGAGGGCCGCGGAAGTGGCCCCTAGCTAGTGGGTCCCAGGGGAGCCAGTGGCTCCCCTCGCGAGGGTCCGGAGGCAGTGCCCTTGACCCCACGGTAAAGGGAATATTCCTTGGAATATTCCCTAGCCGACTAGTGGAGGATCAGATGGTAGGTCGGTCATGCTGACTTAATCGCCTTCTTGGGCTATAAAAGCTAAACCCCTTCACAACCATCGATCATCTATCTTTCACCCAGTCAGAGTTGTTTCAGCTAGCCTTAAGCTCTTCACCTATCTTTGGTCTAGATTGCCATATAAGCTTGACTGTGGAAGTGCACGAGTGGACACAGCCATCTCTGTATCAGTTGTTTGGAGCTAAAGAAATTTTCTAATTCTCCTCTTATTTGTTGTGTACTCTCTATCTCTATCTCTTCCTCAGATTCTATTTGTTGTGCCATGTAATTTTTACATGGTATCAGAGCCCAGGGGGCTCTAGGGATCGAAGAGTGTGCAAGAGGCAAAGGCTTCAATAGCAACGAGGAACAATGTCATCTTTCGGAAGAGGTTTTGGCACATCAAGAAGCAGTGCAAGAGGTGGTACTACTGTACCAGCTATTCAAACGTGGAGTATTCGTCCACCAACCTGTTGAGATATCGAGCTCCACTCGTGATACGCCAGGGTGACCGTTGTATATTTATGTCACCGACTTGTCAGTTGCAGACGCGGTTGGTACACCGCCCATGAATAATAGCTACATGATAGCTATCCTTATCTACTCTAGTTCGTGGCTCAGTTAGTATGCCACCTTAGTTAGTTGAGTTTGGTTTGAGACCCATATATAGGGTTCTTCTATTTCTTTGTACTTGAGTTCTTTTGGCTTACACAACTAAGAAGAGGAAAACTGTTTTCAGCCTCCACCCTTGTGTGTCTTCCCCCATTGTGCAAGCAAGAAAGCTTCAAGCGAGACTCCTTCCTTCTCTCCCACAATCTTGACATGGTATCAGAGCCTTGTTCGTGGTAAGGAGCTCAAGAAAGCAAGCCAAGCTCGCGGTGGTCTGGTAAGAGGAGCAGTGTTGCTTTCATTTCCTGTTTTGGGAGCAGATCTCTGCAGGTAGCACAGCCGGAAATTGCAGGAGTGCATTGTCTCAGGTTGAGACGCCCTTCGCGGTGAAGCAAGAGGGCAGTATATGCTGCGGGAGAGGGCTTTAGCCCTCGGCGACCTTGTTTTTTTGATTTGAGGCCACTTCGAGGCCTGTTTTGCAGACGGAAGTTTTCTGCACGCACTCAAGAAAAGGCTCAGTTTTATGCTGTGCGACCACTGTTCTACAGGTCGGTGAAAAGTTACTGTAGAAATTGCATCGTATGCTTGTGCGCAGAGACATTGGGAGTTTCAGAATCATCCTTGGTTCCTGTTTATGCAAAATCGTCACTAGGAAGTGACTGTGTGGTCAAATACCACTTTCGCCAGTTTTGCAGATTTGCCCTTGTGAGGGTGAAGCTGTGTTTTTTGCAGTGACAGAATTTCTTGCAGTATTCTGTAATGGCATCTGATTCTCTTTCACAGATTGTCACTGAAAAGCTTGACAAGAACAACTTCCAGGCATGGAAGTTTAGAATGACGAATTTCCTTATGGGAAAAGGATATTGGGAATTTGTTGCAGGAAATGAAGAAGAACCAGTTCTTCCTGATGTTCCCAATCAACAACAAATGCAGGCATTTAAAACATGGCATGAGAGAGCCAGGAAAGTTATGTATTGGCTGTCTATCAGTATTTCAGACTCTATGATTGTGCATATTCAGGATGCAAGTACGCCAAAGGAGGCATGGGATACTTTGTCAAAAATGTATAGCACAAATACGCAAGCCAGGAAAATGCAGCTCAAGCAAGAGTTGCACAATGTGCAAAGAGAAAGTATGAGCATCAACGACTACCACATGAAGGTGAAGAAGATTGCAGATGCACTTGCTTCCATTGGGTCGCCAGTGGAAGATGATGATTTAGTTTCCGTGACCTTGAATGGTCTAGGAAAGGATTATGCACAGTTTCGGACATCCATTTCAGTTCGTGAAAGATTTCCTGATTTTGAGGAGTTGATTGCTCTTCTAATTTCTGAGGAACAGAGAAATGGTGGTGCATCTTCTTCAGGAGGAACTTCAAAAGAAGCTGTCTTCTACTCAAATGCTGGAAGAGGTAGAGGCAGAGGTAGAGGAGGCCGATTTGGAGGCCGTGGCAGAAATCAGAATATGCAGCAAACTCAAGAAAACCAGTCCTATGGAGGAGGACGTGGTAACTCTAGAGGCAGGGGGAGCCAAAGAGGTCGTGGTGGATGGCAAAGAGGCCAAAATGCAAACAGTAATGTTGAATGCTACTACTGTGGTAAAATGGGTCATATGGCTAAAGACTGCTATAAAAAGCAGAATGACATCATGAATGGAAAACTGCAACAAGGGAATTATGCATCTTCTAGTAGACAGGGTGATGACAGAAATGAGCATTTGTTCATGGTGCAGCACATGAACAATTCTATGACAAGTGCAGAAGAAAGCAATGATGTATGGTATGTTGACTCAGGTGCATCAAACCACATGACAGGTCATGCAGAATGGATGGAGGATGCAAGGAAAATGGAAAAACCAGGATTTGTGGAGACTGGTGATGATACTGCACATCCTATTGTGCAGATTGGAAAAATTCCCTTGTCTATGCAGGGTGGGAAAAAGAAATACCTGTCCGATGTATTTCATGTCCCGAATATCACCAAGAATCTGGTTTCAGTTGGTCAAATGGTTGAACAGGGCTTGCAGGTCAGATTTAATCCTCATGGATGCTTTGTTGAGGATATGAAAAATAAAGGTCGCTTGATAGCAAAAGGAAAGAAGAAGGGCAGAATGTTTACATTGGATGCAGACATGTCTGAATTGAGTGCAGCAATGTTTGCACATGGGACCGGTGTAGTTGCAGATATTGATATCTGGCATAAACGCATTGGTCATGTTAATGTACAGCGACTTAAATCAATGCAGGCCCAAAATATTGTTGCAGGATTGCCTAAGTTCAAGGTTGCAGAAATGCATAAGGTATGTGAAGCCTGTCAGTTTGGAAAACAGGCAAGGAAACCATTTCCTAGACATGTTCAAGAGAGTGAGAAGCCATTGGAATTAATCCACTCTGATGTGTGGACTACTAAAGCTGCATCTCTTGGAGGCTGTCATTATTTTGTCAGTTTTATTGATGACTATAGCAGAAAAGTTTGGGTGTATTTTATGAAAAAGAAAAGTGAAGTTTTTGGGCATTTCAAAACTCTTAAAGCTATGGTTGAAAAAGAAACAGGTCTGCAAGTAAAATGCCTAAGGTCAGATGGAGGGGGAGAGTACCTCTCAAATGAGTTTGCAAGGTTCCTGCAGGAGCATGGCATAAAGCAGCAATATTCATGCAGTCATACCCCACAACAAAATGGAATTGCAGAAAGAAAAAACAGACATATTGGAGAGGTGTCTCGTGCCATGCTCAATGAAAAAGACCTGCCAGATTTCTATTGGGCTGAAGCAGTTGCTACAGCAGTCTACATAATGAACAGGACTCCCACTGCAGCAATACATGGAATGACTCCAGAGGAGAGGTATACTGGTAGGAAACCAGATATTTCTCATTTGAAAATTTTTGGTTGCATTGCCTATGTACATGTGCCAGATGAGCTGAGATCCAAGTTGGATCCAAAAGCTGAGAAGTGCATCTTTATTGGTTACTCTCTGCAGCAAAAAGGGTATAGATGCTATAACCCTTCTACTCGTAAGTTTACAGTGAGCAGAGATGTTGTTTTTGATGAGATGAGTAGCTGGTATAAACCAGTAAATGTGATTGATGATGAAGATGCACAAAATGGTAATGCTACACAGAATTCACAGCAGCAGTCACAAAATATTAGTGGACCTGGAGCGTCCTCTAGTAGTGGTTCACATTCTTCGCCATGGACAGGCAGATTGAGATCAGGAGAATCTTCTCAAAGCAATGCAGATAGTGGTATGCAGGTATCACGAAAAGGAAAAGAGAAGGTTGATCAGCCCATGTTTGATGTGAATGCAGGTCACTCTTATGTGGATGGTGAATCCAGTGGCTCAGAACAGAGCATTGATGATGAGTTGGGTATTCCTTCTATTGTTACACCTGGAGTAAGGAAGACCAGGGATGTTTTGAGAGCACCTGGGAGTGAACCTACTTTGCGCAGGTCTACAAGAGCTAGGTATCCTGTGGATAGGCTGAAATATGATGGATTTACAGCCATTCACTATGCATATATGGTCAAAGTGATACAGGAACCAGAACCCACATCTTTTGAGCAAGCCATGGGAAAAGAAAAATGGGAGAAAGCCATGGATGAAGAAATGGATGCCTTGGAAGCAAATGCTACATGGGAGTTAGTACCTTTGCCTAAAGGTAAGAATGCAATTGGCTGTAAGTGGGTTTATAAGGTGAAGCACAATGCTGATGGTTCTGTGAACAGATACAAGGCAAGATTAGTAGTCAAGGGGTATGCACAAACATATGGCATTGACTATGAAGAAACATTTAGTCCAGTTGCAAGGATGGCAACCGTAAGAGCAATCATTGCTATGGCTGCATCAAAGGGATGGTCTTTACATCAGATGGATGTAAAGAATGCCTTCTTGCATGGTGATTTGCAAGAAGAGGTCTATATGGAGCAGCCACCAGGTTATGTGCATGCTGTTCATCCTGAGTTTGTTTGCAGGTTGAAGAAAGCCTTGTATGGCTTGAAGCAAGCACCTAGAGCATGGTCTGACAAGATAGGACAGTATCTTGTCACTATTGGCTTTCAGATTTCCAAGGCAGATTTCTCACTTTATGTGAGAAAAACAGAGAAAGGTATTATGCTGCTTGTCATTTATGTTGATGATTTGATTATGACAGGTGACAGTGATGAAGATATCCTTCATGTGAAAATGCTATTGAAGCAGAAGTTTGAGATGAAGGATTTGGGAGAGCTGCGTTATTTCTTGGGCATTGAGGTGATTAGATCACCAAGTGGGATACAGCTCTTGCAGAGGCAGTATGGATTGGACATGCTGTCCAAATATGGGATGACAGGCTGTAAGCCTATTTCAGTTCCTTTGGAGCAAAATGTGAAGCTGAGCACAGATGCAGGTGAGCTTCTAGAAGACCCTACTATGTACAGACGCATAGTAGGAAGTTTGATTTATATGACTATTACCAGGCCAGATTTGAGCTATGCTGTTGGATTGGTAAGTCAGTTTATGCAGGCTCCAAGGAAACCACATTTGGATGCGGCTAGACGCATACTTAGGTATGTGAAGTCCACATTGCAGTATGGACTATTTTATGAGACTGGGGTT
The DNA here is from genome assembly GCF_053477565.2 of Lygodium microphyllum. Classification (NCBI taxonomy): domain Eukaryota; kingdom Viridiplantae; phylum Streptophyta; class Polypodiopsida; order Schizaeales; family Lygodiaceae; genus Lygodium; species Lygodium microphyllum. The sequence continues at coordinate 22,159,403 of NC_141161.1, read as the reverse complement.
CAGATACAGTTGCATGGATACACTGATGCTGATTGGGCTGGTAGTATTTCTGATAGACGATCTACCAGTGGATATGTATTCTCTTTTGGGAGTGCTGCAGTCACTTGGAGCAGCAAGAAACAGCCTACAGTTGCCTTGTCGAGCACAGAGGCTGAGTACAGGGGTGCAGCAATGGCTGCATGTGAGGTAGCTTGGTTGCATAAGCTACTTTATGATATGCATCAGTCTACAGATGGGCCAGTTGTCATTTATTGTGACAACATGAGTAGTATACACTTGGCAAATAACCCAGTCTATCATGCTAGAACAAAGCACATTGAGGTGCATTATCACTATGTGCGAGAGAGGGTTTTACTAGGTCTTATTGATCTAGTTTATGTCAGCACAGAGGATCAGGTAGCTGACATATTCACGAAGGCATTGGGCGCAGAGAAGCTGCGCAAGTTCAGAGACCTGCTTGGTGTGCAGGAATTGGGATTGAGCTCGAGGGGGAGTGTTGAGATATCGAGCTCCACTCGTGATACGCCAGGGTGACCGTTGTATATTTATGTCACCGACTTGTCAGTTGCAGACGCGGTTGGTACACCGCCCATGAATAATAGCTACATGATAGCTATCCTTATCTACTCTAGTTCGTGGCTCAGTTAGTATGCCACCTTAGTTAGTTGAGTTTGGTTTGAGACCCATATATAGGGTTCTTCTATTTCTTTGTACTTGAGTTCTTTTGGCTTACACAACTAAGAAGAGGAAAACTGTTTTCAGCCTCCACCCTTGTGTGTCTTCCCCCATTGTGCAAGCAAGAAAGCTTCAAGCGAGACTCCTTCCTTCTCTCCCACAATCTTGACACAACCTTCAGCGAAGGAAAGTTAGATGCTACAAACTATACCTTGTGGAAGTTCAAAATTACAACTATTCTTGATTCTTATGAGCTTTGGAGACTGTGCTGGGGACTGATGTAGAACCACAGCCTACCCCCGACCCATCAAATCCTAGTGTGATGATTCCTCCGAATGCAGATCTTCTATGAGCTTGGAAACAAAGGAATGTAGATGCATTGTGTGCCTTAGTTACAAGCTGTTCTAACAGTGTTTTGACTTTGATTCAGCATAGAACCAAAGCATCAAAGGCTTGGAATGTACTAAGGAGTCAGTATGAAACATGAAACCAAACAAGGATTCAAAACTTGGAGAATCAACTAGCAGCAGAGAATTTTGCTGAAGGAGAAACAGCTGAAGCATTCATCACTCAGATTAAGAATCTACGCGACCATATGGTTGGTGCTGGGATACAAAAGACTAGAGAGGAGCTAGCTCGGAGGTGTAATTGGATTTGTCCACAAAAGTTTGATGGACTAGTAACTACCCTTAATACTTAGGTGAGACCTGAAGCTTTGAGTTTTGAGGAGTTCTGTGCATTATTGTTGGAGGAGGAGTTGAGGCTGAAAGCCCGAGAAGGAAATAACAATGGAGATGCTGCATTCTTTGCTAATGCAAAAGGCAAAGGTGGTTCCTCCACCAAAAATGATGGTGAAAAAAAGAAGAAGGGTGGTAAGAAGAAATTTCAAGGAGAGTGCTTCTACTGCAAGAAGAAAGGACATGCAATCAGAGATTATCATGTCAAGAAGGCATATGAAAAGAATGGTACCCTTAAAAGTAAAGGGAAAGAGACAGCCAATATGGCTGAAGCAGAGTTGGAGTTATTCATGGTGACCATTGAGGATGTGTGCTCCTCGGCTCAAGAAGAATCTACCACTGACTCATGGGTATTGGATAGTGGTGCCTTCCGTCACATGACCAACAAGAAAGGTCTATATAGTTCTATGCATCCTCTACAAGAATCCATCACTGTGATGGTTGGAAATGATGCAAAATGCCCTGCTGCAGGCACAGGTACTATTTCATTTGTTGCTGCAAATGGTGATGTCAAAAAGCTTTCAAATGTGTTATATGTTCCCAAAATTAGGAGAAATCTGTTATCAGTTTGCTGCCATAATTGATCTTGGTCATGAAGTGAGGTTCAAGAAGACAAGTGCAAAAATTATTGACAATGATGGCAAAGTTGTTGGCAAAGGAGAAAGAAGGAACAACCTATATGAGCTAAGTGCTCTTACAGCCACCATTGGAGTGGGAAAAAGTAAGCTTTGGCATGAAAGGTTTGGACACATTGGATTTGCAGTGTTGAAGGAGATGTAGAAGCAAGGTATGGTTGCTCACCTACCTGCAATGACTAAATTGAAAACCATGTGAAGCTTGTATGATGGGCAAGCAACAGAGAAAGGCATTTCCACAATAATGCAAGAATAGAGCACATGCTTCTCTAGAGTTGGTGCATGTTGACTTGTACAGAAAGATGCCTACATGAGCCTTGGGGGGATCTTATTTTATGTTGATTGTTGATGACTACAGTAGGAAGATGTGGGTGTACTTCCTTCATCATAAGGCTCAAGCTTTTGGTAAGTTTAAAGAATGGCTAACACTTGTTGAGAATGAAATAGGGAAAAGTGTGAATAAATTTAAAACAGATGGTGGTGGTGAGTTCAACTCAAAGGAGTTTGAAGACTTTTGCAAGAGCAAAGGGATCAAGCGTCAATTGACGACACCTCACACACCTCAGCAGAACGATGTTGTGGAATGTAGGAATCGCACCATTGTGGAGATGGAAAGATGCATGCTAAAGGGAAAGGGAGTTCCTAACCATTTTTGGGCTGAAGCTGTTAATATTGCAGTCTACATTTTAAATCGGAGCTACACAAAGGCTCTCAGGGGAAAAACACCTCATGAGTCTTACAGTGATAAGAAACCATCTGTCTCATACTTTAGAATTTTTGGATGTGAATGTTATGCACATATTCTAGATGAGAAGAGAAACAAGTTACAAACAAAAAGAAGAAAATGTATCTTCTTGGATTATAATGATGAGAAGAAGGCTTACAAATTATATGAGCAAGAGGCAAAGAAGATCATCGCAAGCTGTGATGTGGTGTTCAAAGAGTAGCTACATATAGTGGAGGAGGAGAAGGCAAGCTCTTCCACTTTATCATCAGGCGAAGAAGTAGTCCATTATGAACCTATCCCGAGAGATGTCCCTATCCTTAAGGAGGAGGAAGCATCATCTTCAGATGATGGGGAAAAAGTTCACCAACCTAACATCACCCCACCGGAAAAGCCATTGCCATTTTGGGTGAAGCAGCTCTATGACCACAATAATCCTATGCCCACATCTGTTGAGGAGAAGGCAGATGGACCAAGGAGGTCTCAGAGAATAGAGGAGCAAAGGAGGGCTTCTGCTCACATAGTCAATATGGCCTTGATGGCTAAGATTATGAGAGAAGTAAAGGAGCCAATTGACTTAGAAGAAGCACTTACAGATCTAGCATGGACAGCAGATATGCAAGCCGAGTATGATAGCATAATGAAGAATGACACTTGGGAGCTAGTGGATCGACCAGCAAAGCGGAAGGTTATTGGCACCAAGTGGCTTTGGAAGGTAAAGTACAAGGCTGATGGTACCTTAGAAAAGTACAAAGCTAGACTAGTTGCACAAGGATTGTCACAGGTTGAAGGAATTGATTTTCAAGAGTCATTTTCCCAACTACCAGAATGACCACTATTTGCACAATACTTGCAGTGGCCACCCACAAGCAATGGCCAGTTTACCAAATGGATGTTAAGTCAACGTTCTTAAATGGTGACCTCGAGGAGGAGGTGTATGTGGCTCAACCACTAGGGTTTGAGGCCTGCCATTTTGAGAACAAAGTGTGTAAGCTGAAGAAGGCATTGTATGGGCTAAAACAAGCCCCTAGAGCATGGTGCCGACAGATAGATAAGTTCTTTTTAAGCTTAAACTTCAAAAGATGTGCCTCAGATGCTAACTTGTATGTTTACAGGGATGGTGAAAAGTCTATAGTGATTGTCCTATATGTGGACGACCATCTTATTACAGGTGACTATGAAGATATGATCAACCAAACTCGAAAGGCTTTGAGTCCTGAGTTTGAAATGACAGACTTGGGCTTGCTGCACTATTGTTTGGGAATTGAAGTTTGGACAAGAGCCAGAAAAGATCTTCATCTCTCAGAAGAAGTATGCATGGGAGATCTTAAAGGCATTTGGCATGACCGAGTGCAAGGAGATAGCTACACCTATGGAGATGAATGCAAAGTTATTCATTGAGGATACATCAGCACTGGCAGACATTGGGAGGTATAGGAGGATGGTCGACAATCTGATCTACTTGTGTAATACCAGACTAGATATCAGTTTTGTTGTTCATGTTTTGAGTAGGCTCTCAAACAAACTCATGAGAGTCATTGGAAGGCTGGGATGCGGGTGCTCAGATACTTGAAGGAAACTCTTGATTATGGTATCACATACAATTTCCGAACTTCTCTTATGGGGAGTTGTGAAGACACTGATTCCAGGAAGTCAGTTTATGGTTATTGTTTCTCTTTGGGTTTAGAAATTTTCTCTTGGATTAGTAAGAAGCAGCCAATAGTGGCACTGTCTTCTACTAAAGCAGAGTACAAGGCAGCTTGTTTTGCTGCATGTGGATCCTATGGCATATGGGAGTGCAAGATGAAGAATCAACTGTGCTGAGATGTGACAATTAGAGTTGCATTGCCATTGCCAAAAATCCAGTGTTTCATGCATGCACCAAACATATAGAGATCCAGTATCACTATGTGCATGATTTGATGGAGGATGGGATAGTGGAATTGATCTACTGTCCAACAGAGGAGAATGGAGTGGATATCTTCACCAAAGTACTTATGAAGGATCTACTTCAAGTTCATCTTTAGAGACTCGGCATTGGGCCGAAGAGAGTTCACCTATGGGTGGATATTGAGGGGGGGTGTTAGATATGCTCAATGCCCCACCCTCATAAGGTGCCACCAATGATCCATGGTGCTCAAAGTTGTAAGGCCCCCATTATGAGGAGAAGCCAAATGTGAGCCCGGACATTGGTTGAGTCCTGATTTGTATATCAGATGAGGTCTATGTGACCATATGGTAAAAAGGTGACCATTGTGGGTCTAATATTTGGGTTAGGCTGAGTAGTTAAGCTGGTAGTAACTTGAGGCACATTACATCGAGTTGCGAGGTAAGGGAGTTAAAAGGGGCCCCTATTTTGGGTCCGAGGACCGTGAAAGCGCCCCCTGGCTGGTGGGTCCTAGGGGGGCCAGCGGTCCCCTTGGCTGGTGGGTCCCAAGGGGGCCAATGGTCCCCCCGGGGGGGTCCGAGGGCAACGCCCCCGGCCCGACGGTAATGGGAATATTCCCTGGCCAACTAGTGAAGGCTCATATGGTAGGTTGGTCATGCTGACTTAACCGCCTTCATAGGCTAAAAAGCTAAACCCTTTCACAGCCATCGATCATCTATCTTTCACCCAGCAATTCACTTATCTTCTATCTAGATTGCTATCTAAGCTTCACTATGGAAGTGCACAGGTGGATAGAGCCATCTCTGTATCAATTATTTGGAGCTAAAGAAATTTTCTAATTCTCCTCTTATCTATTGTGTAATCTATACCTCTATCTCTTCCTTAGATTATGTTTGTTGCGCCGTGTAATTTTTACAGTTAATTTACATTCCAACTTAACAACAAATGAGTAAGTTTTTACATCAAGTCATATATAGTTTACCTATATTTGATTCCACTTCTTGAATGGTGTGATATTTTGACTTTATTTTCAATCTTCCCGACTTCTGTAAATTGGACTTGAAGAATTCTAAACCACTAAATAGAGTAAGTCTCAAGAAAAATAGTGTGAGGTTCATAATAGGACACTTTTTCGGGTTGATAGGGACTGTAGCCATCCTTCACGAAAGTCACCATGCTAATGCAAGTCATGGGCCATAAGTTGAAATTGACCAAACCCAAAGCAGGACAAGTCTCAAAGATTTAAGCTTCAAAGATTAAAAACTTTATAAAGAAAAATAAGAAGAAGAGGAAAATGATAATGACACCCCCCCTTTTTTTATTTAAAAAAAATGGCGCATCATGCTCCAACATTTAGAGTCCTTGATTGTTGAGGAAAAAACCTCAATTTTCCTTCTATATCATAGCAAATAACTCCAACAATCTCTCCCTCTTGTCAATTTGTCGAGAGGCTTAGATTGAAGCAAGATCATTCAAGATCCAGGTGAATCAGTCATGGCATCTTTGACAGCCTCTCTGGACCTCAAAAATCAAATTGCTAGCATCAGATTGCATCTTGAAAGCTTCTAGATTGCTGATTTGCCAAGATACCGTCCATAAAGAGCTCCTCTTCTTGGCCACAACCCTTATTCTTTAATTTAGCTATAAATATGAGGCATGAGGAGCCATTGGAGGGAAACCTAAGCAAGAGAGGAGAGGACCTTCTTAGGAGTATAGAGCAAGAGGGAGTGGGGCGGCAAAAGAAGTGTGAGGACAAGAATTCTCGTCTCAGAAGATAAGTAGGATATTCCATGAGCTCTTGAAATCAAATCCTCCATCCCTTCTATCCAACTTCCTTGTGGAATCAAGACTCTTCTCAATTTTTGTGAATTCCTAGTGATTACCAATCCCCCCATCAATCCAATTGCAGTGATCCCAAGCTCTCTTGCCAAAAAACCCCTCTGCGATCTCACGATTAAAGACCATGGCCTCGAAGAAGAAAGTTATGAAGGTCGTGGAGGCAAGAGCTGCCAATAATGTTGCAGATACAATCACTACAAGTGGAATGACATGTATTGGGATTACAAACGAAGTTGCGAATACTATCAACCAAGCACTCGTCATCATGGATCCCTAGGTACTATAGTTTTATAATAAAGGTAGCTAGCAGGCCATCATCCCATGAATTGGAAAACAAAAGCTACCTTCATAAAATAGGAGTTATAATCTTTTAAAGGAATTCTTATTGGCAAATTCCAAGGGGGTAACTTGGGTTTGTATAAGATGAACCTAAGCAAGTACAAGGAAGGTATTGTGTCTAAAAGGCTTAATGTATTTTATTTGTATTGATATAATGAAACCTCTGATGGATAATCACGAATGCTAATTCTCGGTATATAAAAGACCTTGAGATGGAATTATCAAAGAATAATTTACGTTTGTACTAAACCTTCCCAAGGCCAGCGTGAATAAAACCTACTCTAAGGGGTTTTCTTTTTTCTGTTTTGTGTTAGTGAGTATAGACCAATCATGATGCAAAAGGTCTTTTTGTAGGGAACTCTAGTCGGCAGGAGGAGGTAAGGATACCAGGGGGCTCTGGTCATAAACTCCTTAAGCTCTTATGAACTGCCAACCACCCTTCAATTTCCAAACAGTGTCATGGAAGTTCCAATACTAGTTGAGGAACTGAACTTGGAACGAATAATACCTTCGGGTTGACATCATTCTATTTAGAATAGAAACCATTGTAAAAAGTTTTTTTCCATAAAGAAACCTATTGAGAAGGGATTGCCTCACTCTATTTTTGTGTCATGAATTAAATGCATATAACAAATTTGTATCAGGAGATAATTCAAAGAAGCTATTTTTATATGTTGAACCTAAAGTGGTAGGTAATTAGGTAACAAAAAATAATCTCTTGAGAGAAGTGGGAGGATAACGGATCCAAACCTATGGTTGGGTGGTCTGCTCTTGGTAAGCCGAGAGCGTTCCTAAGAAGGAATAGAAAACACATTTTTTATGAGATCAGAAATCCTAATCTGTATCACTTTAGAACCATGGGCAGAAGGGATCAAAGTACCATACTTCCCTTTGTTTCACATACTCTTTGAACCTAGCACAACATAAGCCCGTTTCAGTCAGTAATTTTTATAAGGGATGGAATCTCGAACAACTAACACTATTCAATCGTTAATAGTTGATTTGACAAAAAAGACTCAAGTCAATCCTTTTGAGAACAGCCGGAACTTCCACTACAGGGTAGACTCAAGCAAGCCTAATTATCAAACTCAGAGGGTTTTCATCAAAATCCTAGATGGCACTTTCTAGGGCATCTCTTGATGGGCTACTAAGAACGTATTGCCAATGAAAGCTTAGGCGGGCATGTTACAGGTGGTAAACATTTGTACTAATTTTTTTACAAATATAAAGGAGAAGAAATAAAAAGATATAGTTCAAGGATATTGAAGAAAATATCTCTTTACTTTCAATATAAATACAAGTACAAATACTGTAGCAAATTTATATTTACTTTCTTTATGATCTATATACATGATTTTTTGTGAGATATGTCCTTTTTAGTTCTTTTTTCCTTCTTTGATGCTTTGGTTGCCTTAAGTGTAGAGGGCCCCTCCTTCTCTACTTCCATAGTCTCTACCTCCTCCTCTACCCCCTCCTTATCTTTGGCCTCCTTATCTCCTTGTACTTCTTGTATGCAACTGACAAGTATGTACTTGAAAATCTTTGCTCGTATGTACCAAACATGCTCACTGTTGTAACAATAATTGAAAAAATGTCACACATTTGAAAGAAAGGAATGTTAGTTCATTGCTATTTTGCAATGCACTCTCTCTAGAGTGAAAAATAGCTTAAAATTATATATATTCTACATTACCTAGATAATTTATCATCATTAAAATACAAAACCTTGACCCAATTTTCTAGCATTTATAATTATCCTCCAACCACAAGAATAAGTATAATCTTGAGTGATGAAGGCTCTACAAATAACAACAGAAAGCAAAATTATACAACTTCTTTGTGGCAGTTTATGGAATCAAGCATCTTGATGTATTTGATAAAAAGTTTACAACTTGTTTATACTCCATTTGTGCAAGTAGATAAGAAGGCACAGGAGGCTTTTTTTTGTAGAACTTCAATTAATATTTTTGTAGCTCTAGATCAAAAATAAAATTTTTAATAAGTTACTTACAATAGATAAAGTTGAAATGATCAAGGAGCCAAGGAAAAATTCAACTTATATATTAGCATTTCCATGTACTCTTTTCAAATAATTGATTTAAAAACAATTCTTATTTTTACACTATGAAAATCAAGCTCCAATGAGATCTAGAAATAATCACAGGCAAATAATTTAGTATAATAAAATCTTTTGAAAGTAGAAGAAATACCAAACAACTTACTTTTCATAATATAGAATCACAACAATCTCCAATGTATCAAAATCAATTCTATTGAGCTAATGGTTAAATGCATTTGTTTCAAACTCACTTAGCCTCATGCAGCGGGAGGTTGGGAGGTTGAAGGATCAAGAATCTCAACCATTTGTTGTGTATCAAAAGGGAGTTCATGCATCATACACTTAGTAAAAGTAGTAAAATAGTGAGTATACAGAAAAAAAATATTGATAGAAAAATATCATTCTCTTAAGGACAAACACATTTAAATATGTTCTACCTTAATTCGGCAAGAAGGATGGAGTCATTTACTTCTCTCCTCTTATTCTTAAGGATCTGCACACATTTTGAGTCTTAAAAAATAATATAATTTCTCTTGCCTATGTCACTAGGTAAGAAGCAATATACACTAAAACCCGCTTGGTTGATCCTCTCAAGCATGTCAAAAAGCTTATTGTCTAGAGGTCCTAGTTGCTTTGCTTGTTTTTCTTCCACTTTTTTCCTCTTATGCTCCCTTTATTTCTCTACTTATTTCTCTATAATCTTTTCCTCCTTGTCATGTTGTATTGCTTGTAGCTCTCTCATGTGTGGCATCCTCCACTTTAGGACTTGTGTCCTTCTTCTTATTCCTATATGTTGGCACATTAAGAATATCATATGTCTTCTCATTTGAAAGAGGAACTATTTCCAAACCTTGGAAAATCTATATCTTGATCTTTGTAGGATAATCATATCCTTATCCATAAGTATCACTCTATGTGCATGGGTAGTACAAAATATATGTATCCTAGAAAAATTCAATAAAAAAGACCTAAAGCTATCAAGACTATGTCTATCATATATCCCCTTGACCACTCTTTGGAATAACAACTTTGGAACTACATTATTAAGAGCTTTCATTGCCTTTCTGATTTCCCTAAGACATCTTACTCTTTGTAAAAATATCCTTTTATGATTCTTTAAAGGTTTGGATGCTTAGTGGACTGATGGATCTTCTTAACAATGTTCTTAGTATCAGTCTTCTATCTCCTCGTAGTGGCCTTAGTTCTAGCCATAGCTCAACAAAACTGATTGTAAAAATATGGTAAGAAAACTAGTTACTGCAACAACATGATAAGAAAACTAGTTATCAACCAAAAATTGAATAACAACATATAAAACTTGAAAATTAATGAATCCAGCAAAATGAAAGCATATACATCATGTTTTAATCAATAGATAACATAGACTAAACATGAAATGTATGAAATACAAAAATAGACAGGTGAAATAATGAACCCCACCACTAAATTTGCATTTCACACAATAAAGCTTCTAAGTATGTACCAATGACTTTAACTAAAAAAATTTCTCATAGACATTGACCTAAGATAAAATGTATGAAACGTGAGTTTGTTACAATGGAATTAGAAAGTAAGCATTAGCTTTCGCGTTTTATATGACATTTGAATGTGAAGCAACTAGTGATAGGGGATAGGAGATGAAATGTATAAAACACGATTTTAGGTTAATGAAATTAAAAGAAAGGCAAGAGACATCGTGTTCCATATGATATTATAATGTCAAGTAATCGACTATAGGGACCAAAAAGAAAATGAATGAAATGCGATTCTAGGTCAAAATCAAAAGGATGGCAACTAATTTTGCATTTTATACGACATTGAATGTCACATTTCAACATTTCAACATGACAATGAAGGTAGATAGTCAAGAATCATTTAATCCAATAATTTGTTAGAAGATAATTAAAAAAAGTAGATTTATATATGCAAGTCTACCTGAATGTTGAAGTTTTTTCTTTGGAGTATAAATTCCTTCCAGAAATAAAGGTGGTTGATCTTGCTAGAGTACTCTTGCTGTATTTTAATAGCATGTCGTATTCCAAATGAGGTTATCTTGCAATGGGAAGATGAAAATGATTCTCTACTAGAGGGGTTGGGTTTAAATCTTGAGTTAACATCATAATTAATATTCACATAGTACTTGATAGAACGTGGACAAAACATGGATGCATTAATCACTTCTTCTAGGTCTCATAAGATTTCTCACATGCTAAACATAGCTTTAAATAGCAAAAAAGTAAGCACCCTCCTTTTTGGATGAGAAACTTCATTTTTTATACAAATTTAAAGGAAAAAATCTATTATTAAATTATATTTGGGGAGTCTTTTAAAAGCGGCATCTTGTAATTATCAACTATTTTCACTTATAATATCTCTTAGGCTCTCTTGTGCTCTATCCAAGGCAAATGTCTCCATATACAACCAAATCAAGTACTTTAGGTGGATAAAACAACTCATTTTTTCTCTCATTACAAATAGAATACAAAGTTTTTAATCTCTTCCTACCATTTCATCACTTATTATTTCATTTTATCCCATCAATAGGTCTGTTAAAGTGCTTATAAAAGTGTCCCATGAAACGTGTACTTAGTAGCATTGTTGAACCCCTTGTAGATTATAAGATCGCATTTCTTATGTTAGACTTTTAGATCCATCTAGTATTTACTACTTAACTTGTGTTTTATACATCATGGATTAGGTTTTTGGGAAACAATTTAGTTATTAATTTTTTTTTGGCTAGTTAGACACATGTTTTCATAATTTTTTATTTGCAAGGTTAATGGATATAAATAAGAAAGCTTTCCATTGATGGAATGGAGCAAAGGAAGCTTGAGGATAGTCATGATGTGACAAGCTTTTTGATTTCCTGTAGAAGATAAGGAACTTGTCCAAATTTATGTACATTATAGGGAGGTGCTCAATGTCCCTTTTTATTTGCAAGAGTTGCTAGGAGATCTTGATGAGAAGCTTGGTGAGTATAGAGAGTTCTATTCTAGACATACAAAGTCTCTTAATTGATAATTGTGTGCATTTTAATGATGTGATCCAAGCAACCAATGATCCCACAAAAACTTTAATTACCAAGTATTATCTTATTAATGAAGAGTTTAGAAGGCGTGAAACAAACTGCCTTTTTCATAGGGATCAATAGTAGTGTCTTTTGATTCACAAAGATATAGGTTTTCTAGTGTTTCTCCAATATAGGGAGGCTTCCCCTTTAGAGAAAGGGCAAGAGAGAAAGGGTGAAGATCTTGCATATATGGATAAGGATCTTGAAGAGAAGGTAGATATGTTTTAAGAAGATGTTGAGCCCCAGTATTGGGGCAAGGTTTTGATCCTACTATGTTCAAGAGTTAGAACATTATAAAGATGGAAGAAGAGGAGATTAAATTGAGCACAGAGATTGAAGAAGGTCTCTTGGATTATATCCTTACATTTCTTACCTACCTTATTAAACAAAAAATATATTCATTTCTCAAGGAAATTCAAAATCTTTTTTATCTTAGAGAAGATTAGTGCTCAACCATCCTAGCAACATGAGTCTAGATTGATATGAATTTCATAAGTTATGAACCATGCCTACTAGTAGCTCTAAATGTTAAAGGGAAGAATTTTTAAGATAGTTCCATGGCCCTACACACATATATTAATGAGATTGTGGAATATGAGAAGAAGGGGCTACCCATAGAAGAAGAGTCCTTAGAGATGTAAAATTGAGGGCATGGGGTATGAAGGCACACTAAAGCAACCATCAAAGGAGAAGCCAAAAAACTCAATAAATCTATATGATAAGAACTTTATTGAAATTTATGAAAACCCAAAGGTATTAAATCACTTGATATTCCTACATAGATTAAAATTGAAGATCTTGATAACTTTCTTGGAAGAGTAAAGGGATCTAGACCACTGAATCTTGGAAAAAATCAATGACTTGGCCACTATTCTCAAGAATATCCTTTGGCATTACTAGGGGTAAGAGATGATAATAAAATCAAGATGCCTTTGAAGTATCTCACTTACTTACATTTGGTTGAAGAAGAGACCTAAACAAGATCAACATCGTAACTCAGATACTATTAGAAGCAAAGTTCTATTCAACATTTCTTAAGTAGAGAGATGTACCTTGCTGCCCTTGGATACTTTAACCACAACCACCTTCTCCTCATTTGAGATGCTCAAAATTCTTGAGAGATCTTTGTTGGTTTTGAAGACCCAAACTAGTTTATTTTATTTGGTATGCTTTGATTCTCTAATTAATGATTCTTCTATTGACAATCCTATAGTTTTTGCAATAACTCATCTCTATGTTTTGTTAACAAGTGATTCTCCAATTTAAGAATTTCATTCTCCTTAACAATATTAACTGTATAGCTCAAAAATACATTATAACAATTACCAATAAACTCCATTTGTGATGAAGATCTATTATAAAAAGGAGGAATACTATTTTTGATAGGATATTTGGGGTATAACATTCCATCCAACCAAATATCAAAAAAAAATTTTCCGTTGAAAGTGAAACACATGTTTCATCGACTCTGAAACAATGTTTTGTTTTGTTCTTTTTCTAATTAGTTTGTACTCACATTGTAGCTCAACATGAAGCTGATAGAGAGCTTTTTTATAAGTGTTACAAGGACAATTGGATGATTGATCCATAGGTAAAGATGTGATTTGTAACTCTATATAAGAATACAATGCAAATACAAAAAAGTCAAAGAATCAATAAGTAATGCCCCCTTGTGGCCCACTACTAGCCACTTGTGACTCACTCTCTAAAGCTACCCTCGATTGAACCCATTCTTGCACATTTTCCATATTGACTTCAAATTATTGTATGGTCTCTTCATGTGCATCTAGAGCCATTAACTAAGCTTCTTTGTCCTTACAGCTCCTCTACATATGGCATTGGGTAATTGAAGTTACAATATACTGAAGGGCAATGATTTTTACATTTTTAACTTCAAAATTAGAATAGCTTTATACATTAATATATTGTGCCAAAAAAAGAAGCTTTGATTGGAAAAATAAGCTTGCATTGTAAAAACACTCACATTTGGAAGATAATACATAGTGCTAAGGAAAATAAATATGTTAAGGCACATTCTCTATCCACAACTGATTATGGACTATTGTGGGACTCAAAAAATCCATGTACTCTGTAACGTGTCCCCCTGTCCACTTGCAAGACGCATCTTAGTAGCCCATCGGGAAGAGAGTCTAGAAAGCGCCGCCCTGCACTCCCAACGAATGTCACGGGGTTTGCGATCTAGGTCTTCCCGAGTCTGCCACGAAGCGGAAGCATTCTGTGGGGCCGTTCCCACCTAGGACCGACGTGAATCAGGGTTCTCCTAATGGTCAAGTTCCTAGAATTCTAGCTAGCGGCGAACTACTTTACGCAGAAACATCAGGGTCGAAGCGGATTTATGCTGCACTTGGTTCAAGGAGAATGGGAAATGAGAGGGATGCGAAGCTCGACCTCTCTGCCCGTAAGGCATAGTCCCATTATGTTCCCCTAAAACAGTATAAATCGGGATTCTAGCTCTGAAAATTATAGGACATCGTTACCTTGCTATCAAATCCTTTGAGAAAAGTTCCTAGCCAACCAAGACCACCCTTCTGTAGGATGGACCCAGGGTCACATCCACTGCACTTTCCTCAGGTTGCTTTAATTATCTAATTACCTACCACATTTAGTTTGACAAGCAAAAACAGCTTCCTTAATTAACCAATTACACACTGGTTCCTTCACGTAACTTAGGCATTGACAAAGAAAATAAATGTCAAGCAAGTTCCTTTTCAACATTTGATCTTTATTTATCAGTCTTTGGAATACATCATATAAAATAGCTTGAAGGCTATTCCAACAATCCTCAGGGATTGCTATTCCAAGTTCTGCCCGTTGACTAGTATGCGGGTCTCGAGATCCCATCTTGAGTCACGTCGGCCTCTTGTGTAGGATTTGGAGGCAAGGGATTTACAGCCAGAGCCTCCCCTGGCACCCAAGCATCCTCCTGCTCCAAGTAGCACCCACAGAGAGACCTCTCGCAACGGGTTTGATCCACGTCCCTTGTGCGGCTAACAACCCCCTTGGAATAGGGTCAAGCAGACAGTTGGAGGTAACTGATGCTGCCTCTCTCTCCAGGCTTTCAACCTAAAGCATTAGTTATTTTCCCGGCATTAGTTGCTTGATCAAAGAAGTACAAATAGTGCTCCTAAGTGTACAAACACAAGCACTTTAGTGGTCGTTTATACAGCCAACTGCTAAGGTGTGAATCCTTCTCGTCGAATACATCCAACATTCAATCTGGGATCAATCACGACTTGGCAAGATCTCAAGGGTTTCATAAGTTGAGTTGCTTGTTTACACTCTTTCCTTGGGTTAGGGTTTATACCCTGTTAATCCAAATTGTCAATACTTTAGGCTTCCATATATTATGGTCAATAAATCCTGGACAATCCCATTGTCCTCACTTGATTTGTCAATTTCTTGCTAGTCAATTCATAATTACCCTAACTTGGCAAATCATCCCCAAGGAAGGGTGATGTAGCAGGATGAATGTTCATCCTCTAGAAAAATTAGACTTGTCCTTAGAACTCGCCAACCTTGTTCTAAGGAGTGGCAATTCTATTTTGTGATTTAGGCATAAAACCATGCGACGTTGCAACTTGTTGCACGAGATAGGGGTCAACACCTAACTTCTCCCATCACACTGTATTCCTTGGACAAGAATACCTTTGGTCAAGATGTAGGGCTTGGGAGTCCTCTTAACCCAATCCAACCCTAACCCTCTTAGGCCGATAATGCTTTGGCCCTAGGGTTCCTAAATTCATACGAAAGTCTAGTATTTGGTCAATTGATCCTTAGGGTGAGAACCCTAGACCATTCCTGCATGGGCATTTAACTAACCCTAACATTCCAAGAATGTGGGTAGGATCTTTGGGATTGGAAATATTAGGTTGGCATCCTAAGTGCGATACTAGGAAAAATCTTAACGTAACTTAACCCTACCTAGCACTTTGAGGTGAACGTCATTTGCAATCTAATCGTACCTTTATGATTTTCATGTAAGCTACTCGGATTACCTAGTTGCTCTAACCAACCCACAATTTAAGATGGTCTTTCTTTTAAAGACCCAAATACATTCTTCTAAATTTCCAAGTACTTTCCCGTAAAAGATGTAAGTAACTGGAAGATAGGTGAGATGCATCATTCCATGCAAGTATGCAACTTCAAACCATAGACCTTCTGATTTTATGCAACTTAGAGATCATTCTTTTCCTTGCCCTATACTATAATGATTGACATTCAAAGCTAACTCATATAAACCCTTCGTTGATGCAATGAAGTCAAAGCTTTAATATTTTTAATGAATATGCATTCAAACTTTGATAAAGGAATCCATGCATGAGCGAATACCACGAGTCCATCATTAAATTAATCCTTCCTTTAGCACTTATCCCGACACAAAATGAACTATCATCGCATGCAATTTGCAAGATACATAAATCCTTTCCATGCATTGCAACTATTCGGACATCATTTAATGACCGTCTATGATTACCTTAATCGTAAGACACAGCCAAGAATTTATTACATAAATACGTTATGAGTTATATGTCCTATCCTTTGCGAGGTGCAACAAAGTTGCCTTTGCAAAATTCTATCTTTTTACTTGTGCATAATGCGTTCAGGATTGCATCTTGACCACGGAAGTGCAAACAATTACAAATGCATGACATGCAACTAGATTTTATAATCGGGCGAGCAAATAAATTTCCCAATGTATTTAAACTTGCCTATGAGAATTAAACATGCTTAGTGCATCCTTTTCATGCAAGAATTTTTTCAGAACCTGGGCATTAAGATTCGCGGTGTTGTCCACTCGCCTACTCGGGGTGGAAGCTCCCACGTGTGCGCCACATGACTTTTGCTTAGGAGCCATCGATGACGTAGATCTTGACTCAACAATCTCTCCTTGCCCTTTATCCAATTTCCGAATTCCCTACTGCCTGCGAACTTACTCCCCTTCGCAAGAATCGAGCCTTGCAAACTCGGTTTAAAAAAACCGAGACACAGGGTGAACTAGGGCTAAGGAAAGCTTTAATAGAAGCTTCCAAGCTTCTGGACAGAGAGATGATGAGGTCGAGAGAGAAAATTATTGGGAGGATGAAGACGACAATGATGGAGATGAAGATGATGATGATGATGATGGTAATGATGATGAAGATGATGGTGATGATGATGGAAAGGGTGCGGCAACAACGCGATGGCAACAGATGATGATGGCGGGCAGCTTCCACAGGTGGCGGGACAACATGATCTCCTCTTCCTCCGCCCCCCTCAAGATTAGGGAGGGGGTGTTCTTATATATTCAAAGGGGGGGGGGGGGGGGGGGGATAGCCACACACGTGGAAAGTTGCATGCCTCCTCCCCCCCATGCTCTCCTACTCCCCATTCAAGCTCCTCTCACACTCCCTCTCCCCCATTCTCTCCTACTCCCCACTCAAGCTCCTCTCACACTCCCTCTCCCCCGCCATGCAATGGCTGAAGGGGAGGGGAGTTTATCCATAAAAAAATTTGCCAAAAATTTATCCATTATCCCTTATCCCCTTGAAGGGGTATTCCCACGTAGGTCTACGGTGGCTCGCGGTTTTCAAGCCATGGCTTCCTATACGCGACACGGAGCTGGAGTTTGCTATTGCACGAGGGTGAAGCACTTAGCCAAATGTTTTTTCATTGCGGGGGATTATTTTGAATCGCTTTTGCACGAGATTTTGGATCTTCAATATTTTGTAGCAGAAATATTACATTCTCCCCCCCTAAGAGGAATCAAGATGTTCTCATCTCGAGAAGAACTGGGGGTATTGTTGGTTGAGAGTACTTTCATCCATCTAGGTCAGGATAATCTTTCCACTAGACGAGGTATTCTCTCAAGGTCCTAGATCTCAAATGCCTCTCCCTAACATCTAAGATCTTGTCAGGCTATAGCTCAAGGACTCCTTGGCTAGGCATTACAACTTGTTGATCATCAAGCAAGTGACTAGGGTTAGGCACATACTTTTTCAATAGACTGATATGGAATACATTATGAACTTTTAGGCTCTCAGGGAGTTGCAGTCTATAAGCATTAGGCCCTAGGCACTTGAGAATCTTGTAGGGTCCACAATACCTTGGACTTAGCTTTTTGCGTTCACCCAAGGATAGGGAACTCTTCTTTGGACGTATGCGAATGAAGACCATCTCACCTTCAACGAAAGATCTATCTTGTTGTTTCAGGTCCACGTAAGCCTTCTGTCTATCCTTGGCGGCTTGGATGTCCTGTCTTATTGACTTGATTTGGTCATCCATGTCTTCTAGCATCTGCTTTGAAGCTTCAACCCTCAAGGTTGGATCTGAAAATTTTAGAGTACGACAATCGTGCCCATACAATGCTTGAAAAGGGGTCATCTGAATGCTTTGTTGGTAAGAAGCATTGTAGGAAAACTCTACCAGTGGGAAATATTGAATTCACTTTTTGGGTTCGCGATAACAGTGTGCCCTAAGCATATCTTCAATGACACGGTTAACTCATTCTGTTTGACCATCAGTTTGAGGATGATAATTTGTATTGAAATAGAATTGAGTCCCAATGGCCTCGAAGATAGCCCTCCAGAAGTGTGATGTGAAGAAAGAGTCACAATCACTAATGATTCTTCTGGGTAACCCAAATTTGAAAATCTCCTTGATGAATAACCTTGCAATGTCCGAGGCTTTATAGTTTGTCTTAACAGGGATAAGATGTGCAACCTTGGTGAGCATATCCACCACAACAATAATGGAGTTGTATCCTCCCTGAACTTGGGGTAGGCCAACAACAAGGTCCATACTAATGAATTCCCATTTCATTTGGGGAATGTTAAGTGGTTGCAATTTCCCTGGCATTTTGACATGTTTAGCCTTAATGCATTGAAAAGACAAACATTTAGTGACATCTTTGAGAATGTCACCTTTAAGCCTATCCCAATAATAGCTCTTTCTGACCTCATTGACGGTCTTGGCATAGCTAGGATGTCCTGAGAAAGGGGAGTCATGGGCTTCCCAAGGTATCTTGTGCTTGAGTGATTGGCTTGCCGGATACATAATCTTGTCCTATAGTAGACAAGTCCACTATTGATAGAGAATTCTTGATACTTTGCTTGTAGTTTTGGGTCTTGATCCTTGATGGGGATCTCCCTTAGTAATTTCTGATAGGTTGGGTCATGACATGCCTCTTCTCTAGCTAGCTCAAGGATTGGGTTGTTTGGCATGGATACCTTTGTGGCTAGAGATCTTGCTATTGATGGATCTTGCAAAATTAGAGAATTTAGAAATGCCTTGCGACTGCGTGTATCGGCAACTACATTCGCCTTTCCAGGCCAGCATGTGATTTCAAAATCATATTTCTCCAGCACTTCAATCCATCGACGTTGCCTCATATTGAGCTCATTCTAGGTGAAAATCCATTTAAGACTCTTGTGGTCCGTTACTAAGGTAAATTTGTTACTCAGCAAGTAGTGTCTCCACAGTTTGAGAGCATGGATGACAGCCAATAGCTCCAGATCGTGGATAGCATAGTTCCTTTCATGGCTCTTCAGTTTCCTTGAAGAGTATGCTACAGGGTGACCTTCTTGCATAAGCATACATCCTAAGGCAAGTGTGCTAGCATCAGTTATCACTTCAAACCTCTTACTAAGATCGGGAAGTTTCAGGATGGGTGCTGATACCAAGCTTTGCTTTAGTTTGTCAAAGCTAGTCTGTTCAGCAGGTGACCATAGAATCGATACTTGCTTCTTTAATAGATCAGTCAGGGGCGCTGCAATCAAAGCATAGTTTTTTATAAAGACCCTGTACCATCCTGTCAATCTAAGAAAACTACATATTTCTTTGACAGTTGTTGGTGTTGGCCACTCCAAAGCATCTCTGACCTTGGCCAGACCTACTAAAATTCCTTCCGCTGATACAATGAATCCTAGATATTCAATTTATCGCTTGAAAAATGCACACTTCTTCTTCTTGGCATAAAGCTTGCGTGCTCTCATTGTTTCAAGAACAATGCAAAGCTGGGGTTCATGATCTTCTTCCTGCTTGGAGTAGACTAGGGTATTGTCAAAGAAGACAAGTATGAAGTCATCAACATAGGGCTTAAAGATATCCTACATTAGCCTATTGAAGGTAGCAGGAGCATTTGTCAGCCCGAATGACATGACTAGGAATTCAAAGTGTCCATACCTTGTGCTGAATGCCGTCTTTGGGATATCTTCTTCCCTGATCCTTATCTGATAATATCCAGACCTGAGATCTATCTTAGAGAAGCATTAGTTGTTTCCCCGGCATTAGTTCTTTGATCAAAGAAGTACAAGCAGTACTCCTAAGTGTACAAACATAAGCACTCTAGTGGCCGTTTATACGGGTGTAAATCCTTCTCTCTGAATACATCCAACATTCGATCCGAGATCAATCACGACTTGGCAAGATCCCAAGGGTTTCATAAGTTGAGTTGCTTGTTTACACTCTTTCCTTGGGTTAGGGTTTATACCCTGTTAATCCAAATTGTCAATACTTTAGGCTTCCATATATTATGGTCAATAAATCCTGGACAATCCCATTGTCCTCACTTGATTTGTCAATTTCTTGCTAGTCAATTCATAATTACCCTAACTTGGCAAATCATCCCCAAGGAAGGGTGATGTAGCAGGATGAATGTTCATCCTCTAGAAAAATTAGACTTGTACTTAGAACTCGCCAACCTTTTTCTAAGGAGTGGCAATTCTATTTTGTGATTTAGACACAAAACCATGCGAGGTTGCAACTTGTTGCACGAGATAGGGGTCAGCACCTAACTTCTCCCATCACATGGTATTCCTTGGACAATAATACCTTTGGTCAAGATGTAGGGTTTGGGATTCCTCTTGACCCAATTCAACCCTAACCCTCCTAGGCCGATAACGCTTTGGCCTAAGGTTCTAAATTCATACGAAAGTCTGGTATTTGGTCAATTGATCCTTAGGGTGAGAACCCTAGACCATTCTTACATGGGCGTTTAGCTAACCCCGACATTCCAAGAATGTGGGTAGGATCTTTGGGATCGGAAATATTAGGTTGGCATCCTAAGTGAAATACTAGGAAAAATCTTAACGTAACTTAACCCTACCTAGCACTTTGAGGTGAACGTCATTTGCAATCTAATCGTACCTTTATGATTTTCATGTAAGCTACTCGGATTACCTAGTTGCTCTAACCAACCCACAATTTAAGATGGTCTTTCTTTTAAAGACCCAAATACATTCTTCTAAATTTCCAAGTACTTTCCCGTAAAATATATAAGTAACTGAAAGATAGGTGAGATGTATCATTCCATGTGTGTATGCAACTTCAAACCATAGACCTTTTGCTTTTATGCAACTTAGAGATCATTCTTTTCCTTGCCCTATACTATAATGATTGACATTCAAAGCTAACTCATATAAACCCTTCGTTGATGCAACGAAGTCAAAGCTTCAATATTTTTAATGAAGATGCATTCAAACTTTGATAAAGGACTCCATGCATGAGTGAATGCCATGAGTCTAGCATTAAATTAATCCTTTCTTTAGCACTTAACCCGATCCAAAATGAACTATCATCGCATGCAATTCGCAAGATACATAAATCCTTTCCATGCATTGCAACTATTTGGACATCATTTAATGTCCGTCTATGATTACCTTAATCGTGAGACACAACCAAGAATTTATGGCATAAATATGTTACCAGTTATATGTCCTATCCTTTGCGAGGTGCAACAAAGATGCCTTTGCACAATTCTGTCCTTTTACTTATGCATCATGCATTCAGGATTGCATCTTGACCATGGAAGTGCAAACAATTGCAAATGCACGGCATGCAACTAGATTTTATAATCGGGTGAGAAAATAAATTTCCCAATGTATTTAAACTTGCCTACGAGAATTAAACATGCTTAGTGCATCCTTTTCATTCAGGAAATTTTTCGGAACCTAGGCATTAAGATTCGAGGCGTTGTCCACTCGCGTACTCGGGGTGGAAGCTCCCGCGTGTGCGCCTCGTGACTTTTGCTTAGGAGCCATCGATGATGTAGATCTCGACATAGCAAACTCTCCTTGCCCTTTATCCGATTTCTGAATTCCATACTACCCGCGAACTTACTCTCATTTGCAAGAATCGGGCCTTGCAAACTCGGTTTATAGAAAACCGAGACACGAGGTGAACTAGGGCTAAGGAAAGCTTTAATAGAAGCTTCCAAAGAAGCTTCCAAGCTTTTGGACGACAGAGAGATGATGATGTGGAGAGAGAAAATGATTGGGAGGATGAAGATGATGATGAGGGAGATGAAGAAGATGATGGTAATGATGATGAAGATGATGGTGATGATGACGGCAGGGGCATGGCAACAGCGCAACGACAGCAAGTGATGATGGTGGGCAGCTTCCACAGGAAGAAGGACATCACGATCTCCTCTTCCTCCTCCCCCCTCAAGCTTAGGGAGGGGGTGTTCTTTTATATTCAATGGGGGGGGGGGGGATAGCCACACATGTGGCAAGTTGCATGCCTCCTCCCCCCATGCTCTCCTACTCCCCACTCAAGCTCCTCTCATACTCCCTCTCCCCCACCATGCAATGGCTGAAGGGGAGGGGAATTTATCCATTAAAAAAATTTCCAAAAATTTATCCATTATCCATTTTCCCCCCTTGAAGGGGTATTCCCACGTAGGCCTACGATGGCTCACGATTTTCAAGCCACGACTTCCTATACACGACACGGAGCTGGAGTTTGCTATTGCGCGAGGGTGGAGCAGTTAGCCAAAGGTTTTTTTGTTGCGGGAGATTATTTTGAACCACTTTTGTGCGAGATTTTGGGTCTTCAATATCTTGTAGTGGAAATATTACAGTCTCTCCCCCTTAGAGGAATCAAGATGTCCTCATCTCGAGAAGAACTGGGGGTATTGTTGGTTGAGAGTACTTTCATCCATCCAGGTGGCATCCTCTTCAATATAATCTTTCCATTGGATGAGGTATTCTCTCAAGGTCCTAGATCTCAAATGCCTCTCCCTAACATCTAAGATCCTGTGAGGCCGTAGCTCACGGACTCCTTGGCTAGGCATTACAACTTGTTGATCATCAAGCATGTGACTAGGGTTAGGCACATACTTTTTAAATAGACTGATACGGAATACATTATGAACTTTTAGGTTCTCAGGGAGTTGCAGTCTACAAGCATTAGGCCCTGGGCACTTGAGAATCTTGTAGGGTCCACAATACCTTGGACTTAGCTTTTTGCATTCACCCAAGGATAGGAAACTCTTCTTTGGATGTACGTGAATGAAGACCATATCACCTTCAACGAAGGATCTATCTTGCCATTTCAAGTCTGTGTAAGGCTTCTGTCTGTCCTTGGTGGCTTGGATGTCCTATCTTATTGACTTGATTTGGTCATCCATGTCTTCCAGCGTTTGCTTTGAAGCTTCAACCCTCAAGGTTGGATCCAAAAAGTTTAAAGGATTATGACAATCATGCCCATACAATGCTTGAAAAGGGGTCATCTGAATGCTTTTTTGGTAAGAAGCATTAGAGGCAAACTCAACCAGTGGCAAATGTTGAATCCACTTTTTGGGTTCGCGACAACAGTGTGCCCTAAGCATATCTTCAATGACAGTTAACTCATTCTGTTTGACCATCAGTTTGGGGATGATAAACTGTACTGAAACAGAATTGAGTCCCAATGGCCTCGAAGATAGCCCTCCAGAAGTGTGATGTGAAGAGAGAGTCACGATCACTAATGATTCTTTTGGGTAACCCACCTAGTTTGAAAATCTCCTTGATGAATAACCTCGCGATGTCCAAGGCTTTATAGTTTGTCTTAACAAGGATAAGATATGTAATCTTGGTGAGCATATCCACCACAACCATAATGGAGTTGTATCCTTCCTTGGGGCAGGCCAACAACAAAGTCCATACTAATGAATTCCCATTTCATTTGGGGAATGTCAAGTGGTTGCAATTTCCCTAGAATTTTGACATGTTCAGCCTTAATGCGTTCACAAGACAAACATTCAGTGATATATTTGAGAACGTCACCATTAAGCCTATCCCAATAATAGCTCTTTCTGACCGCATTGAGGGTCTTAGCATAGCCAGGATGTCCTAAGAAAGGGGAGTCATGGGATTCCCAAGGTATCTTGTGTTAGAGGAGAGAGAGAGACAGGGTTGAGCACAATCTGAACCATTCAGGTTCCACACTCTTCTTCTCATTATTCCATCATTGAGTAAAACACACATACAAGAGTAACATAGAGTAAGTGACCCATTGACTAGACAGTCAGGTCACCGACTAGCTAACCGACTTATTTAATGTAGTCACAAGAAGGAGACAGCTGTACACTAGCTGTCATGTCGGTAGTACATAAAGACAGTCACACATTACACGGGGAGCTTGACTTCTAACACTCCCCCTCAAGCTCAAGACAGCATCTGCACACCAAGTAGCTGTCTAAAACCACAAAACTTATCTTTACCTAGAGACTTGGTAAAGATATCTGCTACCTGCTCATCAATCCTCACATGCATAAGATCAACCTTTCCTGCAAGGACCATCTCACGAATAAAGTGGTAGTGTACCTCTATGTGTTTTGTCCTGGCATGATAAATTGGATTCATGGCCAAGAGTACACTACTCAGATTATCACATAACAGTTTCACTGGAGCATCAACCTGAATGTCCAAGTCAGCCATAAGCTTGAGCAACCAAGCAATCTCACATGCTGCCAATGCATCCCCCCTGTACTCTGCCTCAGTACTAGATAAAGCAACCGTAGGCTGCTTCTTGCTGCTCCAACTGATCATGCCGCTACCAAAGCCAAAGGCATAGCGACTCGTAGATCGTCTGTCAGTTGAGCATCCTGCCCAATCTGCATCTGTGTATCCAATCAGTGTCAAGGGCTTATCTCTGACATAGAACAGCCCATAGTCTACAGTGGACTTAACATACCTCATGATGCATCTAACTGCATCCAAGTGCGGCTTTCTCGGCTTCTGCATAAACTAGCTTATCAGCCCTACTGCATAGCTCAAGTCAGGCCTAGTGATGGTCAAGTAAATCAGATTGCCGACCATTTGCCTGTACATAGTCACATCTTCTACTTCAGCC
The DNA here is from genome assembly GCF_053477565.2 of Lygodium microphyllum. Classification (NCBI taxonomy): domain Eukaryota; kingdom Viridiplantae; phylum Streptophyta; class Polypodiopsida; order Schizaeales; family Lygodiaceae; genus Lygodium; species Lygodium microphyllum. The sequence continues at coordinate 22,134,324 of NC_141161.1, read as the reverse complement.
CCAGTGTTCATGTCTAGCTTTACATTCTGGTCCAGAGGTGTATCCAGTGGTTTGCATTCAGCCATGCCATACTTCTTAAGCATTTCCATGGCATAGTGCTTCTGCATCAGCCATAAGCCATTTTCAGCTAGTACAACCTCAATACCCAAGAAATACTTTAGATCTCCCAGATCTTTCATGTCAAATTCAGATTTCAGCATCTTCATAGCATGCTGAATTCCCATGTCATCATCTCTAGTGATTATCAGGTCATCAACATATATGACCAGCATTACCAAGCCACTGTCAGTCTTCTTTGTAAACAGGCTGTGATCAGCCCTGCCAACAACAAATCCAAGACTCTGCAAGTAACTGCTGATCCTAGCATGCCAGGCTCTCGGAGCCTGTTTCAGCCCGTATAATGCATTTTTCAACCTGCATACATAATGCTGAAAATCAGGGTGCACATACCCTTCCGGCTGAACCATATAGACATCCTCTGCTAGGTCACCCTTAAGAAATGCATTCTTAACATCCATCTGCTGTAATTTCCAGCCTTTAGCAGCAGCCAAGGCAATAACAGTTCGTATGGTTGCCATTTTTGCAACCGGGCTGAATGTTTCATCATAATCCAAGCCATACTGCTGCGCATATCCTTTAGCGACCAGCCTTGCTTTGTACCTTTCCACACTGCCATCAGACTTATATTTGATTTTATAAACCCATTTGCAGCCAACAGGCTTTTTCCCTTCAGGCAGTGGTACCAAATCCCAAGTCTGATTTTCAGCCAAGGCTTTCATCTCTTCGTCCATAGCCATGCACCAATTTTCATCCTTTGCTGCTTCAGCATAAGTACTTGGTTCTTTGATCTCCATCACTTTTGTCATGTACGCATAATGCTTTGCAGAGTAGCCACTGTATGTCAACCTGTCAATAGGGTATCTGACCCTTTGCGAGTGTCTAAGCTATGGTGCACTACTCGATTCACCTCTCTCATGAGGCAGAATGTACCTGTTCTGCCTCGTGCCAGGCGTATAGACAGTCGGAATACCAAGTTTTCTATCTAAAGTATCACTAAACTCATAGCCCGAAGTCATTCTGCCAGGTGTCATCATACCATCCTCAATAACTTTCTCTTTTCCTTTGCTGTCCAAGACATCATGTCTCCCCCTCACTGACAGACCCGTGTCAGTGGACGGTGAGCCCCTCAATCTCCCTGTCCATGGGGATACTGTCTGACTGATAGGTCCTGTCATAGCAGTGCTCTGCTGCATATCAACTGTAGAGACATGAGTGGAAGGCATATCGGATGGCACTGCAACTGGTGATACATACCAAGAGCCCAACTCATCAAAGATGACATCCCTGCTTACCAAAGTCTCCTTGGTAGAGGGATCATAACATTTGTATGCCTTCTTCTCCTGCGAGTATCCAATGAACACACTCTTATGCACTTTGGGATCTAGCTTTTTCCTTTTCTCATCTGGAATGTGCACATAAGCAAGATAGCCAAAGACCTTCATGTGTCTTACATCCGGCTTATAGCCATAGAGCCTCTCAAACGGTGTCATGTCATGAATGCCTGCAGTGGGAGTCCTGTTCAGAATATATGCGGCTGTCACCACAGCCTCTGCCCAATAGTAAAGCAGCATATGCTTCTCATTCATCATGGCCCTAGCAGCTTCCATCAGAACCTTGTTCTTCCTTTCAGCTACTCCGTTTTGCTGCGGAGTGTAGCTGCAGGTTAGCTGCCTACGAATGCCATTTTCAACCAAAAAATCAGAAAATTCATTGGAGACATACTCCCCACCGCTATCAGATCTCAAGCAAGAGATGTAACACTCAAATTCCTTCTCAACCTGTGCTTTAAATTTCTGAAAAACAGCAAAGACCTCATCTTTTTTTTTCAATATGTAAAGCCAGGTATATCGACTGTAGTCATCAATGAAAGATACATAGTATCTAGAACCCCCCATAGATGCATTATGAGCTGGTCCCCAAACATCAGAGTGCACTAACTGCAGTGATCGTGTACTCTGTCTTACATGCCTGACAAACGGCGATCGTGACTGCTTACCAAACTGGCAAGCCTCGCATACATGACCAATATCTGAATATTGGAATCTAGGTAACCCTGTTACCAGCTGCTTCTTCTGCATGGTCTGCAGCCTCTGCAAATTGACATGCCCCACTCTCTTGTGCCAAATCTCTAAGTCCCTGATAGTGCCAGAACCCTGGGCAAACATGGCGGAGTTCAGCTCTAGCAGTGTAGCATCAAGAGTGAACATTCTTCCATTTCTGTGGCCTTTCGCGATCAACTTGCATCCATTGCCAAACTCTTCAATAAAGCAGCCATGCTTATTGAAGCGAACCTGCAAGTTCTGCTCTGTCATCTGGCCCATAGACAATAGTTTCTTCGTAATCGAAGGGACATGCAAAACATCATGAAGATTCTTCTTTCTGCCATCATGTACAACCAGAGGTACTTTCCCCTTGTGCTCTATGCTATGTTGCGTATCATCACCTGTGCATACATAACCATGCTTTTCAGCCACCATATCCATGAACCAATCACCATGAGGGGTCATGTGATTCTAAGCCCCCGAGTCAATGTACCACACTGCATCATCAGATGATTTTTCAGTAGCCTTATCTTTGACATACTGCATGGCAAACAATCTATCACCAGAGTCATCTGCCTGACTGGACGTAGCATAATGTCCATGCTACTTGCCCTTCTAATTTCCCTGCTTCTTCCAGCAATCCTTTGCAATATGCCCATACTTTCCACAGTAGTGACAATCCTTATCTTTATTTGGATTGTCTGACTGACGCTGCTACTACCAAGAGCCTCTACCACGGGAGTTAGATCTCCCCCTGCCTCGAAAGTTGCCACTACCTCATGCATTTGATGACTGCTGATTGCTATTACTATAGGATGCATTCTGCTGGCTTCCTCTGCCAGATCCATAGCCTCTACCACGGCTGCCACGACCACGCTGATTCGAATAAAAAACTGCATCCTTATTCTTTGAGCTGCTTGACCCTGTAGCTAAGCCAAGCTTCACCTCTTCATGAATCAATAATGCAACCAGCTCATTAAAATTAGGCATCTCAGCCCGCACAGATACTGAAGTGTCAAAAGACTTGTACTCCGGACCCAAGCCATTTAAGGTCACTGCAACCATATCCTCATCTTCTACCTGTGAGCCAACAGATGCCAGCTGATCTGCTATGGTCTTAACCTCTGTGACATAATCTTGTATGGATCTATTCTTCCTCTCCATGTTATTGAATTTCTGCTTCAGTTGTATCTTCCTTGCACTTGTAGTTGTGCCATAGTATTTGGCCAATATATTCCATGCATCTGCTGGGGATTTATAGTTCATGATCTGCATCACCATAGCATCCGAGATACATAATGACAGCCAATGTAAAACTCTGCAAGCTCTTCCCGTCCAAGCTCGATGCGCTCGTCTTTGATCAGCAGCTGTAGGATTCCTATCTGGAACTTCAGGTTCAGCCTCAACACCTGTCACTAAGTCCCAGTATCCTTTGCCTATCATAAAGTTCTCCATGTGGAACTTCCATATTGCATAATTGTTGCTATCAAGCTTTTCTCCCACAATCTGGGTTACATTATCAGTTCTATCAGCATTTGCCATGTTGCAGACCTTGCATGGCTACCTGTAAACCAAGATCTTCTTAACAGTTCAACTTCAGCCCGGAACTGTTTATGACAGTTTTCTGCAATTAATTGCAGGAAAAAAACCAGTAAATTTCAGTCAAATATCAGCCCAAACAAAGTCACAATCAGTTGATCCAACTCATAAAGACAACTGCCAATACATATGCCTGATGTTCGGTTCAGATTTAACTCCTGCAGATCCACTGCCAGGGTCCAAAAGTATGCAGTCCAAACCTGTAAACTGCAATTACAGTAGCCTTTCCAAGGTCAAACTCCACCTGGATACACGTAATGCATGTTCCAAAACTGCTTAGTTGACTGCTGGTACATATGCCACTTCAGACATAAGCATAGAGACATCAGCCAGTGTATTCTTAACAAGTGCCAATGCCAACAATTTATGTAAAGATTGTAGTCAATAAACCAGCATAACCCGCTTCAATTAGCTCAAAAGAGTCCTTAAATCAGACCATACATTTGCTTCAGTATGTCACCGTCAGTACATGATTATAGAGTGACAATACCCTGTCTACATCTGACAAGTAAGTCAAACAAAATGTCTGCAATTTATATTCATCCCAAGAAGACAAGACTTCTTTTACTTGAGCTGCAAACTTCCAGTATTCAGTGGCATTTGATGCTCCTCTCAACCCAAGACAATTCTAACATGCATATGACAGCATATATGTCTTTCAGATGTCTGCATCTGTCACTTTGTGCTTCAGTAGAAAGCAAAATGCTTGTTGCCCACAATCCAAGACAGTTTTTAGCCACAAAAGAAGCTTCAGATCTGTGTATTTCAGCCACCAAACTCAGCTTGCAATTGATCAAGACAAGTACATGTAGTCTCCAACATGTACCTATACTTCACAGGTGCTTCTGGGCATACTCTAGAGCTTCCAATGCTCTTCAAAGTGTTGTAGACTCCATGTATGCTGTGTATACAGTAGTGCAAACAATTTACACAGTTCTGCCCACTCTACTTCAGCTCATATCAGAGCTCAACCACAAGTAGTTACTCCATGTACTTCACAAAGACCTTTTACAGTAGACATACATGCCTCTCATGACCCATTTATGGTGACCATTGATTGCAAAAGGTAGTGCAGGCCTTCAGCCCAACCAGGCGCAATCACGCTGATTGCAGACCCCTATTTTCTATTCCAGCTGATGGAGATGATGATGGTGATGTTGATGCCACACCCAAATGCACTCTAAACAGCCTCCTCGAGGCTCTCAAGAAGCCACAAGCTCTGATCTTGACCCTGGAGTGTGTAGTGAATAAATGCCTACCTACAGTCCACAATGGCAGCCTGTCTGCACAAAGGAAAAATGAGTCTTCACTTCCTGGAAGTAGATCTTCACTTTCTCCAGCTCTCAGAGATCCACCAAGTCTTGCTCTGATACCATGTTAGAGGAGAGAGAGAGACAGGGTTGAGCACGATCTGAACCATTCAGGTTCCACACTCTTCTTCTCCTTATTCCATCATTGAGTAAAACACACATACAAGAGTAACATAGAGTAAGTGACCCGTTGACTAGACAGACTAACCATAGTCAGGTCACCGACTAGCTAACCGACTTATTTAATGTAGTCACAAGCAGGAGATAGCTGTACACTAGCTGTCATGTTGGTAGTACATATAGACAGTCACAGATTACACGGGGAGCTTGACTTCTAACATCTTGTGCTTGAGTGATTGACTTGTCGGATACATAATCTTATCCTATAGTAGACAAGTCCACTATTGATAGAGAATTCTTGATACTTTGCTTGTAGTTTTGGGTCTTGATCCTTGATGGGGATCTCCCTTAGCAATTTCTGATAGGTTGGGTCATGACATGCCTCTTCTCTAGCTAGCTCAAGGATTGGGTTGTTTGGCATGGATATCTTTGTGTCCAGAGATCTTGCTGTTGATGAATCTTGCAAAATTAGAGAATTCAGAAATGCCTTGCGACTGAGTGCATCGGCAACTACATTCTACTTTCCCAGCTGGTATTTGATTTCAAAATCATATTCCTCCAGCACTTCAATCCATTGGCATTGCCTCATATTGAGCTCATTCTGGGTGAAAATCTATTTAAGACTCTTGTGGTCCATTACTAAGGTAAATTTGTTACCCAACAAGTAGTGTCTCCAAAGTTTGAGAGCATGGATGACATCCAACAACTCCAAATTGTGGGTAGCATAGTTCCTTTTATGGCTCTTCAATTTCCTTGAAGAGTATGCTACGGGGTGACCTTCTTGCATAAGCACACATCCTAAGGCAAGTGTGCTAGAATCAGTTATCACTTCAAACCTCTTACTAAGATCGGGAAGTTTTAGGATGGGTGCTGATACCAAGCTTTGCTTTAGTTTGTCAAAGCTGGTCTGTTCAATAGGTGACCATACAATTGATACTTGCTTCTTTAGTAGATCAGTCAGAGGTGCTACAATCAAAGTATAGTTTTTGATAAAGACCCTGTACCATCCTATCAATCCAAGAAAACTACGTGTTTCTTTGACAATTGTTGGTGTTGGCCACTCCAGAATGTCTCTAACCTTGGCCACATCTACTGAAATTCCTTCCGTCGATACAATGAATCCCAGATATTCAATCTGTCACTTGAAAAATGCACACTTCTTCTTCTTGGCATAAAGCTTGTGTGCTCTCATTGTTTCAAGAACAATGCGAAGATGGGATTCATGATCTTCTTCCTGTTTGGAGTAGACTAGGGTATCGTCAAAGAAGACGAGTATGAAGTCATCAAGATAGGGCCTAAAGATATCCTGCATTAGCCGGTTGAAGGTAGCAGGAGCATTTGTTAGCCCGAATGACATGACTAGGATTTCAAAGTGTCCATACCTTGTGCTGAATGTCGTCTTTGGCATTCCTTGATCCTTATCTGATAATATCCAGACCTGAGATCTATCTTAGAGAAGATCTTCGCACCTTCAAGTCGATCAAGAAGTTCATCTATTCTTGGAATGGGATATTTATTTGTAATGGTTGATTGATTCAACTCTCTGTAGTCAATGCATAGCCAAAGCATTCCATTTTCTTCTTCTGGAACAACACTCAGGCTCCCCATGGCAAACTACTAGGATGGATGTAGCCTTGGTCTAATAGTTTCTTGAGTTGCTCCTTCAGTTCAATCGCTTCTAGAATGGACATCCTATATGGTCTCTTTGCGATTGGCGCAGGTCCTAGCGCTAGCTTGATTTCATGATCGACTTCCCTTTGAGGAGGAAGTTCAGTCAGCTCTTCAGGAAATACGTCTGTGTATTCCTTTAACCATGAAGGTTCTTCCCTAGATTCCTGATTCGATCTAGCTTATTTAGTTTAATCAAATAGACAGTTAGCCCCTTCCTAACTCCTTTCATTATCCATGTTGCTTTTGCCAGTTGAATTTTTGGCTTCCCAACCTCTCCTTAAGTTGTGACTAGTTTCCCTTTAAAATTTCGAAAGGAAACTTGGCCCTTTCCACAATGAATGTGGGCATAATTGGGTATTAGCCAATCCATATCAAGCAAACATTCGTGGACACCTAGATTCATTACCTTGAATCCGACTTTCCACCCAATAGGAATTTCACCTTAGCAGTTTGCCTGGTACAAGTGACCTCACAACCATTTGCTAATTCCACAAGTAAGGTAGATGCATCTTTTGTGGTTATTCCTAATCTTCTTGCACATACTGGTGAAATGAAGGAATGAGTATTGCCACAATCAATCAAGGTTTTGAAGCTTTTACCTTGGTAATCCGAAGGGGTTTAAATTGTTGAGATGACAAGCTCAACACATGCGGACATTGATAATGGACCGCCTGGTTAGATGGGTCCAGACGTCTACACTTAGCACGTCGGTGGTCATTATGCATCTCACATGGTCACTGACTCATTACTTATTATATTCAGGTCGTTACACCTATTTACAGCTGGCATAGTTATAGCGCCAGTCAACTAGTGTAGTCGGTTATTCATTGTTTGACTTAGTAGGCCACTTTCCTTTTATGTTGTATCTTATCTATACTTTGTGTACATTGTAAAGGGTGTGCAAGAAGAAGAAGAAATCAGCAAGAAAACGTTTTGGCCTCCATCTCTCTTCTTGTCTCTTGAGTGAGCTTCTCCTTGTGCATTCTGTGTGTGTTCGACGCAGCATCTTGAGCAACCCCCTCCACCACGCGATTCTTGACATGGTATCAGAGCTGCACCATTGAGAGAGGCTGATTTCAAAGGTTGAAGCAAAGGAGAAGAAGCAAGGTTCGAGCAAGCAAGCCACGGGTAAGAAGCTCTCCCATCCTTCAACTCTTTCTCTTGGATAGTGCCTGTGGAGGCACCGGAAGCAGGGCAGAGCAAAAATCTCAGATTGCACTGAGATTTGGTGTGCGCGAAGAGCGCTGTGTATTGTGCAGAGGCCATTTCAGGGCCCGTTTTAGAGCCGCAAGGTTGTGGACAGCAGTTTCAAGGTACGCTGTGACTTCGACTGTATTGACCGAAAGTGGGTACAAAGGTTACAGATTTCAGATCTGTAAGTTCAAAGGTGTTTACCAGTGAGTAAACACAAGGTTTATCTGCAAATAGGTTGCAGATTTCATGTATTGTTGAGCAGACAGTGAAAAAGGCTATCTGGTGTATTGCTATGCACTATAGATCTAGGGTTGCAGAAGATTTGCTTGCTGTTGGTATTAATTCTGTGATAATGGCAGAGAACAGTGGAAGCCCCATCATTGAGAAGCTCGACAAAAACAACTACCCTTCATGGAAGTTCCGTGTCACGAACTTCCTTATTGGAAAAGGCCTCTACGAGTTCGTTTTGGGTGAAGAAAAGGAGCCGGAGATGAGTGATCCTCCAACTGCAGAAGAGACAAAGGCACGGAAAGAATGAAATGCAAAGGATAAAAAGGTCATGTATTGGTTGTCTGCAGTAATTGACAATAATATGTTGGGACACATTAGAAATGCAGAGAATTCATATGCAGCTTGGACCATACTTGAAAGTATGTTTTCTGTAAATACAAAGGCATGAAAGATTCAACTCAAGCAAGAGTTGAATACATTAAAGAAAGGGAAGATGTCTATCAATGAGTATGCGCATTGAAGGTAAGAAGCATTGCAGATGCATTGGCAGCGATTGATGTAATGCCCGATGATGATGATTTGGTGTCGTCTACCTTGGGTGAACTTAACAATGAAAAGGCTTGGAAGTCTTTTGTAACTTCCGTATATGTCAGAAAGCCATTTCTAGATTTCGATGAATTAGTCTCCCTTATGATCACTGAAGAGATCAACATGCAGAGTGAGACATCTGAAAGAAGTAGTGAACAGGTCCAAGCTTTCTACTCCAGTTCTGGAAGGGGACGTGGCAGGTTCTCTTCAAGAGGCCGTGGTACAAGACGTGGTAGTGACAACTAGCAAAACAGATTGAATCAGCAATTTGGCGATATGCAGGTTTCAGGAGGTCGTGGTAACTTTAGAGGCAGGGGGAGCTTTAGAGGAAGAGGTGGATGGCAGAACAGAGGTTCTAACAACTCTGGTATTGTGTGCCACTACTGTGGAAAAATAGGTCATATTGCAGCCCAATGTTATGCTAAGAAAGATGATATCCGCAGTGGTAAGTTGCAGTAAGGAAACTATGCATCGTCTTCACGACAGAATGAAGACAAAAATGAACGTTTGTTCATTATGCAGCATATGCTGAATGCTGTTACAGGAAAGGGAACACATGAAGATGTTTGGTATGTTGATTCAGGTGCATCCAATCATATGACCAACCATGCAAAATGGTTTGGAGAGATGCATGATTTGCAGAATGCAGGTTATGTGCAGACGGGTGATGACTCATGCCACCCAATTTCACACATTGGAAAAGTTCCCTTGTCCTTGCATGATGGTAAGACAAAGAGTCTTTCAGATGTATTACATGTGCCATCTATTACAAAGAACTTGGTGTCAGTCAGTCAGAGCAAGGGCTGCAAGTCAGATTTAATGCAAAGGGCTGCTTTGTAGAAGACTTCAATGACAAGTGCAGGTTGGTAGCAAAGGGAAGTAGAGTTGGACGTATGTTCACTCTAGATGCTGGAATTCCTACTATGAATGCTGCTATGTATGCCAAAGGAAAAGGTGTTGTTGCAGACATTGAAATTTGGCACAAACGCATTGGACATGCAAATGTACAAAGGCTGAAATTAATGCAGTCCAAAGGGTTGGTTACAGGTTTGCCTACATTTAAAGTTGCAGAATTTCAGAAGGTATGTGAAGCATGTCAGTTTGGTAAGCAGACAAGACAACCCTTTTCACATGACAGAGATGTAAGCAGAAATATTCTTGATGTTGTGCATACAGACATTTGGGGGCCTACACAAAATGTATCTCTTGGAGGTAGTTCATACTTCGTCACATTCATTGATGATTGTTCTAGAAAGCTGTGGGTATATTTTATGAAGGAAAAGAGTGAAGCTTTTGAGCACTTTAGAACTTTCAAGGCTGCAGTTGAAAGAGAAACATGCTTGAAAGTAAAGTGCTTGAGGTCAGATGGAGGGGGAGAGTACCTCTCCAATGAGTTCAGTGATTTTTTGAGGTCTCATGGGATAAAGAGACAGTTCACATGCAGGTATACCCCACAGCAAAATGGGGTTGTAGAAAGGAAAAATAGGCATATTGCAGAAGTTGCACGCGCCTTGATGGCTGAAAAGAATATGCTTAAGCATTTTTGGTCTGAGACTGTTCATACTGCTGTTTATATTATGAACAGAACTCCCACAGCTGCAGTTCATGGTATGACCCCCGAAGAATGTTTTACAGGTAAGAAGCCTGATGTTTCACACTTGAAAGTATTTGGCTGCATTGCGTATGTTCATGTGCCAGATGAGTTGCGGAAGAAACTGGATCCAAAGGCTGAAAAGTGTGTCTTTATTGGATACTCTTTAGAGCAGAAAGGGTATCGCTGTTACAACCCTGTCACATGTAAGTTCAGAGTGAGCAGGGATGTCATCTTTGATGAAATGAGCAGTTGGTATGCATCTAGTGGTGATGCATTGGATGATGATGATGATCATGACACTCATGTGCAGGCTGAAAAGCAAGAATCACGAACTCTTAGCGGACCAGAGACATCATCTGGTAGTCCTTGGTCTGGGAGACTAAGGAGTACCTCAACATCTTCGGGTGCATCTAGTAGCACTACAGGTAAAGACAAAGGAAAGAATAAAGTGTCAGAAGGCATTGATGCAGTTCTTGATGGAGACTCCAGTGGCTCAGAGAGCTTAGATGATGAGCTTGGCATTCCTTCAGTGAGGACTCCAGGTGTGCAGAGAGCACGCGTTAATGCAAAGACTCCATTGAGTGTTCCAGTGGTACGCAGGTCTAGCAGGGTGAGATACCCTGTTAAAAGATTTGGTTTTGAAGGTTATGCAGCTCACCATTATGCTTATATGGTGAAACTAGTTGAGGATGTTGAGCCCACATGTTTTGAGGAGGTTGTTGGTCATGCTCATTGGGATGCAGCAATGGATGAGGAGATGGCTGCATTAGAGGCCAATAAGACTTGGGATCTAGTATCATTGCTGAAGGGAAAGAAAGCTATTGGATGTAAGTGGGTTTATAAGATTAAGCACAATGCAAATGGTTCTATTAGCAGGTACAAAGCTAGGCTGGTTGCAAAAGGCTATGCCCAGACATATGGCATAGATTATGATGAAATCTTCAGTCCAGTTGCTAGGATGGCAACTGTCAAATGTGTGATTTCTTTGGCAGTAGCCAAAGATTGGAGGTTACAGCAAATGGATGTAAAGGATGCCTTCTTGCATGGTGATTTGCAGGAAGAAGTGTATATGGATCAGCCAGTAGGTTATGAAGATTTAGAGCATCCCACGTATGTGTGCAGGTTGAAGAAGGCACTCTATGGGCTCAAGCAAGCACCTAGAGCATGGTCTGACAAGATTAGAGAGTATCTTGTCAATATTGGCTTTTATGTTTCTGATGCTGATCACTCACTTTATGTGAGAAAGGGAGATGCAGGTTTGGTCATCATAGTCATCTATGTGGATGACTTGATTATTACAGGTGATAGTGATAGTGGGATTGCTGAAGTCAAGGGATGTTTGAAGATGAAGTTTGAGATGAAGGATTTAGGTGAGCTAAGGTACTTCCTTGGCATTGAGGTGATCAGATGTGATGATGGTATATGGTTGTCCCAAAGACAGTATGGCTTGGATATGTTGTCCAAGTATGGTATGACTACATGCAAACCACTTTCAGTCCCATTGGAGCAGAATGTAAAGTTGAGTGCTGATGTTGGGGATGAGATATAAGACCCTACTATGTTCAGGAGGATAGTGGGGAGTTTGATCTACATGACCATTACAAGGCCAGACTTGAGCTATGTTGTTGGTCTTGTGAGTCAGTTTATGCAAGTACCTAGAAAGCCACATTTGGATGCAGTCAGATGCATATTGAGATATGTGAAGTCCACATTACATTATGGACTTTTCAAAACACAATATTAGTGAGTTTGGGAATCTCCCAATTCCCATTTTTTGAATACTAAAAAGGTGGCACTCTGATAACATGGCCATAAGTTTCTCAAAACCATATGATGTGACCTATCATTGGAAAGCGCTTGAAAAATGGAATCTATTGAGCTATAGAGTGCTCAATTTGGAGTTATAGTATTCAAGTTATGACAAATCCAAAGATTTGACCACGTGTCCCAAACTTATGGAAAATTCCCATATTCCCCAATATGGTGTTTCAATGAGGCAGGTACAGATGTACAGGTATTTGGATACACAGATGTAGATTGGGCTGGTAGTATGTATGATAGAAGATCTACCAGCGGATACATGTTCTCTCTTGGTAGTGCAGCAGTTGCATGGAGCAGCAAAAAGCAATCTACAGTTGCTTTGTCGAGTACAAAGGCTGAGTATAGAGGTGTTGCTGTTGCAGCATGTGAGGTAGTATGGCTGCAAAAGCTATTGGCTGATTTTGATGTCCAGGTGGAAGGTCCAGTTGTCATTTATTGTGACAACATGAGCAGTATACAGTTGGCCAGGAACCCTGTGTTCCATGCCAGGACAAAACATATTGAGGTACACTACCACTTTGTGAGAGAGAAGGTACTAGTAGGTGAGATTGACTTGGTGTATGTCAGCACACAGGATCAGATACCTGACATCTTCACGAAGGCATTGGGTATAGAGAAGCTTCAAAAGTTTCGAAGCTTACTTGGAGTTGCAAAGATGCAGTTGAGCTTGAGGGGGAGTGTTGAGATGACAAGCTCAACACATGCAGACATTGATGATGGACCGCCTGGTTAGATGGGTCCACACATCTACACTTAGCACGTCGGTAGTCATTATGCATCTCACATGGTCACTGACTCATTACTTATTATATTCAGGTCGTTACACCTATTTACAGCTGACATAGTTATAGCGCCAGTCGACTAGTGTAGTCGGTTATTCATTGTTTGACTTAGTAGGCCACTTTCCTCTTATGTTGTATCTTATCTATACTTTGTGTACATTGTAAAGGGTGTGGAAGAAGAAGAAGAAATCAGCAAGAAAACGTTTTGGCCTCCATCTCTCTTCTTGTCTCTTGAGTGAGCTTCTCCTTGTGCATTCTGTGTGTGTTCGGCGTAGCATCTTGAGCAACCCCCTCCACCACGCGATTCTTGACATAAATCACCGAGAATTGGCAATTTGGGCCTTTCTTGTGAAGGGTGGCATGAACCATTGCCATCTCAATGTCAACTTCCATGGTTGGATCTTCTTCATCATCCAACTCCTTGTTGGCAACACTAGAGGTTCTCCCTCTGGCCCTGGTGATGGCTCCTTGCCCATGGGCGGCTCCTTGGAATGGCCCTTGACGTTGTCCTCTGGTAAGCTTGGGACACTCACTACAAGGATTTGGGCCATTAGCGACACCGGATAGCGGCGTCGCTATTGGCATCGCTATTTGCGTCGCTATTTGCATTGCATTTGCGATGCAAATAGCGACGGGCCGCAGGGAAAAAACGCGGCCGAAACCCAAACGCGGTTTTCATTTCTTTTGCTTCATTGAGAGTTTTGAGAGAGAGAGCGAGGGAGAGAGCGACCATCGTGAGAGAAGAAGAGGAAGAAGACTTGCCGCCGCCACCGTCGTTGTTCGCGAAGGAGAGGAGGAGCCTTCATTGCAAAGAGAAGCCGCCCCATGCTCGCCATATCTCATTGATGAGTCTCCCTCTCTCTTTCTTTTTCTTGTTCAAGGTTTAAATCACTCTCTTTTGCTTGTTTAGGAGAGGAAATGAAAGAGAAAGAGAGGGAGAGGGAGAGAGAGGGAGAGAAAGAGAGGGAGAGGGAGAGGGAGAGGGAGAGGGAGAGAAAGAGAAAGAGAGGGAGAGTGCATTCTCTCTCTCTCGCTCTCCCTTTTGCTTGTTTAATGTTTAAATCACTTTATTTTTTGCTTGTTTAGGAGAGAAAATGAGAGAGTAAGAGAGAAAGAGAGGGAGAGGGAGAGGGAGAGGGAGAGGGAGAGGGAGGGGGAGGGGGAGGGGGAGGGGGAGGAAATGAGAGAGGGAGAGAAAGAGAAAGAGAAAGAGAAAGAGAGGGAGAGTGCATTGTCTGTCTCCCTCTCCCTTTTGCTTGTTTAATTTTTAAATCACTTTATTTTTTGCTTGTTTAGGAAATGAGAGAGAAAGAGAGATAGAGAGGGAGAGAAAGAGAAAGAGAGGGAGAGGGAGAGAAAGAGAAAGAGAGGGAGAGGGAGAGGGAGGGGAAGGAAATGAGAGAGGGAGAGAAAGAGAATGAGAGGGAGAGGGAGAGGGTGAGAGAGAGAGAGTCCATTCTCTCTCTCACAATGGGTTTGGTTGTTTGTTGTTTGAATCACTTTCTTTTTTTCTTGTTTGGGAGAGGAAATGAGAGAGAAAGAGAGAAAGAGAGAAAGAGAGGGAGAGGGAGAGAGAGGGAGAGAAAGAGAGGGAGAGGGAGGGGAAGGAAATTTAAGATAATAGACTTATCGATAATGGTATGCAATGTGCTTTGCCATGGGCCACGTACATTGGTGACTCTTTAAGATGGCTTAAAAATGGTCAATTCCTTCATAATGTCCAAGTAGGGGATCTAATTGTGATATGCATAATTCGTTGTTTTTGTATTAACTTTATAGGCATAACAAATTAGAAATCATGCCAACTAGTTAACGGAAGGACTAAAAGAAAATGATACCCTAGCTAATGGTCATTACGGTACTTCATCAAAATGAACCCAAAAGTATTGTTATAGAAGAAGAAACCCTTAAATTGAGTATAGGATATTTTCTCTCAGGTCTTATGACTATGAGTAGAATTGATTGAAATAAATTTTATTACTATAGTTTTTAAATTTCATACATGGCGCGCATTAATTTTAATACGCGATCCTAGGACAAAAAAAACACATTTCTAAGATGCTTTTTGTTGAGACTGATTTATTATTAGACTAAGAGATCCTCAATGATGCTCAAAATGGATTACTTATACTCAAAGACGAGATATAACAAATAATTATCTACCGGGACAAACAAATCCTTGAGCATGATACAAGGCCGAGATATAACATCGGAAAATCTCTCAACTACTATATACAATGCAAGATTTATGGTCAACTTGCAACTTGACGTACATCTCCATAAACCTATCCATTTAAGACTCATTTGCTCTAATGTAGATAAGATGGAAAACGAAGAAGGTCTTATTGTTCAAGACCGCAAGACGTATCTTAATCAGCGTGTCCCATGTCCTTGCTCTCAATGCAAGTTGGCAATTAGACGAAAACGCCGATTGTCTATAGAACACGTACGACGATTTGGCGAGTTTCAATCTGAGATCATTGATCAGGCGATTGCGGATTTTCAGCAAACGGTAATTTGAAGTTAATATTAATCATGCATTGTACTCTCAAGCTAATTGAAAACCATACACAATAAGATTGGGTCTTATTGGCAAATTTTCTATCCAAGGGGGTGATGTCTCGACCCAAGGAGGAGTGCACCCTTTGTGGCCAATTAGAAGAGTTCGTGGATGTGCGATGGATGGATTGCAAGAGCCAATCGACCACTCACAAGGCCCATCTATACCGTCAATGTCGGAGGAGACAGACAACCTTCTCGACCTACCTACAATCTTGGAGCCTGAGATGGAGGCAATGATCGATGCATTGATTCCCATGGATGTTGAGACATCTGACCCACTTAGAGAGGAAGCATCCATACCATTATATGATGGGTGTCGAGTATCTCGGTTGAAGACATTGCTTGCACTCTTAAGTGTGCAAGCAAAATACGGTTGGAGCGATATGAGTGTGACTGAGTTATTTAGGTACCTTGCACATAGACTTCATTGATTTTTTTAAAAAATAGTATTATTGCAAACATTTATGTTTTTTCAAGGTGTTTTATGATTTTTTTCAGGTTATTGAAATATCATATATTACCACCTGCAAATACCATGCCTGAGTCTCGTGATGATGCACGACATGTTTTATGGAAGCTTGGCATGGACTACAATAACATCCATGCATGTATCAATGACTGCATATTGCTTCGAGATGAATACGAGACTATGGAGACATGTCCAAAGTGTGGTGCTCACAGGTATCGACAGGACTTGCAAGGGCAAACCATCCCTCAAAAAGTTCTCAGACATTTTTCGCTCATCCCCTGCATAAACCACATGTTTCGCACGTCTGCCATGGCAAGCTTGACAACGTGGCATGTGCAGAATAGGTCCACGGATGGAGTTCAACGAATATCAGCGGATTCGCGTGCATGGAGCCACATTGACTCTACCTTCCCAGGCTTTGCGCGAGAGCCAAGGAATCTTCGGCTCGGTCTCGCTATGGATGGTGTGAACCCATTCGGTCTGCACCGCTCGACTTCTTACAGTGTGTGGCCTATAGTGCTTGTCAACTACAACATCCCTCCATGGCTTTCTACGAAGAAAGGACATCTCATCCTTAGCTTGCTCGTCTCGGGCTACTACAAAGTAAAAAATATGGACGTGTATCTTCGTCCATTAGTCGATGAGCTTAAGATTTTGTGGGAGGAGGGGGTCACTATGCAAGATATGGGCAGGCGCGATGGTCAGCGGTTAGCCAACATTTGAGCCATTCTCATGTGGACGATGCATGACTTTCCGGGATTGGGAGAGTGCTCAGGTGAGCAGACCTTTGTTCTCGCTAGTAATATCTATATTTTATTTCATTCAATCAAGTATTCACTAGGTCGTGGCTCGCCTTACAGGTCTGGTTACCTCAGGTTATCATGGATGTCCATTGTGTGGGCCACAATTAGACTCCTAAAGGTCATGAACCATGAAGAAGATGGTATATCAAGGACACGCCGCTTTCTTATTGGAGGATCATGAACTCAGGGAAGGTTTTCTTGGACAACCTCCAGCACATATGAACGCTACAAGCTGGTATGAGCTGAAAATGGTAAACCCGGAATCACATCCAAATGGAATGCGACGGTTCTCAGTTTTCTACGAGTTGCCATATTGGACCCACTTACAGGTCAACCACTTGTTGGATCCCATGCATATTTTCAAGAATGTGGGCAGCTTGCTATGGGACCACATCACAGGAAAGAGAGACACTATAGGGTCACGAATGGATTTAAAGGAGGTAGGTAAGATGGAGGCGCTTTGGCCGCAGTCGAGTATTGAAAGGGGAGTGCAGCTTCCTCGCGCTCCCTGGGTTTTTTCTACCAAAGAAGAGCGCATTGTGAAGCAAGTAATCAAGTCTATCCGCACTCCGACGGGTATGATGCGTTCTCTCATGTCTGCATTTTCTAAAGATGATAAAATGTTTGGGCTAAAATCCCATGATTGGCATAAGATATGTCAGGTTTGTGAATAGAATGGATTTTAATTAGCGTGGACATTTTGCAATTTGAAAAGTGGCCATTATTCATAATGCTTTCTCATTTGTGGTAGTTTGTCCTACCGATCGCGATCGCAGGATGCCTTACTCCAAAAATTCGCGGGGCCATTTACAAGTTGTCGACTTTGGTGCAATGGATCTCATAGAAAGAGATTAAGACATCCTCTATTGAATTCACAAGGTGGGGAGCAGTTGAGACGGTCTGTCTCTTTGAGAACTAGCTGCCCACTAGCATGCTCACGATACAAGTTCACCTTCTTGTGCATCTTGTGGACGAAGTGGAGATTGTTGGACCTGTCCATACGCGATGGATGTTCTTCCTGGAGCGCTTCATGAAAACCCTGAAAGGCTTTGTGCAACAACGAGCTCGTCCAGAAGGTAGCATGGCAAAAGCTTGGTTGGTGTCAGAGGCGTTAGTGCATATCTCACAATGGCTACCAACAATGGAACCAGACAATGAAATGCTATGGACGCTGAAGGATGATGATAGGCTGACTGGAGATGTGGTGGTTGGAAATGGGGTAGAAAAAAGAATGGATGCCTCAATGGAAGAGAAGGTGAATCGCTTTTGTATGTTGCACCATGCCTCCATGGAGACGTGGCTCGCCAAGTACCAGATTGCAAGGCAAGATTGTGAGGAAGCGCGAGTGAATTCCGACACAGTACGCGTCACCGACCGATTCGATATCCCGAAGGCATGGAGGAGATGCCGCAATTTATGTCAACACGATGGTTGCATGGAGCCTTGACCACAGCATCCAGCGAAGGGACAGAGGTCTCAATGGAGGAGTGGGAGTTCTCGAGGGGAAGTAGTCCAAAGGTAATGAGGGGTTTAGAATGTGTCATATCTAAATTTGTTTGCTACATCTAATTTGAGTGTTTCAATGTACAGTACAAAATATATAGTGCAGTGGGGTCACACGGACGGCATTTTCGTGTGGAGCGTATTGACAAAATGCGCTCCACAATGGATTGTGGTGTCATGGCAAGGTTTGAGCAAGAGAGCCGGCGACGAGCAACGGATCCGAACACGGTTGTGGATGAGATGGAGTATTTTGGGAACTTGCAAAGTATTATTATGGTGGATTACCATAGCTTCTCCATGATACTATTCGATGTGCAATGGTTCAAAGTGGTACTTGGAGGAGCTGGAGCAACAGTTTGACGATGTCCATCTAGATTTCTTGAAATAGATTTCGAAAAAAAATGGACGGATTTGCGCGACACCTTTGTATTGCCGGCCCATTGTGAACAGGTGCAAAGAGTCATTTGCTTGCTAATTGTAATACGACATGGTTTATATCACAATGGTTTGAACTCGCTTTGTAAGTGTTTGTGAACATGTAATCTTCTATCCAAACCCCCGACAACCTCGATGGTGGTATGCTATACCTTCAACTCCTCGAGGTGCGAGAGTATATAATCAAAGCGATGCTCCAAGCATAGATGAAGAAAATATGCAAATAAAGGGGTCGATATTACAAGGGGTGGAGGTCACCGCAAGCTTGGAGCCCATATCGGCTAACAATGATGGAAATACAGAAGTCCTAGAATTTTTTGAGAACGAGGCAGACTCATTCTTTTGTGGTGACATGTCTTCCAGTGTATGCAGAGCTGTGTCAGGAGATTAACATGGGACCATAGAATACTTCATTCTTGGAGAATTGTATTACTCAAGTCGTTGTTTAGATCTTCCATAAAGGTACATAAGATATGCATTTTAAGAGGGATTTTTCAAAAATGATTTATATTACTGTGCTTTGTATAGTTTAAATTGATTATTCTAACATCATTTTTTATCTGTGCAGGTGACATTTTCAGGATGAGCCGAGGGATGAGCGATGAGGAGTTTCAGGACATGATGGCACGCACGTCTCCAGATCAGTTCATGAGATTCAGAGAGATGGCAGACCAGGAGCTGTCTCGTTCTTCGTCAGGGCGCTCTGCTAGATCTACTTCAGTGCGATCAGATGCTTCAACTTCGAGCAGACGATCTCGATGCTCACGACTTGGGCTAGAGGGAGGGACTGCAGGAGGATCAAGGGGTGCTGCTGTGGAGACACGGACGTGGTGTCTCCATCTCGTCGTTCAGCTGGAGCTGCATCACCTCCAGGATTTGTCACACCTGTGGGGATGTCTATTCCAGTTACTCTGGCTTTTGCGCAGTCGTCAATAGGTGGCACGCCTTTTGATGGCACTCCTTTTGGTGGCACCCCTTTGAGTGGCACTCCGGGAGAGGGTACCCCCGTAAGTACACCGGATGTATAGGGGTCTCCTGGATATGCCCATGAGCGTGGACGGAGATGGGAGAGGGCCCATCTTAGGCAGACTCCTAGGGGTTATGGATACCTAGTGGATAGTAGGTCAAGAGCCATCATCATGAATGATGAGGGGAGGAGGGTGATGGCTCGCATGAGGGAGTTGTGCCAACAAGTTTTTCGGCACAACGTCCTGGATCATTGGAGGAACATACCGGAGGGGAGCAAGGGCTACATAGTAGCATCCTTGCACGAGGAGTTTCCGGTGCCAGCCGCAGTAGATAGATTCTCTACGGGCTGGATGATGGATTGCATGCGTGCATACATGTCACATAGACGATCCGACGCACGCAAGGCAATCAAGAGTGGGGCTCCAAAGCCCGAGTGGTTAGATGCAGACGACTAGTGCCGACTGAGGGAGAAGGCTACAGATTTTCCAGGACGTTGGAGTCAGCAGAGCGGGAGGCGGCGAGGGCACGAATTGAGGCCGGAGTGGTGCATCATCTTGGGAGTGGCGGCCACATGACATATTTGGAGTACTTTGTAAGTTTCTCTTTTGTTTTGCTTATTTGTTTTTTTGAAATATTCTTTGTACTGATAATCATGTTTCTAACAGTTAGCATTTTATTTTCTTTGCAGCACTCCATTACAAATCGTGATCCGCAAGGCCTCGAGACTCGATATGTAGAGAGGCACGGTCTCAGGGCATTGATCGACCGATTGTATAGACGCGGCGGCCCTGTAAGTCACTCATCTTTCTTGTCTATAGTTACCATGAGATATTTGAATGCATTATTGTATGGTGGATTGATATGTTGTTTCTTTTTCTGCAGAATCCATTTGATGCTCCTTTGCGGCAAACGAGCTTTCGGGGGACGAGGATTTCTAGCTCACCCTTGGATCCTTAGAGCTCACACACCTTTAGTTTTTAGTCACCTGATCTATGTAGACATTTTCTATGTATTAGTGATATCCTTTCATGATTGTACCAATCGCATTTTATGTGATCATGTATTTATTTCATGTATCAGTTTTATGATTTCAGTATACATTCTTTTTGTTTGCAAGCGCTTTGTATGCAGCAGTGCAGAAACTATTTTGTATGGCTCTCATACAGCACACAATGCTATATTTACCCTGCCACAAATTTTTTTTTTCCCTGTTATTGTCGCTATTTGCATCACAAATTTACTGCTCGCGTCGCTATTTGCATCGCTATGAGCGTCGCAACTTTACTGGTTGCGTCGCTATTTGCATCACAAATGCGACGCATATAGCGACGTTTCTATGGCGTCGTCAATAACGACGCTTTTTGCGACGACGGGGGAAAATTTTATTGTTTGTATTTTCGTCGCTTTAAACGTCGGTATAAGGTCTATATCTTGTAGTAACTACCTTTTAAAATGAGCAGCCTTGTTGCAATGGAAGCAATGGAGATTGCGGCCATTACCTTGTGCAGGAACGAAGTTGTTAGCAACATTCGCCCTAGCTTTCTTCCTTTGTTCCTGGTTTTGGCTTTGCGCTCTCTTGGTCTGAGACCTATACACTCCCTTGTTCTGATCCCTGTAAGACCAAGTCCTATTATTTCTTGGCTTGGACTGCACCTCCTATATTCTTGGTGCAGTTTGAATGAGCGTGTCTTGAAGGTCTGTTGGGCATATTGATTCTAGGCGGGTGTTTATGGGTGGGTTTAATCCAGCACAAAACTTTGACACCTGTTGTGTCATATCCATTTGTGGCGCTTACTTTAAGAGAGAGACGAATTTTGAATACTAAGCATCAAGGGATAGTCCAAGCTGCTTTCATAGAATTCGTTCATCTTCTGTATGCGATAAGTAGGTGGTAGATATCTCCCTCGCATAGCTCTTTTAAGCTTCTCCCAAGTAACTGACCCTTTCGAGATCCCTTGGTCTCTGCACCATTGCTTCCACCAAAGTCTTGCTTCATCGGTAAGCTTCAATTTGGCGAGCATCGCTTGGTTAGCGGGTGCAGTACCTCTGCTGCTTTGAAGTAATCCTCCATGGATTCGATCCAGACCTCGGTGTCAGTTTGGACAGTCCTTCCCTTACCATCAAATTCAGGTGGCTTGATTTTTTTGAGAATAAAATTCTTCTCCTGAATTACAGCTGTACTTGGTGTAGAAGTCAGACTAGGAATCTGCACTTGAGGTTGCGCTTGGGCAATAAGATTATTTACATTAAAAACTTGCTAAATGTTTCTCTCATTACATTACATTATTATGCCTAGTTCAGCTTTTAACCAAGTGACCTAATCACTTAACTCCTTTACCAACAGTTACAGCCATGACAGTCATTGGTAAAAATTCTATTTCATTCATGTGGGCATAGCCCTTCTGAGTACAATTATTCTTTTGGGAAGATAGAACAAGCTGATTAGCACATCAGTTTGGGAAAAACAGGACTGTGTTACATTCGACTATGGGAACTGAGTAATAATATGGAGTGGAGTCATGGATTTTCAGGAATCAATAGGTCATAGGAAGCTTGGGTATGCCTTCCTTTGATACCCGTTCTTCTCATAACGTCCCAACACCTTGATTCTATCGGCAGGGATTATTCGAGTCACTTCCTCGTACACATACTTGTTCTACTTGACCTTTCGATCACTGACATGTAGGGTTGTGTTTGCGTGAGCCTCAACAAAGATGAACAGCTTCACAATCTTTAAGTCCTCCATCCACTTGATTCTCTTCAAGTTGGTCTGAATGTACGCAAGTCAGTAGGCAGCTATGTAATAAATTCCTGAATCACCCGTCCGTCTCCGTTCCACCTACAGGGGTGAAGGATTGTAGATGTGGTCTAGGATATTCATCATATCTAGCCTCCCTCGATAATTCGATGCATGAATTGTAGTCATAAACATAACCTAGAACACCAAGAATTTGTTTCATGCTTCGCAACTTTACAAGCCAGCATCGATAAGTAAGTAAGGAAATGTTCTTAACAGCAACATTTTCTCTACTTCTCCTCATTAAGTTTCCTTGTAAATATTAGATCCGTTGGTCAGCTCTGATACTAATTATAACGTGTCCCCCTGTCCACTTGCAGGACACGTCTTAGCAGCCCATCGAGAAGAGTGTCTAGAAAGCACTGCCGGGCACTCCCAAGGAATGTCACGGGGTTTGCAATCTAGGTCTTCCCGAGTTTGCCACGAAGTGGAAGCATTCAGGCCGTTTCCACTTAGGACTGACTTGAATCAAGGTTCTCCTAATGGTCAAGTTCCTAAAATGGTTACGCAGAAACATCAGGATTGAAGTGGATTTATGCTGCACTTGGTTCAAGGAGAATGGGAAATGAGAGGGATGCGAAGCTTGACCTCTCTACCCGTAAGGCATATTCCTATTATGTTCCCCTAAACAATATAAATCGGGATTCTAGTTCTGAAAATTCTAGGTCATCGTTACCTTGCTGTCAATTCCTTTGAGAAAAGTTATCGGGCCAACCGGGACCACCCTTCCGTAGGACAGACCTAGGGTCACATCCACCACACTTTCCTTAGGTTGCTTTAGTTATCTAATTACCTACCACATTTAGTTTAACAAGCAAAAATAGCTTCTTTAATTAACCAATTACACACTAGTTCCTTCACGTAACTTAGGCACTGACAAAGAAAAAAAATGTCAAGTAAGTTCCTTTTCAACATTTGATCTTTATTTATCAGTCTTTGGAATACATCATATAATCCAACCCGAAGGCTATTCTACCTGAAGGCTGTTGAGATATCGAGCTCCACTTGTGATACGCCAGGGTGACCGTTGTGTATTTATGTCACCGACTTGTCAGTTGCAGATGCGGTTGGTACACCGCCCATGAATAATAGCTACATGACAGCTATCCTTATCTACTCTAGTTCATGGCTCAGTTAGTATGCCACCTTAGTTAGTTGAGTTTGCTTTGAGACCCATATATAGGGTTCTTCTATTTCTTTGTATGAGAGTTCTTTTGGCTTACCCAACTAAGAAGAGGAAAATTGTTTTCAGCCTCCACCCTTGTGTGTATTCCCCCATTGTGCAAGCAAGAAAGCTACAAGTGAGACTCCTTCCTTCTCTCCCACAATCTTGACATGGTATCAGAGCCTTGTTCGTGGTAAGGAGCTCAAGAAAGCAAGCCAAGCTCGCGGTGTTCTGGTAAGAGGAGCAGTGTTGCTTTCATTTTCTATTTTGGGAGCAGATCTCTGCAAGTAGCATAGTCGGAAATTGCAAGAGTGCATTGTCTCAGGTTGAGACGCCCTTCGCGGTGAAGCAAGAGGGCAGTATATGCTACGGGAAAGGGCTATAGCCCTTGGCGACCCTATTTTTTTGATTTGAGGCCATTTCAGGGCCTGTTTTGAAGGCGGAATTTTTCTGCACGCACTCCGGAAAAGGCCCTGTTTATGTTGTGCGACCGCAAGGGCTGCAAGTCAGATTTAATGCAAAGGGCTGCTTTGTAGAAGACTTCAATGACAAGTGCAGGTTGGTAGCAAAGGGAAGTAGAGTTGGACGTATGTTCACTCTAGATGTTGGAATTCCTACTATGAATGCGGCTATGTATGCCAAAGGAAAAGGTGTTGTTGCAGACATTGAAATTTGGCACAAACGCATTGGACATGCAAATGTACAAAGGCTGAAATTAATGCAGTCCAAAGGGTTGGTTACAGGTTTGCCTACATTTAAAGTTGCAAAATTTCAAAAGGTATGTGAAGCATGTCAGTTTGGTAAGCAGGCAAGACAACCCTTTTCACATGACAGAGATGTAAGCAGAAATATTCTTGATGTTGTGCATACAGACATTTGGGGGCCTACACAAAATGTATCTCTTGGAGGTAGTTCATACTTCGTCACATTCATTGATGATTGTTCTAGAAAGCTGTGGGTATATTTAATGAAGGAAAAGAGTGAAGCATTTGAGCACTTTAGAACTTTCAAGGCTGCAGTTGAAAGAGAAACAGGCTTGAAAGTAAAGTGCCTGAGGTCAGATGGAGGGGGAGAGTACCTCTCAAATGAGTTCAGTGATTTTCTAAGGTCTCATGGGATAAAGAGACAGTTCACATGCAGGTATACCCCACAGCAAAATGGGGTTGCAGAAAGGAAAAACAGGCATATTGCAGAAGTTGCACGCGCCTTGATGGCTGAAAAGAATATGCCTAAGCATTTTTTGTCTGAGGCTGTTCATACTGCTGTTTATATTATGAACAGAACTCCCACAACTGCAGTTCATGGTATGACCCCCGAAGAATGTTTTACAGGTAAGAAGCCTGATGTTTCACACTTGAAAGTGTTTGGCTGCATTGCGTATGTTCATGTACCAGATGAGTTGTGGAAGAAACTGGATCCAAAGGCTGAAAAATGTGTCTTTATTGGATACTCTTTAGAGCAGAAAGGGTATCGCTGTTACAACCCTGTCACATGTAAGTTCAGAGTGAGCAGGGATGTCATCTTTGATGAAATGAGCAGTTGGTATGCATCTAGTGGTGATGCATTGGATGATGATGATGATCATGACACTCATGTGCAGGCTGAAAAGCAAGAATCACGGACTCTTAGTGGAGCAGAGACATCATCTAGTAGTCCTTGGTCTGGGAGACTAAGGAGTACCTCTACATCTTCGGGTGCATCTAGTAGCACTACAGGTAAAGACAAAGGAAAGAATAAGGTGTCAGAAGGCATTGATGCAGTTCTTGATGGAGACTCCAGTGGCTCAGAGAGCTTGGATGATGAGCTTGGCATTCCTTCAGTGAGGACTCCAGGTGTGCAGAGAGCACGCGTTAATTCAAAGACTCCATTGAGTGATCCAGTGGTACGCAGGTCTAGCAGGGTGAGATACCCTGTTAAAAGATTTGTTTTTGAAGGTTATGCAGCTCACCATTATGCTTATATGGTGAAACTAGTTGAGGATGTTGAGCCCACATGTTTTGAGGAGGCTGTTGGTCATGCTCATTGGGATGTAGCAATGGATGAGGAGATGGCTGCATTAGAGGCCAATAAGACTTGGGATCTAGTATCATTGCCGAAGGGAAAGAAAGCTATTGGATGTAAGTGGGTTTATAAGATTAAGCACAATGCAGATGGTTCTATTAGTAGGTACAAAGCTAGGCTGGTTGCAAAAGGCTATGCCCAGACATATGGCATAGATTATGATGAAACCTTCAGTCCAGTTGCTAGGATGGCAACTGTCAGATGTGTGATTGCTTTGGCAGCAGCCAAAGGTTGGAGGTTGCAGCAAATGGATGTAAAGAATGCCTTCTTGCATGGTGATTTGCAGGAAGAAGTGTATATGGATCAGCCAGCAGGTTATGAAGATTTAGAGCATCCCACGTATGTGTGCAGGTTGAAGAAGGCACTCTATGGGCTCAAGCAAGCACCTAGAGCATGGTCTGACAAGATCAGAGAGTATCTTGTCAATATTGGCTTTTATGTTTCTGATGCTGATCACTCACTTTATGTGAGAAAGGGAGATGCAGGTTTGGTCATCATAGTCATCTATGTGGATGACTTGATTATTACAGGTGATAGTGATAGTGGGATTGCTGAAGTCAAGGGATGTTTGAAGATGAAGTTTGAGATGAAGGATTTAGGTGAGCTAAGGTACTTCCTTGGCATTGAGGTGATCAGATGTGATGATGGTATATGGTTGTCCCAAAGACAGTATGGCTTGGATATGTTGTCCAAGTATGGTATGACTACATGCAAACCACTTTCAGTCCCATTGGAGCAGAATGTAAAGTTGAGTGCTGATGTTGGGGATGAGATATAAGACCCTACTATGTTCAGGAGGATAGTGGGGAGTTTGATCTACATGACCATTACAAGGCCAGACTTGAGCTACGTTGTTGGTCTTGTGAGTCAGTTTATGCAAGTACCTAGAAAGCCACACTTGGATGCAGTGAGACGCATATTGAGATATGTGAAGTCCACATTACATTATGGGCTTTTCTATGAGGCAGGTAAAGATGTACAGTTGTTTGGATACACAGATGCAGATTGGGCTAGTAGTATGTCTGATAGACGATCTACCAGCGGATACAGGTTCCCTCTTGGTAGTGCAGCAGTTGCTTGGAGCAGCAAAAAGCAATCTACAGTTGCTTTGTCGAGTATAGAGGCTGAGTATAGAGGTGCTGCTGTTGCAGCATGTGAGGTAGTATGGCTGCAAAAGTTACTGGATGATTTGGATGTGCAGGTGGAAGGTCCAGTTGTCATTTATTGTGACAACATGAGCAGTATACAGTTGGCTAGGAACCTTGTGTTCCATGCCAGGACAAAACATATTGAGATACACTACCACTTTGTGAGAGAGAAGGTACTAGAAGGTGAGATTGACTTGGTGTATGTCAGCACACAGGATCAGATAGTTGATATCTTCACGAAGGCATTGGGTACAGAGAAGCTTCAAAAGTTTCGAAGCTTACTTGGAGTTGCAGAGATGCAGTTGAGCTTGAGGGGGAGTGTTGAGATGGCAAGCTCAACACATGTGGACATGGATGATGGACCGCTTGGTTAGATGGGTCCACACGTCTACACTTAGCACGTTGGTGGTCATTATGACTCTCACATGGCCACTGACTCATTACTTATTATATTCAGGTTGTTACACCTATTTACAGCTGGCATAGTTATAGCGCCAGTCGACTAGTGTAGTCGGTTATGCATTGTTTGACTTGGTAGGCCACTTTCCTTTTATGTTGTATCTTATCTATACTTTGTGTACATTGTAAAGTGTGTGGAAGAAGAAGAAGAAATCAGCAAGAAAACGTTTTGGCCTCCATCTCTCTTCTTGTCTCTTGAGTGAGCTTCTCCTTGTGCATTCTGTGTGTGTTCGGCCCAGCATCTTGAGCAACCCCCTCCACCACGCGATTCTTGACATGTCATGGCAAACAATCTATCCCCATATGCATCTTCTGCTTGAATTGATGATGCAAATTGTCCATGCTATTTTCCTATTTGATTTCCCTACTTCTTCCAACAATCCTTTGTAATATGACCGCACTTTCCAAAATAGTGGCAATCCTTATCCTTATTAGGATTATTAGATGAATGCTGCTACTACCAAGAGCCTTTGCCATCTTGTAAGCTATGCGATAGGCCCACAAGGCCACCATCAACTTGTTATCCCAAAATCACTGCGCGAGGAAAATATAACTTTGATCAGGATGTTTACTAAGATTCTTAGCTTAACCATTTTCCTGAGAGTAATAAGGTGAAGATTTTTGGTGGATGATTAGGAAGGAGGATAGGAGGTGAACTATCACTTTGTTGATGAAATGTGTGCCTTAATTGCTGACTAGTTCGATGGGGCAACCGAAACCATGAGATCACCTGCTCCCATAGGAACTTGGCACTGGTCCTAGTGTCATTTTTTCTCATAGATCATGCTTCTGCCCATTTTGTTAGATAGTCGGTGGCTACGATTATGTATTTGGTTTGTGAATACTATGTCGTGAGACTAATGGGTCCGATGAAGTCAATCCCCCATTTCCCGAAGAGTTGTCGTGCGATAATTGAAGTTAGCTCCATGTGATCTTTATGGATAGGTACTTTAGTTTGTTGGCACTCATCACAATGCTTCACAAATCATGCTATATCTCCAAAAAGAGTAGGCCACCATAGTTGGGACTGCAGTACTTTGTGGGCTGTCGCGTCTCTATTGAAATATCCTCCTGCAATTCCACCGTGTCCCTCTGTCAGTACATCATGCATCTCATGCTCACACGCACATTTGCACACTAATCCGTCTTGTCCCAACCTGTAGGGTTGGCCTGCTACTATCAATAAATAGGGTTGGATCTTTAGGATGAGCCATCTAAGTTGGGCATTTTCTCTCGGTCATTCCGATAGTCCGTGCTCAAGCACTTGAACTATGTCATCTGCCCAATATGGTATCATGTTGGCTCTAAAAAAATATCTTTCATTGGATAAACGGAATAGATGCATGTCTGGCAGTTCATCCACAATGCCTTGTCCAGCAGCTTCTCCCGTCGTGGGGATGCAAGATAGATGGTCAGCCATATAATGTTGCTTCCCTTTACGCACCACCACGAAGAAGTAAAACTCCAAAAGAAAAAGTAGCCATCTAGCGATGCGTCCTATAGTGCATGGCTTGTTAATAAGCTACAACAAGGCTTGATGGTCAACAAAGAAGGTAAAAGGCGTAGCTAGAAGATAATGCCAAAATTTCTTTACCGCAAACACTATGGACAAGCCCTCTCTCTCTATTGTTGAGTAATTCATTTCAGTCTCAGTGAGTTTTTTGCTAGCAAAGCTCACTGGGTAATCTAGGTTATGTTCGCCAGTTTGGCACAACACCGCTCTTATGGTGAATTTCAAAGCGTCAATGTGCACATGGATCGTGAGTGCCCAATCTAGGGCTCATAGAATTGGTGCCATGATCATATCCTTTTTTAGTCCCTCATATGCGCATTGGCATTCCTTAGTCCCTTCAAATATGATCAACAGCTTTTATATAGGTCTAGCAATCAATGCATAGTTCAACACAAACTGTTGATAATACCATCTATGTCCTAAGAAGCACTAAACGCCCTTGTAATCAATTGAGGGTGGAAGGTCAAAAATGACCCTAATCTTTGAGAAATCTGTAGCAATGCCATTTTTCAACACCACATATCCTAGGATGCATCCATACTTCACCCAAAACTACCACTTCAAGCCCGAGGAGTGGTTGTAGCTTGGAAGGTGAGTATATTCGCAGTAGTAGTGCGTCACTCAATTAGGTTAGGCCTTCCTGCTTATAGTCAATTATGCCAATGTGCTCCAACCAAGTTCAGGATCGTAGTCCTTGTGCTTGACTCCTTTCTCTACTCTAAGGGTGCTCTGCTTGCATGGTTTGGGGTCCACTCGTATTTGTTCGATTATACATCCCCTAATGTTGTATTCTATAGTATTGATTTCCCTTTCACTCTCATCACCAAAGGAAAAATAGTCCTCATATTTGTCATCAAAGCTATCTTTGTCCGATTGCACATAATTCTCCAAGTTCTGATATATCTCCTCTTATTGGTCTAGGATTAAAGCCCGATTGTACCTCAAGTTTAAATCGTGCACCTTGGACCATCACCATTCAGGCTCATCTAAGAGATGTTGGAGTGGCTTGAGCTTCATTGTTGAATTGCTAGCCAACTTGTTAGTCAAGTATCCTAGGATCTCCAAGAGCTCTCGTCTATTGTTTGGGACTTGGAATGCAATAGGGTTGGGTCTTCCACGTAGGCTTCCAATCATCATGCAAACTGCACTGAAGTTGTGTCCTTGGGCTTGCTAGTTGCCTTGATGGCTCGTTTGTACTCCTCCATGTTTGAGAATGGTAGGTCAATGGTAGCAAGAACATGCATCCAATCTCACTCATCCTTAGGGCATGGGATATAATTGGTAAGGGTCCCATAGGATCCCCTAATCTTGTTGTCACCCCACTACAAGGATATGAGGGTATAATGACGCCCATTAGCAATGAGAAATAGTGGTGTCGCTAATTGCATCGCTATTAGCGTCGCAAATGCAATGCTAATAGCGACGCAAATAGCGACATAAATAGCAACGGTACCCAGAGGAAAAAAACGCGGACTGAAATTCGAGCGTATCATTTTTTGCGCATTCTCGAAAGAGAGAGTGAAAGGCAGATCAAGAGGGAGAGCGAGCATCTTGCTGAGAGGGAGAGAAAGAGAGAAAGAAGGAGAAAGAAGGCTTCTCACCGCCATCACTGCTGCCGCCGCCATTCGCAAAGAAGAGGAGGAGGTGTACAGAGGGCGAAGAGAAGCCGCCGAACCCTTCTTTGAGCCTTTACGGTGAGTGCATTGTCCATTCTTGCTTTGCTTTTGTGTTTTCTCTCTCTCTTTTACTTTTTTTTTGTATAATTCGTGTATATTGAGAGAGGGAGAGGAAATGAGAGAGAAAGAGAGGGAGAGGGAGAGGGAGAGGGAGAGGGAGAGGGAGAGGGAGAGGGAGAGGGAGAGGGAGAGGGAGAGGAAATGAGAGAGGGAGAGGGAGGAAATGGGAGAGGGAGGGAGAGGGAGAGGGAGAGGGAGGGAGAGAGAAAGAGAGGGAGAGGGAGAGGGGAAAGGAGAGAAAATGAGAGAGGGAGAGGGAGTTTTCTCTCTCTCTTTTACTTTTCTTTGGTATAATTCGTGTGTATTGAGAGAGAGAGAGGAAATGAGGGATAATTCGTGTGTATTGAGAGAGGGAGAGGAAATGAGAGAGAAATAGAGGGAGAGGGAGAGGGAGGGAGAGGGAGAGGGAGTTTTCTCTCTCTCTTTTACTTGTTTTTGGTATAATTCGTGTGTATTGAGAGAGGGAGAGGAAATGAGAGAGAAAGAGAGGGAGAGGGAGAGGGAGGGAGAGAGAAAGAGAAGGGGAGGGAGAGAAAAAGAGAGAAAAAATTTAAACATAATAGGGAAAGAGAGAAAGAGAGGGTGAGGGAGGGAGAAGAAATGAGAGAGGGAGAGGAAGATAGCAAAAGGAAATGAGAGAGAGAGAGGAGAGAGAAAAAAATGAGAGAATGAGAGCGGAGAGAAAAAGAGAGGAAATATGTTAAACATAATAGGGAAAGAGAGAAAGACAGGGAGAGGGAGAGGGTGAGGGTGAGGGTGAGGGAGGGAGAGGAAGAGAGAAAAGGAAATGAGAGAGGGAGAGGAGAGAGAAAAAGAAATGAGAGAGGGAGAGGAGAGAGAAAAAACATTAAACATAATAGGGGAAGAGAGAAAGAGAGGGTGAGGGTGAGGGAGGGAGAAGAAATGAGAGAGGGAGAGGAAGAGAGAAAAAGAAAATGAGAGAGGGAGAGGAGAGAGAAAAATGAGAGAAGGAGAGGAGAGAGAAAAAGAGAGAAAATATGTTAAACATAATAGGGAAAGAGATAAAGAGAAGGAGAGGGTGAGGGTGAGGGAGGGAGAGGAAATGAGAGAGGGAGAGAAAGAGAGAAAAGGAAATGAGAGAGGGAGAGGAGAGGAGAAAAAGAGAGAAAAAACATTAAACCTAATAGGGAAAGAGAGAAAAAGATGGTGAGGGTGAGGGAGGGAGAGGAAATGAGAGAGGGAGAGAAAGAGAGAAAAAAATGAGAGAAAGAGAGAAAAAAAAATGAGAGAGGGATAAAAAATGAGAGAAAGAGAGAAAAAAAATGAGAGAAAGAGAGAAAAAAAATGAGAGAGGCAGAGGAGAGAGAAAAAGAGAGAAAAAACATTAAACCTGATAGGGAAAGAGAGAAAGAGAGGGTGAGGGTGAGGGAGGGAGCGTATACGAGAGAGACAGAGAAAGAGAGAAAAGGAAACAAGAGAGGGAGAGGGGAGAGAAAAAAAATGAAAGAGGGAGAGGAGAGAGAAAAAGAGAGAAAAAACCCATATACCTAATAGGGAAAGAGAGAAAGAGAGGGAGAGGGTGAGGGAGGGAGAGGAAACGAGAGAGGGAGAGAAAGAGAGAAAAGGAAATGAAAGAGGGGGAGGAGAGAGAAAAACTGAGAGAGAGGAGAGAGAAAAAGAGAGAAAAACATTAAACCTAATAGGAAAAGAGAGAAAGAGAGGGTGAGGGTGAGGCAAGGAGAGGAAATGAGAGAGAGAGAAGAAGAGAGAAAAGGAAATGAGAGAGGGAGAGGAGAGAGAAAAAACACTAAACATAATAGGGAAAGAGAGAAAGAGAGGGCGAGGGTGAGGGAGGGAGAGGAAATGAGAGAAGGAGAGAAAGAGAGAAAACGAAATGAGAGAGGGAGAGGAGAGAGAAAAAACATTAAACCTGATAGGAAAATAGAGAAAGAGAGGGAGAGGGTGAGGGAGGGAGAGGAAATGAGAGAGGGAGAGGAAGAGAGAAAAGAAAATTAATTATTATTGTTTGTTATTGTAGTAGTAGTAGTTTTTTTTTTCTTTTCTTGTTTATTGTTGTTTAGTTTTCTTGTTTTTTGTAGTAGTAGTAGTAGTTTTTTCCTCTTTTCTTGTTTATTGTAGTAGTAGTAGTTGTTATTGTTGTTTTTTTTCTTCTTCTTTTCTTGTTTATTATAGTGGTCATAGTCATGGTAGTGATAGTGGTAGTGGTAGATGGTGGTGGTCGTAGTCGTGGCAGTGGTAGTGGTACGTAGTTGTGGTCGTGGTCATGGTCGTGGTCATGGTCATGGTCGTAGTCATAGTCGTGATCGTGGTCGTGGTCGTGGTCATCGTAGTCATAGTCGTGGTCGTCATCGTGGTTGTGGTCGTGGTCGTGGTCGTGGTCGTGGTCGTGGTTGCAGTTGTAGTCGTGGTTGTGGTCGCGGTCGTAGTCGTAGTCGTAGTCATAGTCATGGTCGTGATCATTGTAGTCATAGTCGTAGTCGTAGTCATAGTCGTGGTCGTGGTCATGGTCATAGTCGTGGTTGTAGTCATGGTCGTGGTCTTCATTGTAGTCGTAGCCATGATCGTTAAAGAAAATGAGAGAGGGGGAGGAAGAGAAAAAAGAAGAAGGAACGAAAGAGAGGGAATAAACATACAGCATAATAAAGAAAGAGAAAAAGAGAGAGAGATGGAAGAAGAGGAGATAATGAATGGATAAAAAACAAAGAGAGAGTGGTGGCGAGGTCCGGTGCAATACCACAAGATGGGAAACACTCCGACATATATATATTAATCTGTGGGTGGCTGGGTGGGTGGAGACTTTACATACGTTAATTTTTGCTAAGTTATAAGAGAAGAAATCCCCTCTCAAACAATTTAAGAAAGAAAAAAAAAATGATAACAAAAACAAATTGTTTGTCGTAACGTAGACAAAATGGAAAACGATGAAGGTCTTATTGTTCAAGATCGCGAGGCGTATCTTAATCAACGTGTTCCATGTCCTTGCTCTCAATGTAAGCTGGCAATTAGACAAAAACGTCAATGGTCTATAGAATACGTACGACACTTCAGCGAGTTTCAATCTGAGATCATTGATCAGGCGATCTTGGATTTTCAGCAAACGGTAAGAAAAGTTAATATCAATCATGCATTGTACTCACAAGCTAATTGAATACCATATGCCCAAAGACTTTCTGATAGCAAAAACAAAGAAGAAGATTGGGTGTGGCTGGCAAATTTTCTATCCAGGGAGGTGACGTCTCATCCCAAGGAGGAGTGCACCCTTTGCAGCCAATTAGAAGAGTTCATGGGCATGCGATGGATGGAGTGCCTGAGCCAATCCACCACTTGGAAGGTACTACCCAATCTATATCATCAATACCAGAGGAGACATGTAGCCTTCCAAACCTACCTACAATCTTGGAGCCTAAGATGAAGGCAATGATCAATGAATTGATTCCCATGGATGTCGAGACTTCTAATTTGCTTAGAGAGGAAGCATCCATACTATTATATGATGGGTGTCGAGTATCTTGCATGAAGACACTACTTGCACTACTAAGTGTGCAAGCAAAATACGGGTGGAGTGATGCAAGTATGACCGAGTTGTTCAGGTATCTTATACATATGCTTCATTGATTTCTTTTTGGCACTATCATTAAAAACATTTGTGCTTTTTCAAGTTTTTTTATGATTTTTTCTAGGTTACTGAAATATTATATATTACCACCTGCAAATACCATGCCTGAGTCTTGTGATGATGTACGATATGTTTTACGAAATTTTGGCATGGACTACAACATCATCCATGCATGTATCAATGATTGCATACTTTTCCGAGGAGAATACGAGACTATGGAGACATGTCCAAAGTGTGGTGCTCATAGGTATCGATAGGACTTGCAAGGGCAAACCATCCCTCATAGACACTTTTCGCTTATCCCCCACATAAACTACATGTTTTGTACGTCCGATATGGCGAGCTTGACAACGTGGCATGCGCAGAATAAGTCCACAGATGGAGTTCAATGAATATCAGTGGATTCACACACATGGAGCCACATTGACTCTACCTTCCCAAGCTTTGCCCGAGAGCCAAGGAATCTTTGTCTCAATCTTGCAATGGATGGCATGAACCCATTCGGTCTACGCTCAACTTCTTACAGTGTGTGGACTATAGTCCTTGTCAACTACAATATCCATCCATGGCTTTCTACGAAGAAAGGACATCTCATCCTTAGCTTACTCATCCTTAGCTTACTCATCCTCGGCCGGCTGCTACAAAGTCAAAGTCAAAAATATGGACATGTATCTTCGTCCATTAATCAATGAGCTTAAGATTTTTTGGCAAGAGTGGGTCACCATGCAAGATATGAGCAAGCATGATGGTTGACGCGGACTGCCAATATTCGAGCCATTCTCATGTGGACGATGCATGACTTTCTGGGATTCGGAGAGTGCTCAGGTAAATAGGCTTTTGTTCTTGTTGGTAATATCTATATTTTATCTCATTCAAGTTTGTATTCATTGGATAGAGGTGTTGGAACAGGTCTAGTTACCTCAGGTTATCATGCATGTCCATTGTGCGGGCCACAATTAGACTCCCGAAGGTCACGAACCATGAAGAAGATGGTATATCAAGGACACACTGCTTTCTTGCCAGATGGTCATGAACTCAGGGAAGGTTTTCTTGGACGACCTCCAACACGTATGAATGTCGCAAGATGGTACGAGATGAAAATGGTCCACGCGGAGTCACATCCAAATGGAATGTGACGGTTCTCAGTTTTCTACGAGTTGCCATAATAAACCCACTTACAGATCAACCATTTGTTGGATCCCATGCATATTTTCAAGAATATGGGCAGCTTGCTATGGGACCACATCACAGGAAAGAGAGACACTATAGGGGCATAAATGGATTTGAAGGAGGTAGGCAAGATGGAGGTGCTTTGGCCGCAGTCGAGTGTTGATACTCGCGTGCAGCTACCTCGCCCTCCTTGGGTTTTGTCCACTAAAGAAGAGCGCATTGTGAAGAAAGTAGTCAAGTCTATCCGTACTCCAACGGGTATGATGCATTCTCTCAGGTCTGCATTTTCTAAAGACCGATCAATTATCAAGGCTAAAATCCCATGACTGCATAAGATATGTCAGGTTTGTACTACGAATGGATTGTAATTGGCGTGCACATTTTTCTATTTGGAGTGTAGCCATTGTTCATAATGATTTCTCATTTGTGGCAGTTTGTACTATCGATTGCAATCGCAGGATGCCTTTCTCCAGAAATACCCGGGGCCATTATAGGTTGTCGACTTTGGTACAATGGATCTCACAGAAGGAGATTAAGACATCCTCTATTGAATCCGTGAGGCAGGGAGTAATGGAGACGATCTGTCTCTTTGAGAAATACCTCCCTACTAGCATGCTCACGATACAAATCCACCTTCTTGTGTATCTTGTAGATGAAGTGGAGATTGCTGAATCTATCCATACACGCGATGGATGTTCTTCTTGGAGTGCTTCACGAAAACCATGAAAGGCTTTATGCGACAATGAGCTTGGCCCTAGAAGATAGCATAACTGAAGATTGGTTGGTGTTTGAGGCGCTAGTGCATATTTCACAATGGCTACCAATGGTGGATCCAGACAACAAAATGCTATGGTCGCACTGAAGGATGATAATATAGTGACTAGAGATGTGGTGGTTGGAAATGGGTAGAAAAAAGAATGGATGCTGCAATGGAGGAGAAGGTGAATCGCTTTTGTATGTTGCACCATGCCTCTATGGAGACATGGCATTTCCGTTAACCTTAATAGGAGGTTCATGTGTGCATTTCCTTATTTGATATATTACATTCTCTCCCCCTTAGAGGAGTGGAGATGTCCTCATCTCGAGATAAACAGGGGATATTGATGGTTGAGAGTGCCTTCATCTACCCAAGTGGCATCCTCTTGGGGATAATCCTTCCACTAAACGAGGCATTCTCTCAGGGTTCTGGATCTTAATTGTCTCTCCCTAACATCTAAGATCCTATCAGGCCTTAGTTCAAGGACTCCTTGATTAGGCATTACAACTTTTTGGTCATCAAGTACATGGTTAGGATTAGGTACATATTTCTTCAATAGGCTGATGTGGAATACATTATGAACCTTTAGGTTCTCAGGGAGTTGTAGTTTATAGGTATTAGATCCTAGGCATTTGAGGATCTTATACGGTCCACAATACCTTGGACTTAGCTTCTTGCAATCTCCTAAGGATAGGGAACTCTTTTTAGGGCGTACGCGAATGAAGACCATGTCTCCTTCTTCAAAGACTCTATATTGACGCTTCAAATCCGCGTATGCCTTCTGCCTATCCTTGGCAGCTTGGATGTCCTGTCTTATTGACTTTATTTGGTCATCCATCTCTTCCAACATCTGCCTTGAAGCTTCAACCCTTAAGGTTGGATCTGAGAAGTTTAGGGGACTTCGACAGCCATGACCATATAATGCTTGGAAAGAGGTCACCTGAATGCTTTGTTGGTAAGAAGCATTGTAGGCAAATTCAATCAAAGGCAAGTATTGAATCCACCTCTTCGGCTCACGACAGCAGTATGCCCTAAGCATATCCTCGATGACTTGATTTACTCGCTCTGATTGGCCATCTGTTTTGGGGATGGTAAGCGGTGCTAAAGTAGATTTTAGTCCCAATAGCTTCAAAGATAGCTCTCCATAAGTGTGACGTGAAGAGAGAATCACTATCACTAATGATTCTTTGGGGTAAACCATGTAGCTTGAATATCTCCTTGATAAGCAATCTTGCAATGTCTGAGGCCTTATAGTTTTTCTTTACTGGAATAAGGTGTGCAACCTTAGTAAGCATGTCAATCACAACCATGATGGAGTTGTATCCTCCCTGGACTTGGGGTCGGCCTACAACAAAATCCATACTGATGAATTCCCATTTCATTTGGGGAATGTCAAGCGGTTGCAATTTCCCTGGCATCATGACATGTTCGGCTTTGATACATTGGCAAGATAAACACTCGGTGTCATGTTTGAGAATATCACATTTGAGCCTCTCCCAATGGTAGCTTTTCCTAACTGCATTAAGAGTCTTGGCATAGCTAGGATGTCCTGCGAAAGGGGAATCATGAGCTTCCCACAATATCTTATGCTTAAGTGTCTGGCTTGCTGGTATACACAGCCTTATTCTATAGTAGACAAGCCCTCTATTGATAGAAAATTCATGATACTTAGCTTGCAACTTTTGATTCTGATCCTTGATAGAGATCTCCCTTAGCATTGTTTGATAGGCCGGATCATGGCATGCATCCTCTCTAGCTAGCTCAAGTATAGGGTTGTTTGGCATAGATACTTTTGTAGCTAAAGATCTGGCTGTTGATGGATTTTGCATGATTAGTGAATTAAGGAATGCCTTGCAAAACTGAGTGCATCAGCAACTACATTCTCTTTTCCTGGTCGGTACTTGATTTCAAAGTCATACTCTTCTAGTACTTCAATCCACCGACGTTGCCTCATGTTGAGCTCGTTCTGGGTAGAGATCCATTTGAGACTCTTATGGTCAGTTACTAGAGTAAACTTGTTACCCAACAGGTAGTGTCTCCAAAGCTTTAGAGCATGGATGACAGCTAGCAATTCCAGATCATGCGTAGCATAATTCTTTTCATGACTCTTCAATTTCCTTGAAGAGTATGCCACTAGATGACCTTCCTGCATAAGTACACACCCCAAGGCAAGTATGCTAGCATCAGTTACTACCTCGAACTCTTTATTGAGGTCTGGAAGTTTTAGAATAGGTGCTGATACCAAACTTTGCTTTAATCTGTCGAAGCTATTTTGTTCGGGAGTTGACCATGCAATAACTGTTTGCTTCTTTAGTAAGTCCATCAGAGGTGCTGCAATCAAAGCGTAGTTTTTTATGAAGACCCTATACCATCCTATCAATCCAAGAAAGCTGCATATTTCCTCGACAGACGTTGGTATTGGCCATTTAAGCACATCTCTGACCTTGGCTGGGTCCACTGATATTCTTTCTGCTAATACTATGAATCCCAGATATTCAATCTGACGTTTGAAGAATGCACACTTCTTCATCTTAGCATATAACTTATGTGACCTCATTGTCTCAAGGACAATCCGAAGTTGGGGTTCATGATCTTCTTCCTGTTTAGAATAGACTAAAGTGTCGTCAAAGAAGACAAGCATGAAATCATCAAGATATGGCCTAAAGATATCTTGCATTAACCTGTTGAAGGTGGCAAGTGCATTCGTAAGCCCGAATGACATAACTAGGAACTCAAAGTGCCCATACCTTGTATTGAAGGCCGTCTTTGGGATATCTTCTTCCTTGATCCTTATTAGATAGTAACCTAACCTGAGATCAATCTTGGAGAAGATCTTCGCACCCTGAAGACGATCAAGAAGCTCATCTATTCTAGGAATAGGGTACTTGTTCTTGACCGTTGATTGATTCAACCCTTGCTAATCAATACGTAATCGAAGTGTCCCATCTTTCTTTTTCTGGAATAGTACTAGAGCTCCCCACAGTGAACTGCTAGGCCGGATGTAGCCCTGATCTAATAGTTGCTTGAGTTGTTCCTTCAGCTCAATTGCTTCTGGTATGGACATTCTACAAGGTCTTTTTGCAATTGGCGCAACTCCTGGTACTAACCTAATCTCATGATCCACTTCTCTTTGAGGCAGGAGCTCTGTCAACTCTTCAGGGAATACGTCTGTGTACTCCTTTAGCCAAGAAGGTCCTTCACTAGACTCTTGCTTCTGATCTAACTTGTTGAGTTTGATCAAGTAGATAGGTAATCCTTTCTTGACTCCTTTTATGATCGGAGATACTTTGGCCCATTGGATTTTTGGTACTCCAGCCTCACCCTTAGTTGTGACTAATTCCCTTTCAGAATTTCGAAAGGAAACTTGACCCTTTCCACAGTGAATGTGGGCATCATTAGGCTTAAGCCAATCCATTCCGAGTAGACACTCATGGATACCTAAATTCGTGACTCTGAATTTGACCGAAGTCTTCTTTCCTCCCAGGAAGAATTCCACCTTAGCAGTTTGCCTAGTACAAGTAACCTCACGATCATTTGCCAATTCCACAAGTAGGGCAGGTGCTTCTACTATGGCTATTCCTAATCTTTTTGCACATGCTGGTGAGATAAAGGAATATGTACTGCCACAATCAATCAAGGTCTTGAAATTTTTACCTTGATAGTCCGACGATGTCTAAATCACCGAGAACTAGCGATTTGGCCCTTTCTTATGTAGAGCGGCATGGATTGTCGCCCTTTCAAACTCTGCTTCCATGGTCGGATCTTCTTCATCTTCTTCTTCGCACATTTTCCTATTGGCAACACATGCGGTTCTTCCTCTTCCTCGAGTAGCGGATCCTTGACCATGGCCTGTTCCTTGGAAAGGCACTTGGCAATGTCCTCTACCAAGCTTGGGACATTGCCTTTTGAAGTGACCGGGCTCGTTGCAGTGGAAACAACGGAGATTTTGACCATTGCTTTGAGTAGGAACAAAGTTGTTGACATTGTTAGTCCTTGCTTTCTTTATTTGTCCCTGATTATGACCTTGAACTCCCTTTATCTGAGGTCTGAATGCTCCTCTATTTGGGTCATTATAAGACCAAGCTTTGTTACCCCTTGGTCTAGACTGCACCTCCTGAATTATAGGTGCCGCTCAAATGAGTGCATCCTAAAGATCTGATGGATGCATAGATTCGAGCCGGGTATTGACTGGTGGATTTAAACCTGCACAAAATTTGGACACCTGTTGTGTCATGTCCATATGCGGTGCATACTTAAGAAGTGAGACAAATTTAGAATAGTATGCATCAAGAGTGAGTCCCAGTTGTTTTAGCTCGTAGAACTCATTCATTTTCTACATGCAAAATGCAGGTGGTAAGTATCTTCCCTGCACCGCTTTCTTCAGCTTCTCCCAGGTAACGGATCCCTCTGCGATCCCTTGATCCCTGCACCATTGCTTCCACCAAAGCCTGGCTTCACCGATGAGCTTTAACTTGGCGAGCATAGCCTGATTGGTGGGTGCAGTACCGGCTACTTCAAAGTAATCCTCCATGGATTCAATCCAAATTTCAGCGTCCGCTTGGATGGACCTGCCTCTCCCGTCAAATTCAGGTGGCTTAATCTTCTTGAGAAGGAACTTCTTCTCCTGGATTACAGTAGTACTTGATGTAGAAGGCAAATTAGGAACCTGTGGGGTTGTGCCTGGATAAAGGTTTCTTAATGTTATTATACGATAATCATTATTGATTTATATTACATCTTCAATTCTACTATCACATAAGCAATGTAACTACTTAACTTTTTATCAATTCTCATGCACAATCAGACATTGATAAAAAGAAGTCGAAGTCTTATTTGTATTTATATGGGCCTAGCCCTTTTGGAATACAACATTTTCTTGCAATGATAAGCCAACTGTTACATTTAATTTGGGGAGAACAACGTTGTATTACATTTGTCTACAGGAACTGTATAATAGTAAGGTTTCGGGTCATGGATCTTCAGGAATCGGTAAGTCATTGGAAGCTTAGGATATCCTTTCCGTTGGAATCCATACTTCTCATGGTGGTCCAACACTTTAATCCTGTCGACGGGGATTACACGGGTTACTTCCTCATATACATATGAGTTCATCTCAACCCTCCGACCTCGAATATGTAAAGTTGAGTTTACGTGAGCTTCCACAAAAATAAACAGCTTCACGATTTTCAGGTCTTCCAACCACTTGATCCTCTTTAGGTTGGTTTGTAGATAAGCAAACCGGTGGACGGCTATATAGTAGATTCCTGAAGCACCCATCCATCTTCGTTCCATGTACAAAGGTGATGGACTATAGATCTGCTCTAGGATGTTCATCATCTCAACCCTTTGTCGATAATGCAGAGAATGCATTGCAGTCATAAACATGATTCGAAATACTAAGAACTTGTTCCACGCTTCGTAATACTGCAAGATAGCATTGAAGGTAAGGAAATGTTTGGACAGCAACACTTTCTTTACTTCAACTTATTAAGATTTCATAAAAACAATTCCATTGTTGGTCGGCTCTGATACCAACTGTAACGTGTCCACTAGTATCATCCAGGACACGTCTTAGCAGTCCATCGAAAAGGATGTCTAGGAAGCTCCGCCCGACACTCCCATGGAATGTTACGGGGTTTGCGATCTAGGGCTTTCCGCATCTGCCACGTAGCGGAAGTATTCTGGCCGTTCCCACTTAGGATCGACCTAAATTAGGGTTTTCCTGATTGGTCATTTCCTAACAGCAACTAGCGTCGGACCCAAGCAAACTACTTTACGCAGAAATGCCAGGTCCAAAGTGGATTCACGATGCACTTGGTTCAAGGAGAATGGGAAACGAGAGGGATGCAAAGCTCAACCTCTCTGCCATAAGGCATAGTCCCATTCCGTTCCCCTAAAACAGTGTAAATCGGGTTTAATCATAACTCTAGGTCAACACTTTTTTTGTTCATGTTATTTGACGATCCTCCTGCTGTCCATCGTGATTTGAGAAAAGTTCCCGGTCAACCGGGACCACCCATTCATAGGATGGCAGACCTATGGCCCATCCTCCGCACTTTCCTCAGGTTGTTTTAGTTTTTAATTACCTAACACATTAGTTGGATATGTAACAACCAGCTTCTTTAATTAACCCGTTAGGCACTGGTTTCTTCACATAATCTTATCACATGACATGGAAAAACAATATCAAACAAGTTCCTTTATTAGCAATTTATCATATTTATCTTGGAAATACAAAGAGTCCAACCCGTAGGCTTATCCACAATCCGCCCGAAGGCTATCCAGCAATCCACAGGGATCACTAATCCAAGTTTCCACCCATAGACTAGTATGCGGGCCTTGAGATCCAATCCCGAGTCACATTAGCCTCTTGTGCAAGGCCCGGAAGGCGAGGGATTTATGGCCAGAGCTCCCCCTAGCACCCAAGTGTCCTCCTGCTCCAAGTAGCGCTCAACGGAGAGACCTCTCGTGACGGGTTCGGTCCACTTTTTCGGCACGGTCAACAACCCCCTTGGTTAGGGTCAGGTAGGCAGTCGAGGGTAACTGAAGATGCCTCCCTTCAGGACTTCAACCTGAAGTATAGATATTCATTTATCTTTTAATTCATTGATCAAACAAAGCCAAACAATGCTCTAAAATCTGTAGCAAGCACAAACATTTCCATGGATCGTTTTTGTTGGCAAAATGCTAAGGAATGAATCCTTCCTTTTGAATGCATCTAGCACTCGATCTGGGATGACTTGCAACTTGGCAAGATCCCCTATATCTTGGGTTAGGGCGTACCCTATTAACCCAACTTGGTCAAACCTTAAGTTTATCAGTTGGTCTTTAGTTCCAATTAATCTTCCTTACTCAAGAAAGATACTAAAGTATTCATCCTCTTGCAAGATAACTTGCGTAAGGATCTGCCAATCTCATTGCGAGAATTTGACCATTCTCTTGTGATCCAATCACAAGATCATATGACTCTGCACTTGCTATGCAAGTGTCACATCGAACTATGAGACAATGGAGTCACGAAACAATCTGTTTCAGGTTACTAGGCTGACGTCATTAGACCTAGGGTTTCCAAGTTTCATCTTGTAAGATTCTTAGGGACAAACCCTAGCTCACTTTACAATTACAATTCACTGTCCCTACATTCAATGAACGTGGGCAAGTATTTAAGGTATAGGTGTTTCTTGGAAGTTAACTTATTTCGAACGAGTACTCCACGACTTAGGTGTTTTAGGTTTTATGCCAATTTGGTTAACTCTAAGATAATTTCGAGATTACTTCTACATGATTCGTTGACTATGCGTAAATTGATTTTTCAACCTTAACTTATCGGTTTGAGGTCAAGGTTAATTTCAACTAATCTTCCCTTTTCTTTGCGAACAAAATTCATGCTAAATAAGCAACCATTTTCTTGCTAATTTATGCAATTGACAATGATAATTTTATAGAGTTTATTCATTGTAAGAATCGTTTCATGCTTTGCACTTTCCATGAAGATTTATTGCGATATGTGTTAATAGTACTAGACGCAGTTTATACTTCTAGGCTTAATCGAAATATACTATTTTAATGGATAATAATCTAGTCTCATAATTCATTTCAATGCATAAGCTATTTGCTAGAAATGCATTTATGCTTTCTTTGTTTTGCATGTTCCATTAAATATATTAACTACTAAGTTCCTTCATCGTGAACAACTAGGACAAAAATATATCCTATTGCTAACAATTAACCTTGCATGATTGATTTATAACAATATCAAATAAAAATTAGGAAGGAAAACCTGGGTTTGGGGTGAGATATCCACATGGATGCTAGGA
Source organism: Lygodium microphyllum (assembly GCF_053477565.2). Classification (NCBI taxonomy): domain Eukaryota; kingdom Viridiplantae; phylum Streptophyta; class Polypodiopsida; order Schizaeales; family Lygodiaceae; genus Lygodium; species Lygodium microphyllum. Next base: position 22,090,350 of record NC_141161.1, on the reverse strand, counting down.
GACGACCCTCCTGCGGCTGTGCCTTGGACTTTCTTAGGAGGCATTTCCACCGTGGAAGCAGCTTTACAACTCCTTTTTGGAATTCCGCCGTGGCTCTCTTTCACAAAAACTTGCACCGTCCCTCGAAAGCAGTTTTAAAAGGCTTCCTCCTTGGATTCGAGAATTCGATAGGGATGTTTCAGAATCTTTCACAACTAAGACTCATTAAGCCATGGGGAAGGCTTAATGGCCTTGTAATGACTCGTTCAAATGAGGAATGAAAAGGAGTGGAAAAGACACAAGGTGCAAGAGAGCTCCAAGGGAAAATAATAACCGTAAATGTTATAAGTAAGGGTCTAAGGACCCTTAGGTTAAACTTGGAGAAAAAGGGGCTTATGGGGGTTTGCACATGGGGGGGGAGGGTGAAAGATTTTGAAGCCAAGGAAAAGGCTTAAGGGGTAATCACGGGAGAAGTGGTTTTAAGAGGCCACAGGAAGGGGGTGATTCCAAAGCCAAGGGAAAGTCCTAAAGGACTTTAAACACACGGGGGGGGGGAGGAGGGAAAGGGTTTCAAAGCCCATAAGAAAGGGCTTAAAGGTTAAAACATGGAGTAATAAGATCTTTAAGGCCTTATTTCTTCCAAGGGGGAAAGGGGGCTTATAAAGGTTAAAAACAGAGGGGGAGGGGGTTTGAAAGGCACAACAAGGGGGGTGAAAGGGCCTTAAGAGGATTAAAAACCGAGGGGGAAAAGATAATAAGGTATAGGAAGGGGGCTTAAGGAGGCCCCCCCTTTGGAAGCTTCCAAGCTTCCAAAAGCTTTGGGGGGGGGGGGGGGGGGGGGGGGGTGTTTAAGACCGTCAATCGATGGCACAATGGAGGCGGCTCCTCCCTCCCTCAACAATGTCGCATCCCTCTGCCCAGGCGGCCAGTGTAGCGAGTCTATCCCCCTCTCCGTCCTTCAAGCGGCACAAGCGAAATACTTCTCCCTCATGGTGGCAGCACTACCCTCACGTATATCAGCCCTCCTGTTCCTCAATCTACGACCCCCCCCCCCCCCCAATCATATAGGGGAGGGGATAAGGTCCTCCTCACCCTTGCGTGTCTATTGGCATGGCCATGAGGCGCGGAGGACATTGTTGGCCTTCTATTTCCCTCTCCCCTTCCAGCACGACCGTCACCGACGGTGAGGATAAGAGGAAAAAATATCCCATTAACCTTAATAGGAGGTTCATGTGTGCATTTCCGTATTTGATATATTACAGCAGTATTGACCGAAAGTGGGTTCACATGTTACAGATTGTGAATTTGTAATTTTTGAGGTGTTTACAGGAAACAAACATAAGGTTTATTTTCAAACAGGTTGCAAATTATATGTATTATTGAGCAATCAGTGAAAAACGTTGCTTGGTATATTGCTATGCACGTGTTGTGAAAGATTACAGATGACTAGCTTGTTGTGTTGTATTCTTGTTTGTGAGAATGGCAAAGAATAGTAGAAATCCCATTATTGAGAAGCTCAATAAGAATAACTACCCTTCATGGAAGTTTCGTGTGACGAAACTTCCTCATTGGAAAGGCTCTTTATGAGTTTGTTTCAGGTGAAGAAAAGGAGCCAGAGCTGGGTATCCCTCCGACTACAGATGAGTTAAAAGCATGGAAAGAGTGGAATGCAAAATACAAAAAGGTGATGTACTGGCTATCTGCAATCATTGATAATACTATGTTGGAACATATCAGGAATGCAGAAACTTTACATGCAGCTTGGACAATTTTTGAGAGCATGTTTTCAGTAAATACAAAGGCATGAAAGATTCAACTCAAGCAAGAGTTGAATGCCTTGAAGAAAGGGAAAATGTCTATCAATGAGTATGTGTTGAAGGTGAGAAGCATTGCAGATGATTTAGCAGTGATTGATGCAATGCCAAATGATGATGATTTGGTTTCATCCACTCTGAGTCACCTTAACAATGAGAAGGCATGGAAATCATTTGTTACTTCAGTATATGTACAGAAGCCATTTCTAGATTTTGATGAACTGATCTCTCTCATGATTACTGAAGAGCTGAAGAGATCAATATGCAGGGTGATTCATCTAAAAGAAATGGTGAATAGGTTCAAGAATTTTACTCGAGTTCAGGAAGGGGACGTGGTAGATTCTCTTTGAGAGGATGTGGTATGGGACGTGCTGGTGATAATTAGCAAAACAAGTTCAATCAATAGTTTGGTGAAATGCAAGTTTCTGGAGGCAAAGGAAACTTTAGAGGCAAGGGGAGCTCTAGAGGTAGAGGTGGATGGAAAAACTTAAAATTTTTCTATTGTTTGCCATTATTGTGGAAAAATAGGACATATTGCAGCCAATTGTTCTGCTAAGAAGGATGATATTCGCAGTGGTAAACTACAGCAAGGAAACTATGCATCGTCTTCATGAAAAAATGAAGACAAAAATGAGTGTCTATTTGTTATGCAGTATATGATGAATGCAGTTACAGGAAAGGGGACACATGATGATACATCATTATAATTGGAATATGTTCGGCAGTCAAAGCAGGACTAATATCATCACAGGGACCGTCCCTCTGCAACAAACACTGCATGCCTCACCTCACCGCACTCCTCATATGCGCTTGATGATCCACTATTTAATCCCTTTCATGCAAATAAGTCTATCCTACCTCAAAGCCTAACCTTGGTTCACATTTTGCAGATTTTCCCACAATAGCCGTAATGGAGCACACAATAAAGTTGGCATGCAAGGAAGCTCTCCTCCGTAGAAGGGATCATAAGGCACTAGTGCTCCCACCAGAACGCTACGTGCCTACTCTAAAGAGGTACACGCCGAAAAGAGGCCCCAAGAGACACTGCCCAGGACACAGGCCAAAAAAACCCAAAGCCAAGAGGACGAAGGCTCAAGGGAGCACGCGGGGTATGGCAACATCAGTTGTGCAGGCCCCTACTAGACGCTTGGGTACCAGGTGCTTGAAAGAGGAGAAGGCAACTAGAGACAAGTGGGGATTTGATGAATTGTTTAAAAGCATTCTTGAAACAGCTACGGCTAGGGACTACACCATTCGGGTCCCAACCGATATCTTCCCACCCAGCCTAACACGAGCCCACCACCGACACAGCCCCAGTCGTCTGATCACCCAATTTCACCACGCCTCTCATACAAATAGAATAGGCCCTATCTGTATAAGCTGCTTGCCAAATGCCATTTTTTCATGACTTTTTGTCCTTAAGTGGTTAAAGGAGCTGGCTCCCAGACTGTATAAACCTCCCTTACCTACCACTAATATATGTCACCTCTTTGACAAGCGCCGAGGATATGCATCGTAGTCAACACCATAGGATTTTGATAAAGTAATATCTTGTTGTATTGCATCTATTCCTTATAATTGATGCATGTGACTTGCATATACTCTCATGAAGTGTCCAGTGGATGCAAGACGACACAGATCATTGTACGAAAGTGTTCAATGCCCAAGTCACCGCAAGACCACCAACCTCACAAAGAGCCATGACAAAGCCACACCGTCGAAAGCAAAAATCACCCTTTCCGATTTCCCACATCGCATGGCCCAAAGCATGATCAGTGGCCACTTTCTCTTTTTGGGTCAAACTCTACACCTAGCACTCACAGCAATTATTACCTCAATTGTACCAATATCGCATGTTACAAAGAGATTTTACAAAATCTCCAGTGTATCTCCCCATCTCAACAACTATTCCTCTAGCAGCAAGACTGTGACACAATCATCGCTATAATATCTAGTTTCGCAACCTTTGAATCTTGATATTTCCCGATCCAATTGAAAGGTTGTGGCCTCAACATATTGCAATGATTGTATTCATGTTATTCTTTATTTATTTTTAAAGTGTAGGAAAGAAAAGGAAAGAAGAAAAATAAAAAGAAAAAGAAAAAAGAAAAGAAAAGAAAATAAAAAAGCACTCACAATCATAGCACGACACCTAGGGGTCCTCAACTTAGGTACGCCTAGTGACCTTGGTCAACTAGCTCCATCCCTAGTCCCCTAGCCCTCTACACATCCCCCACAATTGTTCAGTGCACATCAAGGGTAGGACATACCTAGGGAGCTTGTCTCGCCTATGCTTAGACCTGTCACCCTGACCCATTTACACAATTCCTTTTTGCACTCTACCTTAGTATTATTGCAATCAATCATGGTAAGCATCGCACGAATGGCCATGAACAGTACATCGTACTCATCAGTAAGCCCAGTAGCTACCAGCTTATCGAAAGTTCAGTGTCAATGTGTTTGATTATGCTATATCATGTTATCACAATGCAAAGGATGTCTCATCCACCTTCATGTGTACTTCTTCTCAACATGGACAACTTTGCTTCATCCACACGTTGTTACGAGGAACCAGCCCACGGTCTTCTAACTACATAATATCTAAGTATGCACGAGCACTCACATCATATCTGCACCAAAATATATACACAGTTTGGGTCCTCAAGTGTAGGAAAATACTCTCAACTTGCTTAGATTTTGACCTATCTCCCAAACTAATTGAACTATGTCCGTCTAGTGCATGATAAAGAAGACCAGCACTACCTCGAGGGAGAGAGCACATATGAGAGGTTTTCAATTGCAGGTATTAAGGACTCCAACGAAAGTGTTGTTCGTTCTTCATCGACACTTAACTCTGAATTCTTATCCTTTATCATCTTGCAAGCCCGCCAAGAATTGTCATGTGCAAAATCTCCACAAACCAATACCTGTGCCAGCCCAGTGCAATTCCCAATAGTGAATAGCCCTACCCCCAACTCCAACCACCCTACCACCAGCCACCTATGCCAACAATGTGGTCCCAACAACCTTCATCTACCCACCACCATAAATCCTCCAAGGCAACCACAGACGTCCTTGCCACCCATGACTTTTGTGCATGCTAAAGCTTGCTACCTATACGACTATGAGTGCCATGGGATTGGCGCTCGTCTAGGAGGGGGGGTAATGTTAACAGTCAAATAAACAAGGTGGAAAAGCTGGAAAATCTAAAGTAGAAGACAAGGCCAAGACAAAAGTGAAAAAGAAGACAAAAGCGCGCCAACAAGAATCTGGAAAGGTAAGAAGTGCAGAAAAGTCCTAAATCAAGGAAAAAGGCGCATGAGAAAAAGTGCAAGTCTATACTATTGTAAAAAAGTGCAAGGTGCATCATGATTTATTTTAAGAGTGCCGAGCTCTCACCTGTGCAATTTGTAAATGTAGACAGGCGGTGGAAAGGAAGCTAGGAAGATAGGAGGACAATGGGAAAAAGGGCTGGCCATGTAAAAAAGGGGATAAGGGTATGACCGCCCAAAAGGGATTTAGGGTTTTGTATATAAAGTTGAAAAGTGAATGAGAAGCTCATTCTTGTGTGTGGCCAAAAGTGGCTCTTCTTCTTCTTCTTCTTTCTTGCTTGAGCTTGTGCTTGAGAGAGGGAGTGTAGGAGTGTGAGGAAGTGAGTGTGTGAGGGTGAGGGACCGGGGAGGAGAAGCTCTCCATCTTCTCCTCTCTTCTTTTCTTTTCTCTTCTCTTCTCTTCTCTTCTCTTCTCTTCCTCACGGAAATGGAGCTTGAAGTGTGGAGCTTGAGGATGGAGCTTGCTTGAAGCTTGCATTTGGATCGTGGAGCTATCGGAGTGCGCGGGAGAGGAGGAAACTCAATCGGCATGGAGATAATCTCACTACACTCATGGATAGGTAGTGCATTGGCTATGTGAGAGGTAGCCATTAGTGCTCGGCTTAGAACGCTTGAAGCAATAAGCGGTCTGTGGGTCTTGGCGGTTGAGCGTGAGCTCCCATAATGGATGTCTTAGCATCATTAGGTGTAGGGAGGACCAATGAGGCTTCCCTTCCACCAAAGAAGTTTGCTAGCTTGTTTGCAAGGTAGGGTTGACCGTAAGGCTACGGGTATAGGAGTCTCTGAGGTAGTCTACAATGCATGACGTCATGGCTGAATCTACCACAATTAGTGCCAAGTCGTAACCTAGGGTCGTGACACTCAGGTGGAAAGTGGTTTCTACCACAATGCATGCAGTGGACATGTGGGCACATTGTTCGTCTCATCATGTCCTGCAGTTTGGCTATGTCCATCCTAATCTCTACTAGCTCTTGTCCTGAATCAGTACCCTTCCCTTTGTCATGTGTGCTTGGGCTTGCTCTCTCACTCAATGTCGAGGCCCTCTTGGAACTCCTAGCACTGGACTCTTTTTGATTCGAGCCACTGGAGCTTCTTTCTTTGAGCTAAGCATCCACTTTGATATCTTCTTCAAAGACCCTTGCTAGTGTGTCTCGCTGCAAGCTGAAGTTTCCGCGGCCAAGGTTTTATAGAGATCTTCACTTCATATTCCATCAATGAATACCATGGATACCGCTCTTTTGGTTGGTTTCTCACCCATTGGGATTATCTTGAAGAGGCACCTCACATGGGTCACATAATCTCAAATATTCTCTCTCTCTCTCTGCTTGACGTTCATGAGTTGTACTAGTAGGTTATCAGAGTACCCAGGTTTGGAAAATCTCTTAATGAAAAGACTTTTCAAGCCATTGAAATCGGTACACTCTGCAGCATCCAAACTCATGCACCACACTGGCCCTTGTCACCTAAGCATAGTCTGAAAGCTTGGGAGGATTAAGTAGGATTGGTGAGGTCGTTGGCCTTGCAGACCTGCTCGAACTACTCCACAAAGCTGTATGGGTCGTTTGCTTGGTATTTGCCTAGCTACATCACCACCTCAAGAATTTTCAATTGGCTCTTAAAGCCTTGGTTGACTCCTAAACCCACTACCAGCAATGTTGCTAATGCTGCAGCGCTTTGCTCTACCACTACATTATCTAGCAGCCATTTCATTAGGAGCTCGCTCAGTGTGAGGTCTCCTTCTAGGGCTCTCTTTCTCTTTGACCAATTTTTTCTTGCTAGGGCTAGCACTCTCTGGATCTCTCGAATTTCCATGCTCTAGCGCAAGCTCCTAGTTTGTTGGTCCTGATTGTACATGACTAGGCCTTGCAGAGCCCTATATGCTAGCTTCCTCTCCTCCTCGAGATCTGCTATGATGTCCTCTAGAGGTCTATTGCGATGTTCTAGCCGGGTTTGAGCATCATATTTGTTCACTAACTAATGGATAGTTTCAAGAAAGTCTCCTAGGTCAAGTTCATTATTGCTTCTATAACCTGAGCTACCCTCTTCCATGTCTAGGACTTCCTGTTGCACCAAGTTGTCGATCAGGTTGATGAGGTCATGTAGATCCACTTCCTTGATATTCCTTGCTATGTTGGTCTCTTCAATCACGTTTCTCGCCCCGTTCCTACTTTTGGGGATTTGATCACCCTTTTATGTCTTGGGATCTTCTCCTATTGGTGGGTTCCTTCAAGGTTTTATGTCTGAGTGAGTTCCTTTTTAATTGCAGCCAATCCTCAACTTACCCTCACTCTGTGTGTGTATATGTGAGTGTATTCTTTTCACTACATTGTGCGCAACCAAGCTCTTTGATCTCTTTAAGTGTGTTTCAGGTGCTAGAAATCAAAGTGAGTGAGAAAACAAAGGGTCTGAGCAGCTCTAGCACTCATTTATAGGTTGGCTTGATGGGATATGTGTTTAGTTTCTAGCTACCCTCGCTGGCTTATGGGGTTTTCCACTATGATATTGTGTTCAGCTCGTTCAGGGTCAAGTTGGAGTCTTACAACTAGCCCACAACACCAAACATGTCGAGCTTGTGGAAATGCACTATTGTACGATTCCGGATTGTTCAGTCATCACGGTTTCTAGGTCTGTAATTACCTGTGAGGCGTTCCATGGATTCTTTCGATGCGGGTCACACTTCTCATTGGCCGAGGTTTATCAAATTTCTATATTTTCTTTCTCAAGCTATGTTTGATTTACCAAAGTATGATTTTGAAAATCAGACGTCTGATTTACCAGTGTTCAATTCTAAGAATCAGACAGGGTTAGGTCTTGACTGTCACAATCAGACAAGGTGTGTCCGCTCAGATGGCTTGAGTTGGTCCGTTGATTGGGATATGTCCAATTCTTAGAATGAAACAAGGGTTCTTGCTCTGATTTAAATGTATGTCCAATCGGACCAGTCACTGGATCTAATTCTATGGTTCGATTGTTGTGATCAGACGGCCAATCAGATGGGGTGGTGTGTCCGATTTCTTCTTGTCTGATTCTCGCAATCGAATGGAGGTGGTGTGTCCTATTATGAGTTTGTGTGAATTTCAAAATCGGACGTGTATGTCCAATTGGACTATATGGGCTTGTTCGAGTCCAATTCTGGGAATCAAACACTATGGAAAGCATCCAATTCCACCAAGTGAAAATGCGCTTCAATCACCTTTTACTAAAAATCTCCGCTCTAATGTCTCCACTACCTGCAAAAACTTCTAGGAATCAAGCAACTGTGTAGGCCAAGGGCATCCTATACTTGAATCTTGCCGAAAGCTCTGACACGCTCTGATCAATCCAAAGTAGACTCATAACCTCTCTCTCTCTCTCTCTCTCTCTCTCTCTCTCTCTCTCTCTCTCTCTCTCTCTCTCTCTCTCTCTCTCTCTCTCTCTCTCTCTCTCTCTCTCTCTCTCTCTCTCTCTCTCTCTCTCTCTCTCTCTCTCTCTCTCTCTCTCTCTCTCTCTCTCTCTCTCTCTCTCTCTCTCTCTCTCTCTCTCTCTCACACACACACACAAAGCTAGGACTGCAAATAAGACTTTCCATTGGCACCCAAGACCTTAAACACTTGTTGTGTACCACCTTAGCGTTCCCAATCACTCCCCTTGCAACTTCGACACATCTTACGACTCATTTTTTCCCTTTTTTTTCCTATTAGTGCTCTATTCATGCCTATTTTACAATAGCAAACCCCAAGCTTTCCACTCCGATTTCTCCCTCCTATCCTACTCTAAATGTAACAAAAATCAAAAGCAAAGTATTGAAATGATTTCTCCTACTCAACTAATCATCAAAACCTAGAATACTTACTTGTAGCATGGATTACAAACCCAATACCTCCTATCTATATCTCAAGTCCCAATTTGGTGATGAAACCCTTACTTCGATGCTCAATTTGAAGCACACAAGCCCTCAAGCTTGAATCTATTGGTCCTGACAATAGAACCAAAATGTAGAGGCATGACCTCAAGCTCACCTGCCAAGACCCATGGACCACTTATTGTTCAAGTGTTTCAAGCGAGCATTAACGGCTACCTCTCACATAGTCGATGCGCTATCCCTCTCTATTGTTCAAGTGTGTCAAGCGAGCATTAACGGCTACCTCTCACATAGTCGATGCGCTATCCCTCTCTACGAGTGTAGTGAGCTTACCTTGATGCTCAATTGAGTTGCTTCCTCTCTCAAGCACTCTAATAGCTCCACAATTTGTAATGTATGCTCAAGCCTCCTTAAGCCTCTTCCTCTAAGCTCCATCCTTCATAGCCATGTGCAAGATAAGAGAAGAGAAGAGAAGAAGATGAAGAAGAGAGGAGATGGTGAAGGGCTTCACCTCCAAGATCCCTCACCTTCACACTCAATCCCTCACTCACTCACACTTCCTCCCTCAAGCACTCACAAGCAAGCAAGAGAATAGAAGAAGAGAAGAAGAAGAGTCCACTTTGCCACACACCAAAGAATGACCTCTCACTCACTTTTTGAACTTTATATACATGCTCTAAAATCCCATGGACATTTACCCCCTTTTTACATGGGCAGTCATGGCCTAGACCCTTTTTTCCTTTACTGTAGCTTCCTAGCTTAGTCGTGCTGACCGTTCACGGTTACAATTTGCACAAGAGGAAGCGTGGCACTCTTTTACAAAGGTTTTGGATGTGCCTTTATATTTAAAGGTGAGCCTTCTTGTTTTTGGCTTCTTGCAACTTCCATGGTTGCATCTTAGACTCCTGGTGGTTGTTCCCATGCTCTTTTTTTTTTGGGTTCACTCCCTTGTAGGGTTTCCTTTCCTCTTTTTTGCCTTGCACTTTTCCTTTTGATGCCTTGTTGTTCGGTTCCTTTGCTTTGCAGTAAACACTCCATCCCTCTCTCTCTCTTTCCTTCTCTTTCTCTCTCACTCTCAAATGAAGTAGCAATTGGTGTACTAAAAGAAATAAGACTAACTATTTGTTGACTAATGATTTATAAGATTTAAAAGCCTTAATCTTTTCATTTATCCTTATGGGCATATTGATTAAGGAAGCCTTAGCTAAGGGCTATCCTAGTCTTCTTCACTAGTCATTGAAACTCATCCTTCTCAACAGTTTTGGAATTGATCGTATGGTGGCATGATATATTCAATCTCATTGTTGATTGTTTAATGGTTATTATTTTGATGTACACACATGGATTGTCAATCGTGTCACCCTTAATCTGGCGTCAATTCATTTTTTTTAGTTAAAATAATTTTCTAAAGGTTATAAAACCATATGACTATACCTCCCCTTCACATGCAAGGATTATTGATGGCTAGGACACACTCACGATATTACATCACCTTCCCCTTAGAGAAATCAAGATGTCTTCATCTCAAAGTTAGAGGATAAGTTGGATTGTAGGACATGTGGATTAGGGCCTATCACACTTCTATTGTGTATTTTGGCTATATTGAAGTTCAAGACCATGTAATAATTACAAAAACAAGGTAAAATAGTCATTGCAAGGTGGTTCTTATTTCAAGTGTAGGGCTTATTACATCTTATGAAGATCCTTCTAAGATATTAATCTCCTTTAAGATTTTAGTGGGATCTAGTCCTTCATTATGAAAGAAGTTGAGGGTATTTTTTACATAAAGTATCTTCATCCATTCAAGTGGCATCCTCCTCAAGATAGTATTTTCACTATATGAGACTTTCCTTAGTGGTTTTGCTTCTAGGGATACCTTCCCTTATATCATTTATTCTACTAGGTTGAAGCTCAATGTCTCCTTGGCTTGGAATTACAACTTGTTGATCATCAAGAACATGATCAAGATTATGTATATAATTTTTTTTATGGCTAACATGAAATACATTGTGAATATTGAGGTACTCACGAAGTTGTAACTTATAAGCATTGAGTCCTATACTTGAGAATCTTGTATGGTCCAAAATATCTTGGGCTTAGCTTCTTGAATTGCCTCAAGGATAAAGAACTCTTCTTAGTATGGACACACGAATAAAAACCATGTCTCCTTTCTTGAAGATCCATTGTTATCTTTCTAGATGAGTATATGCTTTCTATCGATCCTTAACAATATGGATATCTTGTTTGATAGCCTTAACTTGTCCATCCATCTCTTCCAACATCTGTTTGGAAGCTTCTACTTTTAGGGTAGGATCATAAAAGTTAGTGGGCTTAGGCATTCTTGTCCATACAAATGTTGAAGTTGGGTCATATAGATGCTTTGATGATAGGACGCATTGTAAGAAAACTCAACCAAAGGAAGGTATTGTATCTACTTCTTAGGTTCTCTACAACAGTAAGCTCAAAATATGTCTTCAATGACTTGATCAACCTATTCGGCGTGCCCATCAGTTTGAGGATGGTAGGTGCTACTGAAATAAAGTTGGGTACCAATGACCTCAAAAAATCTCTTCGAGAAATGAGAACTTAAAAGAGAATCACAATTGTTGATGATCCTTTTAGGCAATCCATGCAACCTAAAGATCTCTTTCACAAATATCCTTACAATATCTAAAGCCTTGTAGTTGGTTTTAACTAGCATATGGTGAGAAACCTTAGTTAGCTTATCTACAATCACTAGGACTAAATTATATCCTCCTTGGATAGAAGATAACACAACTACAAAATCCATGCTGATAAATTTCCACTTCATTTTTGGAATACTGAATTGATGGGACCTAAAATGGGCCGGCACTGGCTATAGCACTCATGCTCATGACACATAAGCACCCTCACGGCCTCGCGGACCAGGAGCGTCAATCTAATGCTGAAGGACACACTGCCCTAAAGCTTAATCTATGCATTCATAGTTCATAGTCCAACATTTCCCTAAAACTCCTCAGAGGGAGATCCCAAAGTACTTAGGCATAAAGCCTCATCACACACATATAGGAGGCACTCCGCCGATGACTAATAGTCGGGAGCCCCACTACAGCTCTCCTACATCTTAGGGATTGGCCCCTTGATGCACTGCTAGATATATAACACAAACGAGCGCAAACTCCTCTCTTTTATATTTCTCGTATTTCCAGGAGATATACCATGCTTCCTCACTTCACAATCCCTTAGGAAACAGACCCTCTACCCTACGGCAAGGGATAACCTCACACTCTCAATCGTGGGTCAAAGTACTAAGAAAACAATCGCTATGCAGTCCAGGAGATTTTCCTTCGATACCATGAACCATGCATAGTGCATAATGTGAATGGTTTAGTGCACAAACAATAGAAAATCAGCATTGTGTATCATACGCAACCAATCTTTTCATGATTTCCATGCTAATGTTTATGTATTGAAACGAGGAGAGACACCGAGCCTTATGCTCATGCTACCTTTTCCTTTATTTTAAAACAACGTCCTATAGCCATGATGCAACACATAAATCAGGTTTAAGATTTTACTTTGACGCTCAAACTCCCCTCTCACCCTACCGTTTAATGTTTTGCAATCGTTGATAGGTGTAAGGGTCGTTTTATGTGTATTTCATTATAGAGAAAGCAATAAATACGGACAAAACATAGAAATGAGGGTAAAGCAAGGCTAATCTCATGCTCTACCTTCATTATACATTGCACAAACACTTATGTAATTTTTTGGAATTTTCATTTTATCATTTCCTAATTTTTCCCCATTTAAAACCCATTTTCCACCATTTTTTAGTATTTTTCCCCTATTTTCTACAATTAAAAATGACTAGAAATTGAGATTGATTATGTGCTATGGCCCTTAGGTTCTTTGACAACAAAATTTCAGGTTTTATTGATGTTATATCTCATGTTTCCCCTTTATTTTGCAAAAAGACCCCATTTTGCCTCTTAAACGCGTGTTTTACGGGTTTTATACCATTAATTTCAGCCATAACACTTATGATTTTCCCATTTTCTGAGCATAAACCGATCAAATTCATAGCAAACAACAATATAATGCATAATCAGCCCATGGGAACAATATTTCATCAACCAAATAGCATAAAAACTCATTTTTTTCTTCATAAAAATTGAATTACTGCTTAGGCTTTGTGTCTCGGGATCTCGGTTTTGTTGTGGGACTGTGTATCAGCCCTCATTCAATGTCCAGCATCTTCAAAATCAGCACTCTTCATGTCTTTATTCACCCGATAGCAATCCGGTCTCATCCAGACAAGCTTTCCTTCATCATTCTTCATTGTCTTCTTCCACACAAGAACAGCCCCTTAAGGGAGAGAGAGGGAGGAGAGAGAAAGACTAGAATCAGAGATCTCCATATAAGATCAGTAGGGCAGAGGGGAAGCAAGGCCCAATGTCCATTGGGTAGGTTGCTCACAAGCAGAAGATTGCATGAGCAAGGATTGAGTGCAAATTTCGGGCGCATACAGGCACCATCTCCCCACGTTTTTTCCTCATCTTGGATGCCACGATTTCATGCTACACTAAAATGCTACATGTCCCCCCCCAAAGGTCATGACCACTTGACCAAAGTTTGGTCCACCTTTTCAAATCTTGCCCATTTCTTGGCTCCTTCCCCATCCGGTGTCCGAATCGGGCTCTGAAAAATCCTAGGCGTCTGGCTTGACATCCCGCATTGGTCGATAACTCTTGACAACCCACACGTCAGTCTGAAAATTTATCAAAAATCAACAAGTGTCGCTTGAGTGCCTTTAAAGCACTTTGATACTTAAAATCGTCCTAGGTCGAGCCGCCGCCTTCAACGTTGAATATTTTTCCCTTGATATTCGTAATTTTTAGCTATTTTTAAGCACTTCTCAACATCAAAACTCCGCTCTCATTAGCGACCACGGGATAGGGCGACTAAGCCCGTCGAATCCCACACTAGATGTGCACAAAACAACCAAGGGAAGCATCAAGCTAATACAAAACAGATACATACTAGACACAGCACAATGCTCACCCTACCCCCTTACAAAACCAAGGCATGACATCCACAAGGGGTAGGCCGAGCATAATCTGATAAAAGGTCCGAAGCTAGTCACTAACCAACTACTCCAACGCGGCCAAACTAAAAAGAACTGTCAAAGAGGTTTCCCTAAGTGGTGGTCTGAACTACCTACCTAACTAAGGACAACATAACCAGGAGCTCCTACTAGACGAGGACTCCTATAGCCTAATCAAGAAGTATTTTCTTTCAGCACATTTCTTTTTTTAGGGTTTTATGTTATTGATATACTTAGGCATGTAAAAAGGAGGGAGCTGAGCGTAGTGACCTAAGGAGAACAGGGCATCGGCCTCAGGACCTGTCTCGGTATCCAAGAACCTACAAAGCCCTCGCAAGGCAACACTTAATCCTTTTTTTACGCTCACTTTTATTTTCGCTCCAACCTTCCTTAATTTCTTCTTTTCTAGCAAGATGCCACCCCTAGGAAGACAAGGCATCGGCCCCGGGTCTAACTCGTCCCCAGGAACCTACCAAGCCCTCCGCTAGGCGATGATCAACTGCTCATAAATTTTTCTTTCTTTCCTTTTCGATTTTTATAGGGGGTTAGAACCCCTTTTTACACACCTTTGTATATCATTATTGTTTTTAAGATATTCAAGGTTTCTTTCCCTTCTCAGCATCATTTTCTTCTGGCAGGCTTCTCTAACTACCTCACAACTAACAAGAACTCCTAGAACGGCTGCCTAGCAGGCTAGCAGAACATGGTCACTAGGACTCCCTTCTAAAACAGGTCTTTCGGTGTCAGGCAATGTCTTTACAGGAGGCAACGACTACTCAGACCTCCCTCAAACATACTGAACCTAAACCTGGGACTTCATGCCTTGGACGCCGGTCCCCAACAAGAAATGGAAAAACCCCTTAACAAGTACACAACCACATAGAGCAAAAAAAAACCATAGTACTCAAAAAGGAAAGATATCACCTGGATAGGGCCACGAGAAGCTTCCATGCAACAAAAGGCTCCTTCCAAGCTCTTCTTCCGAACTGTCTAGCATAGAACTAAAAAAAGAAACCATTAACCGCACCTGCACTAAACAGACAACTGGCCCTCTTGGCATAATGAAATAAAGTACTTCTCCACAAAAAAGAATCGGCCCTCTTGGCCTAACAAAACAAACCATTCAAACCTCGCAAAACGGGCCCTCTTGGCCTAACAAGATCAAATAGAATAACACCTACACATCTTTCCCTAGAATAGCATAGATATACAATAATAAGCTCCTTTCCAAGGAGGAAAAATAGGCTCATAGCCCTAAACTAAATGCATAAGGTTATGACCCATCCCTCCTGCATAGATAGCAAGAGGCGTGCGCATAACATGTTGTCTAATTAACCTATGGGTCCAGGATAATAACGGTAGATTGGTCTCGGCTACTCTTTGCATCACCCATATCAACCATCGTCTGCCATATATTGCATGCTCTGATAACATTCCCCACAAGCAACCGGGTCCTGTTTCATCATTGATAACGATATCCAGACTAGGACCACAGTTAAAGAAAAGGTCTTCTTCATAAGCAAGATTTGCCAATGAATCCGCAAACTGATTCCAGTAACATGGAATCAGTTGAAAAGACACTCTCTCAAACTCTTCAAGTAGGGTCATAGTAGTCCGATGATACATACAAAGAATGGGATTCCGCACTGTGTATGTCCCATCTAGCTGATTTAGGATCAACTGGGAATCCCCTTTTACTAACAACTGACGAGTACCACCTTGTTTGGCAATATGCAGTCCCATAATCAAGGCTTTATACTCCGCCATATTGTTAGTGAATCCTACCCCGAGATAAGCAGCTAACTTCATCGTCACTCTACGTTGGGGATCTCGGATTACTACTCCAACACTCCCTTTTTTATTAGGGCCCTTGGACGCTCCGTCAAAATATAATGTATACATCCATAATGGGTTTACACAGCCTGCCATCAGGAACTCCTCTATTCGTAATTATGATAATCAAAGTTTAGCATATTGAGAGGATGAACTGACGGCTCCATCCCACCTTCTTCATTGAACTCAACAGGGATACTCGTCAACAGTCGCAAGCAATGATGGCAGAAGACTTTAATCTCCCACACAAAGGTTCCGTCTTCTTGCTCAATCACTTTATATCCTTTGCTCCACCAGATAAGTTTCCCCTGATGGTATCTCTGCTCCAGATATGGGTGCTCCAAATAAGGAATTAACTGACCCATCAGCCAGCTTTTAAGCTCTTTTGCAGGTCTCAAATCATCCCTAGCATGGACCTGCAATGCATTTCTCTATATTAGCATACTTATAAATAATAAGGTTTAATCTTTTTAAGATTAACCTTATTTTTAAACTCTACTCCCTGCAGATCAGCTAATAGGGCCGTAGACCTAACCTAATAATCTTGTAGGGGGCATCCCATTTAGGTTCCAGCTTCCCTGGAAATAGCTCCCTACGCGCATCATAATAGAGGACTAATTGCCCTTTTTTAAATGTATATTTCTTCACTCTAAGGTCATGCAACTGCTTCATCCAATGCTTGGCTACCTCCTGGTGTAGTAAGCTCTGCAACTTCAACTCATCCAGGTGGGCTATGGTCGTGAAACGTTAAAAAAGGGAATCCTTATCTCCCAAGGAGTCGTTAATTGCAAACCATATGGTTGGCAACTCGATTTCAAGGGGTAACACACACTCTTCCCCATAGACCAATTTAAATGGAGTATGGCCGGTAGCTCGCTTGAACGTTGTATTATATGCCCATACTGCCACATACAACTTCCTGTCCTAGTCTCGTTTCTTCTCAGATACTATCTTAGACAAGATCCCCACAAGCTACTTATTAGTACTTTCCACCTGCCCATTTGCTTGCGGATTATAAGGAGTCGTTTTATTATGCTTGATTTGCCAAGCCTCAATCAAGCTTTTGATCACCTTATTCAAAAAATGGGTTCCACGGTCCGACACTAATTCCCTCGGTGGACCAAAACAACAAATAATCTTCTCTAAAAGGAAACTTGCAGTCTCTTTTGCATTGTCCTGCCTTGTCGCCCGCGCTTCTGACCATTTTGTAAAATAATCAGTGGCTACTATAATATACCTCTTTTGGGTAGTAGACGACGGAGTAATAGGACCCACAAAATCAATGCCCCACTTCTCAAATGGAAGAATAGCCATAATAGGCATAAGTGGACGTTTCCTATTCTCTCTACTGTCATGCCTTTGACAGGTATCACATCTCTTTACATACTCAAAGAAATCTTGGAAGATGGACGGCCACCAATATCCAGCTCTTAAAGCTTTCTACGCCATCAACTGTCCCGCGAAGTGCCCTCCACATGCAGGGTCATGACACTCCTCCAAGATAAAAGGAACCTCGTCAGGCATCACACATCAACGGTAGATATCATCAACACCCTGCCGATATAGTGTCCCTACGATCAAGGAAAACTTCAAAGCTTGCTGTTTGATTTTCCTCTTTTCAGACTTTGACAAACTAGCTCCCGTCTCTCCTGTTGATAAATAATGAGTAATAGCAACATACCAAGATGGAATAGAAGCTGTATCAATTTTAAACATTTTCTCAATATCACTTCCTTCAGCCAAAGTCTCTTTTGGCTCCCCGAAATCCACAAGGCATTCCTCGGTGGCTTACTCTTAATCTCATAATCGAACTCCTGCAAAGTGATTAACCAATTTGTCAAACGATCAGGCGGCTATAGCTTATTCATAAGCAATCTAAGTCATTCCACCTTCGTATAGAACACTACCTTTTCATAGAGGATGTAGTGCCTGAATTTCTTAGTCCCAAAGACCATCGCAAGACACAACTTCTCCATGTAGGTATAATTGATCTCCGAAATGCCCAATTTCCGACTAGCAAAAGCTATCGGATGATACCACTTTTCCTCCCAGATTTGGGCTAAACAGCAGCTTATACTAATTGCATGGTAGCTACTGAAAATATATAGAATACCTCGCCTCTTTTAGGTGCTTTTAAAACAGGTGGTTTTACTAGCTCCTGCTTCACATCTTCAAAAGCTACCTTACAAGGGTTGCTCCACTCAAATGAACAGCTAAAGGATAATAAGTTCGTTAATGGCAACATCCTTTCTGCCAAGGCATTTATAAAACTCCGGTAGTATCCTATCGACAACAGAAAGCTATGAACCTCTTTCGGAGTGCGTGGTGGACTCATAACAACTATGACCTTGATCTTTTCAGGGTCAATTGCTATCCTACCGGACTGCCCACATGACCTAGCAATAATCCATAAGGTACTCCAAAGACACACTTCCGCGGGTTAAGAGCGATACAAAATTGTCTGCAATGCTCAAAGCATTTTCTTAAAATAATCAACATCCTTTCCCTTATAGTGGCTGCGCCCAGGTCATCAATAAATACTTTCAACTCATCTGGGGAGATGTCACCAAAGGTCTTGTCTGTTATTCGTTGCCACGATCCAGGTGCATTGCATAAACCAAAGACCATCACATGGTACAAAAAAGTACCAAAGACAGTAATAAAAGTTGTTTTCAACTTGTCCTCTTCTGCAATTACCATCTGGTTGTATCCTGCAAAGCAATCCATAAACGAATATATCTCCCTACCCGCTAATTGATCCAAAATCTGGTCAATAAATGGCAATGTGTAGTAATCCTTAACTGTCTGCTTATTCAGCTCTCTAAAATCCACACATAATCGGATCTGGTTATTTTTCTTCTTCCTGATAACAATTGGTGAACACCATTCTATGTATTGTACAGGGAAGATTAACCTAGCTTTCCGTAACTTCTGCAACTCCTCAAACAACCCGTCCCCCAATTCAAAAGGCATCCGCCTTACTTTCTGACGCATAGGATGGCTGCCTTCTTTTACAGGAATAGTATGAATAGCCAGGCTGGGAGGAATGCCTCTCAGCTCATCATAACTCCAAGCAAAGATATCGCAGAATTCTTGAATCAAGGACACAGATTCCTCCCTTTCTGCTGAACAGACATGGAACCTAATTTAATTGGCCGCGAATCATTCGGCGTGCCAAGGTCTAACTCAATCACATCCGCATCTCTTATCCTATCTTGAGGCTCTATGGGCTCATTTAGAGTTATCTAATAGATATCCTCTGTAGTGGACCCCTCTTTAGATTCATCATTGGATGATGCCTCACTACCAGATGGATCGTCTACTATCTCTAATTCAGTAGAAGATAAAGGAGCTCTCTCACTTTCAGAGACTCAGGATAAGCATTGACTATTACTCGATTAGCACCTCTACCTAGAACCACTCAACCAACGGGTATATCGACTTGACAGTCTGTTCATAAGATCCAAGGCCTACCTAGCAAAACCCGATAGCTAGGATGTCCTGCAAATCTGATCACCCTAAAGTCCAAGAAACATTCTACACTTGCAACCGTAACATGGACCTTAGTAACGCAACCTTCTGATTGTCTCAGACTATCATCAGCCATTCTCAGAAGGGTGGAGCTGTCCTTTTGGATGCCTAGACCCAGCCTCTCCATCAATTCTGAACTCATGATATTGACGGAGGATCCAGTGTCTACAATGGCATGTTCCACTAATATTCCATCCACATAAGCTGGAACCCTAGGGCAGTTCTTTTCCGCATGGTCAAACCAATCTCCCCCTACTCGTGCTATGCCCAATCGTTCAACAATATACCCAATATGCAAGATCTTCTTAAATTCCTTGCGTACTCTTAGAGATAATTTGATCAATTACAAGAGGTTCACATCTGGTTTAACTTCACAGAGAGAACTTGCTAAATCAAAGTCATGATAACTAGCCAAAGCTCTCTTTTCTCGCCAAACCATCCTCTCTTTTGGTCTTTGGACCAGTTTGGGTGCTTCTTTCTTGGCTCTTGCCTTCTTTCTTGGCACTTCCTCATCCTTCTTAGGGTCAACTTTCTTGTCAACCGGCCTTAGCGGTCCCCCTTCTATGCTAGGACTCTGGACTTGCGTCCCCTTATCCCCTTGTTTAGGGTTTGCCTCAACCCGTTTTGCATTATCTTTATCAACCCCTTTAGCCTTTTGACCTCTTGTCATGGCTCTTAAGTTAGAGGTTTCAGCATCATTGACTCGTACAGCCTCAGTAAGGCTGACTCCGTTGCCTTGTGGCAACTCTTCTATATTTATTTTTCCCCTCTGCAATATTTGTCTAGGTGCATCATTCTGGTGCAAGTTATTTCCTTGCGCTCTATGATTCACTGGGCCCGTTTGTTTACTCCCTTGTTGGAGAGAACTAATCTTACTCCAAGAGGTAGCAGCTAAATGGCCTGACTTCCCACAAATGTCACATTTCACATTTGGACAGTTTCTGGGAAAGTGTTGTCCACCACACTATTTACAACTGAATCTAGAGGATCCACCCTCTTCAGGGCGTCGACTCCCTATCAAATTTTGTTGCTTCTTCAAGAAATTAACGTCGACGGCTATTTGTCGATATTGTTCGGAAATCATATCAGTATAATGCTTCATCATGTCCTTAACTTCACCAAGGAAATTAGATGCACTCAACTCGTAGCCTCGATCATTAACTCGTCGTTCCATTGGCCTAACAATCTGATTTGGCATTGGCTGTTGACCCATAGGAACAACATTAGAGTTTGCACCTTGGCCACCAACATTTGATGGATCCAACTGACTTGCCATGGGCATAGTCACACTAGGAGGAGCCGGTAGTAAAGGTACATTCGAAACCATACTCCCTCTCCCAATAGGGTTAGTCATAGGCATCCCTTGACTTCCATTCGTCAATGCTGGATTGCCACTAGGTACTAAACCCCCATTAACATTCATTCGAGAGGAGTAGGCCGTTTGTAATCGTGCTTCTACTCCCTCTGCCCGCATAATAGCGGTGTCTATGTCTGCCAAGGCCACACTGCTCAATTGTCCTTGGATATTAAAATCCAACCCATGCAAAAAGTATTGCAATTGGGTAGTCGGCGGAATGGGAATGTAAGTTTGCAACTTACAGAATACTTCCTTCAAGTTATTAGCATATGCTTTTACGTTCTCGTGAGGATCTTGGCGCGTTACATTCAAGACCCGCAACCAATATTGGCCACCTCTTTCAGGGGCATATTCCACTCGAAAAGCTGCATAGAATTGATCAATAGTGGTTATGATTCCAGACTCTATGCTATGATACCATACCGCAGCCCTTCCTTTTAACGTCATATTGAAGAACATCATGAGATGTCCCTCGTCTTAGATGCGATAATTGAACATCAATCTTTGAAATTCACAAATGTGAAATTCTGCATCCTCTTCCGCTAACCCATTGAAAATGGGCAAGGGAACTCCTAAGGCTGGTAAATCTAGTGTCCCTGCAACAATCGCAATAGGCTGTGCCATGGCGACAATCGGATTAGCAATAGGAGCTTGAACGGGTGAATTCACCCCCCACTTGAAGTGGGTAGAGTTGGTGGAGGAGAGGAAGATCTTATGCTTCCTCCTGCACCTAACAGACTATGTAGAGCAATTGAACCGCCGTCTAGCCCTCTCAGCACGTTCTGCTTTCTGGATTTCAGCTTGATGGTCCTTGTCAGAGGACATAAACCAACTTCCTTTTGGTCCCTAGAAACCCTAGATCCGAAAGCCACCACTTATAAGTGGCTCCCGGCAAACGCACCACTAATGGGACCTGAAATGGGCCGGCAGCCCCACTGCAGCTCTCCTACATCTCAGGGATTGGCCCCTTCATGTACTGCTAGATATATAACACAAACGAGCACAAACTCCTCTCTTTTAGATTTCTCGTATTTCCAAGAGATATGCCATGCTTCCTCACTTCACAGTCCCTTAGGGAACCGACCCTCTACCCTACGGCAAGGGATAACCTCACACTCTCAACCATGGGTCAAAGTCCTAAGAAAACAATTGCTATGCAGTCCAGGAGATTTTTCTTCGATACCATGAACCATGCATAGTGCATAATGTGAATGGTTTAGTGCACAAACAATAGAAAATCAGCATTGTGTATCGTGCGCAACCAATCTTTTCATGATTTCCATGCTAACGTTTATGTATTGAAACGAGGAGAGACACCGAGCCTTACGCTCATGATGCCTTTTCCTTTATTTTAAAACAACGTCCTATAGCCATGATGCAACACATAAATCAAGTTTAAGATTGTACTTTGATGCTCAAACTCCCCTCTCACCCTACCGTTTAATGTTTTGCAATCGTTGATAGGTGTAAGGGTCGTTTTATGTGTATTTCCTTGTAAAGAAAGCAATAAATACGGACAAAACATAGAAATGAGGATAAACCGAGGATAACCTTGTGCTCTACCTTCATTATACATTGCACAAATACTTATGTAATTTTTTGAAATTTTCCTTTTATCGTTTCCTAATTTTCCCATGTTTAAAACCCATTTTCCACCATTTTTTTTATTTTTTCCCTATTTTTTGCAATAAAAATGACTAAAAATTGAGATTGATTATGGGTTGTGGCCCTTAGATTCTTTGACAGCAAAATTTTAGGTTTTATTGATGTTATATCTCATGTTTCCCCTTTATTTTGCAAAAAGACCCCATTTTGCCTCTTAAACGCGTGTTTTACGGGTTTTATATCATTAATTTCAGCCATAACACTTATGATTTTCTAACTTTTTGAGCACTATCTGATCAAACTCATAGCAAACAACAACATAATGCATAATCAGCCCATGGGAACAATATTTCATCAACCAAATAGCATAAAAACTTTTTTTTCTTCATAAAAATTGAATTACCGCTTAGGCTTTGTGTCTCGGGATCTCGGTTTTGCTGTGGGACTGCGTGTCAGCCCTCATTCAATGTCCAGCATCTTCAAAATCAGCACTCTTCATGTCTTCATTCACCCGGAAGCAATCCGGTCTCATCCGGACAAGCTTTCCTTCATCATTCTTCATTGTCTTCTTCCACACAAGAACAACCCCTTAAGGGAGAGAGAGGGAGGAGAGAGAAATACTAGAATCAGAGATCTCCATTGAGGCCACCATTTGACGGGCGAAGCACGGTGATAAGATCAGCAGGCAGAGGGGAATCAAGGCCCAATGTCCATTGGGTAGGTTGCTCACAAGCAGAAGATTGCATGAGCAAGGATTGAGCGCAAATTTCGGGCGCATACAGGCGCCATCTCCCCACGTTTTTTCCTCATCTTGAATGCCACGATTTCATGCTACACTAAAATGCTACATGTCCCCCCCCAAAGGTCATGACCACTTGACCAAAGTTTGGTCCACCTTTTCAAATCTTGCCCATTTCTTGGTTCCTTCCCCGTCTGGTATCCGAATCGGGCTCTGAGAAAATCCTGGGCATCCGGCTTGACATCCCTCATTGGCCGGTAACTTTTGAAAACCCACATGGCAGTCTGAAAAATTATCAAAAATCAACAAGTGTTGCTCGGGCGCCTTTAAAGCACTTTGACGCTTAAAATCGTCCTAGGTCGAGCCTCTGCCTTCGACGTTGAATATTTTTCCCTTGATATTCGTAATTTTTAGCTATTTTTAAGCATTTCTCGGCATCAAAACTCCGCTCTCACAAATGGTTAAAGCTTTCCTAGTATCTTAATGTGCATTGGCAACTCAAGCATTTAATGATATATTTAAGCAAATCTCCTTTGAGATTTTTTCAATGAAAGCTTCTTCTTACATTGTTGAGAGTCTTTGCATAACTCAGATGTCTTGAGAAAGGAGAATCATGGGCTTCCCAAAGTATATTCTTCTTGATATCTTAACTTCTTGGGATGGAAAATCTTGTCTTGAAGTAGACAAGTCCTCCTTCTATAGAGAAGTTCAAATACTTGAACTTGAACTTAGGGTTTATCTCCTTGGATAGGACTTCTTTTATCATCTACTGATACCTTGGATCTTTGTTTGCTTCTTCTTTGACCATTTCTATGATTGGGTTATTGGGCAATGACACCATTGCTACTAGTGATCTTGCTTTAGAGGGTTTCTCTGAGATAAGGGTATTGAGAAATTATTTTTGGCTTAGGGCATATGCAACGATATTCTTCTTACATGGTCTGTACTTGATCTCAAGGTTATACTCTTGCAAGAATTTAATCCATCATTGTTGTCTCATGTTTAGGTTTGGTTAAGTAAAAATCCATCTGAGACTCTTATGGTTGGTGACTAAGATAAACTTGCTACCAAGAAAATAGTGTCTCCATAATTTGAGAGCATGAACTACAACAAGTATCTCTAGATCATGGATAGTATAAATTTTCTCATGAATCTTTAGCTTCTTAGAAGAGTAAGCTATCAAATGGCCTTCTTGTATGAGTACACAACCTAATGTAAGAAATCTTGCATTAGTGACAACTTTAAATTCTTGGTTCAAATCAGATAGTTTTAGAATAGAAGCTATGATCAATCTCTGTTTAAGCTTCTGAGAGCTAGATTGTTCAAAATGGGAGTCCATACAAAGGTTGTTTGCTTCCTGAATAAATCAATTAAGGGTGCAATAATCAAGGCATAGTCCTTGATAAAAATCCTATACCATCCTATCAAGCCCGCATCCTATCAAGCTCACTTCCTATACCATCAAGGCATAGTCCTTTTGATAAAAATCCTATACCATCCTCTCAAGCCCACTTCCTTAAGTGTCATTGGGGGTGCCCATTCTTGTGTACCTTTAACCTTGGCAGGGTCTACCGCAATCCCCTTGTCAGAGACTATAAATCCAAGATACTCAATCTACCCCTTAAAGAAGGCACATTTCTTCTCCTCATTGTTTCAAGGATAACTCGGAGTTGTGATTCATGATCTTCATCCCTCTTTGAGTAGGTCAAGATGCCATTGAAGAAGACAAGAACAAAGTCATCAAGATAGGGCCAAAAGATGTCTTACATTAGCTTGTTCAAGGTTGTAGGTGCATTGGTTAACTCAAAAAACATCACAACAAATTCTTAATGGTCGTATCTTCTGTTAAAGGTAGTTTTTGGAATATCTTCTTCTTTGATATTTATTTGATAATATCCTAATCTTGGATTAATATTTGAGAAAATCTTTGTATCTTGATGACGATTAAGTAATTTTTCTATCCTTGGAATTGGATATTTGTTCTTGAGTGTCACTTGGTTTTTAGCCCACGGTAGTCGATGCAGAGATGGATGGTTTCATTCTTGTTTTCTTAAAATAGCATGGAGGCTCCCCATAGTGAGTTACTTGCCTTGATGTATCCTTGGTTGAAAAGTTGATCGGTATCACAAGAGATAAGAGTTTGAAAATAGGAGATATATTTGACCTACAAAGGTTCATTGGAAACTATAGCTATACTTCGATATAGATTTGGAGGCTTACATTGGAAGAGCTTGTGGAGGCTTGCATAGAGGGTCAATGGCAAGCACTAGAGCTTGTTAATGAGCTCATTTAGGACCAACACAACGTACGCAGAAAATTAGCATGGACTTGAAATTTTGTGCCTATTTTTTAAGGAAAAAAAGAGGCAAATTTGAGCATGCTATGTCTCAATGATTGTGGGTACTTTGACTCTTTGTGTTAGAGCTTTTGTAGCTTAATGGGATGCTAATCATGTCTAGCATTAGCAACATGAATTAGAGTAGCCATAAGAAAGTTGAGATCTATGTGAAAGGGAAAAAAATGCACCTATTAAGGATATCCTATAGTTCTTTTTAAAACCTATCGAATGAATAGTGTTAAACTTATCCATGCCATGTTTGGTAATCTAGTGGCCAAGAAATTAGAGCAATGTCTACTTGGGTACTCCAATTCTACCATCCACTCATTCAGGAAAAATGTGCTAAGGATGAGATCAATGTTGAGGTGGGCTTTGTCCAACAATGCTCATCATACTTTTGATCCATACTCTCTAAAGGATGCATGGTCTCTATCAATGGAAACGTGTATGCAACATTGCCATTGTACACAACAACTCAACCACCTTTAGAACACTTGGATTCTAAAGAAAATGACATAAGACTTGATTATGCCCCCCTTGAAGACATTAAGTACTCAACCACACTTGTGATTTGAGTGTTTATCTCCATCCCTATGTATATGTTCCCTTCCAAATCAAGTGCTATTAGACTACTCGTGTTTTTTTCCATTTAATAGGTTGATGATCCTTCCACAATTATAGTTATTTTTCCACATTGCTAAGCTTTAGTTGAGATATATACTAGGTGATAGTTGTGATGTAATCCATTTCCTTGCTCAATAATACAATATTGCAAAACCTTTGTTTCATTAATTAGAGAACCACAACTAGGAAAAGAACACCACTAGTAAGAAATCTTCACACTGCTTCATAGAACCAATCTCCCACGACTTTAACTTCAATAAACTTCATCATTCTCTTCATATTCTTCATAGAATTCATCAACCAAAAAAGAGAACACAAAAGAAACACCACTTTTAATGGAAGAATATCACATATGATTCATCTTCATTGTCTTCATAGTTTTCTCTCACAATCTCTCATAGATATATACATTGTTTGGCATAGAATTGACTATCTCTGACTCTCTCTTTCTCTCTCTATCAATATTACAACATCTCCTAACTACAATACTCAATAATAACTCATAATAATCCTTTTTTTGTCATGGATGCCCCTTCCAAAAGGCGTGTCTAATATGAAAGGTCACCAAAGCCACTACAGTGACTCTTCATAGCTCACCACTGTCAGTTCACTCCAGTCTTCTCTTGGGTCTTCAGCAGCTACTTTTTCCACTTCCTTGAGCTCTTTTAAACTTACATTCACCTCTTTCCAAGGCTAGAAAACTTCCCCAGAGTCTCACATACATTCCACAGAATACTTACAAAGGCATACAAAACAGAATAGAACAGGAACAGAATCTCTACAAAAGCTCAACAAAGGGTTTAAGAAGGTCAATAAAAGGCATAAAAACCTCATAACTCATACTAAAACCATTCCAAACTATAAAAAATAATTCAATGAGCTTGCAAAGATGTCAACAGATCATCATAAAATCTCATATCACAACTCAAAAACATCGTGAACTTATCAAAACCATTCCATCATATCCAAAACACTCTCAAACTTCTAAACCAATCAATCACCATACAGAATCAACCATTCAACCCAAAAAATAACAAAAATCAGCCCAAAAAATCATAGCACTTCAATAGTCAACATGTCCCCACACTTAAAAAGGGAAGCGTCCTCACGACCTAGGAAAAAGGAAATACAAGTTCATTCAACAGCTCATATCATTGATCTTCAATATCAATATTAACAAAAACTCCATCCAACCATGACCCCAATGTATAGCCTGTATCTCTGATAAATAATACAACGAAAGGAAAACCCTTTATCCATTAACACTTCTTAAAATGAATTTAAAAAAACAAACTAGTAAAGGATATAAGAAGTTTCTTCTATCCATCCATCCATCAATCAACTTCGCAGCCAGGTCCATCTTCATCTTCAACTCCACTTGAGAGAAAAATAATACATACACACACACTTGACACAAAAGCAGGCAATTTGAATGGCATATGCTCCCAAAAATGGAGAGCAAATGAAAATATTTTCATTAAGAAAAAAGATGATACAATCATGAAGACCCTCTTCTGCTAAGCAGGATGAAGATGTTTCTTCTTAAATTGCATACTCGGTTTAAGACATTCCAAGGCTTTGTTCTCGTCTCGAGGTACATTTTGAAGGAACTGGAGACAACACATCCTTTCTAGTAAGATGATAAACCTGGTGGGTAAGGCATGTGCAAAGTAATACAGTATATCCATTTGAGAAACAACTACATCCATATCTGGATGTTGAGATATCGAGCTCCACTCGTGATATACCAGGGTAACCGTTGTGCATTTATGTCACCGACTTGTTAGTTGCAGATGTGGTTGGTACACCGCCCATGGATAATAGCTAGATGATAGCTATCCTTATCTACTCTAGTTCGTGGTTCAGTTAGTATGCCACCTTAGTTAGTTGAGTTTGGTTTGAGACCCATATATAGGGTTCTTCTATTTCTTTGTATAAGAGTTCTTTTTGTCTTACACAACTAAGATGAGGAAAACTGTTTTCAGCCTCCACCTTTGTGTGTATTCCCCCATTGTGTAAGCAAGAAAGCTACAAGTGAGACTCCTTCCTTCTCTCCCATAATCTTGACATGGTATCAGAGCCTTGTTCGTGGTAAGGAGCTCAAGAAAGCAAACCAAGTTCGTGGTGTTTTGGTAAGAGGACCAGTGTTTCTTTCATTTTTCTGTTTTGGGAGCAAGTCTCTACAGGTAGCACAGTCGGAAAGTGCAAGAGGGCAGTATATGCTACGGGACGGGGCTTTAGCCCTTGGTTGCTATGTTTTTTTTATTTGAGGACATTTTGGGGCCTGTTTTGGAGGCAGAAGTTTTCTGCACACACTCAGGAAAAGGCCCTGTTTTATGCTGTGCGACCAATGTTCTACAAGTCAGTGAAAAGTTACGGTAGAAATTGCATCGTATGCCTGTGCGCAGAGACATTGGGAGTTACAAAATCATCCTTGTTGCCTGTTGATGCAAAATTGTCACTAGGAAGTGATTGTGTGGTCAAATACCACTTTTGTCAGTTTTGCAGATTTGCCCTTGTGAGGCTGAAGCTGTGTTTTTTACAGTGAAAGAATTTTTTGCAGTGTTCTGTAATGGTGTCTGATTCTCTTTCACAGATTGTCACTGAAAAGATTGACAAGAACAACTTCCAAGCATGGAAGTTTAGAATGACGAATTTCCTTATGGAAAAAGGATATTGGGAATTTGTTGCAGGAAATGAAGAAGAACCAGTTCTTCCTGATGTTCCCAATCAACAGCAAATGCAGACATTTAAAGGATGGCATGACAGAGCCAGAAAAGTTATGTACTGGCTATCTATCAGTATTTCAGACTCTATGATTGTGCATATTCAGGATGCAAGCACGCCAAAGGAGGCATGGGATACTTTGTCAAAAATGTATAGCACAAATATGCAAGCCAAAAAAATGCAGCTCAAGCAAGAGTTGCACAATGTGCAAAGAGAAAGTATGAGCATCAATGACTACCACATGAAGGTGAAGAAGATTGAAGATGCACTTGCTTCCATTGGGTCACCAATGGAAGATGATGATTTAGTTTCCGTGACCTTGAATGGTCTAGGAAAGGATTATGCACAGTTTCGAACATCCATTTTCGTCTATGAAAGATTTCCTGATTTTGAGGAGTTGATTGCTCTTCTAATTTCTGAGGAGCAGAGAAATGGTGGTGCATCTTCTTCAGGACGATCT
Organism: Lygodium microphyllum; assembly: GCF_053477565.2. Taxonomy (NCBI): domain Eukaryota; kingdom Viridiplantae; phylum Streptophyta; class Polypodiopsida; order Schizaeales; family Lygodiaceae; genus Lygodium; species Lygodium microphyllum. The sequence continues at coordinate 22,061,081 of NC_141161.1, read as the reverse complement.
TCAAAAGAAACTATCTTCTACTCAAATGCTGGAAGAGGTAGAGGCAGAGGTAGAGGAGGCCGATCTGGAGGCCATGGTAGAAATCAGAATATGCAGCAAACTCAAGAAAACCAGTCCTATGGAGGAGGTGGTAACCCTAGAGGCAGGGGGAGCCAAAGAGATCGTGGTGGATGGCAAGAGGCCAAAATGCAAACAGCAATGTTGAATGCTACTACTGTGGTAAAATGGGTCATATGGCTAAAGACTGCTATAAAAAGCAGAATGACATCATGAATGGAAAATTGCAACAAGGGAATTATGCATCTTCTAGTAGATAGGGTGATGACAGAAATAAGCATTTGTTTATGGTGCAGCACATGAATAATTCTGTGACAAGTGCAAAAGAAAGCAACGAAGTGTGGTATGTTGACTCAGGTGCGTCAAACCACATGACAGGTCATGCAGAATGGATGCAGGATGCAAGGAAAATGGAAAAACTAGGATTTGTGGAGACTGGTGATGATACTGCACATCCTATTGTGCAGATTGGAAAATTTCCTTTGTCTATGCAGGATAGGAAAAAGAAATACCTCTGTCAGATATATTTCATGTCCTGAATATCACCAAGAATCTAGTTTCTGTTGGTCAAATGGTTGAGCAGGGCTTGCACGTCAGATTTAATACTCATGGATGCTTTGTTGAGGATATGAAAAATAAAGTTGCTTGATAGCAAAAGGAAAGAAGAAGGGCAGAATGTTTACATTGGATGCAGACATGCCTGAATTGAGTGCAGCAATGTTTGCACATGGGACTGGTGTAGTTGTAGATATTGATATTTGGCATAAACGCATTGGTCATGTTAATGTACAGCGACTTAAATCAATGCAGGCCCAAAATATTGTTGCAGGATTGCCTAAATTCAAGGTTGCAGAAATGCATAAGGTATGTGAAGCCTGTCAATTTGGAAAACAAGCAAGGAAACCGTTTCCTAGACATGTTCAAGAGAGTAAGAATCCATTGGAATTAATCCACTCAGATGTATGGACTACTAAAGCTACATCTATTGGAGGCTATCATTATTTTGTCACTTTTATTGATGACTATAGCAGAAAAGTTTGGGTGTATTTTAGGAAAAAGAAAAGTGAAGTTTTTGGGCATTTCAAAACTCTTAAAGCTATGGTACCATTGTCCTTACTTCTCTTTCCCCTAGACCCCACGACTAGCCTACAACATGGGTACCTCACTGCCTCTCAACGTAGGTCATGTCCTAATAAACCAATTGCAATGCATGTCCAGGAGCTGGTCAATGATACTTTTTAAATTCTTTTCATGCTCTATGCATTTGGTGGATGCCTAGTGCTCAAACATTTAGCAAAACAGTATCGTGCACAAGTGCAAAAACATTATTTTAATGGTTTCCAACTACCGCTCGTGCTTCGTTGCATAGGCCTAACACCGAGGTGATCCTCGTGCTACTAAGCTCTTAATTTTAATTATTATCCGTCCTAAATGCTATGCATAGAAATCAGCAACTTTCCCATCATCTCACACAGCATTTAGACATATTTCAACTCCCCTACCCCTCCCCCGTTTAAATATTGCATCGTTGGATAGGTTTATAGGGTATTTTGACATCATTTTATGTGGAAAAAATGGAAAAATGCATACTAGAACAAGAAGGTGGGGTTGAACTGAGGCAAATCCTCATGCTTCAGTCCCACAAACATTCACAAACATTGTTCTTATTTATCCTTATTTTTTGAAACCCAAAATATATTTTTTGCCTATTTTTTAGTGATTTTTCCACCCTTTCCTTGTATTTTCCCTTATTTTCCTGCATTATTTAATTACTAAAAATTCAAAACAGGTTATGGGCTATGGCCCCTAGTTCCTTCTTGCAGAAAAGTGAAAGTTTAGTTGGTGTTCCTATTTACTTTCCCATTTTTATGCCAAAAAACCATCATTTTCCCTTGATTTTTCATGTTTTTCGTGTTTTAATGTATTATTTTGAACCACAAGATGCATATTTTTCTGATTCTCTGATTATGACCAGCAAGAACTCATGGAAAACAGCAACATGAACAATTTTTAGCCCACGAACAACATTTCATCAATCAAAAGCTATAGAATCTCAAATTTTCTTTGAAAATTTTGAATTACCGCTTATTTGCGTGTTTCGGATTTCATGTCCATGGCTGCAAATCTGAAAATCAGCAGCACTTCATGTCCAGCACAATCACAAATCACCATTTCCAGCCCGTGGAGCAATCCAATCCATGCCGGACAAGCCTCCATCATTCTTTCTTCTTCCTTCTTCTCCCCACGTGAACTTGCCTTTAGAAGAGAGAGAGGGAGGAGAGAGAAATACTGAAATCAAAGATCTTCAAAGAGAGCATCATTTGATGGGCGAAGGGCGGCGATAGAGTCAGGATTCAGAGGGGAATGAAGGGCAATCATCATCTGTAGGGGTTGTATGCAACCTCCATCCCTCAAGATCAACATAGAGGGCGCAAATTTCGGCGCCCTCTGATCACGTTTCTTTCCTTCTTCTCACACCACGATTTGCTCCTAAGCATTTCATGTGACTTTTAACCTTGGGCTCCCAAGAGTCACTTACTCATTTGGGCCAAATTTTGTCCACCCCTTCGCATCTTGACCGGTTTCTTGGCCATTTTCCCGTCCGGACTCGAAATCGAGCTCTGAAAAATCCAGGGTGTCTGGCTTAGCATCCCGCATTGGCCACTAGCTCTTGCTAACCTGCACGACTATCTGAAAAATTATGAAAAATCAACAAGTGTCGCTCGGGCGCCTTTAAAGCACTTTGGCGCTTAAAATCGTCCTAGATCGAGCCGCCGCCTTTGACATTGAATATTTTTCCCTTGATATTCATAATTTTTAGCTATTTTTAAGCACTTCTCGTCACCTAAATTCCGCTCTCAAAGTTCATAGCAACAGTCACAAGATATTAGTGGATGTGGAGTGTCCTCTAGCAGCAGTTCACATTTTTCGCCATGGACAGGCAGATTGAGATCAGGAGAATCTTCTCAAAGCAATGCAGATAGTGGTATGCAGGTATCACAAAAAGGAAAAGAGAAGGTAGATCAGCCCATGTTTGATGTGAATGCAGGTCACTCTTATGTGGATGGTGAATCTAGTGGCTTAAAATAGAGCATTGATGATGAGTTGGGTATTCCTTCTATTGTTACACATGGAGTAAGGAAGACCAGGGAGGTTTTGAGAGCACCTGGAAGTGAGTCTACTTTGCGTAGGTCTACCAGAGCTAGGTATCCTATGGATAGGCTGAAATATGATGGATTTACAACCATTCACTATGCCTATATAGTCAAAGTGATACAGGAACCAGAACCCACTTCTTTTGAGCAAGCCATGGGAAAAGAAAAATGGGAGAAAGCCATGGATGAAGAAATGGATGCTTTGGAAGCAAATACTACATGGGAATTGGTACCTTTTCCTAAAGATAAGAATGCAATTGGTTGTAAGTGGTTTTATAAGGTGAAGCACAACGCAGATGGTTATATGAACAGATACAAGGCAAGATTACTAGTCAAGGGGCATGCACAAACATATGGCATTGATTATGAAGAAACATTCAGTCGGGTTGCAAGGATGGCAACCGTAAGAGCAGTCATTGCTATGGCTGCATCAAAGGGATGGTCTTTACATCAGATGGATATAAAGAATGCCTTCTTCCATGGCGATTTGCAAGAAGAGGTCTATATGGAGCAGCCACTAGGTTATGTACATACTATTCATCCTGAGTTTGTTTGCAAGTTGAAGAAAGCCTTGTATGGCTTGAAACAAGCACCTAGAGCATGGTCTGACAAGATAGAACAGTATCTTGTCACTATTGTCTTTCAGATTTCCAAGACAGATTTCTCACTTTATGTGAGAAAAATAGAGAAAGGTATTATGTTGCTTGTCATTTATGTTGATGATTTGATTATCACAGGTGATAGTGATGAAGATATCCTTCATGTGAAAATGCTATTGAAGCAGAAGTTTGAGATGAAGGATTTGGGAAAGCTGCGTTATTTCTTGGGCATTTAGGTGATAAGATCACCAAGTGGGATATGGCTCTTGCAGAGGCAATATGGATTGGACATGCTGTCCAAATATGGGATGACAAACTGTAAGACTATTTCAGTTCCTTTGGAGCAGAATGTGAAGCTGAGCGCACATGCAGGTGAGCTTCTGGAAGACCCTACTATGTACAAGCGCATAGTAGAAAGTTTGATTTATATGACTATTACCAGGCCAGATTTGAGCTATGCTGTTGGATTGGTAAGTCAGTTTATGCAGGCTCCAAGGAAACCGCATTTGGATGCGGCTAGATGCATACTCAGGTATGTGAAGTCCACATTGCAGTATGGACTATTTTATGAGACTGGGATTCAGATATAGTTGCATGGATACATTGATGCTGATTGGGCTGGCAGTATTTTTGATAGACGATCTACTAGTGGATATGTGTTCTCTTTTGGAAGTGCTGCAGTCACTTGGAGCAGCGAGAAACAGCCTACAGTTGCCTTGTCGAGTACAGAGGCTGAGTACAGGGGTGCAGTAATGGCTATATGTGAGGTAGCTTAGTTGCATAAGCTACTTTATGATATGCATCAGCCTATAGATGGGCCAGTTTTCATTTATTGTGACAACATGAGTAGTATACACTTGGAAAATAACCCAGTATATCATGCTAGAACAAAGCACATTGAGGTGCATTATCACTATGTGCTGGAGAGGGTTTTATGAGGTCTTATTGATCTAGTTTATGTCAGCACAAAGGATCAGGTAGCTAATATATTCACGAAGGCATTGGACACAGAGAAGCTGCGCAAGTTCAGAGACATGCTTGGTGTGCAGGAATTGGGATTGAGCTCGAGGGGGAGTGTTGAGATATTGAGCTCCACTCGTGATATGCCAGGGTGACCGTTGTGCATTTATGTCACCGACTTGTTAGTTGCAGATGCGGTTGGTACACCACCCATGAATAATAGCTAGATGACAGCTATCCTTATCTACTCTAGTTTGTGGTTCAGTTAGTATGTCACCTTAGTTAGTTGAGTTTGGTTTGAGACCCATATATTGGGTTCTTCTATTTCTTTGTATGAGAGGAAAACTGTTTTCAGCCTCCACCTTTGTGTGTATTCCCCCATTGTGCAAGCAAGAAAGCTACAAGTGAGACTCCTTCCTTCTCTCCCACAATCTTGACACTAGATCTATGATCAGCTGGGGGATACTCTTCTAAGTATTCAAATGAGATTGTTGATGCATAAATGCAAGATACCAACAAAAATGAGCTGCAAAACAAATAGTGGTATCCTCAGAAGTAACATGTACTCTATCAAAATAAAGATAAGAATTCGAATATGTCACAGACGTATCCTAGGACCCTATAATAAAAGACCTCCTTTCACAAAATCATGCAACGTCCATTTTCGTCGACAAAGTATGTCATGATCATAGCCAGGTGTATCTAGCACTGTGTGGGGAGGAAGGTTAATGTAATCAGATGGAGAGGGCAATGGAATAAGAGGAGAACATTGTAACAGAGGATAAGATAAGTCATAGAATGAGGGTAAATGAAGTGATAAGGAAGGTGGAAAAGATGGAGAATGCATCAAAAAGGTTTGAAGGGAATCTGCCAAAAAAATAGAAGGAATAGAAATTGTAGGAAGAGGTTCAAAAAGGGTAGGAGATATCGTGGGATTAGCAATAAAAGGACAAACGGTAAACACAGGAATGTGAGGCGACCCAAAAGGGGTAAAAGATAAAAGAGGAATAGTATCAATTTTAGATGAAAGAAGAGAAACATATAAAGGAAAACGATAAGATATGAGGGAATAAAACAAAAGATTTGCAAGATCCAATGGATAGAAAGAATAATAAAAATTAAGATCCTAGAAAAAGGAATCAATAAATAATAGGTCATCAGCAAGATAACTCAATAATTGAGATTGTAAAGGGTGAATATCAAATTTGTGGAATACAGTCTTGAGACGATGAGGTTCCAAAGTAGCAATCTCCAAAGGTGGATGCGAGGCATGTCCTTCACACCAAGATGTCCACTCGTGATAAGTCTTCAAACTCTCTGCTAGAAAAAGCTCCACTAAGTGCACGTACATAATAGCTTGCAAGATCACATCCCCTACATAAACATTTAGATCTTCCTCATCAGGGATATGCAAATGGCCTGTAAGATACATAAAAGATAATACTGAACTTCATGGAAAACTAGCTCATCCACAAATCTATCAAAAATAGCTCTCAACAAATCTGCAGACTAGAGATTTGACCATCCATCCTCTAGAGGTTCCAAATCCACATTGCTTAAGGATATGTATAAGGAAAATCTTTGCTGATGATATTTAACCCAAAAGGAAGGAGGTGGTGACACCAAGCCGATATAGCAAATAAAATCGTCCTGCACACAATTCATGTGCTATTGGAGGCATTCTACTTTAGCAACAAATCCATCACAGAGCTTAGCTTTATGGTGCAATCGGTCAAGCTCCTCCCTAGAAGATACAACTGAAGAAACTACATGGGTTGGAGGAGGAATAGAAAGAGTGGAAACTTTCTGAGTAAGCTCCTCAATAAGCTTCTTTTGGGCCTCAAGAGTTTCTTGGGAATGCTGCAATTGACCTTCACAAGTTCCCAGTTTACGCGCTGTCTCTAACATCTCCTCAAGAGTTGCATTTTTGTCAATCGTTAAGGAAAGATTCTCAGCTTCTAATGTAGCTACTTTAGCTTCTAGTTCCTAAATTGTGGCTTTCTGGTTATCCATCAAAATAGTTACCTTAATCATCTGCTTATCAATGTCAGTCATGGTAGCTTTTTTTAATGCAAAATCCCCCAAGGCTTTACTCAACTGGCTAGCCAATGAATCCACCTTTTCTTACAAGGAAGTATACACTCCTGTGTAAACAGACTGAAGACAAGATGTAAGGGAGGTCTCCAACATAGACTGGACACCCGACTAAGAGAGCAATGGTCTAGCTATCAATGTCTGTAAGGAAGCAGGAATCTGTTGATCTAGTTGTCCATCCCTCTGAGGTGCAAATAAGTTCGTACATGAGAGGAATGCAAGAAGGAAATTGCTAGAAATAGGAGGAGTAGTATCCTTGACCAAAGCATCTATAGAGCTGATACTGTAGAGGGACTAGGAAACCCTTTAGTACATCGACGCTTAATTTAGGAAAATGTTGGAGGGGGCTCATCCTCTGAATCTGATTATTCCTGTAATGGGGGAGGGGATGGAACACGAGGTGGTGGCTGCTTCGAAAGAGGAGCAGGATCAACTGGCACACCACCACAAGGAGGGGCAAGAGTGATGATCTTCTGAAGGAAAGCACCATAAGACATATTACTACCCCAACCTTTTCTGACTCTTTGGAAATGTTGATCTATCTTGGCTAACATGAAGGCTGACCAAATAAATTTAGCCCCTTCCAGGATCTAAACAGAAGTAGTGAAAAGCTCATTGGAGAGACATTTAGACACAGGCTTGCTCAACATAGATCTGTCTTGCAGAAATTGGCAAAGTTGCTTCCATATCGAGGAAGCGATAGGAGCAGCAAAAACCCCTTAAACTGATAATAACATTGCTGGACACCAAAGGGGTAGATGTCTCCTTCTGAAGAAGGAAAAGGATCTCTTCACCTGTCAATAATTGGTTTTCACTAGGGACAAAAGTAGGGACAAAAGAAGCTAAAAGAGGCAAACACAACACATCAATGATGTTGGTTGTGGATAAGCAGAAGCGTCATTATAAACCAAGCCAGACTGGTTCCTGTATGACACCAGGAAGGAGTAGCAGATCGTATTGTCCACTGGAAAAAATTTCAAGGCCACAAAAGGACGAAGACTAGCACAGTGAATACAATCCGCCTCCAGAAGGAGGGAATAATCATGTATCGGCAATGGCACATGCTGGATCACAAGTGGGGGAGTAGAGGAAGACGATGCCATTTAGACTACACAGGATGTCCACACACACACACACAACCAAGGAAAAATAAGAAAATTTCATGCAAAACCCAAAAAAAACCACAGCCTAAGAAGGATATTACAGAAAAGTCACAACAAAAAAAAAGGACTGGACCTAGACTTTCCCAAACAAGCCATAGCCTACGGAAAAAATTGGACATGACCTATGCACACGTGCGACTGAAAGCTTCGTGATATGCATGAAAATCAATCACCCTAATCCCCGTAATGAAGCATGCAAAAAATATATATATAAGTTCCAACATATTGTAGCCCCCAGACACTGACTCGACCGAAAATAGATTGACCAACTCAGACCATCATGGACAAATACGGTCGATGACCTATGGACTAAGGAATCCCAATCCTCGTAATCGTTGAGCATACACCTAAAGTGTGGTGAAGTGAGCGGGTGATCACTATCGCATTCATTTTAATCAATGAAAAATTTAGTTTGCAATTCATTTTTAATTAAACCCTTAATGCATGGTGGATCGATTTTGTAACCCAACCCCACTCTGACAAATTAACTAATTAACTGGATTGGGGGTTGCTAAAAATGCACTTCATTTTTACAATTATATAATGTTTGGCGCAAAGTGCATGCATGCGTGACTTCGAGGGGTTTATTTTTATTACAATTTAAATGTGTCTGGAGCACATGTGCACATGCACTATGAATGGATTTTAATTTACCAATTATGTGGATTATGGTGCAACAATGCTCATGCAACGATAGGGTTCCTTTTATAATTAATGCTCAGGTTTATTTTAATTACAATTTATGATGTGCAGTGTGTTCATTTGGTGGGTGCAACGGTCGGTAGATTTTAAATTACAATTAATGGTGTGTTATGGTGCACCTGGGAGAGGGAAAAAGGAAAGGAACCTGGCGGTGGCTAGACACCCACAAGGTCTAAAATGTACTCCGCATCCAAAGAATCTTCACAAAAGAGAAAAAATCCACAAGTGGTAACAGCGAGGCAACTAGGGAACAACCTGCCTCTTGTCAAATACAAACCAAAAGACGAATACCATGATGCACCAAAGAAAAAGATGGGGAACTTGTGCAATGTGGATGATCACATCGCTAGGGAAGGGGGATTGGAAAAACTTTATGGGTCTGTTTTAAGATTTATCGGCCATTTAGTAGGATTTTGGGTGGGGTGCTTTGTTTAACAGTAAAATTGTGTGTTTGGTTTTGTTTTAGTTTGGTGTTTATGTTTTGTTTTTTTTTTAAATTGTGGAGATGGGTGATGGAAGGGTAAAAAATGTAGATAAGACTGGTTTTTAGGTTGTGTACTTGTGCTTGTTGTTTGTTTTTTTTTTCTCTCTCTCTCTTTTTTAAAAGGTAAATGAGGGTTCCAAAATGTAAATGAATTCTGTGAGCTTTATTTTTTGTTTGTTTCGTGTAGTTTTGGTTGGTTTAATGATGTTGGGGTGTGTGTGGTTATTTGTTTTTTTGTTTATTTTTTTTAGTTTATGTGTGGAGACATTAGAGGAATTGTGTTTGGATCATTTTGTTTTTCAAGTCATGTATGAAATTTCAAAATGAGTGTGAATGAATTAGGTATTGGATTTGGGGTATTTGTTTTTGTTTGTTTGTTTGTGTGGTGTTTTGTTAGTTTTTTTAAATTAATGATTTCAGCATTCATATAGGCAATGTAAGCTCATCCAATATTGAAAAACATGTGAAAGAGTGTGTGGAAAAAATTTGGGTTTTTTTTGGATAATTTTTCATATTTTTATTGGATTTTTTTATTTTTTAATTTAATGAATTTTGAAAGGATTTTGCATCTTTAATAATATTTTTGGTCATTTATTCATGTGTGTTCAACAAAGAAAAATTATTTCAAAATTTAGCAATTAATTAAGAAATTTTCTGTTATTTTCTATTATGTTTTTATTTTTTTATAGATTTTGAATACTTTTTCAATTATTTTATGGTTTTTCGTGTTTTTTAAAAAAATGGGTTCGAATTTGAAAATCACATGTGAACAACTATTAGCACATATGAACTACGTAGAACTACGTATGAATGACTACGATGTGTGAACGGCTGCTAACGTTCGCACCACGGCACGAATAAGGGGACACATGCGTCTGCACACATGAATAGTCGCTAAGCAGTTCACGAGCAAGTCATGGACACGATCAAGGAGACACGAACTGCACATGAATGATACCTACAAAACCTGTAAGAAACACTAGTGATAGTCCCACACACGAACATCCACAACAAGACACGTAGAAACTGATGCAGCGCGTGAACATGGCCTAAAAACTCGCAAGACAAAGGTTCCTGCACATGAACAGGAGCACGCAAGGGGATGATGGTGTGTTTGCTTTTGTTCCTGTTTAGATGGAGGTGAGGCGGTGGACTGTGGGAACATGGGCTGAGATAGGGAGGGGGGGTGGGAGTGCATGGGGGCTAAGGGGGAGGAGGGTAGGGTAGGGGGTGAAGGGGGGCTAAGGGAGGGTGGTGGGGAAGGTGGGGGGTGAAGAGGGGTTAAGGGGTAGGAGGGTAGGGTGGGGGAAGCAGGCAGGCAAGGGGAGGGCAGGGGATGGTTGGTAGGGTAGAGGGGAGGAGGGAGGGAAGGAAGAGGAGGAGGAGGGCACAGAAGCGGGCAGCAAGAGAAGGGTGGCGTGGCAACACGAGGACGAGGTGGTGGGATGGCGTAGAGGAAGAGGAGGAAGAAGGTGCTACGCAAGCACTATCGGAGAGGTGGCGGGCGTAGGCATAGAGGAGGAGGAACATGTGACACGAGGAGGGAAGGGAGGGAGGGTATGGAGGAAGAAGAGGGGAAGTGGCGATGGCAAGGGGGAGGGAGAAGGAGAGAGGTTGAGAGGGAATGATGCATGTTGTAAGGGAGAGAGGACAGGGAGGAGAGAGAAAGAAAGGACGAAAGAAAGAAGGAAGAGAGAGAAGAGAGGAGGGAAGGAGGGGGAGGGTATTATTCTTATTTTTAATTTTAAAAAAATTAAAAACAATTAGTATTTGATTTGTTGTTAAAAAAAAGAAACATCAAAGATAGCCCCCCTTGTCCCGCATACATGCACGGGGTAGCGGTAAAAAATTTTACAGTGGCGGGAACCGTAGACAGCCATGGGACAACATCAACGGGGCCAAATAGTGCGACTGACATATCAAAAGATGTGTAAATTGAAAAATGCGGATCTTCATGCGCAACGTGGGAGGTGCATACACGTAAAAACACAAAATTTTTAATAAAATCCAAACCATGCATCGGAATGATATGCTATAAAAATGAAAAATATGCTGGAAGGCAAGGGAAAGAAAGTGGGAAAATGCAATAGGGAGTCCAAGGAGAATGTAGGGCATTCACATGGGAAAAAGGTGAAAATAGAGCCCAAAAATTCATACGAGAATTAACATCGGAGAATCTGTTCATCGGAATGAAGTGCAAAAAGAATGGAAAATGTGCCAAAGAACGTGCCCGATAATTCTATCACATCAGAACACAATTTTAATCAAGATAAGATGCGTTCACATGGGAAAAACCCAAAAATCGTACTTGAAAAGGGATCCGAAAAGTAATAGTTAATGATTCATCCACTAAAATGGAGGGCAGTCAAAAGGAGAAATGTCAGGACATAGATGATCCTCAGGGCTGGCACATTATAACTCAGTTCCGATGGGGTTAGGAGGAGTTCACATGGGAAAAACAATAAAATAAAGCTTGAAAACTCCTATAAAAATCAATAACAAAAAATCCATAAGTTGAAACAAGGTAGTGGAAAAATGAGAAATGGGCATGAAGGGGGTTCGGACAAGGATATCCACTCAGAATTGAATTCTAAGGATAATAGGGCAAGTTCACATGGAAAAATGATGAAAATAAGCACGAAAAAGACACAAAAATTTGCAAATATTAATAATGAACAAATCGTACGTCAGAATGACAAGGTGTAAAAGGGAAAAATGTCATATAGAAGGTGTAGGACAGGGTTGTCACATGGGATTAGCGTTCTGAAATAATAAAGGAGCATTCACATGGAAAAACATCAAATGTGCGGAAATTACTTCAAAAAGTAATAATTTTCAATCCTTGCTTGGAACAAGGGCGATAAAAAGGAAAAATGTATAGTTTAAAGGGATACACATGTTTGTAAAGTTGGATTTGGGTTTTTGTAAACTTCGGGTGTGTTCACATGGAAAAAAGACCAAAACACCGTGTAAAGAAAAATAACAAGAGGAACGGCCTCATAGGTAAGGGAGATGAGGTCTAGTGGGTGGGCAAGGGACCCATTAAGGTAAAGTGAAGACACGGGAGATACACAGTTTTTGTGAATGACATATGCAAGATGTATGCTCAGCAGACGCGGAGAGACGCGTCCCCACACTTAAAACCTTACTGGGTAGGGTGAAATGACTATGCATGAACACAAGAGGTGTCATCAGATTGTAGGTTAACATCCCCACACTTAAAACATGACCGTCATTTTGCAAACAGAAGGTGTAGGGTTAGAAAAGCTTGGCCCAGTCTGCCGAGCATTGCGATTAACTATTGATGTAACGTCTTGTGTCGTTGCAGGAGGTACCAAGATGTCTTCACAACATACGTCCAGAGCGACAAAGATCACACAACAACACCCAGGGAGGTAGCTTTGCTGATGAAGGTGCATGAATTCGGGTGATGACGAAGAATATTGCACTTATAGTGCACAGTCACTCAAATGGGGAGGAAAGAACAGTCACTCGCCCCATAACATACATCACTCGATGAATCTCGTAGAGAACCCCATAACGTACACATGCTTTAGAAATCGAAAAGGGAAATGGGATAGAAGGAGTATGCCAGGGTGCACAATTGATGGTGCATAAGTATGTGCATGCAACCCTCCATTCCACACAGCTCACCTCTCATTTGAATTGAAGGGAAAGGATTGGTCACTCACCCCACCCTCTGTCTCACACTCTGTTGATAAATATAGAGGGAAGCCCATACTCACAGCCCATCCTATTAGGATGAAAGCTCACATCACTCAATTGTTTGTCGATAAAGATCACTTCGTTTGTTGCTAGCATCAGGGAGTTGATGACAAGGTGTACCCAGGGAGGTAGCCCATATATCTGGTACTACAAAGACATCACACCAAGGGAGGTGGCTTTGGAATTTCTTCTAGAAAAGTGTATACTGATGATTCAACTATCCTAGACTATGGGGGGGTGTTACCAGCTTTTCCACAGCCAGCTTCCCGTCCAAGGGTGTTTCCACCTTTTCTCGGAATGAGGCCTGCTATGACAAGAAATTGCTTCATTTTCTCCCATAACAATTTTTTTTTCAATCTTTCTTTCTTTCCTACTCTCGAGGGTGTTTTCACCTTTTCTCGAAGAATAGGTCAGCATGATAGGAACCGAAGTCCTTTTCTCCCATCACTGATATTTTTTTTCATTTTTCATTTTTTAATAAAATAAAGAGAATGGTAGAAATACCATGTGTGAGGACCATCCTCACCACCATTGCTAGATAGACGAGAAGAGAACAAGGTAGGGGTGGGAGGTATCTGTGAGGGGCTAGCAGAACGAGGCCGCCTCATGAAGAAGATCTGAAGGGCTATCATGAGCATGAGGAGAAAAATAGTGTGACGCCCAAAAGGGGAAGGGTGGGTCGACTATGATTGTCAGGATCCCCAGGGAGGGAAGTACTTCTTTAGGCAATAGCCATTGATCAGGAAAGTATCATCAGAGGCATCAACAGCCTGTACTTGGATAGAGCCATTAGGATTGATAGCAAGTATCTTATAGGGACCCATCCATTGTTATTGAAGCTTGCCAGGAAACTTGCCAAATTGCGAATCATAGGCCAGGACAAGATTACCTTCCTTGAACTCCTTGTGCTTGATGAAGCTGTCATGATAGGCCTTTCATCGGGCTTGTGTGGCTTCCATGTACTGTAGAGCCATCCTTCGGGTCTCATCTAGACATTCCAAGTGTAGGAGATGGTGTTGCAAGGACTCCTCATCTCCCAAGTGCTCCTTAATAGCCACTCGTAGGGAGGGCAACTCCAGTTCAATAGGAATAACAACTTTTGTACCATACACCAGCTGGAAGGATGTCTAGCCTGTAGCTGCCTTATGGAAGGTTATGTATGCCCAGAGGGCCTCTATAAGTCGATCATCCCAATCACGACAATGTGTGGCAATCGTCCTTGTCAAGATCGAGCAAAGGATGTGATTGGTGACTTCAACTTGGCCGTTGACTCTAGGGTAGTAGGGGGTGGACTTGAGATGGTGAATCTTATACAACTCTGTGAGTTCTTCCATGACCTTATTAATGAAATGAGTGTCTCTGTCACTTACTAGCTCTAGGGGACTACCAAAATAGGTGATGATATTCTCATACATGAACAAGGCCACACTATTTCCATCATTCCGCTTCAGAGCTTTAGCTTCACACCACTTGGTGATATAATCTATACATACCAGGATGTATCTGTTCTGCTTTCATCTGGAGGGGGGATCTATTGGACCTACAAAGTCGATACCCAACTTCTTGAACTGCTTCAAGGGAAGGATAGGTTGTAGTGGCATGGCACTAGACTTGGTGGGTTTTCCCATCCATTGACATGCATCACATTGCTTATAGTAGTCATAGGCATCCTTATGGAGGGTCGGCCCCACTGGTGTCTTGCTAACAGAGCCTTTCTGGCTGTTGCTTCTCTTGCAAAGTGGCTTCCACATGGCTCATCATGGCAAGCCTTCAAGACGATCCTGATCTTGTCTCTTGCAACACATCTTCTGAGCACTTCAGCTTTGCCTTTCTTGTACAATGCACCACCTAAGAGGGTGTAGGGGGATGATTCTAACAGAAGCTTCTTTCTTTCCCGACTAGAGATGCCAATAGGATACTGTTGGGTTGCCAGTAGGTTGGAGATGTCTGCATACCAGGGGTGACATTTTCTAATACGAATAGGGAAACATCAGGGAGGTCTATATCATCCTGCTCCTCGTCTTCATTTTGCGGGATATGAGACAAATGATCAGCCAAAGCATGGGAGGAGCAACCGGGTTTGGTGATTACCTCAAAGTCAAATTACTGGAATAGAAGGAGCCACCTCATCGTTCTTCCCTTCACATCTTCTTTGTTCATTAGGAAGGACATGGCCTCATGATCCACATAAAATTTAAAATGAGTTGACAGCAGGTAGTAGCGAAACTTCTCTAGGACAAACACCATTATCAAACACTCCAGCTCTGTCACTGTATAGTTTCACTCTCTGTCGGTTACTTTTTGGTTTGCATAATAGATTAGTTGATCTAACTTAGAGGGTCCCTTTTGGCATAAGACTGCACCTAGGCCTTCAACTGATGCATTAGTGTGCACATGGAACTCCTTTGTCCAATCAGGAGGTTGCAGGATAGGTGCTTCGATCAAACATTGCTTCAATGTGTTGAAGGCTTTGTCACATTCTTCTATCCAAATAAACACCGCATCTTTCCTTAGAAACTTATGCAAGGGGACTGACTTTGCTGCAAAATGGGCTATGAACCTTTTATAGTATCCCACATAGCCTAGAAATCCCCTCAACTGTTTGAGGTTGGTTGGTGATATTAAGGCTGCGACCTTCTCAATCTTTGTAGGGTCTATTGACATCCCTTGTGCAGAGACAATGTGACCCAACAGGACTCTAGAAGAGACTCCAAATATGCATTTGTTGGGGTTGAGGGAGATCCCATACTCCCGGTATCGATCAAAGCATTGCTCCAAATGTCCCCAATGTTTAAGGATCAAACTGTAAACACACAAGTCATCTAGATATACCTCAATAAATTCATGCAAATGATTTTGGAATGAGGCCATTATGACTCTCTGGAAGATAGCAGGGCCATTGTAGAGCCCAAATGGCATCACCCTGTAAGCATAGGTACCCCATTTTGTTGTGAAGTTTGTTTTAGACTGATCTTCTTTTGCTATCTGCACTTGGTTGTATCCACTGAAGCCATCTAACAAAGAGTAAAGCTCATGTCCTACAACTATGTCTAACAGTTGGTCTGTAAAAAGGATAGGAAAGTGATCCTTCTTGGTTTTGGAATTCGATTTGCAGAAATCCACACATATGCAAAGCTTCCCATTCTTCTTGGGTACGACCACAATGGGTGAAACCCATTCACTATTAGCCACTATTAGCCACTGGATAGTGTATGTTGTGAAGAACACTATGTCCACCAACTTCTAGTGGGTGGCTAATTGGAAAAACGGGAGTTTTTTAGTGCACCATGCATCCCACATGTCTTGATGTTGAGCATCCACGAACAAATTCCAACTCTTTTCTTTCTTGTTTTCGTGAACCTCCACTGACCACGACTCCTGAAGCTTCTTCACGATATCTCACTTGATGATATCTAGAAACTTCTCAATGAATGAAAAATATTCCATGGATGGTCATTCTCTATGTTTCTGCACTTTAGTTTGTTCCCAAACCATTTGCCACCAAGATGCAAGTTTCTGCTGCTTCAATAGGAAGAGGAAACAGTCCACTACATAGAGCCTGCATCATGATGGTAATATCTTTTCGCCATTGTGGGATGAACTTCTTGTAGAAAGTGACTTTGGTAATGAAAATCTCCAAATCTTTAGTGGAAGAAGGAACTTTACAAACATCCATTGAATTCTTCTATTCTTGGCAATGCCATTTCCTTCATTTTTACCCTCTTCTAATGCTTGTTGATGGCAGTGCTTCCCCCGTTATGCACCAAAAACATGGAGCCCCAAGAGAGATACCAAGGAAAAGGGAATTCTACTACAAGGAAATCTATATTGTAACACCAACAAGATTTTGTTTCATTCTTTAGAGAACCACAACAAGGAAAAGAACACCACTATTAAGAAATCTTCAGCAGCTTCATAGAAACAATCTCCCACGGTTTTAACTTCAATAAACTTCATCATTCTCTTAATGTTCTTCATACAATTCATCAACAAACAAAGATAACACAAAACAAACACAAATTTGAAAGGAAAAATATCACATATTATTCATCTTCATTGTCTTCATAGTTTTCTCTCACAGTCTCTCATAGATAAATACATTGTTTGGCATAGAATTGACTATCTCTAACTCTCTCTTTTTCTCTCTATCAATATCACATCATCTCCTCACTAAAATACTAAATAATAACTCATAATAATACTTTTTTGGTCGTGTATGCCCCTTCCAAAAGGTGTGTCTAATATGAAAGGTCACCAAAGCCACCACAATGACTCTTCATAGCTCATCACTATCACTTCACTCTAGCCTTCTATTGAGTCTTCAGTAGCTACTTCTTCCACTTCCTTGAGCTCTTTTGAACTTACATTCACCTCTTTCCAAGGCTAGAAAACTTTTCCAAAGTCTCACATAAATTCCATAAAACACTTATAGAGGCATACAAAATAGAGCAGAACAGGAAACAGAGCAGGAATAGAGGCTTTATAAAAGCTCAACAGGGGGTTTATAGAAGGTCAACATAAGGCATCAGAACCTCATAACTCATACTAAAACCATTCCAAACTATCAAAATAAATTCAATGATCTTGCAAAAAATATCAAACATCAACAATCATCAATCTATCCCTCCATACAAGAAGAAAACAGAACCAAACATAAGCTTAACAAAACCCAACATAACCAAACATAACCTATCAAAGTGTCTACAGATCATCATAAAATCTCATATCTCAACTCAAAAACACCATGAAATTATCAAAACCATTCTAGAATATCCAAAACACTCTCAAACCACTTCTAAACCAATCAATCACCATACAGAATCAACCATTCAACCCAAAAAACAACAAAAATTAGTCCAAAAAATCATAGCACTTCAACAGTCAACAATAGTACTTGGTTTTCGGTAGGAAGAGAGGGATTCCAAGGCCATTTGATCTCTCTTATGGATTATTTTAGGTTTAGAAAGCTTTCCATGAATTGGTTAGAGTAGGAGAAGTGTATTTTGATTAGATTTGAAACACTAAGGTTTAGGAAATAAGAAAAAAGAAGGAAATGATAAGTCTCTGCATAACCAGGAACAAGGGAACAGATAAAGAAAGGAAAAAGATATGTGGTACTTGAGAAAGAAAATACAATACAAGAGGAGAAAGAGAGACCACAAAAGGTGAAAAGGGAGAAGAAAGAGCTCATTTGCACACTGTGAGATTGAGGGAGAGCTATTGAGAGAAAGATAAGGAGTTACAGGTCCAAAGACAACAATAGTAGTAATCCTTGGCATTGTCACATTAGAGTGTTTCAGGTATGTTTTGAGTCTCCCCCCTAATATTCATTGAATAAGGTTACCACCTTGGGTGCATTAATAGGTAGGGAATTTGATTGATTTTGTCCATTTTGTGCCATTTGGCATGTTTCCTTAGGTCACTCAAACAACGATCACAAGCCTTGAATGGTCGAATTCCTATGGGCTTGGATGTCTAGGCCACTTAAGTCCACTCAAATGTTCAACTTTGTTGACAAGAGCCCACTTGGACTTAGATCAAAATCAAGCCTTGATTAGCCAAACCTTTGGTCTTAGAGATGGTCAACTCAGATGCTTTGACAGGTATCCCTCACCCTAGCCTAACCACTTGAACGACTATTTTCCTTTAGGAGCCCACTCAAATGGCCAAATTTGGGATTTAGACAGTTGAGTCTACGACTTCAATGAGTTGTCCAGATGGTGCGCAGATCGGTCGCTGTATGCTCACGTAGTGAATCCCGAAAGGTCCCCAAGAACAATGAACTCTACCTTTTTGCACAAATTACAATGTAAAAAGCATGAACGACAAGAGCAAGAGACCAATTGGGTTCAATCTCCCCCCATGCCTTGTGTGAGCGCTTCACAAAGCATGTATTTTATGTATATTTCTTCTTCATGCTCAATAATAGCCCAATTTACAAAAATATATCAAGCTTTTAGCTTTTGAGTTTACTTTTACAAAAATAGGAATAAAGCTAATGGACGGTGCCCAAAGAGTCTGGCACGCCCAACACAATGTCCAAATAGAAATAACATATCTGTGCGCATAGGTGCATACAAAATAATAATAAATAATCGATGTCTCAATAGACATGACAAAATATAGGCGTGGCGCCTATCAAAATATAATCCATAAATCGAATACTCGCTAGACTCCAATGCTTTCCTTCGCCACTGCTGCTATCTCTACACATCAACAACTGAAGCATTCACAATCGTTAGTAAAATAATACAATTAAACCGACAAAAGTGAATACCTAGCAATCTTCAACTACATAAATAAATCAACTGGTTAGAAATAAATCCTAACCTTAATTTATTACGAGTGCGCACTCTAAACTCATAAATGTTTATTAATTTAATATGCATTTTGTGGAATCACCCGCTATGGAATCACCCATGTACACACTAAATTAATGAAACGCCCGAAAAGGACATGCGTCCCCATCAACTTCTCGCACAAAGAATCCACTTTGTGTATGAGCCCCGGTCATCAAAGTTTACGGAATCCACCGTAAAACCTCACGGAATCCACCGTGGCACGGAATCCACTGTGAAATATGCCTCCTGGCATCATACCCCCGGGGTGGGATAGCAATTGACCTCAATTGCTATTAGCTCAATGTGGAGCTAACAGAGTGGGGAAAGCATTTAAGTCTCTAGCGTGCATCCATTGTGCTTCTTCTACAGGATGGTTCTTAAATTTAACTAGATATCTAGAATACCTTTGGCCAGTTCTAGTGGTCATAAAGTCAGTGTCTATAATAGCTTCTAGTTCAAGTATTTTAGTCTCTTCTTGTAATAAAGGTGGGTTTTCATAAACAGGGTGAACAGGTAATTGGCCTCTAAATGGTCTCAATAAACTAATGTGAAATGTATTGTGAATTTTCCAATGAGATGGTAATTCTAACTTGAATGCATTGTCATTAACTTTATGAATGATTCTAAATGGTCCATAGAATCTAGGAGCTAATTTGACAACTGGATGTCTATCTACACTTTGCAGTCTACGTTTTTCTATTCTCAGCCAAACATAATCATCAACTTTGAAATTCATGGCTTGTCTTTTCTTGTTGGCTTGTTTGGTATATGATTGCTGGGCTTTAGCAATCATATCTTTAACTTCATCAAATATACTGTTATGCATACTAGCAATATTATCAACACTCTGAATTCTATTGGACAAAGATGCAACAGGTGTAGATAATCTATAGCCATAAATGACTTTAAACGGTGCTTTGTTTGTAGATGTGTGCGGTGTATTGTTATATGCAAACTGTAATAAATGCAAATGAGTGTCCCATGTCTGAGGTTTAGAGATAGTATATGCACGTAAAAGATCTAGAATGGTGCTGTTTGTGGCTTCTGTTTGTCCATTAGTTTCTGGATGAAATGCAAATGAGAAATCAATCTTTGTCCTAGGTTAGCAAACAGGGTAATCCAAAAATTGTTACAAAATCTAGAATCACGATCTGAAATGATAACTTTTGGCAATCCATGGTTAGTAAAAACAGTTTTCAAAAACAACTGTGCTGCTTGTGATGCTGTTAAAGTTTTCTTACATGGAATGAAATATGCTTGTTTACTAAATCTATCTACAACTGTCCAGATCATATCATTGTTAGATTTAGTATTTGGTAAACTAGTAATAAAATCCATAGAAATTTGTTCCCAAGGTTTAGATGGAATAGACAAAGGCATAAGTAATCCATACTGTTTACCATGATATCTCTTAACTCTTTGACAAATCAAACATTCAGAAACAAAATTAGATACATCAGCATCCATATGCGGCCAATAAAAATCTTCAGTTAACATACGTAATGTAGATATGATACCTCTATGACCTTGATATGGGGGACAATGAATTTCATTCAAAACAAAAGATCGGAATGGAATAGTAACACACAGTCTCTTTTCATAAAACATAAATCCATCATTATATGACAATGAATCAACAGGAATGAAATTATTTTGAACTAATTTATTCCAATCAGAATGAAAAGTAATATCCTGGTGATATGTATCTTTCATAGCAGTCAAAGAATCAAAAGATATGACAGAAATAGTATGAATGGCAGGTCTTCTACTCAATGCATCAGCCACTGCATTTTCTTTTCCAGGTTGGTATTGAATGATAGGATGAAAACTTTGAATAAAGGAAGCCCATTTGATATGACCATTAGAAATTTGGGGTTGGCTAAGTAAATGTCTAATACTTTGCTGATCGATCTTTATCATAAATTCTGAACCCATTAAGTAGTGTTTCCACTGTCTTAATGCTTGTACAACTGCTAATAGTTCTTTGTCATATGTGGAATATTTCAGCTCAGAGGGTTTTAGCTTACAACTAGAATATGCTATAGGATGATTGTCTTGCATAAGTACGGCTCCTATTCCTGATCCACTAGCATCAGTCACTACTAGAAAGAATGGTCTATTAAAGTCAGGCAACTGTAGAACAGGGGCATTGGTTAATGCATGTTTCAGTAAGTCAAAGGATTTATGTTGATTTTCGGTCCATTGATAAACAATTCCTTTCTTCAGAAGTTTGGTTAATGGTAAAGCAAGTAATGAAAAATTACGTACAAACTTCCTATAGAAACTAGCAAGACCAAGGAATGAGCGTAACTCATGCACGTTTTTAGGAACAGGCCAATTCAATATTGCATCAATTTTCTTAGGATCAACTTTAATTCCATCAGATGATACAATATGACCTAAATACTCAATTTCTGTCTTAAAGAATTCACTCTTTTCAGGATTTGCATACAGTTGGTTTTCTTTCAATAACTGAAAAACCAATGACAAATGCTCATAATGTTCTTTCTCATTTTGACTAAACACCAAAATATCATCAAAGAAAACAATTACACAATACTGATATTTAAAAAAAAAATACGGTTCATTATTCTACTAAAGGTAGCAGGTGCATTAGTCAATCCGAATGGCATGACCAAAAATTCGTAATGACCAAACTGTGTTCTAAATGCAGTCTTGAATATGTCAGACTTATCTAGCCTCACCTGATGATAACCAGACTTAAGGTCAATTTTACTAAATATAGAAGATCCTTGCAGTTTGTCCATAAGGTCATCAACTCTAGGAATAGGATACCTATTCTTTACAATGATCTTATTTAAAGCTTGATAGTCAATACACATACGATAGGTATTATTCTTTTTCTTGACTAACAATACAAGTGCACCGAATGGAGAACTGCTAGGTCTAATCAAACCTCTATTTAGTAATTCCTCAACTTGACTCTAGATTTCTTTTTGCTCTATCTGGTTATGCCTATATGGTGCTTTGCAAGGTGGTTGTGTGCCAGGGGTCAAATCTATCTTATGGTCTTCTGGACGTGAAGGAGGTAAACCTGGTGGTAGGTCTTCTGCAAAACAGTCCTTAAAATATGCAAGAAATTCCTTATGCCTAGGGTACATATGACTTTCCTTTACTTGCAATTCATTCACCCAAATGAGATAGGATTTACTACTCTTGCGTAATGCACGTTTAGCTTGAGTATGCGAAAGCAGTGGAAAAACATTAGATGCATGCATACCATATAATGTAATAGATTTTCCTTGAAAATTAATATTCATTGTGTGTGTGGAATAATCTATATCTGGGTTATGCTGGTGTCGCCAAGGCATACCTAAAATAATGTCACTCGACTGTAATGGAACAACTAGGAAATTTCGTCTTTCAGTGTATGAACCAATTTGAATCTCTAAGTTTTGCACTTCTTGTGTACCATTATACCTAGTGCCTAAAAATGCAGCTTTTATGCGATAATGCGTAGGTACAGTCTGTAATTTCAATTCCTTTACCAATTTTGCTGAAATAAAATCATGACTACTACTGTCATCATGCAAAATAGTATTTTCCTTTCCATGCACCAAACATTTCATAGTCAATAAAGAATGTGGAGTAGGCATACCTAGTAAAGTGTCGGAAGTAGTAGTAGTGTCGTCCTCATCTTCAGTGAAATCAGGCATATCCTTATGTTCGTCTTCGTCCATGGCTCCAAGATAGTTGATATGAGCTGTTGGCTTCTTTGAATGACAATTTGCTGCGAGATGTCCAGGCTGGTGGCATTTATAGCATACTATTGGCTTGGCTTTGGTTACATTATTTGCAATGGCAGGAAGTCTAGGTACATTTGGATTTGGCTGTGGAATAGGCTTAGGATTTGGATTGACATTGGATGGTAATGCAGATGGTTTAGCCCAATTCTTGCGGAAAGATGATGAAGAGAAACGACCTGGATTAAATCTTCTAAAATTGGAATTGAATTGTTTAGATCCATAATTACCATTGGCTTGGAATTGCTGTTGTCGTCTGTCTCTACCGCGTAGCTTATCTTCAATGTCGTGAGCTAGTGAAATGGCGTCTTTAAGAGTAGCAGGCTTGAACATGTTAACTTCAGCGTAGTAATGCCAAAGAAGTCCAGACATATACTTCCGCTTATGTGTCGTCTCTGGTACGTCTTCAAGCATGTGTAGCTGGAGGAGTGCATTCCAAAAACGCTCTGTATACTGAGGTATAGGCTCACGATCCCGTTGTTGGAGTAGATCCCATTGCTTGATAGCTTTCTCATGAAATTGCGGTGGAAGGAAATTCTGCATGAACTTCT
The DNA here is from genome assembly GCF_053477565.2 of Lygodium microphyllum. Classification (NCBI taxonomy): domain Eukaryota; kingdom Viridiplantae; phylum Streptophyta; class Polypodiopsida; order Schizaeales; family Lygodiaceae; genus Lygodium; species Lygodium microphyllum. Next base: position 22,037,485 of record NC_141161.1, on the reverse strand, counting down.
TCTTGAAATCTTCCCAAGTAGCAGGACATTCTATGCTCTTGCGTACTACAGTACACCAAAGTGATGCTCTGTCTACCAAATGATTAGTAACACACTTGATTTTATCTTTTTCTGGATAGGTTTCCTCATGGAAATAGTCATCAAACTGACTAATGAATGCTAGAACAGTCTTTCCTTCTCGTATGCCATTGAAAGTACGAAATTTGAAACTTCGTTTACTTATATTTGAGTCCTTGCGAATAGTTTGAGCTTCAAGAGTGGCGTCAATGGTACATCGAATCAGATCTTCAGCTTGAGGTTCTTCTTTGTCGGTAGACGCTCTTTGTAAATTTTTCAGTTGCACTTGCAATGCTTGCCTAGCCCTTCGTTCTTCTTCCAATTGCATCATGATTAAGTCCAGCTTTTTCTCCATCGTAGGTTCAGGTAGGTCGTCTTCAGCCATAAGATCATCCATATGTGGTTCCGTCATCCTGTAAAACTCAAAATACCTTTCTCACTCAAAATCAGGTTAGCGGGATGAGCGTAGCTTAAATTCGGGGTTACAAGGCTTATGTGTTTTTGGGTATTTCTTTCTCAATCTTTAGAAAATCTGCGATTTTTCCTTCTTCGTATGCTGAAAATGCTTCAGCAAACCTGCGTATGGATAGAATACCTTCCAATGAACAACTTTGCAGTTTGGAGTTTCTGCGCAGGAACAGTCCTTCTAGGAGTTTTGAGCACAAGCCAGTTCTGACTCCAGTTGACTAGTCTGACTTGCAAAGTTGCAGACTTAGGTGACTTGCGGAGCTGCAGACTTGCAGAACTTAGCCGACTTAGTGAACTTGCAGAACTTGATCACAGATGACTTGCAGAACTTGATCTCTGAGGTGCGGGACCTGGAGTTGGTGACCAGAGGTGACTTGTCTTACTTGATTAAAGCTTAATGAATTAAGCTTAATTGCTTAAGCTTTAGAGGGGGGGCTTAAAAAAAAAAACGGCGCAGTCGTGGGGGGGGGGCATTTTTTTCGCCACGCGAGATTTTTGGGCATCCTTCAATACCTCACAAATCAATTGTTGAAGCTATTAAGCTTCTTTTAAAGCTTATAAACTTTAAGATTCAACTTTGGAAGAGATAAGATATGGAGTTTCTCACTGTTTGCCCACGACTTGTTGATAGAGATGAAGGAGTGGTCCTCCGCCTGTACAGCCTAGTCTTTCGTGATCTGATGACGGAAACAGGGGTTCTTGATCGCCAGAAGTCTGCCTGTATTGACGGTTCGCGACGAGATTGACCGTAGAGCCCGATCGTTCCAGGAGCTCCGCCTTCGCACGAGATGGGTAGCGATTGGAAGCTCTTGATCTTAGCTTCGCTCTGATACCACTGGTGCGCAGATCGGTCGATGTATGCTCACGTAGTGAATCCCGGAAGGTCCCCAAGAACAATGAACTCTACCTTTTTGCACAAATTACAATGTAAAAAGCATGAACGACAAGAGCAAGAGACCAATTGGGTTCAATCTCCCCCCATGCCTTGTGTGAGCGCTTCACAAAGCATGTATTTTATGTATATTTCTTCTTCATGCTCAATAATAGCCCAATTTACAAAAATATATCAAGCTTTTAGCTTTTGAGTTTACTTTTACAAAAATAGGAATAAAGCTAATGGACGGTGCCCAAAGAGTCTGGCACGCCCAACACAATGTCCAAATAGAAATAACATATCTGTGCGTATAGGTGCATACAAAATAATAATAAATAATCTATGCCTCAATAAACATGACAAAATATAGGCGTGGCGCCTATCAAAATATAATCCATAAATCGAATACTCGCTAGACTCCAATGCTTTCCTCCGCCACTGCTGCTATCTCTACACATCAACTGAAGCATTCACAATTGTTAGTAAAATAATACAATTAAACCGACAAAAGTGAATACCTAGCAGTCTTCAGCTACATAAATAAATCAACTGGTTAGAAATAAATCCTAACCTTAATTTATTACGAGTGCGCACTCTAAACTCATAAACGTTTATTAATTTAATATGCATTTTGCGGAATCACCCGCTATGGAATCACCCATGTACACACTAAATTAATGAAATGCCCGAAAAGGACAGACGTCCCCATCAACTTCTCGCACAAAGAATCCATTTTATGTATGAGCCCCGGTCATCAAAGTTTACGGAATCCACCGTAAAACCTCACGGAATCCACCGTGGCACGGAATCCACCGTGAAATATGCCTCTTGGCATCACCAGAACTCTAATTTTAACCATTTTTTGGCCACTCGAAAGACCAGCTAGGGCCTATAGTTAGTATCTAGCAACCCAAGTAAGAATCAAGATCAGTAGATGAGACCATAGAACTATTTGTGCTCAAAACTTTGACCTAAGAGTCCAGGAGCAAATGAAATAACTGACCACCAGCCACTTACCCCTAGTGGAGATCTAAGCTGACCATCTAGGTTGAATACCCATCATCAGACCATCTATCATAACCCATGAAGGACCTAAAATCAACTGCTAGGAGTATTCACAATCCATTCAAAAAAGTTGCAATGGCATAAGAATGAGTGGATGTGATCGACTTCATCAGAGGTTACACTCTCCATTTTGTAGGCACTTAAGCACATGTGAAAGCTGGAAAGCCTGATTTTGCACAACTCATATCGAGTCACACCACTCTAGTATATAAGTATTTGGATTAACAAGGAACACACTAAAGGGGAGTAAGCTAGAATGAACCCACCAATAGGAGTGCAACCCTTGGAACCAAATGAGGGATCCAATATGCTAATAACAAACATCTAGGGAAGAAAGGACCATTTGACCCCACTGAGGGAAGGGAGGACTAGCTAAGATTAGAGACATCTTTAGCTGACCTGGTCAACCTCATAGAAGTAATAGTGGATTAGGAGACAACCACCATGGTAGGTACCAACTCGAATGAGAATGACCTCGACCTTGACCTTAACATAGCAGTGTACATGGATGACATCGGGCAACTCATCACTCAATATGACTAGTATACAAGCATAACACATCAAGGAAGACCTACAACTATTAATATCTTAGCCAACATTGAGGAGGAGAGGAGGCTATTACGGATCCCACAATAGTGCATAGCAAGCTATAGCCAAGAGCAAATGGCTCAAAGGTTGCACTAGGAGAGAGAGCTCAATGAGGTTCATAGGATCCTAGCCATCTTAGATAGAAACGAAACAAGAGGCAATGCCAATAGAGAGAGAGCCTTAGAAGCCAACCTTACACTAAGTGAGCTACTCACAAAATGATTTCTAGACAATACCAGCACCAAGCAAAGTAGGGTAGCCTTGATGGCATCATTGCTAACTGCGGGTTGGGATTCACCTCGAATACCAAGATCCAAACAAAGATATCCATAGTTGCAAAGCAAATCAATAAATAGCAAGCAAGCAATGATTGTTAACTGCAGCACAATAAAAAGTGGAAAAAGTAAAAAAGTGTAGTAGGAAGGGAAATGGCCAAAAGTGCAAGGGCAGTCTCAAAAGCTAAGGCAAAGGCAAAAGTGGACTTTTAAATGCGAGGTATCCCCAAAAATTCTTGTAAAAGATTGCCAGGCTCCCTCTTGTGCAAATTGTAAAGGTAGATGGGTGGTAGAAAAGAAGCTAGAAAGATAGGAGGACAATGGGAAAAATGGTCTAGGCCATGACCATATAAAAATGGGGATAAGGGGATGAACGCCCAAAAGGGATTTAGGGTTTTGTATATAAAGTTGAAAAGTGAATGAGGAGCTCAATCTTTGGTGTGTGGAAAAGTGGACTCATCTTCTTCTGTCCTTGCTTTCTTGTGTGTGCTTGAGAGAGAGTGTGTGTGAGAGTGCATGTGTGAGGGTGAGGGATCAAGGAGAAAAAGCTATCCATCATCTCCTCTCTTCTCTTCTCTTGTCTCGCACGTGGCTATGGAGGATGGAGCTTTAAGATGGAGACTTGAGTTTGCATCACATATTGTGGAGCTACGGGTGTGCTTGAGGGAGGAGGCAACTTGTTTGTGCATCAAGGTAAGCTCACTACATCCCGGTAGGATTGAAGGTGCATCAGCTAGGTGAGAGATAGCCATAGGTGTGCGCTTGAAATGTTTGAACAATAAGCGGTCAGTGGGTCTTAGTGGTAGAGCATGAGCTCGCCACTACACTTTGGTTTTGTTTTCGGGATGACAATGGATTATTCAAGTTTGAGCACTTGCGCACCTCAAATCGAGTGACGAAGTAAGGGTTTCATCCCCGAACCAAAGCTTGAGATAGGTAGGATGTTTTGGGTTTTTAATCTCTACAGAGCAAGTAAGCATTTTGGCTTTTTTATGATTAGGCAAGTAGGAGGAATCATTTCAGTATTTTTCTTTTGATTTTTATTGCATTTAGAGTAGGTTAGGACCAAGAAATTGAAGGAAAAATATTTAGGGTTTTTGTTGTTAAACATGCCCAAACAGGACACAAACAAGGATAAAAATGGAAAAAAAAACTGCTTGGAGATGTTAGAAATACATGGGAAGTGATCAGGTAGATTAAGGCTGAGCCTAGTATGGGTTTAAGACCTTGAAGGCAAAGGGACACCTCATTTTTAGGTTCTATAGTAGGGGGAGAGAGAGAGAGAGAGAGAGAGAGAGCTTGTGCATGACTTGGTGCTTTTGGCAAATCGATCAAAGGCTAGAGGGGTTTTTCACTTAGATCAGGTGTGTAGAAACCTTTTTGTGCATCTAACCTTGGATCATGAAGAATCTTGCTTGCAGACATGGCCAAAAATCATTGGCAGGCACGACACGATTTTCATTGTCGTTGTTCACGTGCGATAGAACCAGATGCGATCCATAGGCGTTCAATTCCCAAAATTGGATGCTCGGATGCCCTACATCCGTTCAATTCTGAGAATTAGGCGGCTGACACTCAGACTCCGATTGGACCCAGCAAATTGGACTTGAACACTTGAACACCCCAATAATTGGATCACTACCATGCCTCCGATCCTAAGGACACTCAAAGCTGACCTTGTCTGATTTTGAAAATCAGACTCTCGGACCACCATGTCCAATTTTGGAAATCAGACACACTCAAATTGGACCAACTAGACATGTCTAATCAGAGACACCCTGTTTGATTCCTAGAATTGGACATCCCATAATCGAACAATCCCAGAGCAAGTCGAATATCTAAAATTGGACACTTGTCAAATTGGATGTCTAATTCTTGAAATCAAACACTACAAAATCAAACTCTGTAGAATCAGACCAGATTTTAACATATCAAAATTGACAAATATAAAACATCCAAGATGACAGAGAGTACCACCCTAGATGTGCTATATTTGTTAATTTTGATATGTTAAAATCTTTCTGTGCCTACCCTACATATCAAAATTGACAAATATAGCTCTAGTAAGTGAAAATAGGACAATACCTGACGTAGAAAGGGAAAGAGCGTTGGAAGGCAATCTCATGTTGAGCGAGCTTCTTTTATGAAGCGACTGCTAGACAACTCATCAACAGAGCACAACACCACTGCTACAATGGAAGTCTTGTTACTTGCAGGATTAGGGGTTAGTCGGGGCTCTAAGAGCCAATCAAGAATCCCTGTCGTGGCTAAGCAACTAAACAAGTACCAGCCAAATGATGACCCATATAGTTTCATAGAGCAATTTGAACAAGTCTGCGCCAACAACCTCACCGATCTTACTTTGTGCTCACATAAGCTTTCAGTTTATGCTTAGGAGATAAGGCTAGGACCTGGTACACGAGTCTAGATGCTGCTTAGTGGACTAACTTCAACAACCTCAAGAGTCTCTTCATTAAGATATTCTTTGAGCCTAGGTACTCTGATAGCCTTCAAGTGCGGCTAATGAATGTCAAGTAGAAAGACAAGGAGGACATCATAGACTACGTCACCCATGTGCAGAGTCTCTTCAAGAGGATCCCAACTAGTGAGCGACCTATCAAAAGAGCACTCTCCACAATCTTCATCAATGGGATACGAAGTGAGGAACTCTACAAGGCATTGGTAGGGAATTCGAGCTTGCAATGAGATATGCTAGCTAGGGTCTTCTATGAGGAAATTAGAGTGGATGACCAACTCAAAAAGAGACGCTCCAAGAGCTCAACCTAAGAGGAGAAAAATGCTAGAAAATCTGAGAGAGTTTCAATGTCAAATGAAAGATTAGGCCCAAGCACTCATGATAAAGGAAAGAGTAAGGATGCAAGTTAGGAGCTAGCAGAGATGAAGACGAAGCTAGCCAAATTACAAGAAATGATAAGATGACTAGCACACCCTCACATCCAACCTTGCACTAATTGCGGTAAGTTTGGTCATGATGTCATGCATTGCTAACTACTGAGGAGACTTTTGTACTCCCAACCATATGGATAGCCTTACCTAGCGAATAGGCCACAAAACTTCTTTGGGAGGGGAGCCCTATTGGCTCTCTCCGTACCTAATGACGCCAAACTAGTCATTCCTAGGATGATGGCAATAAACCCCACAGGCATATCTAGACCATCTAGACCCTACATAACTCATCCACCGAGTGACGTTCCAGTTCATATGTGGAGGAGCCGAATGATGAAGAGCCTTACATACACTCCTATGTATCATATGACAAAGAGGGCAATGCAATCCTTATGGATTATCAACCTGTACCGGTGATGGCCTTAGGTAGAAGTAGAGGCAAAGGCCTTGGACGGTAAACCTAAGAATCAGAACTTGTGGACACCTAGGATACATCTCCTCACATTGTCCCAAACAAGAGCAGACTAATCAAGAAAAGGCCGATCTTAGATGCCTAGAATGTGGAATCACTCACCTATTTACCAAATGCCCTAGACAAAGGCCATCCTCTACTATAGAAAATGAGCTATCTGTACCATTGGGGCTGTTTGGAGTCAATACACCTAACGGAGGGGACACACCCATCCCATTGCATGCCATGACCCAAGCGCAAACAAAGCAGGCTGACACATCACTACCTAGACGCAACAACTTAGATGCAGCCTCAATTGGAAAGAAAAGCCATAGGCAAAGGATAAAGAAAGTTAACGCTAATGTCATGCTAAAAACTGAGAGTGGCATGACATTACCTGCCAGATAAAAGGTGACAAACATAGAAGTAGAAACGCCAGCTCCAAAGGTAGCCAAGAAGGGGAGTGCAAAGGTCAAGGAGTACCCCAACCCAAAGCGCTAACTTGAGGCAATCTAAAAGGCCAAGGAGTGGGTGAAAGAAGCCCAGGAGCACCTAAAGGATTTTGAGCCCATATTGGAAGATGAGATCAATGATCTCTCAAGTATAAGCACACCAACCTCGCCTCCACAACCAAAGTCGAGGGACATGATCGTACCACAAGCAGTGCCGCTTAAATAGAGCCTACACACTATGCGCCAGCAAACCAGTCATGGCCGAATGCTGGAGTAGATGAAGAGCCTACACACTATGCGCCAGCAAACTAGTCATGGCCATTGGCCAAGGAACGCTGGAGTAGAAGAAGAGCGAGTAGCTAGCAATCTTCTTACAATTCTAGTGACTACCCCAGTGACTCTAAGCTTAGGAGATCTACTTAGGTAGTGTCTAACATTGTGGTAAGAACTGAAGCAATAGGTTGAAGGACCAATGGAATAAGCGGTAGCTAACCTACATGATCATGACACGGTAACTCAAATGTAATGGAGGGGAAATAAATTAGGTCAACTTGACCTAAGTATAAAAGGTGTAAGGGACAATGCATAGGTACCATTTTATGAATATACATCTGTCCTTTCACCCTCTTCACCTTCTTCCCTGTCCTTCCATGGCTGCCAGTCATTTCTCTCTCCTCTTCTTGCCTTTCTCTCTCTACTCCTAGTCTTTCTCTCTCCTCATCACCCTCTTTCTCTCTCTTTCTCTCTCCTCTCTACAGTCTCTCCCTTCTCTCCTTCTCTCTCCTAGGTCTCCTTCATTACAGTTGGTATCAAAGCTTAGTTTTTAGATCCTTTCTTTTCTCTCTCCTCATTTTCAAAACTAGTCTCCTTTTAGTTAGAAACCCTAGTTACTCAGACACACATGTACACAGGGAGTACTATAGGCAGAGATGGCAGCCTTTCTTGGAGTCTTAAATGGAGCATGGACCAAAAATGGAGGCAGAAAGACAAAAATGGCAGGTCGTTTTTCAACATTGAGGTAAAAAAACTCTAGGGTTTAGTGGAGGAGGACACTACAGCACTTAGAGGGAGCACTGGAGTGACCAGTGTGCATTCCCAAGAAGAAGACAGGCAGCATTGAAGACTTTTCAGAAGAAACTAAAGGCAAAAATGGAGAAAGGTACACCACAGAAAATGAAAGAGTTTACACACTTGTTTCACTATACGACCACAGCAAAAAGCTTTACTGCGTCTGTCTACAGCTTTTCCCTCTTTTCCACTTCCTTCTTCCTTCCTTCACACACACTCTCTCCCCCCTTCTGACTAAAGTCCGAAGCTTCCTGGCTATGGCGGAATGCGAGGTCTCCTGATCCCCCCTGCTGGCCATGGCAACGGCCTTGCTGCCTTGATTAACCCTAGCAGGTAGCCATTTCCCTCGCCATTCTCAAAGCACAATGCGTCCCTCCCCCATTCTCACCGTCGTCCATCATCCTCCACATTCTGTTCTCCCTTTGCTTCCTCTGCTCCCTTGCCCATGGCCCAGGCTCCATGTTGTTGAGATATCGAGCTCCACTTGTGATACGCCAGGGTGACCGTTGTGTATTTATGTCACCGACTTGTCAGACGCGGTTGGTACACCGCCCATGAATAATAGCTACATGATAGCTATCCTTATCTACTCTAGTTCGTGGCTCAGTTAGTATGCCACCTTAGTTAGTTGAGTTTGGTTTGAGACCCATATATAGGGTTCTTCTATTTCTTTGTACTTGAGTTCTTTTGGCTTACAACAACCAAGAAGAGGAAAACTGTTTTTAGCCTCCACCCTTGTGTGTATTCCCCCATTGTGCAAGCAAGAAAGCTTCAAGTGAGACTCCTTCCTTCTCTCCCACAATCTTGACATGGTATCAGAGCCTTGTTCGTGGTAAGGAGCTCAAGAAAGCAAGCCAAGCTCGCGGCGTTCTAGTAAGAGGAGCAGTGTTGCTTTCATTTTCTGTTTTGGGAGCAGATCTCTGCAGGTAGCACAGCCGGAAAGTGCAGGAGTGCATTGTCTCAGGTTGAGACGCCCTTCGCGGTGAAGCAAGAGAGCAGTATATGCTGCGGGATAGGGCTTTAGGCCTTGGTGACCTTGTTTTTTTGATTTGAGGCCATTTCGGGGCCTGTTTTGGAGGCGGAAGTTTTCTGCACGCACTCAGGAAAAGGCCCAGTTTTATGCTGTGCAGCCACTGTTCTACAGGTCGGTGAATAGTTACTGTAAAAATTGCATTGTATGCTTGTGCGCAGAGACATTGGGAGTTACAGAATCATCCCTGTTGCCTGTTGATGCAAAATCATCACTAGGAAGTGACTGTGTGGTCAAATACCACTTTCGCCAGTTTTGCAGATTTTCCCTTGTGAATGTGAAGCTGTGATTTTTGCAGTGACAGAATTTTTTGCAGTCTTCTGTAATGGCATCTGATTCTCTTTCACAGTTTGTCACTGAAAAGTTTGACAAGAACAACTTCCAAGCATGGAACTTTAAAATGATGAATTTCCTTATGGGAAAAGGATATTGGGAATTTGTTTTAGGAAATGAAGAAGAACCAGTTCTTCCTGATGTTCCCAATCAACAGCAAATGCAGGCATTCAAAACATGGCATGAGAGAGCCAGGAAAGTTATGTATTGGCTGTCTATCAATATTTCAGACTCTATGATTGTGCATATTTAGGATGCAAGTACGCCAAAGGAGGCATGGGATACTTTGTCAAAAATGTATAGCACAAATACGCAAGCCAGGAAAATTCAGCTCAAGCAAGAGTTGCATAATGTGCAAAGAGAAAGTATGAGCATCAACGACTACCACATGAAGGTGAAGAAGATTGCAGATGCACTTGCTTCCATTGGGTCGCCAATGGAAGATGATGATTTAGTTTCCGTGACCTTGAATAGTCTAGGAAAGGATTATGCACAGTTCCAAACATCCATTTCCGTCCGTGAAAGATTTCTTGATTTTGAGGAGTTGATTGCTCTTCTAATTTCTGAGGAGCAGAGAAATGGTGGTGCATCTTCTTCAGGAGGAACTTCAAAAGAAGCTGTCTTCTACTCAAATGCTGGAAGAGGTAGAGGCAGAGGTAGAGGAGGCCGATTTGGAGGCCGTGGCAGAAATCAGAATATGCAGCAAACTCAAGAAAACCAGTCCTATGGAGGAGGACATGGTAACTCTAGAGGCAGGGGGAGCCAAAGAGGTCATGGTGGATGGCAAAGAGGCCAAAATGCAAACAATAATGTTGAATGCTACTACTGTGGTAAAATGGGTCATATGGCTAAAGACTGCTATAAAAAGCAGAATGACATCATGAATGGAAAACTGCAACAAGAGAATTATGCATCTTCTAGTAGACAGGGTGATGACAGAAATGAGCACTTGTTTATGGTGCAGCACATGAACAATTCTGTGATAAGTGCAGAAGAAAGCAATGATGTATGGTATGTTGACTCAGGTGCATCAAACCACATGGCAGGTCATGCAGAATGGATGGAGGATGCAAGAAAAATGGAAAAACCAGGATTTGTGGAGACTGGTGATGATACTGCACATCCTATTGTGCAGATTGGAAAAATTCCCTTGTCTATGCAGGATGGGAAAAAGAAATACCTGTCCGATGTATTTCATGTCCTGAATATCACCAAGAATCTGGTTTCTGTTGGTCAAATGGTTGAGCAGGGCTTGCAGGTCAGATTTAATCCTGATGGATGCTTTGTTGAGGATATGAAAAATAAAGGTCGCTTGATAGCAAAAGGAAAGAAGAAGGGCAGAATGTTTACGTTGGATGCAGACATGCCTGAATTGAGTGCAACAATGTTTGCACATGGGACCGGTGTAGTTGCAGATATTGATATCTGGCATAAACGCATTGGTCATGTTAATGTACAGTGACTTAAATCAATGCAGGCCCAAAATATTGTTGCAGGTTTGCCAAAATTCAAGGTTGTAGAAATGCATAAGGTATGTGAAGCCTGTCAGTTTGGAAAACAGGCAAGGAAACCATTTCCTAGACATGTTCAAGAGAGTAAGAAGCCATTGGAATTAATCCACTCTGATGTGTGGACAACTAAAGCTGCATCTCTTGGAGGCTGTCATTATTTTGTCAGTTTTATTGATGACTATAGCAGAAAAGTTTGGGTGTATTTTATGAAAAAGAAAAGTGAAGTTTTTGGGCATTTCAAAACTCTTAAAGCTATGGTTGAAAAAGAAACAGGCCTGCAGATAAAATGCCTAAGGTCAGATGGAGGGGGAGAGTACCTCTCAAATGAGTTTGCAAGGTTCTTGTAGGAGCATGGCATAAAGAAGCAATATTCATGCAGTCATACCCCACAACAAAATGGAATTGCAGAAAGGAAAAACATGCATATTGGAGAGGTATCTCGTGCCATGCTCAATGAAAAAGACTTGCCATATTTTTATTAGGCTGAAGCAATTGCTACAGCAGTCTACATAATGAACAGGACTCCCACTGCAGCAATACATGGAATGACTCCAGAGGAGAGGTATACTGGTAGGAAACCAGATATTTCTCATTTGAAAATTTTTGGTTGCATTGCCTATGTACATGTGCCAGATGAGTTGAGATCCAAGTTGGATCCAAAAGCTGAGAAGTGTATCTTTATTGGTTACTCTCTGCAGCAAAAAGGGTATAGATGCTATAACCTTCTACTCATAAGTTTACAGTGAGCAGAGATGTTGTTTTTGATGAGATGAGTAGCTGGTATAAACCAGTAAATGTGATTGATGATGTAGATGGACAAAATGGTAATGCTGCACAGAATTCACAGCAGCAGTCACAAAATATTAGTGGACATGGAGCGTCCTCTAGCAGTGGTTCACATTCTTCGCCATGGACAGGCAGATTGAGATCAGGAGAATCTTCTCAAAGTAATGCACATAGTGGTATGCAGGTATCACGAAAAGGAAAAGAGAAGATTGATCAGCCCATGTTTGATGTGAATGCAGGTCACTCTTATGTGGATGGTGAATCCAGTGGCTCAGAACAGAGCATTGATGATGAGTTGGGTATTCCTTCTATTGTTACACCTGGAGTAAGGAAGACCAGGGATGTTTTGAGAGCACCTGGGAGTGAACCTACTTTGTGCAGGTCTACGAGAGCTAGGTATCCTATGGATAGGCTGAAATATGATGGATTTACAACCATTCACTATGCATACATGGTCAAAGTGATACAGGAACCAGAACCCACTTCTTTTGAGGAAGCCATGGGAAAAGAAAAATGGGAGAAAGCCATGGATGAAGAAATGGATGCCTTGGAAGCAAATGCTACATGGGAATTGGTACCTTTGCCTAAAGGTAAAAATGCAATTGGCTGTAAGTGGGTTTATAAGGTGAAGCACAATGCAGATGGTTCTGTGAACAGATACAAGGCAAGATTAGTAGTCAAGGGGTATGGACAAACATATGGCATTGACTATGAAGAAACATTCAGTCCGGTTGCAAGGATGGCAACCGTAAGAGCAGTCATTGCTATTGCTGCATCAAAGGGATGGTCTTTACATCAGATGGATGTAAAGAATGCCTTCTTGCATGGTGATTTGCAAGAAGAGGTCTATATGGAGTAGCCACCAGGTTATGTGCATGCTATTCATCCTGAGTTTGTTTGCAGGTTGAAGAAAGCCTTGTATGGCTTGAAGCAAGCACCTAGAGCATGGTCTGACAAGATAAGACAGTATCTTGTCACTATTGGCTTTCAGATTTCCAAGGCAGATTTCTCACTTTATGTGAGAAAAACAGAAAAAAGTATTATGCTACTTGTCATTTATGTTGATGATTTGATTATGACAGGTGACAGTGATGAAGATATCCTTCATGTGAAAATGCTATTGAAGCTGAAGTTTGAGATGAAGGATTTGGGAGAGCTGCGTTATTTCTTGGGCATTGAGGTGATTAGATCACCAAGTGGGATACAGCTCTTGCAGAGGCAGTATGGATTGGACATGCTGTCCAAATATGGGATGAGAGGCTGTAAGCCTATTTCAGTTCCTTTGGAGCAGAATGTGAAGCTGAGCACAGATGCAGGTGAGCTTCTAGAAGACCCTACTATGTACAGACACATAGTAGGAAGTTTGATTTATATGACTATTACCAGGCCAGATTTGAGCTATGCTGTTGGATTGGTAAGTCAGTTTATGCAGGCTCCAAGGAAACCACATTTGGATGCGGCTAGACGCATACTCAGGTATGTGAAGTCCACATTGCAGTATGGACTATTTTATGAGACTGGGGTTCAGATACAGCTGCATGGATATACTGATGCTGATTGGGCTGGTAGTATTTCTGATAGAAGATCTACCAGTGGATATGTGTTCTCTTTTGGGAGTGCTGCGGTCACTTGGAGCAGCAAGAAACAACCTACATCTGCCTTGTCGAGCACAGAGGCCGAGTACAGGGGTGCAGCAATGGCTGCATGTGAGGTAGCTTGGTTGCATAAGCTACTTTATGATATGCATCAGTCTATAGATGGGCCAGTTGTCATTTATTGTGACAACATGAGTAGTATACACTTGGCAAATAACCCAGTCTATCATGCTAGAACAAAGCACATTGAGGTGCATTATCACTATGTGCGAGAGAGGGTTTTACTAGGTCTTATTGATCTAGTTTATGTCAGCACAGAGGATCAGGTAGCTGACATATTCACGAAGGCATTGGGCGCAGAGAAGCTGCGCAAGTTTAGAGACCTGCTTGGTGTGCAGGAATTGGGATTGAGCTCGAGGGGGAGTGTTGAGATATCGAGCTCCACTCGTGATACGCCAGGGTGACCGTTGTGTATTTATGTCACCGACTTGTCAGACGCGGTTGGTACACCGCCCATGAATAATAGCTACATGATAGCTATCCTTATCTACTCTAATTCGTGGCTCAATTAGTATGCCACCTTAGTTAGTTGAGTTTGGTTTGAGACCCATATATAGGGTTCTTCTATTTCTTTGTACTTGAGTTCTTTTGGCTTACAACAACCAAGAAGAGGAAAACTGTTTTCAACCTCCACCCTTGTGTGTATTCCCCCATTGTACAAGCAAGAAAGCTTCAAGTGAGACTCCTTCCTTCTCTCCCACAATCTTGACACATGTCCACCCTCGCCGTCAGCTCCTCCACCGATGGACGTGCTTATGTGTGTGGCATATTGCAGGGACCTTTGCAGGGCATTCAATTTTGGAACTCCATGGAAAATTCCTTAGCATGTGCCTCCCCTATTGTGTCTCCATTCTCAGGCATCACCGACGGCCGAGGCTTTCTCTGTGGAATACGGGACGACACCCTCTAGCCACTTTGCTGGGATTCCAGCAACATCTCCTTGCCCAAGCGCCTCAAGAATGATGCCTTCTCAGACATCATGGCTAGGGACTCTCATGTCTACACTTTACTAGCCAATGGCACAAATGGAGCTGTGGCATCATGCTGGAGGAATCACACTATCAGTGCAGGTGTCCCACCTTCTCAACCTTTCCTCACGTTGTCAAGCGGAGCCAATTTTGTGTGCGGTTTGAAGGCTTTTGACATGTTGGTGAAATGCTAGGGATTGTCAGCATCATTTAGCATCCCAAACGCATCTTTCATCTCCATCTATGTAGGAACACACCATGCTTGTGGCTTAACAGTAGCTTTCAATGTCCAGTGCTGGGGAGATGACACATCCTATCAAAGTACACCTCCAGATGGGAGGCAGTTTTTATCTCTTGCGTTGGGTAAGTCCGATAGTTGCAGTATCGATGCCTTTTTGCACACTGTAGTTTGCTGGGGAGATGGCTCATTAAATCAGACCACTACACCAGCTGGCCTCATGTTCCACACCATAGTTGCTGCTGACTCTTTTACATGTGGGCTATTGTATCCCAATTTTTATGTCTTCTGTTGGGGTTCTCTGTTTGGGTCTGGAAAGGTTGTGCCATTGGGTCTGAGCGTTCCGAGCACATGTTGCTCTACAGTTTGCAACAATGGAAGCTTCCAGGTTCAAGGCAACATTTGTACTTCTTCTCAATAGCATTCAAGGCCTATAGGCAGCAGCGTTCACTCTTTGTAGTCAGTTCATCAGATGATGAGAGTGATAATTCAAATATTGAGCTTGATTTAGTAGAGCATTGCGCCTCCATGCTTGCATCCAAAGTCAAGACCCCTCGAGGCTTGATTCAGCAGAGCTTTGCGCCTCCATGCCTACATCCACAGTCAAGACCCCTCCATGCCTGCATCCACAATCAAGACCCCTCGAGGCTTGCATTTCCTCCTATCCTTGATAAAATTACATGGAGCGGCAAAGCATTGACCATTGATTGGTAGCGGAGCTCTCATTCCTCGTTTGATAAAATCTAGAGACTATGTGGGCTGCATGGGAGGGGCTGGATGCTTATCAACAGTGGGAGTGACACTCTCCACAGTTGGAGGAGTTAAAGCATCCTCCTCTAAAGTTATATCTGGTAATACGCATTTACATGGAGAAGCAACCAGCAATTGACAAGGAAGCTCACCCATTGTAGCCAGTGCCTGATGCACTCAATGTGAGTGACACCAGTAGCAAAGTATGTGCGTGTTGTCAAAGAGTTTACCATTCATAATATAAATCATGGGATTCTTATGAACACAAAAGAGCTTCACTGGAAGTTCTATGAGGAATTTGCATACAAAATTCAAACATTGTTATCCAATAACCACCTTAGTTATACAAGTTCTTTTGTATTTAGCATATAATTTTCAGTTATACCATGTATATTTATGAAAAATAAGTCTATGGGAACCTTCAACTTGGTCAACTAGAAGTAATTGACAGTCTGCAGGATAAATCACATTGATTTAGGTGCAAAAATATGGTTAGAACCCAAGAAAAATGCCAAAAGTCCACTAGGCCCACATGGGACCTGGAGTAAAAGACTTAAGTGACCACCCAGCAAGTGACCTGGGTAGGTCAAAAAGTGACTAGGGACTGAGCAGGGAGCAGCCCGCATTTTTCGGCACAAAATGTGGGCTGCACAGTCTGAAGCAAACTGGAGAGAGCTGGAGCTATGGTGCATGATTTGGAGCATGCAAACTGAAGATCAACAGGCCCAACTACTGAAGATGTAAACTTGGTGAGAGCTCCACTTCTCTACCTCTTTGGGTCTGATGAAAATGCATGCTGAAACAGTCTATAAAAGAGGGAAATCTGAGAGAAAAGTATTCAGCCTGCTCTTATGCACGACTTCTCTCATTTTGTCTACCATATTCTTGGTCCAATGAAGCCCGACTTGTAGCCAAGTACTTGAGTGACTTTGGGGCAAGCAAAGGGTGAGGATATTGAAGGCATACGGGCTATTATGGGCTGAAATAACCAGTCATGAATAGGGTAGGCCACTGTTATGGTCCATTTTTATGAGCAAACATGGGATTTATGTGGTTGTAATGGATGGAGATGACCTCTTTTCATCAGGACATTGTTCATCAATGATCACAAGTGCTTCTTCTTGAGTTTATGTACTCATTTTGAACTTGTTTATGGGCTGGAATTTTCTGTTTAAAATAGGGCTGAAGCTAAAAATATGCTTCCTCAATTCATTTCATGTATTTTTGGCCCAAATCTTGAATGCATTTGAATCTATCAACAAAATACTTGTTCCAAAGGGTTGAAATCCATCTATGTACTTGAAATAAATGCCATTAGATCTTACATTTGATATTCATAATTGAATTGAGAATCTGAAAATATCCTTTTTGATATGATGTATGTATCCAGAAGCATTTGATGTAATCAAGATAGACTTATTTCTTCCGTTCATGTATGCCAAGTACATAGTGAAAAAGTTTGAACTCTTCTTCCGTACCTAAATCATTTCTAAATCCCGGATCTTATTAAACCCCAATCTATTTCCCCTTCCTGAACCTTGAATCCTAAACTCCTCTTCTGCACTAAAGCCCCGGTGGTAGACCTTCAACCCTTAACGCGACAACAGAGCTCCTTTGGCATTCTTGTCTGATCCCTTGAGGACATTGCAGAGGGACTCCCTAATGTGAGAAATCTTATCTTGATCCTGAATCGGGCCACCTGTGGCCTCATCTATTACTAAGAGGAGGCAGGCAACTCGTTTATTATGTGTCCACAACTTAGCAGCCACAACATTGCACCGCATCTCAGCCAAAAGGGCAATGATCTCTGACATAAGGCCAACCCTCCTGTAACAAAGAACCTAGACCCTCAAGAATGTGAAGGCATGCCTTGCGACTAGCATAGTGTGCCCCATCTTGCTCCATGGCGACTGCATGGAATGTCAACAATGGCAACAATGAGCAGCAGAGGATGGTGTATACTAGAATGTACGGGGCAGATGAATCTAGTGCAAGGGGCTCCCATATGAGGGCAGATAATTACGGTGCTATGAGCCATTCTGTTAATCCTGGTATGGAAGTGGTCAGATTAGATATAGGGGGCTCTTCAGGGCGATATATGGCTGAGTCTGCTGCCTCTCCAGTTGTTAGAAGTCAGCCTCGCAACCAACTTTCAAATGCACAGGGGTTTGGAGGCCTTGCGACCAACCTTTCAATGGCTAGAACAGAGGTAGGTGGTTCGTTAGGGCAGTTTATTGGTGACGTTCCTGGTTCTTCAGTTGTTAGGACAGAGTCTCAAAACCAGCCTTTTAATGTACAGGGTTCATCTGGTCATGTGCAAAGCAACCAGTTCAAATTTTCGCATCCAATGTCAATGGGAACTAATATGTTTCTGCATCATCCTAATTTAAATAATGCTGGAGGCTTTGATAGCCAGTCACAAAGTCAAAACAGTAGATTCCACATTCCAAATATGACTGGAGTTCCATAGAATGATGAAATACAGTTACCTTGGAAAGGACCAAGACCAAGAACATTTGGACAACCATTAGGAGGACCTCAAAGGCCAATTGGACCTAATGACCTTCAGTTGCTTCAGCAGCAGTCAATGCAATCACAACAACTTCATGAGGTGCAAAGGCAACTTGTAGCTCAACAGCTTAAACAACAATTAGAACATTACAAACAACATCAGTTGCATCAAGAGTTCCCTCGTACCTCATATTCAACTCTTCTGCATGGACCTGACACACCACCTTCTCAACCTGAACCAACTGGGGGTTTGCCAAGTGTGAGCTAGAAATTGAAACTGCACCTTTGTTGTCATCAAATAATTCCAGTGCAAGATTTATAGTGTATCTTATTATCATGGGTCCCCAACTAATGGTGCCATGGGACAAGATCCTAATCTAGCTTTGCAGTTGATATCTTCTAAGGTTCTGCAAGTGGACCATTCTCCTTATGTAGGCAATAGGGATGGAGCTCTACTTGCTGCTTCCTTTCATCAGGAAAAACAAAATATTGAACCAGAGCAATATAATGGAGGTCCAAGTGTGCCATTAGACCAACATATGGGGAAGTCCATGCATCTTGGGCATCATGCTTATGGGCAACAATATGACCAAGGTTTTGGTAGTAGGCAACAGCAAATAGATGTATTTGGGCAGCAGCATGAACATTTTTGTGACATGCATTCTCATAGAGATTATGGACATCATGACCTAGCCGTGGGATCAGTGATCAAAGGCAGCATGCTTATGATGGTTATGCGTGTGATGCGCAGTAGGGCTACTATCACCACATGCAGTATGGACAACATGAGTATCATTATGAGCAGCAACCACATTGCTACGACCATCCATATGGATAGCATGAGCATTACGGTCGTGAGCATGGACATCCATCTGTTGTATACGAGCATCATGCTTATGTACGTGAGCAGCAAACATCAGTGGAAGAAAATGCATATGCTCAATCACATTGTCCCTCTGATGCACAGTAGGGCTATTATCGCCATATGCAGTATGGACAGCATGAATATAATTATGAGCAGCAACCACATTGGTATGACTATCCATATGGACAGAATGAGCATTATGGTTATGAGCATGGACAGTCATCTGTTGTACATGAGCAGCAAGATGACTATGAGCAGCATGTCAGAACTATTACTGAGCTGATCGATGGTGATAAGCATGTGTGTAAATTGCTATCTAAGGATAAACGCATTGGACACCTTACTAGTGATACGATACGGGGATTGCATGATGTGGGCTTATGCTATCGATGTGCTAAGCCAATATTTTGTAATCAAAGCCACATGCAGGGCAAAGACTGCCAAAATACTTTTGGTATTAGAGTATTATGATGCAAAGGATGGAGAAGATCTTGTTGAAGACCATTTTGGTATGGGTCCACAACAAGAACTTCAGCTCAAGAAAGAAGATCATGGGTAGCACGTGGATTTGGATGATCATGACCCCATGCGGGAGCCCCTTCAGTCCACAGACCTGTAGTTTAAATGCTTGGACATAACTAAGAATGTAGGGTCCATGAACATGCAGCACTTAGGGGCTGATGCAGTCCATGCAATGGTGACTTCAGCCTTATATGCTTCAGTCATACAGAGCATGGTGATGCCTGAGAGGCTTATGGAAGAGCTAGAGAATACCACCATGTTGATCATGCTTACAGCTATACTTGACTTTGACCTTATGGAAGCTGATCCAATGCATGGCAACGATACCACTTTCCCTTTTGATCCGGGTGGCTACAGGCTGACCTTGACCCTTTGCATAGACTAGTACTACTCTTGAATATTAGGCAATCTTTTACTGGGTCTATGCCAAGAACCCCCCCAACTATCTTTTGCCACTTGTAATGTTGTACAGAGTAGTACTCTGCAGCCCACTACTTGGCTATACCAATAAGTCCGATCTTGTTTTTTAGGATAAAAACTTCATTTTGAGTGGGGATGGATTGTAATGTAGGGGAAATACTTAGGTCAAGTTGACCTAAGTATAAAAGGTGTAAGGGACACTGCATAGGTACCATTTTATGAATATGCATCTGTCCTTTCACCCTCTTCACCTTCTTCCCTGTCCTTCCATGGCTGCCAGCTATTTCTCTCTCCTCTTCTTGCCTTTCTCTCTCTACTCCTAGTATTTCTCTAAAGTTCAAAAAGTGAATGAGAGCTCATTCTTTGGTGTGTGGCGAAGTGGACTCTTCTTCTCTTCTCTTCTCTTGCTTGCTTGCTTGTGAGTGCTTGAGGGAGGAAGTGTGAGTGAGTGAGGGAGTGAGTGTGTGAGGGTGAGGGATCTTGGGGGTGAAGCACTCCTCCATCTCCTCTTTTCTTCTTCTCTTCTCCTCTCTTGTCTCACATGTGGCTATGGAGGATGGAGCTTGAGGATGCTTGAGCTTGCATCACGAATCATGAAGCTATCGGAGTGCTTGAGAGAGGAAGCAACTCAACTGGGTATCAAGGTAAGCTCACTACACTTGTAGAGAGGGATAGCACATCGGCTATGTGAGAGGTAGCCATTATTGCTCTCTTGAAATGCTTGAACAATAAGCAGTCTGTGGGTTTTGGCAGTTGAGATTGAGTTTACCTCTACAGCCACCATTACGAAGATTGAAGATGAGGATGGGGAAGACATAGCTCCAACTTACATGTGCATGACCATTATAGCCCAACAAACACAGGCCATTGATACATTGATTGATGAGGGCATTGAATTTAATATCTTGACTCACAAGCTTTGGAGTCAAATCAAAAACTATAGTTACAGTCCGCTAATGCCAAACTTAGCCCATTTGGGGGCCGATTGTGAGGTGTCTGCCAGTCTCAATCCACATCACACGTTTTAGTAGTCCATTATTAGGTTTTGAAAAAATTATGCCTCCCGGAACTCACTTGGAACATCACAGGATTCTTCACTATTAAGACTTCAAGCTTAGCTTTACTATCTTTAGGTTGTGTGTACCTGACACTTAGCTTGTCCAGCTGTACCACATGCAGACATTAAATAAGTTGGTGGTCTATACTTTGTGTGAATGGTCTTACATACCTTAGAATTTAGAGTGTTGTATTCGCCTTAGTTATATGAATTATGGAATATCAAGAAAATGGAGAGTGAGAGCATATGGCTCCTCTCAATTGCTCCAACACTATCTCTCTCTCTCTTCTAACATGGTATCAAATCCATCTTGGATGGGCTCTTTGGCGTAGGAGGTTGTGAGGAAGACTTGAAGAACTTGAAGGCGAGGGTATCTGAGAAGAGAAGCAACTGCCATTGCTCTTAAAAGGTAGGCATTGGTTCATTGTGGTTCTCATCTGTTCAAATGTTGGTCATGACTTGTTGGGGAGTCTTCTAAGGCTTATTTAAGCACCATAGTGCTGATCACAACCACCATATGCATCTGATTTGCGGAGAAGGTGCTTAGGATCTGTTCATGCCAGTTGCACCTGCTGGACAGATGTGAGTGTCGGTTGCAAAATCATCATGTGGAGCACTTCTCGAGTGGCATATAGCTTGAATGCACACCTTAGAAGGTAGTTGAAGGTTGTACTATGCTATTTCCTTTGTGGAAGCTCATCTATGAGCTATAACAGTGAATTGTAGACCTAAAAATTGTCTTGAATTGTTGTATATAGGGTACATACATCATACGCTTTACATTGGAAAGGTTTTGGAGCTCTTGGACATGCCTAGAAGACTTCCTTAGAGCATAGGTATGCTCAAGGACACATGTACATTGGTTTTCATGCTTATGAGCTGAAGTTTGTTGACAAAAATACTTAGATCTAGAAGTATCTAACATGCTAAAATCTATCCTGGAATTTTCGGTACTAATACAGGGCCCTGTTTGATCCATACATGCCTTGGAATGATGGATATGACTATCTAGAATGTTGGATGAATGTTTGGGAAATACCCATGTACACTTGGGCATGATTAAAAGAATTAAAATTTTAGTTTTAGAATGCATTTACAGATTAAAAAGATTACAGGTTGAAAACTATCATAAAATTGTGGATAGCAAACATGGTCTTTGTCTGAAGCACTACATGACATTGATTGGTCCCTATAAAATTTATGGTTTAGGATATGTATGGGAATGTTGAAGCATTAGGAAAAGAATCGAATGCTATTAGAAGATGTGGATCTAGAGCATGACACAAGCTATGGTGGATGAAAGATGAAGACCAAACTCATAATGACATGGACAAGTATAGACAAACTGTTACACAAGTGAATGAGGTTCCAAGATAGATTAGCTTGGACTCATAAACACAATCTTGTGTAGAATTGAAAATGACAAGACACTTAATTGAAAGTAAAAAGTATAATGGCATTGTATTCATTTCATAGTCAAGTACAATACTTTATAGACTTTGAGTTGTTCCACTCTCCTCACTGTGCATATGGGATTCAAGATAGCTCTTCTTGGAGCATACATCATTTTTCTATTTCTCAACAAATGCTACTAAAAATTGAAGTCTAGAGCTGAAAAAAATGCATTTAAAGTGTATTGGCTAGTTACAAGCAGAGAATGTAGTCCATGGCATTGCTTCTTGAAGACAGAGTGTCTATGGTTGTATGAATGGTCATTATTGACCTTGACACACTAAAGCAAATGTATGAACTGATTTCAAGACATTTTGGATCTAGATAAACCTTTCTTTGCTGAATATTTGTTAAATGAAATATGTGAACAAGAGTTTTGACACTTGTACTTACTGGTTATGCACTGATTTGTGCTCGTATGGTCATATTTGGATTGCTATATGTAGTAACAGATATCTATGAAGTTTTGGAGCATGTATGACATGTATACATATCATTTTTAGATGTGAATTAGATGTTGGTCAATTGACAGTTTACAAATTTTAAATGGTACGCATGTACTCTAACAGTAAGGTTGCATGAGAGAGAGTTAAAACACCTACATGGTTTATGTATTGAGTGATGTACCTACAGGTTATACCACATGTTGTGGATGGTTTTGAGATGTTAAGGGTCTAAAATAATAAGATTTTAGTAGTGAACTTGTTGCAGAAAACTATCATAAACAGTCAAAGACTACACTTAGTCAGTTAGACTTGTTGGCTCTTGCAGGTAGTCAAACATTGTTTGCAACATGGCAAATGCAGACATAACCAACAATATAATCCAGATAGTGGGGGAAAATCTTGATAGCAATAATTATGCCATATGGAAGTTCTGCATGGATAATTTCTTGATAAGAAAAGGATATTGGGACTTGGTGAAAGGTGTTGAAGCTAAACTTGAAATTCCAGATAGGAATCCTACAACTGATCAAAGATGAGTGCACTAAACTTGGTTGGAAATAGCTCATAGGGTGCTACACTGGTTATCTTTGTGTATCTTAGATGCTATGGTAATGCAGATCATGAACTGCAAGTCATCAGTAGATGCATTGAACATATTGATCAAGTACTATGGCACAACTACCAGTGCCAGGAAGATATAGTTGAAGTAGAAATTCAACAACATGGAGAGAAAAGGCATATCTATATAGGATTATGTCACAAAGATTAAGACTATTGCGGATCAGCTGGCATCCATTGGCACAAGGTTGAGGATGAAGACATGGTTGCAGTGAAATTAAATGGTTAGGGATCTGAATATAAGTCATTTGATACTTCCATCTCTGTGTGGGCTGAAATGTCAGATTTCAATGAGCTGGTTGCATTGCTTATTCATGAAGAGGTTAAGGCTACAGGTTCTAGCAACTCCAAGAATAAGGATGTTGTCTTTTATTTGAATCAACGTGGCCGTGGCAACTATGGTAGAGGTTATGGTTCTGGCATAGGAGGCCAGCACAATGTCTCAAATAGCAATAATAACCAGTAGGGTTCAGATGTAAGAGAAGGGGGAAATTTCAGAGGTAGGGGGAGATCTAGCCCTAGAGGCAAAGGCTCCTGGCAGCATCGCCCATTTGACAATGCTGATAAGGATAAGAATTGTCACTATTGTCAAAAGTATGGTCATATTGCCAAGGATTGTTGGAAGAAGCTGGGAAATCAAAGAGGCAAATAGCATGGACATTATGCGTCATCCAGTTCGACAAAAGATGCATTTGGGGATAGATTGTTTGCCATGACATATGTGAAAGACAAGGCTACTAAGAAGTTTCATGAGAATGCAATTTAGTACATTGATTTGGGGGCATTGAATCATATGACTCATCATGGTGACTGGTTTATTGACATGGTGCTTGAGAGAAATGGCTATGTATGCACAGGGGATGGCACGCAACATATCATAGAACATAAAGCAAAAGTACCTTTGGTAATGCATGATGGCAGGAAGAAGAGCTTACATGATGTATTGCATGTCCCATCAATTACTAAAAATCTATTGTCTATAGATAAGATGACTGAGAAGTATTTGTAGGTCCGATTTAACAAGCATGGATGCTTCATTGAGGAGTTTGGTAATGGTTGCAAATGGATTGCTTGCAGTCATAGGAATGGCAGGATGTTTACTCTTGATGCCACTTTGCCACAGTTGAAATTAGCAATTTTTGCCCATGGCTTTGGCATAGTTAGAGACTTGGAAATATGGCATAAGAGAGTGGGACATGTTAATCTTTAGCGGATGCAAATGATGCAGAAGAAACAGCTTGTGACAAGTTTACCCAAGTTTCACTATACAGATATTGGTCATGTCTGTGATGCTTGTCACTTTGGTAAACAATCGAGGTTAGACATGTAAGAAATAGTACATGACCATTGCAGTTAGTTCACTCTAATGTGTGGGGCAAACCCATAATGCATCTATGGGAGGCTCTAGGTATTATGTGACATTTATTGATGATTACAGTCGTTATACTTGGGTTTATAGGTGTTTGTTGTTTTTCAACAGTTTAAAAAGTTGGTTGAAAAGGAACTTGATTGCTACATCTCTTGCTTGAGATTTGACAATGGTGCGGAGTATATGTCAAATGAGTTTGATAGTTTTTTGGTTGAAAATGGCATATGTAGGCAACTTACATGCACCTACACTCCACAGCAAAATGGAATAGCTAAACGGAAGAATAGGGTACTGATGGAAGCTACTTGTGCAATGATGAATGAGAAGAGTATGCTACTCTATTATTGGGATGAGGCTGTTATGATAGCCATGTATATCTTGAATAGGACTCCCACTACAAGTATTCATGATATGAGACCATTTGAGAAGTTGTATGGCTACAAGACTACGTCACACATGTGAGGAGTCTCTATAAGAGGATACATAAAGCTAAGTAACCTAGTGAGAGAGTGGTCTCTACCATATTCATTAATGGGATCCACAATGAAGAACTCTATATAAGGCCCTAGTGAGCAACTCAAACCTATAAAGAGATGTGCTTGAAAGAGTCTTTGAGAAGGCCATATAGATGGATGACTTGCTCACACAAAGAAGCTCTAGGGCTACACAACAAGGGAGCAACACATTTAGAAACATCGAGAGAACTATGGCACTTAGTGAACAAGAAAAGGATAAAGAAAAGAGTGTTGACTAGACCCAACGATATAGCTAGTGGAGCTGACTAGGCTACAAGAGTTAATATGAAGGCTAGTACAGCCTCATATCTAGTATGTGCACTATGGAGGAAACCACCTACCATTTAAATGTCCCAATCCTAGATCTTGGGCCTTGTGCCAATTGTAGAAGATTCAGACATGACACCATGCAATTCCAATTGCCAAGACGGTTGCTTTACCAACAACCTTACACTTAGCCATTCTATCTAGGAGTTAGGCATACTTTCTTTGCAAGGGGAGCCCCTTTAGATCTACCCATACCTAATGATTCAAAGCCAACCACTTTGAGGATAGACATCAACCCAATGGGAATCCCTAGACTCCAAGAACCTAGCATGACCATTCACCAAGCGATGATCCATTGCACTTTGTGGAGAAGCCACTAAAGGAAGGCTCATACATGAATCATTATGTCTCTTATGACGAAGAGGGTAATCCCATATTAATGGATTATAGGCCTACCTTAGTCATGTCCTTGTCAACAAACAAGGTGGAAAATTCGAAAAAACTAAAGTAGAAGACAAGACCAAGGAAAAAGTGAAACGGAAGATGAAGGCCACCAAGAAAAATCTGGAAACACAAGAAGTGCAAAAAATTCCTAAATCAAGGAGAAAGGCACACAATAAAAATCGCAAGTCTTTTGTAAAAGAGTGTCGGGCTCTCACCTATGAAAATTGTAAATGGTTAGGGGCACGGGTTATGAGGCCATGCCAATAGGGAAGAGGAGGAGAAGGGTTGGAGGAATTACCAAAAGGGGGATGACCATCCAAAGGGAATTAGGGTTAGGGTTTTGTAATAAAGGCAAAAAGTGAATGAAAAAGATCATTCTTGTGTGTGGCTAAAAGTAGCTCTCCTCCTCCTCCTCCTCTTATTCTTCTTCTTCTTCTATAATATTTCCACGCAATAAAATTTAGTTGGTTAGTTCGAAATTTAGTTAGTCAATTAATAAGTTAGTAAGATTACTAACTAAAGAATAACTAAGGTAAAAACTGACTAGCATTAATAGCTAATAATTTTCATTCAATTAAAATTATATTTAAAAAAATTGAGAGTCATAAATCTGACATTTTTCTCAAATTGATAAGGACCATAGCCACCCTTCACGAAAAGTACAATGTGAACGGGACGTATGAGCCATATTAATCACTAGTATTAATGTGTATAGTTTGAATGGTCCAAAAATATTAGATTTTTTGGGGAGGGGGGGAAAAAAACTATTATATTTTAGATATTATCCTAAAAAGATAGAACTAAAAGTCATTAAAAAAAAAGACAAGTGATGTTTTAGTTAGTTTTGGAGATTTTATAAAAAGAGAAATAAAGAAAAGTGACTAGCAAAATCACGCGTGCCGCGATCGCAGTCTACAGGCAATAGACAACACTTCGAACAGAAAAAAGAAGGAGTGAACTAAGGGCTTTCTAATCAAGTGTCTTGGAGTTTTACACCCCTTTTGGAGCCAATGCAACCATCAAATTTATGATTTGAGCATCGGATCACTGAGTCTTCTAAGAGCCCCTCCACTCTTGTTCTCAGACTTATCCCCTCCTCTCTAATTCATTATAAATATGAGGCATGGGGATGCACAAGGGAGCATAAGGAGACCCCGAAAGGTTGCAAGAGAGAGGGAGAGAGAGATTATACCCCTCTAAGAGATTGTGACAGCGAACTTGAGAGAGAGAGAGAGAGAGAGAGAGAGAGAGAGAGAGAGAGAGAGAGAGGAGTTACCGCGATAGGCTGCACAATTTCCCTCTATCTCGATCATCTTCTCTTTCTCTCTCCCATCTCGAATCTATTCCACCTTCTTGATCTCTTGAGTCTACTTGCGGACGATGGCCTCCAAGCAAAGAATGTCACGTGCGGATGTCAATCCTACAACCAACAACCGAGCTTCGAGTGAAGGCATCACTATCAATCCAATTGCGGTACCGATCGTAAGTAATGTATTTTCAAATTGATATATGCTTGTTTTAATAATCGCAAGAGATGCATTAGGCTCCGTACCTTGTGGTGCTAGAATAGGTCATTGAAAAGGATAAATCACATCTCAAATATTCAAAGATGAAGTTTTTGAAGTGCTTGTATCAAAGGGAGTTAAAGTGCACCTAGTTGCTATGTGATGAATCCATGCATAGCATAAGCAACATATGGGACACTAAAGTATTGAGCATCGATAATCTTTACTGAGGATAATATTGTTTAAAGTTCGCAAATGCATATACACAGTACATACATGGGAGAGATTATGTAAACTTTACATCGATGACATGTGACTCCTTGCCTTAGTAGAAAGGAAGATAAAGCCAATAAAAAATGTTGCATAGTAGGAAAATGCTACAATATAATTGTCACTTAGAGAAGAGGCATAAATGCTCTTGTTAGATTGATTAATTTTCATTGGAATGATAGGACTTACGTCATGTATAGTATTGGAACCTTTAGCATATGCCTTAGGCTAAAGGAGGGAATATTAAGTAAATTCCACTCTTTGGTCCCAAGGGGGAGAGTGAATATGCGATGGAATTATTGTTGCGTCTATTATTGTATTGTTTGGGAAAAACACAATTAGTTTTGTTGGTTGATTGAACAACACCCTAAATGTTTTTCTTTCAATCAAGGGATTGTTGCATTGTGATTTGGATAAATATTCTAAGGCTTGTGTTGATGGCAAATGCATGGCAGGGGTCTGTAATGACAAGTTGCCATGGGAATAAAGGAATGTTTTTCTAGAATATGATATTAGGGCTGATTGCTTTGATTGTGCTTGAATTTTAATTGGATTAAGGAAGGATATTTTGCATGCATGGATCATCTCCAAGATCACATCGCTGATTATCCCAAGAGGGAACTGCTCGATTCACAGGTTGATGGTCGAGTAGTGAAAAGGCCAACCACGGAAATATCATCTCACTCCTAGACTGCTTGTGGGTTAGGTGGAGCTCTAGACACCCCTTGGCTGTCCAGAATGGAGTTGGAGATCCCCGTAAGCCCAATGTCTGGGACGTTGGAAGATCCTATTCTAGATAAAGGATGGAAATTTCGGTGCCATGAGATTTGGACTGGGTACTTCTATTAGACAGAAGGGATACATAATTCTCCTGTATGGGCAAGAGACAAAGATTAACTTAAAGATAAGTTAAGGAACTTGTTTGATAAAAGGACTACTTATTTTGTTTTTGTGCATGTGTTGTAAATTATGTGAACGAAGTCAGTGCCCTAAAAGGCTTAGTTAATGAAGCTGGTTTTAAATGTCACACATAAATGTGGTAGGACCTAATTAGACAAATAAAGCTATCGAGGAAATTGCGGTAGACGTGACTTGGGTCTATCCTACAGAAGGGTGGTCCCGGTTAGCTGGGAACTTTTCTTAAAAGATGTAATAACGAAACTGCGAAGACCTAGAGTCAATAGAGTTAGAATCCCAATTTATGTTGTTTTAGGGGAGCGAAATGGGACTATGCATTATGGGTAGAGAGGTTGAGCTTCGCATCCCTCTCATTTCCCATTCTCCATGAACCAAGTGCATTATAAATCCGCTTCGACTCTGTTGTTCCTACGCAAAGTGGTTCATTTGGAGCTCGACACTAGTAGCTACTTCCTAGAGGCTTGGCTGATAGGAAAGAAACCCTGACTTTAGGTCAGTCCTAAGTGGGAACGGCCGGATACTTCCGCTTTGGGGCACACTCGGGAAAACCTAGATCGCAAACCCTATGACATTCCTCGTGAGTGCCAGGTGGCACTTTCTAAACTCCCCTCCCGATGGGCTGCAAAGATGTGTCCCATAAGTAGACAAGTGGATACATTACGGTTGATATCATAGCAAAGATTCATGATGATACATGTTTGACATATCCTAAACAGAAAAAACCTGAGTGGTATGGCTAGATTGTTAGGCACCTTCTGCATCCACGAATGCTGACATTCAAGAGAAGAAATTTCTTCTTAAGCAAATTAAGACATCCAAGTTTGATGGAGAAGGGTTAGACATCATAGGAGAAGTAGAGATATGGATTGAGACGATGGATGACTATTTCTCTGCTTCGAAAACTGCCTCCATGAATCAAGCAATGATTGAAAAACTGAAGTTAGTTGGCTAGGCTCGGTTATGGTGGAAGCAATGGTGCAAAGATCAAGGTATTTCTAAAGCCACTGTTACATGGACTTGGTAAGATGCTTTGCGTGGACAATACCTTCCGCCAACCTACTAGACGTTGAAGATGAATAAATTCCTCAAGCTCAAGTAGTTGGGATTAACCCTGGAAGCTTACTACTCAAAGTTTGTAACCCTACTAAAATATGCGCCACCTATGGATATTGCACAACAAGTATCCAAGTTTTTCCATGGCCTGAACAATCCTCTAAACCACCGTCTTGAAGCAATGCGTCCAACGGACTTGCAAGATGCATTAATCCGAGCGAATCCAATTGTCCAAGAACTTAAATCAGGCAATTGTAGCAAAGATTACTATAGAGATCAGGATAAGAGATGCTATACGTGCGGAGAGATAGGGCACATCCATAGGAGATGTCCCTACTTTCAATGCTTTCATTGTAATGAGCTAGGACACATCTAAGAAGACTGCCCTGATCTAAGTCCAAAAGACATTGAGCCTCCAAGAAAACGAAGCTACACAGGTGCAGTCTATGGATATATAGACGAATCAGATGAAGACGAAGATCCAGAGTCCACTAAACCTTATTAGGAGAACTAAAATTCCTAGAAGCTTAATCGAAATGTAACACAATTGAGAATAAATCCTACTCTTGTACCTATGGTTAATTTGAATAATATGAGTGTACTACTTGAAACATTAAGAGTAGTGCAGCAGATGCATGGTGGGTCTTAACCCATAGGTCATAAGCCCCATTAGTACTTGTCTTCCCTAGTTTCTCTTGAGATGAGGACATCTCAATTTCTCTTAGGGGGGAAGGATGTAATATTTCCATGTAATAAAAGTTAGTTGGTTAGTTCGAAAGTTAGTTAGTAAATTAATAAGTTAGTAAGATTACTAACTAAAGAGTAACTAAGGTAGAAACTGACTAGCATTAATAGATAATATTTTCATTCAATTAAAATTATATTAAAAAAATCGAGAGTCATAAATCTGACATTTTTTCTCGAATTGATAAGGACCGTAGCCACCCTTCACGAAAAGTACAATGTGAACATGACTTATGAGCCATATTAATCACTAGTATTAATGTGTATAGTTTGAATGGTCCAAAAATATTAGATTCTTGGGGGAAAAAAAACTATTATATTTTAGATATTATCCTAGAAAGATGGAACTAAAATTCATTTAAAATAAAAGACAAGTGATGTTTTAGTTAGTTTGGAGATTTTATAAAAAGAGAAATAAAGAAAAGTGACTAGCAAAATCATGCGCGCTGCGATCGCTGTCTACAGGCAGTAGACAACACTTCGAACAGAGAAAAGAATGAGTGAACTAAGAGCTTTCTAACCAAGTGTACAAGTGCCTTGGGATTTTACCCCCCTTTTGGAGCCAATGCAACCATCATATTTATGATCTGAGCATCGGATCACTGAGTCTTCTAAGAGCCCCTCCATTATTGTTATCAGACTTATCCCCTCCTCTCTAATTCATTATAAATATGAGGCACGGGGAGGCACAAGGGAGCATAAGGAGACCCCGAAAGGCTGCAATAGAGATGGAGAGAGAGAGTATACCTCTCCAAGAGATTGTGAGAGAGAGCTTGAGAGAGAGAGAGAGAGAGAGAGAGAGAGAGAAGAGTTACCCCGAGAGGGTGCACAATTTTCCTCTATCTCGATTCTTGATTTAACCATCTTCTCTTTCGCTCTCCCATCTCGAATCTATTCCACCTTCTTAATCTCTTGAGTCTACTTGAGGACGATGGTCTCCAAGTGAAGAATGTCACGTGCGGATGACAATCCTATAACCAGCAACAGAGCTTCGGGCGAAGGCGTCACTATCAATCCAATTGCGGTATCGGTCATAAGTAATGTATTTTCAAATTGATAGATGCTTGTTTTAATGCTCGCAAGAGATTCATTAGGCTATGTAACTTCTGGTGCTACAATAGGTCATTGAAAAGGATAAATCACATCTCAAATATTCAAAGATGAAGTTTGTGAAGTGCTTGTATCAAAGGGAGTTAAATTGCACCTAGTTGCTATGTGATGAATCCATGCATAGCATAAGCAACATATGGGACACTAAATTATTGAGCATTGATGAGTCTTTGATTAATCTTTACCGAGGATCATATTGTTTAAAGTTCGCAAATGCATATACACGGTACATACATGGGAGAGATTATGTAAACTTTACATCGATGACATGCGACTCCTTGCCTTAGAAAGGAAGATAAAGCCAATAAAAAATGTTGCATAGTAGGAAAATGCTAAAAGATAATTGTCACTTAGAGAAGAGGCATAAATGCTCTTGCTAGATTGATTAATTTGCATTGGAATGATAGGACTTACGTCATGTATAGTATTGGAACCTTTAGCATATGCCTTAGGCTAAAGGAGGGATGTTGAGTGTTGAAATGACTTGTTTTTTAGCTGATTTTTGTTGTTTTTGAGAGCTGAATGGTTGGTTTTATGAGATGATTGATTGGTTTGGAAGTGGTTTGAGAGTGTTTTGGATGATATTGATTGTGTTTTGGAAGTTCATGATGTTTATTAGTGATTCTGTGATGTTCTAATAGGTTCTGATTGGTTCTGTATACCTTCTGTTTTGCTCTGTTTTGCTCTGTTTTGTTCTGATTATCTTCTGTAAAGAGGGATGGAGTATTGATTGATGAAGATTGAGATATTGTGAAAGCTTATTGAATGGTTTGTGAGAGTTTGGAATGGTTTGAGAATCAGTTATGAGGTTTTGATGACCTTCTATAACCTTCTGTAGGTCTTCTGTAGAGCTTCTGTCTCTGTTCTATCTCTGTTCTGTTCTGTTTTGTTCTGTACTGTAGCTGTTCTGGTACTGTTCTGTGACTGTTCTGTATGCTTCTGTATGTGTTCTGATGGATGAGAGTGTAGCTTGGGAAAGTTTTCTAGCCTTGGAAAGAGGTGAATATAAGTGCAAAAGAGCTGAAAGAAGTGGAAGAAGTAGCTGCTGAAGACTCAAGTGAAGACTAGAGTGAAGTGACAGTAGTGAGCTATGAAAGGACACTGTAGTGGCTCTAGAGACTCTTCATATCAGGCATACCTCTTGGGAGGGGTATCCACGACCTAAGAGAGATTATTGAGAGTGATTTGGAGAGATTGTAGAGAGGATATGATGTATTATTGATGGAGAGAGAGAGAGAGAGTCAGAGATAGCCAATTCTACTCAAACAGTGTGATTGTATATGAGAGATTGAGAGAGAAGACTATGAATATATTGAAGATAAATACTATGTGATATATTTCCATTCAAAGATGGTGTATTCTTTTGCCTTCTTTGTTCTATTGATGGATTTTGTGAAGATGTTGAAGAATATGGTTGATTCTATCAAATCCGTGGGAGATCTACATGATGCTGTATGAAGATTTGTTGTGCCTGGTGTTCTTTTCTTCATTGTGATCATATGAAACATGATAAACAAGCTTGTTGGTGTTACAAGATAGATTTTCTTACAAGAGAATTCTCTTTTCCTTGGTGTTCCTCTTGGGGCTCCATGTTTTTGGTGCGCAGCCGGGGAAACTTGCCATCAACAAGCACCAGAAGAGGCTGAAAATGAAGACAATGGCATTGCCAAGAAGAGAAGAATTCAATGTATGTTTGTAAAGTTCCTTCTTCCACTGAAGAGTTAGGATTCCTCATAATCAAAGCCACTTTCCACAAGAAGTCCATCCCACAATGGCGGAAATACATCACCATCATGATGCATGCTTTATGTGGTGGTCAGTTTCCTCTTCCTATTGAAGCAGCAGAAACTTGCATCTTGGTAGCAAACTGTTTGGGAACAAACTGAAGAGCAGAAATAGAGAGAATGACCATCCATGGAAGATTTGGCATCTCATTGAGAAGTTTCCAAATAACATCAAGTGGGAGATTGTGAAGAAGCTTCAGGAGTCTTGGTCTGTAGAGGTTCACAAAGACAAGAAGGAAAAGAGTTGGAATTTGTTCGTGGATGCTCAACAGCAAGATACATGGGATGCTTGGTGTATTGATAATCTTCTGTTTGTTCAATTAGCAACCCACTGGAAGTTGGTAGACAGAGTGTTTTTCACAACATACACTGTTGAAACCATCAGAAGTTGGCATTACTATGATGATGGCACCACCACAATGCTCAGACGTATGCATTTTGACACCTTCAGAACCGAATACCTTCCTCTGTGCAGTGGAATGAAAGCAGAATTCAGGGAAGTTGAAAAGAAAGAAGTAGAAGAAATGTTGGCAAGAGAGTCCTCCAGAGACTGAAGCCTTCTGTTAACCCTCTGTGGAGCACTAACAACATAGTGGAGCCACACCCCTGATGAATGACGCAATAAAAAGGCAAGCGTTAGAATGAGTCCAGAGGTACGTGAGAAGAGAGAAAGCAAAAATCAAGGCTGAGAACGAGCTAGCAGCAGAAGCCGCCTTTGACGCCCTTGCGGAACTCTTTTACAGAAGTCCCAATGGCACATCAAGCCCTTCTGCCTCCTGCTGGAGGTCCACTTCCAAGCCAGATTCGTCCTGGAAATATTGATGACAGGCCAGCGAATGTAGTCCCATTGCCAGTTTTTAAGGGAGAGTACAATGAAGACCCCGATCTTCATGTAGCAGAATTTATGGTAGCATGTGTGGCTAACAATGCCAGAACCCCTGAGCATTGGTTAGCAATATTCCCCGCCACTTTCAAGGGCGCGGCGTTTCAGTGGTATGAGAGACAAGCAGCAAGAACTTTTGGCACATGGGACGACCTGAAGTTTGCCTTCCTCACTAAATTCAGGCATGAAGGTTTTGAAGAGCGGATGAGAGAGGAATTTATGAACCTAAGTCAATCCTCTAGAGAAAAAGTAGAAGCTTATGTCTCACGAATGGAATCCATCCTGAAGACATGGACTAACCATAATCTAGATGATGGCATTCAGAAGGGGGTGTTTCTCAGAGGATTACAACCAGAAGTCCGTAAGTTTGTGGAGCTGCAAAGACCAGCCACACTACAAGCTGCAACAGAAGGTGCAAGACTGTACGATGAATTGGAAGATCGATTAGCGATGAATACATGAAGAGGAGTCCTACCTCCTCTGATGCCAGGAATGATGTATCCACAAATGTAGTTCCAGGGACTGTTCCCTATCCCTACCAACAGATGCCCCCGGTATCACAGTACAGTGCACCAAATCCACAGTGGCCACAATCCATGCCTCAAATGATGGTTCAACCACAACAACAATGGTCCCAACCAATTTCCTCAATGCCAAATCAGCAGCAACAATGGAATCCTACCAATTGGAGCCAATAGTCAACAGTTCAAACAGGAGCTTTGAATCAGAACCAGAACAGAGACCCCTCTGTACCAGCCCAATCCGTTTATGCAGTGATTACAGAGACTCCTCAAAACCCTCCTACCAGTGCCTCAGGAGGAGAAAGCTTGAAGGATTACTTATCTAACTCAGTTGCAAACATCAAAAATGAGTTGATGGATGTGATTACAGAACAACTACAGACATTGAAAGTGAATACTGCTGGCATATCCAATGTTGCAGGAGCAGGAAGAGATGTGATGCGGTCAAATACTTGGTGTG
Source organism: Lygodium microphyllum (assembly GCF_053477565.2). NCBI lineage: Eukaryota > Viridiplantae > Streptophyta > Polypodiopsida > Schizaeales > Lygodiaceae > Lygodium > Lygodium microphyllum. Next base: position 22,002,275 of record NC_141161.1, on the reverse strand, counting down.
GTAAGTGTCATCAAGCAGGCCATTTAGGCACTGAATATACACACAAACGAACTATTCCTGGGGCCTTCTATTCCTATTGTTTGTGGAAGAACCATACAGAGGACATTTGCTCTCTGAAGGAGATGCATGATAGGAGAAGGAAGGAAGAAGACGCAAGATTCAACTTGCTGGAATCCAAAATGACAACACAAGATATTAGACCCAAGCCTAGAGAGTTTGGTCCTAATTTCGGACCCAGAAGATTTCCCTCTCAAAGTTACAGAGGAAGACAGTCTGGCGGTGGTCAGAGATCAGAAGTGGAGTGTTACAGATGCGGAGAAAAGGGACACATTTCACCAAATTGTCCAAATCCTCGAAGGTCAGTGGATTACAAGCCCTTGTGCAGTCGATGCAAAGGAGAAGGCCACACTGCAAAAGACTGTCCAAGCCCAGCCCCAGTGAAAAACAGTGCTATTGATAGTCCGGCCAAGGCCCAAGAGCCTACCTCCAATTTAGTGGAATTGGAAGTTGCTGCCATCACGCGTGCAAAGCAGAAGGAACCACCTATCCAGAAAGAAAATAACCCTCCAGCTAGAACAGTGAAGTTCAATCTTCCACCAGAAGAACAGAACAGAACAGAGCCTGACAGTGCCGCACAGAGCCCTACAGAGCCACAGAGAGTTACAGAGACAGGACCAGAGGTCCAGGATACAGAAGAGGAGGATGTGCCACAAGTGGTAGAGGAAGTTCCCATGATGCCTCTGTTGGAAGAAAAAGGGAAAATGAAAATGGGTGTTGCCCCATTCCTTAACCGGTTAGAGAAGCCAGTGGATCCTATTAAGGAATACGATCTGGTCAGAGATCTAGATACCTTTAACCAAACCTCACATTCCGACAATTACTGATGTTGTCTCCCAGTTGCTGAAAAAGGTTCAAAAGTATACTGACAAGAAGATGTGGTTTAAGGATTGCTCCCTCAACAGTGACAAAGTCCAACAAGGCTCCAGAGCCTGTCAAAGAAGTGGACGTAGCTAACACCTTCCTAGATCTAGGTACTCCAGAGACTGGCGTGTGGATAGAAGGCTGTTTTATTGCAAATGCACTGATTGATGGTGGCTCATCAGTAAACATTATGACAGATGTGACAATGAAGGATCTAGGCCTACAAGGTGTGCAACCCACCCAATGGCTCATCAGATTGGCGGATCAGAGTAGGATCAAGCCTTTGGGCATTTTCCCATATGTGAAGACTACAGTGGCTGGAAAGGATTATTGGCTAACCTATCTGGTGGTGAAGCCAAACTCTTATGGTACATCCTATCCTTTGTTACTGGGCAGACCATGGCTTTTTGAAGCCAGAGCAAGGACGGATTGGTTCAAAGGAACTTTGACCTTGGGTAGAGGACCCAACAAAGTGGTGCTGAAACTGTATGGTTCTCAAAAAGGACATGGATCCACCTCCTTGGAATTATCTTCTGACTCCCCTAATGAGGCTACAGATGGAACGTCAGCATACGAAGATGCTGTCAAACAGATCCTTCCCAAGAAAACAGTGGCACATTCCTTAACAGTGGATACTGTAAGCCGACTTCCAAAAGATGCAAAGCCATTATCAATGGGCGAATACTTCCTACCTGAACCAGGAATGACTTCTGAAATCACTTCTAATAATGAGATAGAAGCATGGATGTACTGCTCTCCCTGTTACATGGCCATAGCAGAGGCAGAGACAGAGGCAGGAGAGGAAACAGAGAATCTGTTCTTCTGTTACAGAGCTCCTATAGAGACAGAAGCAGAAGCAGAAGCAGAAGCAGAAGCAGAAGCAGAGACAGAAGCAGAAGCAGAGACAGAGACAAAGACAGAAGAGGATGAATATGATATGAACGAAGAAGATTATGAAAGTGAAACGGAAGAGTCTATCCCACCTGAAGAGGATATATTTGAAGAAGAAGTTCCAGAAGCATCAGAAACAGACGAGCTCATGCTATGGGACAGAATGGTGATGGTACCATTTGGTCTGGTAAATGGATCTTCTCATATGCAAAACCTTTATAAGAAATGGATTAAGAAGAACAAGTCGTCTTTCAGCAGTGGCTCATGCCGTTCTCACCCACCCTTGCCAAAGAAAGATGATGATGATGCACCGTGCCAACGAGCACCAGTCCCACAAACCCAACAGGCATTAGAGGGTCCCTGTTATGTGACGTTCCTGGATGTGTCATCAGAAGATGAGTCTTCAAGTCAAGAGATAATTAATCTTGAAACCAAACCCGAAACAGCTCTAATCCCATTCCAACATCTTAAGGAGCAACCTAAGTCTCCAGCAAAAGAAGAAATTGGTTCTAGTGGGACATCAGAAGAGGACACCACTCCCTTGAAGGAGTTGGATCTGTATCCAGAAGCAGTCCGTGGGACCTTCATCCGTGAAGTAGAAGGTGAAAGGCAGTTAACCTTTGTGGATGCAGAAGGCATTGAACGCCACTTGAAGGTGGGTAGCAGTCTCCCAGAAGAGGAGTTGTCAACCTTGTACAACTTGTTGAAAGAAAATTTGGATGTGTTTGCATGGTCTTACAAAGACCTAAAGGGGATTGATCCCACAATATGTCAACATCATATTGACTTGGAGCCTGATGCCAAGCCAGTACGGCAACGACAGAGGCGAATGAACCCGAATTATTCCACATTGGTGAAAGCGGAGCTGCTGAAGCTTCTGGAAGCCGAGTTCTTCTATCCAGTGGCAAATAGTGAATGGGTTTCACCCATCGTGGTTGTACCCAAGAAGAATGGCAAATTGCGAATATGTGTGGATTTCTGAAAGATTAATTCCAAGACAAAGAAGGATCACTTTCCTATCCCTTTCACAGACCAACTGTTGGACACAGTGGCAGGACATGAGCTTTATTCCCTTTTGGATGGATTCAGCGGATACAACCAAGTCCAAATCGCAGAAGAAGACCAATCCAAAACAACCTTCACCACAGAATGGGGGACCTATGCTTACCGAGTGATGCCGTTTGGGCTCTGCAATGCCCCTGCTACTTTCCAACGAGTCATGATGGCCGCATTTCAGAATCATCTCCACGACTTTATTGAGGTATATTTGGATGACTTCTGTGTCTATAGTTTGATCCGTGAACATTGGGAGCACCTGGAGCAATGCTTTGACCGATGCTGGGAGTATGGGATTTTCCTCAACCCCGACAAATGCATATTTGGGGTCTCTTCTGGAGTTCTGTTGGGCCACATTGTCTCTGCACAAGGGATATCAACAGACCCTGCAAAGATTGAAAAGATCGCAGCTCTGACAGCACCCACCAACCTCAAACAGTTGAGGGGATTCTTAGGCCATGTGGGTTACTACAGAAGGTTCATAGCTCATTTCGCAACAAAGGCAACCTCCTTGCACAAGCTTTTGAGGAAAGATGCAGAGTTTACTTGGACGGAAGAATGTGACAAAGCCTTCCACGCTCTGAAGCAGTGTCTGATAGAGGCACCCATTCTGCAACCTCCTGATTGGACGAAAGAGTTCCATGTACACACTGATGCATCAATTGAAGGTTTAAGTGCTGTCCTCTGCCAGAAGGGCTCCTCGAAGTTGAATCAACCGATCTATTACGCAAGCCGAAAAGTCACTGATAGGGAACGGAACTATACAATGAGAGAGCTGGAGTGCTTGGCAATGGTGTTTGCCCTAGAGAAGTTCCACCATTACCTCCTATCCACCCACTTTAAATTTTATGTGGATCATGAGGCCCTATCCTTTCTGATAAACAAAGCAGATGTGAAAGGACGAATGATGAGATGGCTCCTTCTATTTCAGGAGTTCGACTTTGAGGTGATTACTAAGCCTGGTCGTTCCCATGTTCTGGCTGATCATCTATCGCGTATCCCACAAACTGCAGACGAGGAGCAGGATGATCCAGACCTCCCTGATGCTTCCCTATTCCTGGTAGAAACTGTAACTCCCTGGTATGCAGACATTGCCAATCTGCTGGCAACCCAACAATATCCTCCTGGCATTTCTAGTCAGGAAAGGAAGAAGCTTATGTTAGAATCAGCCCCCTACACCCTGCTAGGTGGCGCACTGTACAAGAAAGGCAAAGATGAAGTGCTCAAAAGATGTGTTGCAGGAAATGAGATTGGGATTGTTTTGAAGGCTTGCCATGACGAGCCATGTGGAGGTCACTTTGCAGGAGAAGCTACGGCCAGGAAGGCTCTGCTAGCAGGATATTGGTGGTCTATAATTCACAAGGATGCCTATGATTACTGTAAAAGATGTGATGCTTGTCAAAGAATGGGGAAACCCACGAAGACAAGTGCCATGCCACTGCAACCTATCCTTCCCTTGAAGCCGTTTGAGAAATCGGGCATCGACTTCGTAGGTCCGATCGATCCTCCTACCAGAAGGAAACAGAATCGATACATCCTCGTATGTACGGATTACGTTACACAGTGGTGTGAAGCTAAAGCCCTAAAGCGGGACGATGGTAACAGCGTGGCCCTGTTCATGTACGAGAATATCATCACCCGTTTTGGCAGTCCCTTAGAGCTGGTAAGTGATAGAGGCACTCATTTCCTTAATAAAGTCATGGAAGAGTTGACAGAGTTGTATAAGATCCGCCATCGCAAGTCCACTCCTTATTACCCCAGAGCCAACGGCCAAGTCGAAGTCACGAATCGCATCCTCTGCTCGATTCTGACAAGAACAATTGCCGCACATCATTGTGATTGGGACGATCGACTTACAGAGGTCCTCTGGGCGTACAGAACCTCCCATAAAGCAGCAACAGGACAGACACCTTTCCAGCTGGTGTATGGTACAGAAGCTATTTTTCCTGTTGAATTGGAATTACCCTCTTTGAGAGTGGCTATCAAAGAGCGTTTGGGGGATGATGATTCACTGCAATGCCGTCTCCTGCACCTGGAATGTTTGGACGAAATTCGTAGGATGGCTCTACAGTGCATGAAAGCCACACAAGCTCGACGCAAGGCTTACCATGACAACTTCATCAAGCACAAGGAGTTCAAAGAAGGTGATTTGGTCCTAGCCTATGATTCACGATTTTGCAAGTTTCCTGGCGAGCTCCAACAGCGGTGGATGGGCCCCTATAAGGTACTTGCCGTCAACCCTAATGGCTCTGTCCAAGTGCAAACCGTTGATGCCTCTGATGATCCCTTTCTGATCAATGGATATCGCCTGAAGAAGTACTTCCCTCCTTGGAGATCTTGACAATTACGGACACTTGATCTTTTCCCTCATTGGCGCGGCACTTCTTATGATGCTACTTCTGATAGCCGTTCTTCAGTCAGTCCTGATGAAATGGACGCAACCCTTTGTCCCCTCAAACCCCCCTTCCAGCCTGGATCTCTTATCCTCTATTTTCCACCAGCGACAGTGGCGAGGTTGGTCTTGACAAATGGTCTTTCTACTATTCCCTTGCTCAATTCGAAAAGAAAAACAAAAGGGAAAAATATACATATCGGTCATGGGAGAAAAGGACTTAGGTCCCTATCATGCTGACCTATTCTTCGAGAAAAGGTGGAAACACCCTCGGGAATAGGGGAAAACAAGAAAAAGAAAAAGAGAGAGAAAAAAAAAACAAATCTGTTATGAGAGAAAAGGAAGCAATTCCCTGTCATAGCAAGCCTCGTTCCAAGAAAAGGTGGTAAACACCCTTGGGCGGGAAGCTGGCTGTGGAAAAGGTGGTAACACCCAACAGTCCAGAAAGTGGATTCATTAATTGATATCCCTAGGATCCAATTCCGAAGCTACCTCCCTTGGTACGCTATGTCCCGGGTCTTTCTACAGAGCGTCTAAGTGTCCTCTAGTAGATGACATGTCCAATTCAACACAACGTTCGATTTGATGGCTACCTCCCCGGGTACGCCTCTTCAACAACTGATGACGTGATCTTCATCGACAAACAATCAAGTGACGTGAGCTTTCATCCTAACCGGATGGGGAAGTGAGTATGGGTTGCCCTCTCTAACTATCAATAGAGAGTGAGACAGAGGGTGGGGCGAGTGACCAGTCTTTTCCCTTCAAATCAAATGAGAGGTGAGAAGTGTGAATGCAGTGTTGTACGCACGGGATGGGCCTCTCAATGCACAAAACACAATTTGTTCTTGTGCACTGCACTATAAGGCTCCCTGGCCTTTCTTCTCGCACCGTATGCCGGCACAGGGCGGGATGCACAGTTGCACCATCAAATGCGCACAAGGCATACAATCTTTGCACAAGTGACCGTGAGGATTACATCAATGGGTTTCAGGAAAAGGCTGCCCTTCTATATCTATCAACAGAGCATGAGACAGAGGGTGGGTTGAGTGTGATTGGAGTTTCTTCAATCAATAACCGAGAGGTGAGATTGAGGGACGTTACGACACTTGGAGTAAGGTATGTTCCTGTTTCCCTATGCACCCATGGGATGGGTCTTTACCATCATCACAAGACACGTCACCCTGTTCTGTACACTGCACTGTAAGGCTCCCTTGCCTTCCTCCTTGCAACTATGCCAAACGGGTTGGACGCACTAATGCACCATCAACTGTGCACCCTGGCATACTCCTTCTGCACCATTCCCCCTTGTCGATTCCTCAACCGGGTATGAGATATGGGTTTTAATCATTCTTCCTCGAGTGATATTAGTCATGGGGCGAGTGACTGTTCTTTCATTTCATTTGAGTGACCGCGAGTTGAGTGCAATATTTCTCATCATCGACAAATTTATTGCGATTCCTTCAAACAGCTACCTCCCTAGGTACTGCTGCGTGGTCCCTTCCATGACAGATGTGTGCCAAGAAGATGCCTTGGTACCTCCTGCAGTCGACAACAACCCTGGACATGCCATCGACACTCACCCTTGCTTCTTGACAAAATGGGCCAAGTTTTTCTAACCCTCGCACTTTGGTTTCCTCGTGACATTCATGTTTTAAGTGTGGAGAAGTTAGTGGATGGTCTATGGCGTGGTTCTAGGTCCCTGTTGCTCGGTTAATCCTATCTATTGAGGTCTTAAGTGTGGGGATGCGTCCCTGCGCGTCTACATTGCATACCCTTCTGCATATGCCTCAACCTGCTCATGCATGTTTGCCATGCCTTGTTGTTACACTAATGGGATCCCTTCCCACCCACCCAGTTATGTTCCACCCACCCTTGGAGCTGTTCCCTTGCAGTTTTCCTTCATTCCTTGATTTTACGGTCCTACTCTATGAATGCATCCTACGTTCCCTGAAGTCCAAATCCAACCTTATAACCCTATTCCTTCCTTTGAAAGGCCCATTTTTCCTTCTTACCTACCCCTATTCCGGTGCACGGTTTTTGCGTTATTAATTTTTGACACATTTTGCGCAAATTCGCTGGTTTTCCATGTGAACGTGCTTTTCTTGTTTCAGAACCGTGCTCTGACGTCATAGCCCTGACAACCACTTTCCCCCTGATATTTTTCCTTTTTACGCCCTGTCATTCCGATACACGGTTTGTCCATTATTAGTTTTCCAAATTTTTACGACTTTTTTATGCATTTTTTTGATAATTTTCCATGTGAACCTGCCCTGTTTGCATCAGAATTCCAATTTGATTTGACAGCCGTGTCTCCTGTTCCTTCCCCCACCTTTTTCCTTTTTCCTCCACCCTCTTTCGACTTCTGAATTTATTATTATTAATTTTTAAATGTGTTTTCGGGCGTCTTTTTGGAGTTTTTCTCATGTGAACGCCTCCTCCTTCCACCCAAACTGTAGTTTAACGTGATAACCCTGTGCCACTCCTTCCTAGGAACATTTTTCCTTCTTATTGCATGTTATTAATTGCCGATCCCATTTATGGGTCTATTAATTGCCGATCCCATTTATGGGTCTATTTTTTGGGTTTGTCCAATATTAATTGCCGATCCCATTTATGGGTCTATTTTTTGGGTTTTTCCCCACCTGAACGCGTCTTATCTCAGTCGGACCTATGTTTTGATGTGATAGGATTGTTGAGCACGTCTTTTTGCACCGTTTTCCTTTTTTCCGCACCTCATTCCGATGCACGGTCTCTCGCTATTAATTTTTAATTGCGTATTTTGGTTCGTTTTTTGTGTTTTTTGCACGTGACCACCCTTTACCCCTCCCGGAATCTCCCTCGCATATTTTTCTTGTCTTTTGCCTGCTGTCCTGCCCACTTTTTGTTTTTACGCTATTTCGTTTTGACGTCTAGATTGGGAGTTATTAAATTTTCTTTAATTTTACGTGTTTTCACGCGCTCCGTCTTGCGCGTGAACGCGCCCGTTTTTTGATTTTACGCGTCTTAACGCGCCTCGGTCGCCTCCACGTACCCCGTCGCGACGTTCCGGCGCTCTTTCAATCCCGTCACGGCAAATTTTTTTACCCATCTCCGCGCACGCGCGCGGAACGGGGGTATGCCTCTTTCTTGGGCCCCTACCCCGCCCATTTCTATTTCCCCCACCCCTACCCTTCCCTGGGTACTCCCTACCCTACCCCGCCCATGCCCATTCACCCTAACTCTAGCCCTCCCCCTACCCTACCCCGCCCATTCCCCTAACCCCTACCCCTACCCATCCCATGACCCCCTTCCCCCTGCCCATACCCAGGGCACCACCCCCTCCCCTTTCCACCCCCCTCTCGCCCTTCCCTATCCCCCTACCCTACCCTTCTCTCTCCCCGACCCCTCCCCACCCTAACTGCCCCCCTCTCTCTCTCTCTGCCCCTTCTCTGCGTGCTCCCCCCCTCCATCTCCTTCTTCCCTTCCCCTCTCCCTCTCCTTCTCTCTCCCTCCTTCTCCCTCCCTCCCCTCCTCCGTGAAGCCGCTGCTCCCGCCTCTGCCACCTGTGGCCTCCTCCCACGCCGCCATGGCCGCCTGACGCGCCTTCCTCAACGACCCCTAAGCCGCGTGCCCCCGCCATCGCCAGTCCCCTTGCCTGTCGCCACTCCCCCCGCCCGAGTCGTCTGTCCTCTCTGCCGTCGACCTCCCTGCACCCCGCCGTCTTCTGCACCTGCGCCTTCCTGCCCGCCTGCGACGCCGCCCTGCTCTAGCCCCGTTGACCCTGACTCCCGCCACAGTGGCCTCCTCCATGTGCCCTGCAAACACCCTCCACCCAACCCCCCACTAATCCCCCTTCCCACCCTCAGCACTCCTACCTCCTTTCCCCCCACTAATCCCCCTTCCCACCCATTCAAACCCACCACCTCCATTCACCCCCCACTAACCCCCCACCCTTTCTACCCCTCATTCCTCCCATAACCATCCCTCAACCCCATGCGCACCCCACCCCCTTTCACCAGCTTTCCCCCCAATCCTCGTTGGCTTCACCTCCCCTCCCTCGACAGTCGTTCGTGTGCGCGCCAGCGTATGTGTGTTGTTCATGCGGGAGTATTTTTTAGCTGTTGTGCATGCGCGGGACGCGCGTTTGACTTTGCTGATTGAGGTGGTGCGTGCTGGTTCATGCATGCGCAGCTGTCACGAGTGTCCGGGTATTCCTTTTGACATCCCGACGATCATTTTTTTAAAAAATCCACACCTCCATTAAACACACTTAAAATTTACAACAAATCATCATACACGAATTTAACAAACATTTTGCAATATTATTAAAACTTACTACCACCTTTTTCCCCCATTATACATATATATATATATATATACATATATATATATATATACATATATATATATATACATATATATATATATATATATATATATATACATATATATATATACATATATATATATATACATATATATATATATACATATATATATATATATACATATATATATATATACATATATATATATATACATATATATATATATACATATATATATATATACATATATATATATATACATATATATATATATACATATGTATATATATATATATATAGCTTGAAATTTCCTATTACACAATTCCAAAAAAATTCCATATTTTCCAAATTTATTCAAAATTACCTACAAAACAAAAAGAGAACAAAAAAAAAAAACCAAACAAACAACAAACAAAAACTCATTTTAAATTAGTCCAAAATACCCCAAACAATTCTAAAACAATTCTACAAATTTCCTCTCAACTCCCCTTGACATTTTTTCCATTCCTTTTTCACTTTACACTATTTTTACACATGGCACCCATATTTACAACCAATTAATTAATTTACAAAAAAAAAAACAACAAAAAAAAAACAACAAAAAACAAAACACCAAAAACAAACACAAACATTGCAAAATACCCAACAAATCCTTAAAAACTCATTTCAATTCTGAAAAAAATCCCGAAAAATCTAAAAAACTTTCCTTTTATTTTTGCAACCCACGGCCATATTTTTCTCAACCTGTAAATTTTAGAAAAATATTTTTGCCCATTTTTCACATTCAAACATCTTTTCAAATACCCAAAAATATGATCACAATTCATTTAAAATGCTAAAAAATTTCCACGTTAATTTTTGAAAAATTCCTCACACTTCCCTTACCATTTTTATTTATCTTTGGCATATTTTTCTTAGCTGTTATAATATTTCCTTTCACACCTAATTTCCTCGCAAATTTTATTAAAAAAAATCTAACCAACACATTTTTCCTCCACACACCAACTAACCGTCTAGAAAAAAAATCCAGATATTTTTGGATTGAGGAGAGCGCATTCTTTGCATTTTCATACACCCACTACCAGGTATTTCCCTTTTATTCGTTTTTTTTAAAATACAAAACAAACACATGCTCCCCCAAAACCCACGGTTAATATTTAAACACAAAAAAAAAACACACACAAACAAACACACCAATATTTAACATAAATCAAACCTAACTACCACCATGGCACGCGCATTCGCACTCAATACCCACACACATACTTTTTAATTAAAATAAACGCGTCGTTCACTTAGCACGCGCTATGTGCGCTATAGAGGCACTTAAATTTTTAATTAAAATGAACCAGCCGTCACATGAGCACGTGCTGGCAAAAAAGCGCTCCACATCACCTTAATTTGTAATCAATGAACTTGCATTTAGAGACCCCGTCCGGGTATCAACGTCCGGGATTCGACTTAAAGCACCGTTTTAACCTAATAATTGGTAATTTAATTTATAATAAGGAACCGCCGTTTTCTTGCTAAGGTTTATCACTTAATCAAAATTCACCCATTCTTAATAATTTATTAAAATAAACCCTTCATTAAATTAATTCCCCCTCACTGCACTTAATTCCCTTTTTAATGAACCGTTTCGTGGGATGGGTATGCGCAGTCCTTAGAGTTCTTTTCCTGGTCCAGTCCTGGTTTATCACCGATGTAGTCTTGATATGTGTCGGATGTGGTATTGTTTTGATTTACTGTCTTTGTTACGGTTACAGGTACGGTATGCAGTTTTTTCTTTTTCTTGCCTGATACGAGGTTCTAGGTGTTTGTCTGATGCATAGCATGAAGCTTTCGGTCGCATATGTCTAGAGGTCATGTCGAATTTTTTTTAGGTTGTGGATTGCTTGGGGTTAGTTGGTCGCGTCACATTTTCTTGTTTGGTTGTTCTCTTATCCTTGGTTTTTTTGTTTGTTGCTTTGCAGGCATTCTCCTTGATTGTCTGTGTTTGTGGTGTGTGTGTACCCATCTGAATGGCGCCTTCTCATGCTCCTCCCCCTATCCAGTACGTCCCACTCGTTAGTAGGGATTACTCTTCCCTACTTACTTTTGAGCCTCTCACGAAGGCGGGACTCGCTGCTTTTGTGGCTACTTCTTTTCCATTGCTTCCCGAGGATCCGTCGTTATGTGATGAGTTTGTGGCCTTTTACAGCAAGAAGACAGGACTAGTCCAGGGAATTTCTATGACTTTGACACCTCGAGGTCTAGGGAAGGCTCTGTCTCTACCCTCCAAAGGTGAACCTTTTGTTACCACTCGTCAGCTTTTCTCTAATGAAGAGATTCTAAAGCTGTTGCAAAAGCAGACAAGGGAAATGCTGGATGTTAAGAAGGTGATCAACTCTTCAGGAGTTTCCTTTTCTATGATCACTGATCCCATATGGAAGACGATCTGTCAGTTTCTCCAGGACAGGTTTATGCCTGCCAAAACGCCATCCCAGTACTTGTCCAAAGAGCTTTTTACAGCTTCCAGGATGGTGTTGAAAGGAGTTGCTATTGATTGGAGCACTTACCTCCTCACTAAAATGGATCAGCATTTCGTTAAAGTCACCAGGGGTAATGTTACCATTGTCACATAAGGATCATATTTGTCTGCCTTCTTGACCTATTCAGGTTTACAGAAGACTGTGCCTCCACCTCCTCCATTAGATCAAGTACCTCCTCCTCCACCTTCAGATGAGTCAGAACCTATTGACATAGAGGATGATGATTCTCCGCCTCCCCTGGTCATCCAGCGCAAACGCTTGAAGCGGGTAGCGGATAAAGCTCCTTCCGTACTTTCTTTAGTGTCCATCCCTGCTACCTCTGGCAGTGACCTCCCTGGGTATCTCACTTGTAATAACCTGTTCAGAGCACATCGCGAAGGATCCTTGGACATCTCAGTTCCCTCCCTGAACAGTCTCGTTTCAGGAGATGCAATTCCTTTCCTCTGTAAAGATATTCAGAGCTCCATTGAGTTGTCAGTGACAGCCTGTGTTCAATAGCTGTACGCGTCTTTTTATGAAGAACTCATGTAGTCTAAGGACCAGTTGCATAATGCAATATCTGAGTTAGCTTCTGCTAAGGATACCCTCGCAGATTTGTTTAAGCAAATGGAACAGCAAACCCAACTAGTTGCCACCCAAAGCGATGAGATCTCTTCTTTGAAGATCCAGTTACTAGAGGCTCAATCCCAGGTTACTAGCCTTTCAGAGGAGAAGGAGAGGATGTCCAGAGAAGCACAAGAGTTCCAAGCTATCTTAGATGACAAACTTTCAACTTTACAGACTGCTAATGCCACAGTGGCATCCCAAGCCTCCCAAATCCAGCAGTTACAAGATCAACTGGCAAAATCCCGCTCTGTTCCTCCAAGCCCTAATGTTCCCTTGATTCCTTCTCTTTCCCAGCAGGACTTGGCTGCTCTTCAGAGACAGGCTACTTTGTTCCCTCTATTCCAAGATAAAGTGGAAAGATTGCAGTCCAGAATGGACTTGTTATGGTCTACATTTGAGCAGTTTCAGGAATATGTCTCCCCAGACCATTCTTTCTTTGTCCACTACCACTTACAGAAGTTGGTCTTCTATATGAAGCTTTCCACGATGGATTTACCTCTTCCAGAAGATGGCTAGAGTGGGGCTTGCTCTGCTGAGTTATTGACAGAGGTAGTCAGGATGGTGTTTGAAGATTCTGTCACACCAGATACCATGTTGATGTCATACATGTATCTACGCGGAGACTTGTTAATTCCAGATGAGGTGGATATGGCATGGTATGTGGGGGATGTGGTCTTACAGGCTGTTTTGTATGTCAATCATTTGGAGTTGCGCATAGCTGACATGTTCCAAAGTTATTCCTCCAAAGTGGCTGATTGTCATGATAATTCGTGGCATCCCATGATTGATTCTGTGGTCCTAAATCAAAGACAAAACACAACTCCTACCTCTGCCCAGAGTACTAATCAACTAAGGATGGATCTCTTAGCCTATCTTTCAAAGCATAATCCATTTGATGCTACCTTCTTTGATGCCTATCATAGACGATCTCTCTTAGGACCTTCTGTTCCTACCCTCCTCTATTACCAACAAATGGCTCACCGTTATGCTATATATCTTTCCCTTTGTCAATCTAATTCCACAACTATTTTACCCCTTCTTTTCCAACCTTCATCTTTCCCTCAAATTCCCATTTTTACATATTGTTCCTTTATTGAGGATAGGGTATTTTCCCCTTCTCCACCCTGTCCTTCTCCATCCATTAATGTACCCTCCACATTTCCTATTTATCAGTTAACACCCTTCCTTAGTGATTCCCTCCAAATTTCTGCCACTCCTTCTTTAACCTTTTCTTCCTTTTATGATTTTTCCTATCCCTCCCTACATCCACTCTTCCTTATTCCATTACCTTCTCCTAACACTTCTATATCTCAACCACCTCAGTTGGTTAGTGACTGTGACGGGTTTGATAATCAGATTTCTAGAAGAAGGAGATGGAGTTCGGATGATTGCCTTACCGGACCTCAGATCAATTGGCCACTCATTCCAGGAGAATGGACAGCTTCTAGTCAAGCTTATGAGAACTATGTTCATTTTTCTCAGCAGTATTCACAGTTTGCAGATCCCTCAGTGAGATTAACTGCTCACTTTGCTTGGTACCTGGCATATATGCATAGGTACTCTCATAATGATTCCAAGCCTATTCCAAAGTTGTGCATGAATGTCAATGTGAGCATTGATTCCCAACAGCTGGATATTTTGTATTTTCATGCCCTTTGTTTGCCTAGCAGATACTTGGTCCTGTTGGAAAGGATGTGCTGTCTCCAGTTTTTTCAAAATCCTCCCAAAAACTTTGTAGATGAATCCTTGTCTATGGATCGCTTCCGACAACATCAATCTTTCAAGAGGGATCATCTTCATTGATACCTTTCCAATGTATGGTGGATGCTTTTTAATGAAAACCTCTCTTTTTGGAGGAGTCCTTCAGATGGTTGTGTTGTGTATTAGTGTTTGTGTTGTGAGTTCATTTATGGAAAGTGGTGTTGAGGTCGTGGTTGGAGAGTTGAAGCTGATGCTGATGAAGAAGAAGAAAACTCTTATATCCTTTATAAATTTGTTGAGATTTTTAGTTTGCTAAGCGGTGTTAATGTATAAAGGGTTTTCCTTTCTTTGTATTTTTATATCAGAAACAGGTTATAAGTTGGGGTCGTGGTGGATGCATTCTTTTTGAAGAGATATTGACGATCCAAGTTGCGCTTTTCAATGAACTTGTATTCCCTTTTTCCTGGGTCGCGAGGACGCTTCCTTATTAAGTGTGGGGATATGTTAAGTGTTGAAATGACTTGTTTTTTGGCTGATTTTTGTTGTTTTTGAGAGCTGAATGGTTGATTTTATGAGATGATTGATTGGTTTGGAAGTGGTTTGAGAGTGTTTTGGATGATATTGATTGTGTTTTGGAAGTTCATGATGTTTGTTAGTGGTTCTGTGATGTTCTGATAGGTTCTGATTGGTTCTGTATACCTTCTGTTTTGCTCTGTTTTGGTCTGTTTTGTTCTGATTATCTTCTGTAAAGAGGGATGGAGTATTGATTGATGAAGATTGAGATATTGTGAAAGCTTATTGAATGGTTTGTGAGAATTTAGAATGGTTTGAGAATGAGTTATGAGGTTTTGATGACCTTCTATAACCTTCTGTAGGTCTTCTGTAGAGCTTCTGTCTCTGTTCTATCTCTGTTCTGTTCTGTTTTGTTCTGTACTGTAGCTGTTCTGGTATTGTTCTGTGACTGTTCTGTATGCTTCTGTATGTGTTCTGATGGATGAGAGTGTAGCTTGGGAAAGTTTTCTAGCCTTGGAAAGAGGTGAATATAAGTGCAAAAGAGCTTAAAGAAGTGGAAGAAGTAGCTGCTGAAGACTCAAGTGAAGACTAGAGTGAAGTGACAATAGTGAGCTATGAAAGGACACTGTAGTGGCTCTGGAGACTCTTCATATCAGGCATACCTCTTGGGAGGGGTATCCACGACCTAAGAGGGATTATTGAGAGTGATTTGGAGAGATTGTAGAGAGGATATGATGTATTATTGATGGAGAGAGAGAGAGAAGGCCAGAGATAGCCAATTCTACTCAAACAGTGTGATTGTATATGAGAGATTGAGAGAGAAGACTATGAATATATTGAAGATGAATACTATGTGATGTATTTCCATTCAAAGATGGTGTATTCTTTTGCTTTCTTTGTTCTATTGATGGATTTTGTGAAGATGTTGAAGAATATGGTGGATTCTATCAAATCCGTGGGAGATCTACATGATGCTGTATGAAGATTTGTTGTGCCTGGTGTTCTTTTCTTCATTGTGATCATATGAAACATGATAAACAAGCTTGTTGGTGTTACAAGATAGATTTTCTTGCAAGAGAATTCTCTTTTCCTTGGTGTTCCTCTTGGGGCTCCAAGGGAATATTAAGTAAATTCTACTCTTTGGTCCCAATGGGGAGAGTGAATATGCGATGGAATTATTGTCACGTTTATTATTGTATTGTTTGGGAAAAATACAATTAGTTTTGTTGGTTGATTGAAAAACACCCTAAATGTTTTTCTTTCAATCAAGGGATTGTTGCATTGTGATTTGGATAAATATTCCAAGGCTTGTGTTGATGGCAAATGCATGGCAGGGGTCTGTAATGACAAGTTGCCATGGGAATAAAGGAATGTTTTTCTAGAAGATGATATTAGGGCTTATTGCTTTGATTATGCTTGAATTTTAATTGGATTAATTAAGGAAGGATATTTTACACACATGGATCATCTCCAAGATCACATCGCAGATTATCCCGAGAGGGAACTGCTCGATTCACAGGCCGATGGTCGAGTGGTGAAAAGGCCAACCACAGAAATGGCATCTCACTCCTAGATCACTTATGGGTCAGGTGGAGCTCTGGACACCCCTTGCCTGTCCAGAATGGAGTTGGAGATCCCCATGAGCCCAACGTCTGGGACATTGGAAGATCCTATTCTAGGTAAAGGATGGAAATGTTGGTGCCATGAGATTTGGACCGGGTACTTTTGTTGGACAGAAGGTATACATAATTCTCCTGTATGGGCAAGAGACAAAGATTAACTTAAAGATAAGTTAAGGAACTTGTTTGATAAAAGGACTGCTTGTTTTGTTTTTGTGCATGTGTTGTAAATTACGTGAATGAACTCTGTGCCCTAAAAGGCTTAATTAATGAAGCTGATTTTAAATGCTACATATAAATGTGGTAGGACCTAATTAGACAGTTAAAGCTATCGAGGAAAGTGCAGTGGACATGACTTGGATCCGTCCTATGGAAGGGTGGTCCCGGTTAGCTGAGAACTTTTCTCAAAAGACGTAATAATGAAACTATGAAGACCTAGAGTCAGTAGAGTTAGAATCCCAATTTATGCTATTTTAGGGGAGCAGAATGGGACTATGATTTATGGGCAAAGAGATTGAGCTTTGCATCCCTCTCGTTTCCCATTCTCCATGAACCAAGTGCAGCATAAATCTGCTTTGACTCTCTTGTTCCTATGCAAAGTGGTTCATCTGGAGCTCAATGCTAGCTACTTCCTAGAGCCTTGGCTGATAGGAAAGAAACCCTGACTTCAGGTCGGGGTCTTAAGTGGGAACAGTCGGATACTTCCTCTTTGGGGTAGACTCGGGAAGACCTAGATTGCAAACCCTGTAACATTCCTTGCGAGTGCCAGGCGGTGCTTTCTAGACTCCCCTTCCGATGGGCTGCTAAGCCGTGTCCCACAAGTGGACAAAAGGACACATTACATCTTCTTCTTCTTCTTCTTGCTTGAGCTTGTGCTTATGCTTGAGAGAGGGAGTGTGAGTGTGTGAGGGTGAGGGACCGTGGTGGAGAAGCTCTCCACCTTCTCCTCTCTTATTCTCTTGTCTTACTCATAGCAATGGAACTTGGAGCCAAGAGCTTGAGGATCGAGCTCACTTGAAGCATGGACTTGGATCGTGGAGCTACCGGAGTGCTCAGGAGAGGAGGAAACTCTGGAGGTAAGCTCATACACTCATAGAGAGAGATAGCGTGTCGACTATGTGAGAGGTATCCATTAGTGCTCGGCTTGAAACACTTGAAAGAATAAGCAGTCCGTGGGTCTTGGAGGTCAAGCGTGAGCTCCCACTACATTTTGGTTCCATCTTGGGACTAATGGATTCAAGTCTTGAGTACTTGTGTGCTCCAAAAATCAAGCATTGAAGTAGGGTTTTTTCCAAACCAATGCTTGAGGTGGATAGGTAGGAAGCAAGGGAGTTTGAAGAGGTATTTGATCTCCTTAGTAAGTAAGTTTTTGGTTTTTTGGATTTGAAAAAGTATGTTGGAGTAGTGTAGGTGTTTGCTTTGTGATTTGGATGCATTAGGGTAGGAAAAAACAAAGAAAAAAAATAAAAACAAGCATTGGGATTTCTGCTGTGAACAGGGAAAAAAATGGGAAAAAAGAGTGCTAGGAGATGCTAGAATCGCATGGGGAGTGATTGGGAAGACTAAGATTGAGTCTAGTAAGGGTTTAAGACCCTAGGAGAGACAAAGGGAGACCTCATTTTCAGGTTCTACTATATATATATATATATCTATATATATATAGTGAGAGCTTGAGAGCTTGTGAAGATTGGGAGCTTTCGATAAATCGATTGGTGGCCACAAGAGCTTTTATTTGGGATTAGTTGTATAGAAACCTTTCTATGTATCTACCCTTGAATTTTGGAGAATCTTGCTTATGGGTGTGGCCAAAAATTGGTGCCCCGAAGCTATTTTCATTGCCACTATTTGTGTGCTGGTGGCATTGGACACGGTTTGCAAGGGTTTGATTCCCAAAATAAGATGCTCGGGCATCCTACACCTGTCCAATTTCAAGAATTGTTGTTAACCTCAAATGAACAAGGTGGAAAAATATGAAAAATCTAAAGTAGAAGACAAGGCCAAGGCAAAAGTGAAATGGAAGAAAAAGTTGTGCCAAGAAAAATATGAAAACATAAGAAGTATAGAAGACTCCTAAATCAAGGAGAAAGGTGCACAAGGAACAGTGTAAGTCAATACCTTTGTAAAAGAGCGCAAGGCGCATCATGATTTATTTTAAGAGTGTTGGGCTCTCACCCATGCCAATTGTAAAGGTAGATGGGTAGTAGGAAGGAAGCTAGGAAGATAAGAGGACAATGGGAAAAAGGGCCTAGACGGTTGGCCATGTAAAAGGGGGGGATAAGGGAATGATCACCCAAAAGGAATTTAGGGTTTTGTATATAAAGTTGAAAAGTGAATGAGAAGCTCATTCTTGTGTGTGGCCAAAAGCAGCTTTCTTCTTCACCTTCTTCTTCTTCTTCTTCTTCTTCTTGCTTGCTTGCTTGCTTGAGCTTATGCTTGAGAGAGGGAGTGTGGGAGTGTGAGGGAGTGAGTGTGTGAGGGTGAGGGACTGTGGTGGAGAATCTCTCCATCTTCTCCTCTCTTCTTCTCTTCTCTTCTCTTGCTTGCGACAATGGAGCTTGGAGCGTGGAGCTTAAGGATGGAGCTTGCTTGAAGCTTGCACTTGGATTGTGGAGCTACCAGAGTGCTCAAGAGAGGAGGCAACTCAATCGGGCATGGATGTAAGCTCACTACACTTGTAGAGAGATATAGTGCGTGGACTATGTGAGAGTAGCCATTAGTTCTTGGCTTGGAATGCTTGAAACAATAAGCGGTCTGTGGATCTTGGCAATTGAGCATGAGCTCGCCTCTACATTTTGGTTCTATTGCCAGGACAAAAATGGATTCAAGCCTTGAGTGCTTGCACGCTCCGAATCGAGCATTGAAGTAGGGTTTTTCCTGAACTGATGCTTGACATAGATGGATAGGAAGCGAGGGAGTTTGAAGAGGTATTTTATCTCCTTAGCAAGTAGATTTTTGGTTTTTTGGATTTGGAAAGGTAAGTTGGAGTAGTGTAGGTGTTTGCTTTGTGATTTGGATGCATTAGGGTAGGAAAAAAAAGAAAAAAAAAAGAAAAACATGTATTAGTGGTTCTACTGTCATAATAGGGCAAGGGGGTTTGATTTGCTTTTGCTGATTTGTATTTTGGAGTTTATTTGCTATTCTAGGTATACATAATTTTTCATTGGGTCTATTCTTACATTCTGGAAGTTTGTGCAGCCCCTCATGACCAAAATCGCTAGAATCGAGTAATTTTCATCACCCCTGGAAACTCATCTGTAAGAATCAGACACTGTTATCAGAGTTCAATTCCTAGAATCGGACACAGAGGGTCCGATTCCCAGAATTGAAAGGTCCAATTTTTGGACTCGAACATACCCATCTTATCAATCGAACATACCTTGTCCGATTTTGAAAAATAGACATTCCAGAATCGAACAGATGAAAATCGGAACAAACAAAATTGAACATCTCATAATCGGATGCAAAAATCAAACCATCTAGAATCTGATACCCCACTATCCAGAATCGAACGAAAGAAAATCGGACACCTATAAAATCAGACGCACAAAAATTAGACAACCACAATCAAACATCCAAAATCAGACCACTCGATTGTCTGATTGGCTGATCGGACCAACCCAAAATCGGATGTCCGATTTTGATAATCGGACTTCTAAGAATTGGAACTCTAAGAATCAAACAAAAAAAATGTCAAAACTAGATAGTGAATAGAATACAAATTTGACACATCTAAGCCCTAAAACCGACCTAGAGACCGTATAGAGCCAAAAGCACATCATAGATCTATCACCAAGCTGAAATCTAGAGCAAGTAGTTCAAAACTTGGCTACGAATGGTCCTTCAAATCGCACATGGTGTTTAGCATAACAGCCCTACAAGCCGTGGGAAACTGCCCCCTCGGACCCCCATAGAGGGGAATTTGCCCCCTCCACATCTCCCCCAAGTAGGTTTGAGAGAGAATGCGCGCTGTGACAAGTCCTCCAAATTAGATCCTAGTGTAGTAATGGCTCTACACATGCATATATTCTCACTTGCAAAACAACAACCAAAAGACCATACCCGAACGTACACCCTAGAACCTCAGTGGGCCAATCTAGCCAACAAGGAAAAAAAGGCCACACCACAAAAACATGTATTTGGATTGCATCTACTCAAAGTGGAATGCAACAACATCAAGCTACAAGTGTGAGGATGACTAGACATGATAGTCTTGACGATAAATGCACCTTGAATGACACTGCACAGACGTCCCAAGACATCAGTGGAGAATCCACATTTGGTTGTGCAGTTGTGGACTCAAAGGCATGTATCAGAAGGCTTGAATTTATAGGTGAAGACCCAGAAGATAAAGACATAGTATCGCCTACTTAACTTAGGGTCAAACTCACTGCAAAAAGAGAGCGTAGTGTCAATAATCTCATCGATGAAGGAGTTGATTTTAATATCTTGACCTATGAAGCATGGACCCTACTAGGCCAATCAAAGCTCACACCGACTAATGCAACCAGACCTCACACCGACTAATGCATGGACCCTACTAGGCCAACCAGAGCTCACACCAACTAATGCAACTCTTAGTCCTTAAGGGGGACACCACAAGCACTTATAGGGAAGTGCAAAATCCTTGCAACTATTGAAACTGAAAGCTTGCCTATCCTATTCCATGTTCCTCCAAATAGTGAGATTGTGGAAAGGAAACCCTCCTAGGACGACCCTTCTCAAAAGGGCGACGAAGTGTGAGGTTTATTATGTAGCATAAAGGATACACTTGACACTACCGGGTGTGAGGATAATCACAACCTTAAGCAAGGGTGACCTCATTAAACCTCAAGGGAAAGACAAGGAACATTCTGACATATCAGGAAAGCCTAGTAACAAGAGTAAGGAATTGTTGAAAGAGTTAATATAAGCCCATGTTGAATAGAGAGAACTAGTGAGCGAGGCCATGCTTGAAACAAGAATGTTAGGAGACAATGCCAAGGATAGGCTTTGGACTTACAAATATCGTAGAAAACCACAAAGGAAGCCCAAGCCTTATAGAGGAAGGTATCAATGGAGAGCCAACACAACCCTGCAATGGATATCCAAAGTGTTGCTACATGCTCAAGGGTATTATCCAGGCAACTAATGGATTTGGGTACAAAAACCCCCTGCTAAACCACCTCTATCAGCTCAAGACCAGATAGTATCAAAAGCAAAGAAGCGCATGAGGAAATCTAAATAGAAAACCAAGTCTCGAGGCAAGAAACCAAACATGGCTTTTTGAAAGGTAGATCTTCAGTCTAGTGTGCTTAACAAGCATATATCGGATGTAACCGTCAAGTGTGCATATATCGGATCTTCAGCCTAGTGTGCTTAACAAGCATATATCGGATCTTCAGCCTAGTGTGCTTAACAAGCATATATCGGATGTAACCATCAAGTGTACACAAAGACCACTAGTGTCCAAGGAGCCTTTGACTTCCCAAGAGGATAATGAGCACCACAGGCACAAAATTGCTCATGATTAGGGTGATTTCTCAATAAAGAAAATGGTAGAATCATCAAACAGCAACGAGAAAATATTCCAGCCAGTGCCAAGTCCACCTAGGAGTCCCAAATCTCCTACACCCTCTTTTCCTAAATGTACACAGGAGGCACAATAGCAGTCATCAAGTGTAGCTTCTCAATCCTAATCTCTATCTCCATTTGAGCTTCCAAATATCCAAAGTGCGGGACATGACAACACCCCTAATTCTCAACCTAGAGATATGCATGTGCAATCCAATGTGGCTAGCTCAATTGATGCTCAATTTGCACAAGTGAATGCTCAAAGGGAAACAAAGACAGGACCACTTCCAATCTACCTAAATACTTGACATGGAAATCTAGCAATGATATCCAGTCCATTGAACTAGCCACTACTACTTCCAATCGGGAATCGCAGCAGTCACAGCCTTTGGCCGTGACAATGCCCCTTGTGAAACATATCCTTAGCAATTAACATGTGGAAGAGGTGTCACAACCAACATCCTTGACACCTCCAACACTTCCCAAGCACCTAAGGCTTAGGCTTGAGGAGAAATCTCTCAAAGATTTGGCCAAGGAGATGGAGCATTTGACCAATGAACCAAATATGAAGTGCACGATGAAGCTTAATCAAAAGCTGATAGCCATCACACGTGCGTATGTCCATGTGGACATTGGAAGGCCAACACGAGAGCACACAAAGCTCATAGTCACTCCTGACTTGGGACGAGCAACAACATGTTTGCTCCCGCTATGTAGCTTTCACTGAAGAAGTCATAAAGGACGTCCCAAAGGCCATTGCTAGAGAATTGTGTCTGATACCCTCACTCTATACTACTCAATGTGAGACAAACAAGAAAAAGCTCAAAGTAATCAAATGAAAAGGGAAAGGAGAAGGTAACTTTGTGTAGAAATGGTAGTCCAACCAGAGTTTGGCAGCCAAAATTGGCTAGTGATTAATGACACTCGTTGAGCAAAGAAAAGCCCTTTGGGCATCAATACATGATCCCACATGCATTGCCCTGACCTCATTAAGAGTGCTGCCAATGGTCCATGTAGTCCAGCTTTTTGCCACTATCCAAAAACATCCCTTGTATGATAAACTACTTTTAGAAGAAGATCTACATGTGGCTAGTAGGCTAGGAGTAGGGAGTATGGTATTTGATGTAAGCGCATATGTCTTTTGCCTCATTCAAGACCCTGCAATCCTAGATCTCTATGCTTTTCATCAATACAACCCTCACTTCTTCAGTTAGTTTCGTCCAAGCTTACATGATAAGAACCCTAAACTATCTCTTGCTTCTACACTAGAGTCACCCAAACCTCCTGAGCAAGGGAAAAACAACTCTATACACAACACCGACACTATTAAGAAGAAATGGAGGCATGTTCCAATGGGTAAGGACAATATTCTAGAGAAGACAACTAACCACGAGCAACTACCAATGCAATTGAATGAGGGAATAAACTGAGGGGAATTAGCTGAAGAGATAGACTCTCCAAAAAGAGAGACAGTTGTACCCTCACAACCTAGCAAGGCTATTTAATAGGCTGCAGCTATGTCTCATAAGGACATGCCAAGAAAGGAGAATGCTTACAACGGTAGTTGCAAGTGGCTATAGACACCAAGAAGATTGAGACCAAGAGTGCTAAAGAACTGAGAAATAAAGCATGGAGTCCACCTACGAATAAACCCATTACTATATCTTCTAACAACAGTGAAACCTTAGACACATCTGTGTGTTCTCATAAGTCAAAGCAACCATTACCATCAACGGTTGCTTGTAATACTTAATCCACCAACAACACAACTTGCATTGACCCATCAAGAGTGGATACGACACTATCACAACAAGTTGTCAAAACAATACTAGTCAAATCCAAGGAGAACCATGACACAATAACAACAAAGCCTCAAAAGAAACATGAAAACCTTAAGGACATAAGCAATCCTAGCATTGACCAATCTTGCTCATCTAGGCTTGAGTCCCCCAGCTATGCTAAAGCCTAGGGAAACTCCCAGAACTTTGCATGAGATAGCAATCGAGCAAGCCTTCATAGAACATAGAGTGCTTGATTGAGTTGGAGGCTAAACTCAAATTGTTCGCACATGCTTATGTCCTTGTAGACATGGACAAATTCCCTAGGAATTAGCTTGAGGAATATTTGGCATATCCGCTATCCTAGGAAGAGCAAGAATATCTTAACAAGCACTATGAAAAACTCCTACATGAACACATGCAACTCATCTCTTATGCGAGGAAGTCGACAAACTATGCTTAACTGTGGCATTCAATGATGTGCTTTGCCAACCAAATCTCTTAGAGATAGAGCAACTAAAGTGACAATCAGAGGGTCAAAGTCAATTTGAAAAATGTTGGTTTGAAAATTGCCTTACAATGGCCAAATTTGGAGCCCAGATTATGATAGCAGTCTCAGAGGAGCGACTAGCGCCAAATGGCAATCTCAAAGAGACCCAACCTATGTGGCGCTAGCTTCCTTTTGAGTAGTACTAACTTCCATTCAAGGAATGGACTTAGTCACAGCTAGCTAAGAGAACTCTCTGATTGATAAAATTCTCACTGAGGAGGAGCTACATCTTGCAAGTAGACTTTCACAAGGTACCATGCTACTTGATGTTGCAAGATATCTATTGTTATTAAGTTGGCTGCCACAAATACTCGATGTGTGTGCCACACTCTAATACAATCCTAAGTTCTACAATTTGTTTTTATCCTCACAAACTGACATGGATTTGTAAATGTGTATATAAATAAACAATGTGTTTTGTGAGTGTGTATAGATAATACCAAAAAAAGCAAAGCCATCACACACACAAGCAATGATAATCAAGCGCAGGTAATATGCATCGAAGTCAACACTATGGGATTCAAATAAGTGATGTCTTTTTGAGTTGCACGTGCTCATTATGATTGAAGCATATGACTTACATGTACTCTTATGAGTTTTCAAGTGGATATAGGACAACACAAGTCTTTGTATGAAAGTGTTCAATGTCCAAATCACCACAAGACTACCAACCCCACAAAGAGCCATTATAGAAAAAGTAACAAAAATACCAAGGATAAAGAGTCATAACAGAAGCCTCGTGGCTGGAAGAGAAAATCGCCCCTGCAAATAAAGAATACATTGCATTTGAGCATGGCCCAAAGCATAGTCATTGGCTATTCTCTCTTTCTTGGCCACCAAACTCTACATCTAGCTCCCTACAATTGCCACATCAATTTTATCGATGTCTCACATGTTACAAAGTGGTTTGCAAAATCTCAAGTGTATCTCTCCATCTCAACAACTATTCCTCTAGCATCAAGGCTAGTAACACAATCATCCTTGTAATATCCATTTTTCACAACCGTTGGATCTCGACATTTCTCACTCCAAATGAAAGGCTGATGGCCTCAATGTATTGCATTGGTTGTATTCATTTTATCCCAAAAAAAAGCAATGCAAGGAAAGAGAGAGAGAGAGAGAGAGAGAGAGAGAGAGAGAGAGAGAGAGAGAAAAGAGAAAACAAAAAGAAAAGAAAATAAATTAAAATAAAAAAAGAAAAAAAGCACTCACGATCACAACACAGCACATAGGGGTCCTCAAATTAGGTACATCTAGTGACCTTGGTCGGCTGGCTCTGTCCCTAGTCCCCTAACCCTTTGTACACCCCCCACAATTGTTCAAGGAACATCAAGGGCAAGACATACCTAGGGAGCTCGTCTCACCTAGACCTGCCACCCTGAACCATTTGCACAATTCTTTTTTACACTCCATCTCAGTGCCATTGCAATCAATAGTGGTAAGAAAGCCATGGAAGACCATGGAAAGTACACTGTACTCTTCAGCCACTATAACTAGCCACCAGCTAAAAAAAGCTAAGGTTTCAATGAGCTCAAGTATGCTACATCATGTTGTCAAAATCATAAATGATGTCTCAAGTAGCCTTTAAGTGTACTTCTCCTCAACACCAACATTTTTTTCCACCCCATTGAACCCTTGCTTCATCCACACATTGCTACAAGGAACCAGACCTTCTACTACATAATATCTAAGTATGCATGTGCACTCACATAACATTTGCACCGCAATCTATACATCGATTTGTCTCCCAAACTAATCAAACTACATCTTGTGCACGATAAGAAGACTAGCACTAACCCTTAGGGAGAGACCATATGAGAAGTTTTTAATTGCAAGTATTGAAGACTCCAATGAAAGTATCGTCTCAACTCTTCATCAACACAACTTTGAATTCTTATCCTTTATCATCATGCAAGCCCCAAGAATTATCACCTGCAGAATCCTCAAAATATCAACTCCCAACAAAACAAAAACCATCCCTATCACCAACTTCAACAACGCTATCACCAACCAATCACGCCAACAAAGTGCCATCAACCACCTTCATCTGCACCACCACCAAAACTTCTCCAGGACAAACCATAGTAGTACCTTCCACCCACATCTTCAGTGCATGCCAAATCTTGCTACCTATAACGATGAGTGCCATGGGACTGGCACTCGTCTAGGAGAGGGGTAATGTTAACCCTCAGACAAACAAGGTGGAAAATCCAAAAAATCTAAAGCAGAAGACAAGGCCAAGGAAAAAGTGAAACAAAAGACGAAGGCAAGCTAAGAAAAATATGAAAACACAAGAAGCGCAGAAGAGTCCTAAATCAAGGAGAAAGGCACACAAGGAAAAGCACAAGTCAATACCTTTGTAAAAGAGCGCAAGGCGCATCATGATTTATTTTAAGAGCACTGGCATGCAAATTGTAAAGGTAGATGGGTGATAGGAAGGAAGCTAGGAAGATAAGAGGACAATGGGACAAAAGGCCTAGACCACGGCCAGCTTATAAAAAATGGGATAAGGGGATGATTGCCAAAAGGGATTTAGGGATTTGTATATAAAATTGAAAAGTGAATGAGAAGCTCATTCTTATGTGTGGCCAAAAGGAGCTCTCCTCTTCTTCTTCTTCTTCTTCTTGCTTGCTTGCTTGTTTGAGAGAGGGAGCGTGAGTGTGAGGGAGTGAGTGTGTGAGGGTGAGGGACCAGGTGGAGAAGCTCTCCATCTTCTCCTCTCTTCTTCTCTTCTCTTCTCTTGCTTGTGGCAATGGAGCTTGGAGTGTGGATCTTGAGGATGGAGCTCGCTTGAAACTTGCACTTGGATTGTGGAGCTACTGGAGCGCTCAGGGAAGGCAATTATATTGGAGTGCTCAGGGAAGGAAATTGTATCTGCTATGTGAGAGGTAGCCATTAATGCTTGAATCGGAACGCTTGAAACAATAAGCGGTCCATGGGTCTTGGTGGTTGAGAGTGAGCTCGCCTCTACAATTGTACGGCCAACACTCAAACTAATCCATCATGTCTGATCAGACATAACTTATCCGATTTCAAAAATTGGACTTCCCATAATTGGATACAAAAATCAGACCATCCAAAATCAAACACTCCAAATCAAACACCAGTCAAATTAGACATCTAATTCCTAGAATTGGATTACGAGAATCAAATTTCCAGAATTGAACACATAAAATTTGGACCAACCCATAATCAGACCACTAGAATCGGACCAAGACCACTCGAATGACAGACCGTCTAATCGGACCAACCCAAAATCGGATGTTTGATTCTTATAATCCGACCTCTGAGAATTGGACAGAAACTTGTCAAAAATGAACATGTGAATAGAATATAAATTTGATACATCTAACCCTTGAAATTGACCCTGCAAACATATAGAGCTAAAAGCACATCATAGATTTATCACTAGGCTAAAATCTAGAGCAAGTAGTTCAAAACTTGGCTACAAATAGTTCTTCAAAACACGCATGGTATTTAGCATAACGGCTCTATGGACAGGGGGGACTACCCCCCTAGACCCTTGTAGGGGGTGCTCTAAGATACTCTTTAGAGCAGAAAGGGTATCGCTATTATAACCCTATCACAGGTGAGTTCAGAGTGAGCAGGGATGTTATCTTTGATGAGATGGGTAGCTGGTATGCACCTACTGGTGATGTATTAGATGATGATAATGATCAGGACAACTATGTGCAAAAAGAGAAACAAAAATCACAGAGACTTGGTGGACCAGAAATATCATCTGGTACTATACCTACAGTGAGTCCTTGGTCTGGGAGACTAAGGAGTAGTCACACATCTACAAGTGGATCTATAAGTATTGCAGGTAAGGACAAAGGAAAGAAGAAAGTGTTGGATGGTAATGATGCATCTACCAATCATTTGGGATTGGATGGAGATTCTAGTGGTTTGGAGAGTTTGGATGATGAGCTTGGCATTCCTTCAGTCACCTAGGACGCCAAGTGTACAGATCATAGTAATGTAAAGGCTCCATTGAGTGATCCGGTGGTATGCAGATCTAGCAGGGTTAGATACCTTGTTAAAAGATTTGGTTTTGAAGATTATGCAGCTCACCATTATGCTTATATGGTGAAACTAGTTGAGGATGTTGAGCCCACTTTTTTTGAGGATGCTATTGGTCATGTTCATTGGGATGCAGCAATGGATGAGGAGATGGCTGCATTAGAAGCCAATAAGACTTGGGATTTGGTACCCTTACCTAAGGGTAAGAAAGCCATTGGCTGTAAGTGGGTTTACAAAGTCAAGAATAAAGCAGATGGTTCAGTTAGTAGGTATAAAGCTAGACTGGTTACAAAAGGCTATGCTCAAACATATGGCATAGATTATGAAGAGACATTCAGTACAGTTGCTAGGATGGCAACTGTTATAGGCATGTGATTGCCTTGGCAACAGCCAAAGGTTGGGGTTTGCAGCAAATGTATGTTAAGAATGCCTTCTTGCATGGTGAATTGCAAGAAGAAGTGTATATGGAGCAGCCAGCAGGTTATGAGAATTTAGAGCATCCCACATATGTGTGTAAGTTAAAAAAGGCGCTTTATGGGCTAAAGCAAGCACCTAGAGCATGGTCTGACAATATTGGAGAGTATATTGTCAATATTGGATTTTGTATTTCTAATGTTGATCACTCTTTTTATGTGAGAAAGAGAGATGCAGGTTTGGTCATCATAGTCATCTATGTGGATGACTTGATTATTACAGGTGATAGTGACAATGGGATTGCTAAAGTAAAGGACTTCTTGAAGAAGAAGTTTGAGATGAAAGATTTGGGTGAGCTAAGATACTTTCTTGGCATTGAGGTGATCAGATGTGATGATGGTATATGGCTATCCCAAAGGCAGTATGGCTTGGATATGTTATCCAAGTATGGTATGATAGCATGTAAGCCTCTTTCAGTACCATTGGAGCAAAATGTGAAGTTGAGTGCTAACGTTGGGGATGAGATAGAAGACCCTACTATATTCAGGAGGATAGTAGGGAGTTTGATTTACATGGCCACCATCACAAGGCCAAACTTGAGCTATGATGTTGGCCTTGTCAACAATCAGTTTATGCAGATGCCTAGAAAGCCTCATTTGGATGCAGTTAGATGTATATTGAGGTATGTGAAGTGTACTTTACATTATGGACTTTTTTATGAGGTAGGTAGTAAGGACATACAGGTCTTTGGATACATAGATGCAGATTGGGCTGGTAGCATGTCAGACACATGATCTACAAGTGGATTCATGTTTTCCCTTGGTAGTGCAGCAGTTACATGGAGCCACAAAAAGCAACCTATAGTTGCTTTATCGAGTACAGAGGTTGAGTACAGAGGTGTTGCTATAGTAGCATGTGAGGTGGTATGGTTGCAAAAGTTATTAGTAGATTTGGATGTGCAAGGAGATGGTCCAGTTGTCATTCATTGTGATAACATGAATAGCATACAGCTAGCTAGGAATCCAATGTTCCATGCTAGGACAAAACACATTGAGATGCCCTACCACTTTGTGAGAGAGAAGTTACTTACACGAGAGATTGACTTGGTATATGTTAGCACCACAGGATCAGATAGCTAACATTTTCACAAAGGCATTGGGTGCAAAGAAGCTTCAAAAGTTTTAAAGCTTACTTGGAGTTGCAGAGATAGAGTTGAGCTTGAGGGGGAGTGTTGAGATGGCAAGCTCAACACGTGCGGACATTGATGATGGACCGCTTGGATAGATGGATCCACACGTCTACACTTAGCACATTGGTGGTCATTATGATACTCACATGGCCATTGACTTATCACTTATTATATTTAGTTTGTTATACCTACCTACAGCTGGCAAAGACATAGCGCCAGTCGATTAGTGTAGTTGGTTATGCACTGTTTGACTTAGTAGGCCACTTTCCTTTATGTTGTATCTTATCTATACTTTGTGTATATTGTTTAGTGTGTGCAAGAAGAAGAAGAAACCAGCAAGAAAACGTTTTAGCCTCCACCTCTCTTCTTGTGTTCTTGAGTGAGCTTTCTCTTGTGTATACAGTGTGTGTTTGGTGCAACAACTCAAGCAAGTTCCCCCACCATGCGATTCTTAACAGTTTGGCATTGATACCTTTGTGGCTACTGACCTTGTTGTTGATGGATCTTGTAAAATGAGAGAATTTAGAAATGCCTTGTGATTGAGTGCATCGGCAACTACATTCTCTTTTCCAGGTCTATATTTGAAAATCATATTCTTCCAGCACTTCGATCCATCGACGTTGCCTCATATTGAGCTCACTCTAAGTGAAAATCCATTTAAGACTCTTGTGGTCCGTTACTAAGGAAAATTTGTTACCTAGCAAGTAATGTCTCCAAATTTTGAGAGTATGGATGACAACCAACAGCTCCAGGTCGTGGGTAGCATAATTCCTTTCATGGCTCTTCAATTTCCTTGAAGAATATGCTACGGGGTGACCTTCTTGCATAAGTACACATCCTAAAGCAAGTGCGCTAGCATTAGTTACCACTTCAAACTCCTTACTAAGATTAGGAAGTTTGAGGTTGGGTGTTGATACTAAGCTTTGCTTTAGTTTGTCAAAGCTGGTTTGTTCAGCAAGGTGACCATACAATTGCTACTTGCATCTTTAGTAGATCAGTAGAGGTGCTGCAATCAAAGCATAATCTTTGATGAAAATTCTGTACCACCTTGTCAACCCAAGAAAACTACGAATCTCTTTGACAGAAGTTGGTGTTGGCCATTCCAGAACGTCTCTGACCTTAGCTAGATCTACTAAAATTCCTTTTGCTGATACAATGAATCCCAGATACTCAATTTGTCACTTGAAAAATGTGCACTTATTCTTGCTTGTGTGCTCTCATTATTTCAAGAACAATGCGAAGCTAGGGTTCATGATCCTTTCCTTGTTTTGAGTAGACTAGGGTATCGTAAAAAAAGACGAGTACGAAATCATCAAGATAGAGCCTAAAGATATCCTACATTAACCTATTGACGGTAGTAGGAGCATTCATCAGCCCGAATGACATCACTAGGAATTTGAAGTGTCCATATCTTGTATTGAATGCAGTCTTTGGGATATCTTCTTCTTTGATCCTTATCTGATAATATCCGGATCTGAAATCTATCTTTGAGAAGATCTTTGCCCCTTGAAGACGGTCAAGTAATTCATTAGAATGGGGTATTTATTTTTTATGGTTGCTTGATTCAACCCTCTATAGTCAATGCATAGACGAAGCATTCCATCTTCCTTTTTTTGGAACAACACTGGAGCTCCCCATGGAGAATTGCTAGGATGGATGTAGGCTTGGTCTAATAGTTGCTTCAGTTGCTCTTTTAGTGTCCTACATCTTATATGGCCTCTTTGCGATCCGTGTAGCTCCTAGCACAAGTTTGATTTCGTGGTCGAATCCCCTTTGGGGAGAAAGTTCCGTCAGATCTTCAGGAAATACGTCTGCGTATTTCTTTAACCATGAAGGTTCTTCTACAGATTCCTAATTCTGATCTAGCTTATTTAGTTTAATCAGATAGACAGGTAGGCCTTTTTGAACACCTTTTATTATCCGTGTTGCTTTTGCTAACTGTATTTTTGGCTTACCAACCTCACCTTGAGTCGTGGTGACTAGTTTCCCTTCAGAGTTTCGGAAGGAGACTTGGCCCTTCCCACAGTGGATGTGGGCATCATTGGGTATTAGCCTATCCATTCCGAGTAAACATTCGTGGACACCTAGGTTCATTACCCTGAATCTCACAGAAGTTGGCTTTCCACCCAATAGGAATTTCACCTTAGCAGTTTGCCTAGTACAAGTGACTTCATGACCATTTGCTAATTCCACAAGTAAAGTAGGTGCATCTATTGTGGCTATCCCTAATCCTTTTGCACAGATTGGTGAAATGAAGGAGTGTGTACTGCCATAGTCAATTAGGATTTTGAAGCTTTTACCTTGATATTGTGATGAGTTTGAATCACCAAGAGTTGGCGATTTGGACCCTTCTTGTGAAGAGTGGCGAGAACAGTTGCCCTCTCAATGTCAACATCCATGGATGGATCTTCTTCATTGTCCAGCTTCTTGTTGGAAACACTGGAGGTTCTCCCTCTGGCCATAACAGTGGTTCCTAGGCCATGAGTGGCTCTATTTTGACCTTGGAATTGCCCCTGGAGATGTCCTCTGCCAAGCTTGGGACACTCCCTCTTGAAGTTTTCGGGCTCGTTGCAATGGAAGCAACGTGGGTTGTGATCCTTGCTTTGTGTTGGAACAAAGTTGTTGACAGCATTGACTCTAACTTTCTTCCTTTGGCCCTGATTCTGACTCTGCACTCTTTTAGTCTAAGCCTTAGACATACCCTTATTCTGATTCTTGTAAGGCCAAATCCTATTGTTCCTCGGTTTGATCTGCACCTCCTGTATTATTGGAGTAGCTCGAATGAGTGTGTCTTATAGGTCCGTTGGGTGCATTGATTCCAATCGAGTGCTTATGGATGGATTCAACCCAACACAAAATTTTGACACCTGTTGTGTCATATCCATTGTAGGTGCATACTTTAGGAGTGAGATGAACTTCAAATAATATGCTTCCAGGGATAATCCTAGCTGCTTCAAGTCATAGAATTCATTCATCTTTTGTGTGCAGTAGGCAAGTGGAAGATACCTCCCTCACACAGCTTCCTTAAGATTATCCCAAGTGATTGTCCCTTCCGAGATCGCTTGGTTTTTGCACCACTGTTTCCACCAAAGTCTCACTTCGCCTGTAAGCTTAAGTTTGGCGAGCATGGCTTGGTTAGCAGGTGCAATTCTTGCTCGCTCAAAATAGTCCTCCATGGACAAGATCTCGGCGTTGGCTTGAACAGTCCTTCCCTTGCCATCAAACTCAGGTGGCTTAATTTTTTTGAGAAGAAATTTCTTCTCTTGAGCCACAGCTCGACTTAGTGTAGGAGTCGGATTTGGAACTTGCGCTTGGGTTTGCATCTGGACAATAAGATTCTTTATGTTAACATTTTATCATACGTTCTCTATTACGTTAATATGATTAGCACAACTTTTTAGCCAAGTGATTTAATCACTTAACGACTCAGTTAACATTTATGATCAACATAGATAATTGTAAAAAGTCTTATTTATTCATAAAGGCATAACCCCTTGAGTACATTTATTTTGGATAAGTAGGACAGACTGATTGATACATCAGTTTGGGAAAAATAGGATTGTGTTATAATCGACTACAGGGACGGAATAATAATAGGGAGTGAAGTCATAGATTTTCAGAAAATGGTAAGTCATAGGAAGCTTGGGGTATCCCTTCCTTTGATACCAGTTCTTCTCATAGCGCCCTAACACTTTGATTCTGTCAACAGAGATCACCCGGGTCACTTCTTCATAGACATACTTGTTTTGCTTGACTTGCCAACCGCTAACGTGCAAAGTTACACTTACACGAGCTTTGACAAAGATGAATAGCTTCACGATCTTTAAATCCTCCATCCACTTGATTCTCTTCAAGTTGGTCTGACGGTACGCGAGTCAGTGGGCTGCTATGTAGTATATTCCTGAATCTCCCATCCATCTCCACTTCACATACAGGGGCGAAGGATTATAGATGCGGTCCAAAATATTCATCATACCAAGCCTCTGGCAATAATTCGAAGCGTGCATTGCAGTCATGAACATGACCTGGAATACCAAGAACTTGCTCCATGCTTTGTGACTCTGCAACCCAGTATCCATAAGTGAGTAAAGAAATGTTTTCAACAGAAAACACTACTCTATTCCACTCACGTTCCCCTATTTATCCCCTTATTCCCTTTATTTTCCTCCATTAAGTTTCCTTATACTCTTTAGATCTCGTTGGTTTGCTCTGATACCAACTGTAATGTGTTCGCTCGTCCACCTGTGGAACACGTCTTAGCAGCCCATCGGGAAGAGAGTCTAGAAAGCACCACTGGCACTCATAAGGAATGTCATAGGGTTTGCAATCTAGGTCTTCCCGAGTCTGCCTCGAGCAGAAGTATTCGGCCGTTCCCACTTAGGATTGACCTGAAGTCAGGGTTTCTTTCCTATCAGTAAAGTCTCTAGGAAGTAGCTAGTGTCGAGCTCCAGATGAATCACTTTGCGTAGGAACAACAGAGTTGAAGTGGATTTATGTTGCACTTGGTTCATGGAGAATGGGAAACGAGAGGAATGTGATGCTCAATCTCTTTGCCATAAGGCATAGTCCCATTCCGCTCCCCTAAAACAACATAAATTGGGATTCTAACTCTACTGACTCTAGGGTCTTCACAGTATCATTTTCACATCTTTTGAGAAAAGTTCCTAGCTAGATGGGACCACCCTTTAGTAGGACGGACCAAGTCACATCCACCGCACTTTCCTCAGGTTGCTTAGTTATCTAGTTACCTACCACATTATGTTTGACATGCAAAAGCAGCTTCCTTAATTAGTCAATTTAAACACAGGTTCCTTCACATAACTTGGGCACTGACAAAAAAACAATGTCAAGAAAGTTCCTTTTTCAAATATCTGATCTTTATGCCCGAAGGCTATCCCAGCAATCAACATGATTGTTGCTCCAAGTTCTGCCTGTAGACTAGTTCACGGGCCTCGAGATTCCATCTCGAGTCATGTTGGCCTCTTGTGTGGGATCTGAAGGCAAGGAATTTATATCCAGAGCCTCCCCTAGCACCCAAGCATCCTCCCGCTCCAAGCAGCACCCACAGAGAGACCTCTCGCGGCGGGTTTGGTCCATATATGCGGTGCGGTGCGAATACATCAAGTATCATGCCCGAAGGCTATCCCAGCAATCAACATGATTGTTGCTCCAAGTTCTGCCTGTAGACTAGTTCACGGGCCTCGAGATTCCATCTCGAGTCATGTTGGCCTCTTGTGTGGGATCTGAAGGCAAGGAATTTATATCCAGAGCCTCCCCTAGCACCCAAGCATCCTCCCGCTCCAAGCAGCACCCACAGAGAGACCTCTCGCAGCGGGTTTGGTCCATATATGCAGTGCGACTAACAACCCCCTTAGATAGGGCCAGGTAGGCAGTTGGAGGTAACTGAACCTGGCACTCCCTCCAGACCTTTAACCTGAAGCATTAAGTGCTTTGCCTTGAATTAGTTCCTTCAGCAAAGAAGTTCAAACAATGTACCTAGGTGTACAATCACGATCATTTCAGTGGTCAACTGCTAAGGTGTGATTCCTTTTTCTTGGATGCTCCTAGCATTCGATCCTGGATCGTTCGTGACTTGGCGAGATTCCAAGGGCTTGGCAAGCTAGGTTGCTTGTTTCCCCTTTATCTTTGGGTTAGGGTTTGTACCTTGCCGACCCTAATTATCCTTACCTTAGGTCTCCTTGTAAAATAAATCATGGACAACCCCGTCGTCCTCGGTTGGTCAACTTGCTGGTTATCTCCTAGATCCCTTCTAGTACCTATGTACCTTTATCTTTGATCTTAATTGATCAATATTGTCTATCCCCTTGACCATGGTTAGTCAAGATGGTTCTGTTTATAACAGTTCCTACTCTGTCTTAAGTATAATTTTCTTAAACCCTCTTAATAATACTCACATGCGCTTAAGCTTTTACCTATCCCTCCTGAAGTCACCAAGGACTTTGACATGGGACTCATGGATCTCAGTCCCATTTAGTAGATTACAAACAACGTTGAATTTTTCCAACCACTTTAATGCACGCAATGTAATGCCATGCCTTCATTTCAATGCTTACAATTTTGATATAATCCATACAATATTTTATGCCACACATGCGAAGGTACTTTCTATCCATGTAATCTTAACATTATCCTCTATGTAATTATTTACACGATCTATAACATTCTTGAATGATCTAACTTTATGTGATCATTGTATGAGTCTAGCTGCACTTTAATCTTTTCTGCAGATTATTACGTGTACCTTAGAATCCATCTTGTGATATGGAGATGCACTTTGTTTCTTTCAATGTCCTCTGAAATGCATTTTAAGTAAGAACTTGTGCAAGGAGCAATGCACTTAATACAGGAATTCATGCAAGACGTTTTTGGTAATTTACGATGCAATTATCTAATCAATTTCACCTATTATGATGTCATCTTACAACAGAAATTATCTTGTCCATTACATACATCACAACTAAGTTCATACCTAGGAAATGATCAAACACGTAATTAATGTGATGTATGTGAATATGATTTTTCACTATTATATTTATAACCTATGATTTAATAATAGAGCAACCTGGGTTTGGAGTGATGCCATGATTCCAGTGGTATTGATGTGCCTGATGAATCGTTTGTAGTTGCGGTGCCACCTTGTTTCGAACCCCCATCCACACTTGCAAGGTTTCTGGCCATCTTTGTCAAACTACACTTTGGGGCCATACTCGAAGATGTGTGTATGAGTGATAGAGTTCTCACACTCTCCTATGCAGAATTATCGCCGCCTTTCCTTGAGTGGAGGAAGAGATTGAAGGGGGGGAGGGGCGTATTTTTAGAAATATCAAGAGGGGTGTGTGACCTGGAGAAGAAGCTTCCACAATCTTCTCTCTCTCTGTTTCTCTCTCCCTCTCTCTCTTTCTCTCTCTCTCCCTCTCTCTCCCTCTCTCTCCCCCTCTCTCTCTTTCTCTCTTTCTCTCTCTCTTTCTCTCTCTCTCTCTCTCTCTCTCTCTCTCGTGATGATGATGGGGGGGGTTTCATTTCCTGACAACGAGGGAGGGGGCTGTCGTGCAAGAGGGAGGGGAGGGCTCCCCTTTTAAAGAGGGGGAGAAAGGTGGTATGGGGGGGGGGGGGGGGGAGAGATGGTTGTTAACGACTGCCACCCCTTCCACCTGGGGCTGCATGCCCCCCCTCTCTACCTCTTTACTCACTCACTCTCTCTCTTTCCCTGCCATGCAATTGGTAGGGCGAGAGAGAGGGAGAGAGAGAGAAAGGGGGTGGTTTTCATGGGGGAGGCACGGGGGTCACAAGGGGAGAGATATTACATTTTTCATTAGCATAAATCTTTGTCAAGAATCGCATGGTGGGGGGACTTGCTCAAGATGCTATGCCGAACACACACAAAATGCACAAGGAGAAGCTCACTCAAGAGATAAGAAGAGTGATGGAGGCCAAAAAATGTTTTCTTACTAATTTCTTCTTCTTCTTTTACACACTTTACAATGTACACAAAGTATAGATAAGATACAACATAAAGGAAAATGACCTACTAAGTCAAACAATGCATAACCGACTACACTAGTCGACTGGTGCTGTAACTATGCCGGCTGTAAATAGGTGTAAAAACGTGAATATAATAAGTAATGAGTCAGTGGCCATGTGAGAGTCATAATGACCACTGACGTGCTAAGTGTAGACATGTGGACCCATCTAACTAGGCGGTCCATCATTAATGTCCGCATGTATTGAGCTTGGCATCTCAACACTCCCCCTCAAGCTCAACTGCATCTCTGCAACTCCAAGTAAGCTTCGAAACTTTTGAAGCTTCTCTGTACCCAATGCCTTCGTGAAGATGTCAGCTATCTGATCCTGTGTGCTGACATACACCAAGTCAATCTCACCTACTAGTACCTTCTCTCTCACAAAGTGGTAGTGTACCTCAATATGTTTTGTCATGGCATGGAACATAGGGTTCCTAGCCAACTGTATACTGCTCATGTTTTCCACTTGCACATCTAAATCAGCCAATAACTTTTGTAGCCATACTACCTCACATGTTGCAACAACAGCACCTATATACTATGCCTCTGTACTCGATAAAGTAACTGTAGATTGCTTTTTGCTACTCCAAGTAACTGCTACACTACCAAGAGAGAACATGTATCCGCTGGTAGATCTTCTATCAGACATACTACCAGCCCAATCTGCATTTGTGTATCCAAACACCTGTACATCTATACTTGCCTCATAGAAAAGTCCATAATGTAATGTGGACTTCACATATGCTTGGCAGCTAGAAGTGGGCAGTTGTGAGACCCAAGGACTTAGACGCGAACCGTTGAGCTGTAAAACCTAATTGACCGAAAGCGAACAAGGGGACATACACAAAAACCTCAAACCCTGACAAAACGGCAAGAAAATTGATCTACAAGCCTATCAGGCTCGAAACAAGCGAGAGTGCGTAAGACGCTGAGGAATTGCTTGCTGCACTCACATTGAATTTCTGCACTTGAAGTACACTTAA
This sequence comes from Lygodium microphyllum, assembly GCF_053477565.2. Taxonomy (NCBI): domain Eukaryota; kingdom Viridiplantae; phylum Streptophyta; class Polypodiopsida; order Schizaeales; family Lygodiaceae; genus Lygodium; species Lygodium microphyllum. The sequence goes on along the minus strand of NC_141161.1, from coordinate 21,963,710 downwards.
GAAAGCTGAAAGCGTGATTGAGCACAAGTGCACGAGAAATGACACACGCATTGAGTGATCATAAATTGAGGTTTGTATTCAATCACTAAAGGAACTCACTCAGATAAACCACTCAAGGAACCCACCAATAGGAGAGGACCCAAGACATAGACAAACCATCAAACTGTAGATTAGGACCAAGCAAGGGGCGCCAACGATGCAGATTTAACAAGTCTACTGAACCTGATCGACAGCTTGGTGGAGCAAGACAACTCAACAATGACAGAGGAAAGCTTAGACCACTGGTCTAATGAGGTACTCGATTTGAACGTCTTCCCAGATGCTATTCAGGAGTTGGTAAGCAGTTACAATGCACACGCCCGGTATGAGCACCGCGGTAGGACTGGAGACGCTATCATCGCAGATCTAGAAGAGGAAAGAAAGCTAGCCCGCAAAGCATGGCTGAGTATAATAGGGATCAGCAAGCTAGAAGCCAAAGGCAAAGCGTGGAGTTGCGCAAGGTGCAGCGAGTGTTAAACTTAGCAGGTAGGAACCGAACAGATCACGAGAGGGCCCTAGAGGGGGACTTGACGTTGAGTGAGCTTCTCATGAAGCGACTGCTAGATAACACGGCTGCAGAACAAAGTGCCGCGACACTAGCAACATCGTTACTCGTAGGACTAGGAGCGAATCAAGGCTCAAAGAGCCAGTCCAAAATACCGATTGTTGCCAAGAAACTCGACAAGCACCAACCCCATGATGACCCATACAGCTTTATTGAGCAGTTTGAGCAAGTCTGTGAAGCCAACGGCCTCAACGACCTAACTCAACGCTCGCAAGCGTTCGGGCTTTGCCTAGGCGGCAAGGGTAGGCCGTGGTATACGAGCCTAGATGCTATAGAGTGAGTCAACTTCAATGATCTCAAGGATCTCTTCGTCAAGAGATTCGTTGAGCCCGGATACTCCGATAACCTACTAGTACGCTTGATGAATGTCAAGCAGAAAGAGAAGGAGGACATCCATGACTACGTAACCCATGTGAGGGGTCTCTTCAAGAGAATCCCTCTGGGTGAGCAGTTTCGACTGTATTCATTAGTGGAATTCGAGACGAGGAGTTATATAAGGCTTTGGCAGGCAATTCAAGCTTGCAGCAAGACGTGGTAGCTAGAGTCTTTGAGGAAGCCATCAGAGTCGATGATCAGCTGAAATAGCAGAGCTCCAGGGGCTCGAACGTAGAGGAGACCAACTCGCGAGGTTCAGAGAGAGCGTCAGCCTCTAGTGAGCGATCAATCCCATCATCCCAAGATAAGGGGAAGGCCACCGAGACAGACCAAGGCTTGGCTAATGTCAAGTTGGAATTAGCCAAGTTGCAAGACATGTTGAGACAACCAACGTACCCGCACGTCCAATGTGTGTACTATGGCGGAAACCACTTACCAGCCGAGTGTCAAGACCCTAGGTCAAGACCTTGTGCTAACTGCGGTAGGTTTGGCCATGATGTCGCGCAATGCAGATTACCAAGAATACTTCTGTACTCGCAACCCTACGGCCAACCTTACCTAGCGAACAAGCTGCAGCCATTCCTTGGAAGAGGAGCCCCATTGGCCCTTCCCGTGCCTAACGATATGAAGCTAGCCATTCCTAGGATGGAAATAAAACCTAGACTACCTAGTCCTTACGTGACCCATCCACCGAGCGATGCTCCAGTCCACTACGTGGAAGAGCCAAGTGAGGAAGAAACCTATATATACCCTTACGTCTCGCATGACGACGGGGGCAACGCTGTCCTCATGGACTATCGACCCGTGTCGGTGATGGTGTTAGGAAGAGGATGAGGTAGAGGCCTAGGAGGGCAGATGCAGGATCCAGTCACTTGTTGGACTTGTGGTCACCCTAATCATGTCTCATCATGCTGCCCTGAAAGAGAGCAGCAAAACAGAGACAAGGTTGACCAAAGGTGCACAGAGTGCGAAATCACCCATCTCTTCGTAGATTGCCCAAAGAGAAAGCCATCTTCTATCTTAGCCAACGTACCATCTGTCCCATTAGGGTTGTTTGGTGTCGAAAACCTCGATGGGGAGGCCGCACCTATCCCATTGTAGGTCATGACCCGAGCCTAAACGAAATAGGTCGGCATCTCTTTTTCATGACCTAGCAACCTTGACGCAGCCTCGATAGGGAAGAAAAGCCACAGGCTGAAAAAGAAGAGATCGGAAGCTAAAGTCACACTAAAAACTGAGAGTGCTACGGCTCTGCCTGCTGGAAAGAAGGTTTTATATGCAGAGGCAGAGACTTTAGCCCTTAAGACGGCCGAGAAGGGAAGCACTAAGGTAGGGGAATACCTGCATCCGAAGCGACAATTAGAGGCCATAGAAAAGGTGAAGGAATGGGTGAAGGAGGATCAAGAGCATCTCAAGGACACTGAGCCCATCATAGAGGACGAGATCGATGATCTCTCCAGTGTAAGCACGCCAATATCACCGCCTCAACCTCAGTCGCCAAAAGACCTGCACCACCAGCAGTGCCGCTAAGACCAAGCCTTGATGCTACAGAGCCGTAGATTAGTCACATCCATTGGCTAGCACAATCCAGGTTAAGGGAGAGACGAGTATCCAATAATCTCCTAACCACGCTAGTGACTACACTTGTAACACTTAGCCTGGAGATCTGCTTAGGCAGCATCCTACCCTATGGCAAGATCTTAAGCAGTGGGTTAAAGGGTCACGAGAGCAGGTCACGGCAGAGCCTCAAGACCATGACGCAGAAACACAAATACCGAGTTTGACACTGCACTCTGTGCCTAAATCCTTGCACGTCAATGCCTTCTGGGAAGGTTCTGAGATGCACGCAATCTTACCTGTCCTAGCCCTAGGCAGCACAACAAGAAAGGGAATCGTAGACACGGGAGTTGGGGTTAGTGTGCTTAGCCATGCAATGCTTCGGAATTGGGGAAACCCGCCTGTCGAAACTGCTAGGTTTAATGTCACACTAGCGAACAGTATGAGAGTAAAGCCATTTGGGGTACTTAAGAACTAGCCAGTGAAGATTGCAGGAGTCCAGTTCTCTGTTGACTTTATAGTCATGAAGGGAGTGGACTACGATATCCTATTAGGCCGACCTTGGATGCGCAATGCTAGAGTCATTGAAGATTGGGGTAACGGCTTGATCTTCCTTGGCAACAGAATGGATGCCATAAGAATAGAGATGGATACTTGGAAGACCTGACCAGTCGACCTAGACGCCATCTCTGCTATGATCAAGGGTAACACTCATGTTAAGGAGTCATATGGGCCCTTGACCAAGTATATCCCATGCCCAGAGGATGAGTGGGATTGGATGTATGTTCTTGCTACAATCGACCTGGCATTCTCAGACCATGAGGCGTATGAGCAAACCATGAAAATGATCGGCGTATGAGTAAACCATGAAAATGATCGGCAAGCCTAGAACACACTCTCCGTACCAATCTGCATGATGGCAGGAACCCTTCAGGGAAAGCCTAGGCCTGTCAACTTCCAAGTCCCAACTAACAAAAGGGAACTCCAGGAGATGCTGTAATACTTGAAGGACAAGCTAGCTAGCAACTCAGCTGCAAACTTCAAACCACTCCAAGATCTCTTAGGTGAATCCAAGTGGCGATGGACCAGAGTGCATGACTTAAACCTCATGTATAACTGGGCCCTACTCCCTGACCAATGACAAGAGGTGTACCAAGCCCTAGGAGATGACGAGCAGTTTGATGAAGGGGATTCTAATGACGATTATGAAGACTGCCAATCCTTCAGTGATGGAACGGAGGGTAAAGTAGATATTGTAGAATACGACACTGAAGGACAAGAAATAGAGAAAATACGAGCAGACTCCAAGCCGCAGAAAAGAAATATCTTTAGGATAGAGCGAGGGGTCATGCGCATGGAATGTGACCGCGCTTGGTTGAAACATGTGGGAGCCATAGACCTTGAGCGAGCAGGCTTAGCCCAGCCAGGGACGACACCAGTCCTTAGGACAAAATCACCATCTGAACTATGCCTACTAGGGGAGACTACCTCTTCTAGCAAAGACGGGGAGTTCGACTCAGAGTCGAAGATTAGTTCGGACAGTGATCCAAAAATCCCTAGGCCGGCCACGACTAGATGCACGAAGGGGGACCTACCCGTCCACCTAAGGCACATATGGTTAAGGCAGGAAAAGGTAAAACAACCTAGGGATACGCAAATGGAAGAATAGCAAAAATCGTAGGACCTCCCTAAGTGCTTCACGAAATTCAAAAAAGGGGATAGGGTGGTAGTCCTGTTAGGTGCCAAACGTCAAGGACAAACCAATGAACCAATCGAGGGACCAGCCAATGTCAAGGAGGTGAATCTGGTCCAGGAAGGGAAAACACCCCGACCAATCTTCATTGCCGACGACTTGATTGAGGAAGAAAAAACAAGTCTTGTCGCTCTCTTGCGAGAGTACATAGACGTATTCGCCTAGTCCTTGGAAGAGCTCAAGGGGGTAGATCCGAGTGTCATGACTCACAACATACTCATGACGCCAGACGCAATGCAGGTCAAGTAGCGACCGTATCCTATGAATCCAAAACACGCTCATGCTATCAAAGAGGAAATTGACAAGTTGAAGAGAGCAGGATTCATTTACAAAATTGAGCACACAGACTGGGTATCACCCATAGTCATCGTGATGAAAAAGAATGGAAAAATCCGAGTGTGTGTCAATTACAAGAAGGTGAATGTTGCTACGAAGAGGGACAACTATCTGTTGCCGTACACCGAGTACATGCTTGAAAGGGTGATAGGCAAGGAAGCCTACAGTTTTTTTGGTGGCTTCTCATGGTACAACCAAGTGCAAGTGCATCCTACGGACATGCACAAGAGCGCCTTTGCCACTGAGTGGGGCGTTTTTGCTTACATAGTCATGCCCTTTGGGTTGACTAACGCCCCTGCCACTTTCCAACGCCTCATGTGCACCATCTTTAAGGACATGCTTCGTAAGGAGTTAGAAGCCTTTGTTGACAACATGTATGTCCATTCAACCTGGATCAAACACTTAGACAAACTCCGTGCAGTCTTTGAATGGTGTTGCTTATATCGTCTCTCCTTGAACCCCTTGAAGTGCCAAGCATAGATGCATCTTAGGACACGTGGTGTCAAAGAACGGCATTGCCACTGACTTCTCGAAGGTCAGGGTTATTGTTGACCTTCCACCCCTAATTAATTACAAGGGAGTTCAATGCTTCTTAGGCCATACAGGGTACTATTGACGGTTTGTACTAAACTACGCGCTGATTGCCAGACCATTGTACAAGCTGCTGATTGTCTTTGAGTGAACCGAGGCATGCTAACAAGCGTACGAAGAATTGAAAAAGGCTATGACAATAGCACCAATTATACGAGCCCTAGATTGGACCATTACCTTCCATGTGCACATCGATGCTTCTAAGTTTGTCGTGGAAGCAGTGTTGTGCCAACCCGGTGAGCACAACTTAGATTATCCATTGAGCTTTGCTAGCAGAAAACTCACTGAGATGGAAATGAACTACTCGACAACAGAAAGAGAGGGATTAGCCATGGTGTTCATTGTGAAGAAATTCTGGCATTATTTATTGGCCACACCCTTCATATTTTTCGTGGACCATCAAGCACTGCTCTATTTAGTAAACAAACCTTGTGCTATAGGACGCATAGCTCGATGGCTCCTTCTGCTCTTGGAATTCGATTTCTCCATGGTTGTGCGGAAAGGAAAATAGCACTACATGGCTGACCATATTTCACGCATTCCCACAGGGGAAACCGCTAGACAAGGCATCGTTGATGAGTTACCTGACGCCCATCTATTCCACCTGTCCAGTGTGAGAGATTTATTTAAGGCTGATCTAACGCCATATTGCACGGACGGCATAGTCCAAGTTCTTGAGCATGGACTACCTGAGCAACCAATAGAAAAGGCCCGACTTAGGCGATTGATTCTTAAGATCCAGCCCTATTAGCTGATTGCAGGCCAACTCTATAGGCTAGGGCAAGATGGATTGCTGCATAGATACGTGTGTGAGCATGAGATGCATGATGTGCTCTCGGAGGCGCACAACGGCATTGCGGAAGGACACTTTAGTGGAGACACGATAGCACGAAAGGTGTTGTAGTCTCAACTATGGTGGCCCATGCTTTTCCACGATGCCATGCGATTCGTCAAGCATTGTGATGAGCGCCAATGGACGAAAGTCCCGATTCGCAAGGATCAAATGGAGTTGACCCCAATTATTGCTCGACAACCCTTCGAAAAATGGGGAATCGACTTCATAGGACCCATCAGTCCTACTGCGCAGTACTCACAAGCCAAGTACATCATTGTGGCCACGGATTACCTCACAAAATGGCCAGAGGCAAGAGCCACACATAAAAATGACGCTAGGATGATTGCCAAGTTCTTATGGGAGCAAGTGATCGTGCGATTCGGTTGCCCCATCGAAATGGTCAGTGAGACCAAGGCACGCACTTTATCAATGAAGTGATAGCGCATCTCCTATCCACCTTTCTCATTATCCATCGCAAATCATCACCATAATACCCTCAGGCAAACGGTCAGGCAGAATCCACGAATAAGATTCTCGTCAATGTCATGACCAAAGTAGTCTCAGCCTCATGCAGCGACTAGAACAACAAGCTTATGGCAGCTTTGTGGGCTTACCGTACCGCTTATAAAACGGCTGTCGATCAAACCCTGTTTAGGCGGACCTATGGAACAGAAGCAATCCTAGCCTTAGAATTCTTTGTTCCTAGCCTAAGTATAGCCCTTCAAGAATGATGGGAAGGAAAGGAGGCATGGACGCAATGCCTGGTCGAGCTTGAACGCCTATCAGAGACCCGCCTTCTAGCCACCCATGCACTTATATGCAAGAAGGCCCGTCACAAGAGTTGGTTTGACAAGCATGTCAAGCGGCGCAACTTTGAACAGGGCGACTTAGTACTCCTCTACTCCGTTAAGGGACATAAACAGAAAATGAAATTTTGAGGCCTTGGACCCTTCAAAGTTCGTGCAATCAGTCGCACAGGCAATATTGAACTCGAGACCTTAGACGGTGAGGGAATAGGCTTCTTCAATGGCAGTCGTGTCAAGAAGTACTACCCTCCCACCCATCATTTGCACGAGCCACCGATGTTAGAACCGCCTGTCAAAGTATGAGTGGCCACAATCACTGAGATTGCTGACGAGGATGAGGAAGCCGTAGAGCCCACATACCTCCATATAACAATCACTGAGATTGATGTGAGGAGTGGCCACAATCACTGAGATTAATGACAAGGATGAGGAAGCTGTAGAGCCCGCATACCTCCACATAACGGTCATTGCAAAACAAACTTGCACTTTCAACGCTTTGATCGATGAGGGAGTAGACTTCAATGTCCTAACTCACGATCATTGGACCAAACTTGGCAGACCACCAATTCAGCCCATGAATGCTAAATTAAGCCCATATGGGGCCCATCCCTATGCACTCCTCAACAAGTGCAAAGTAGCCATTTCTATCGAGTCTGAGACTATCGCAATGATTTTTTACGTGTTGCCAAATTCAAAAGCCGCAGGCACGGAGCCACTGCTAGGACGCACTTTCAAAAAGCAGACTCACTGTAATGTTGATTATGAGTCGCAGCGCATCCACCTCGCAATAGGCAACGTTCGCATTGTCACAGCTTTCAGCAAGGGCTGCGCGACTTTATCACTGTCCGCAAAGCCACCGATAGAATTCTCCATGACCAAATCTACGGAGGGGGGTAGTGCGTGGCCGCCACCTCCCAGCATTCAGGAATCATAGCCCACAGTAGCAAAACATCAAGCTCAACAGCCTAGATTTCAATGGAAGCCCAAACAGCCACAACCGCCACCTAGGAGTCGACACTCCTATCCTCGTAGGACCAAAAAATCTAGCCCTAGGAGGCCAAGACGCAGTCACAAAAAGTGTCACATGATCAAGCAATGATGGGTCCCTAAAGCCCTCTTACGTGCACAAGGCTACTACGAGGGAAATACCTAGCTATGGATCCCTAAGGCCCACACGGCCAAAGGCACCATTCATACACCACCCTCAAGCTTGATCAAACCACGTCCCATAAACCCTCAAAACCACAAGCCACAGTGCTCTCCTGAACCACAACCATCCGCCTCATCCATGCCTAGGCCCAAGAGAGTCCCACAAGCCTACCGGCCCGAACTGCAGGCTCCGTCACAAGAGTCATCACCCGCCAAAGTCAGTCTACCTCCCCAACTCCAACCTAAATGTAGCAGCCCATCCGTCATGGCTGCTCCTAATCCACTTAACATCCAAGCGGCCAAATCACAAACTCACAAACCCTCCCAACTGCCCATCTTCGTTGTCAAAAGCTCTTGTTCTGTCAAACCTCGACCACCTGTCGACCTTACGCCCTCTTATGAACGAAAATCCTTTCTAGCGCTAGCCACTAACCTTGTTGAGGACACTGGGGATGACATGGTGGATTGTATTAAATGACTAGATGACACTTTTGTGTCACTCGCGCTAAGCTACAACCACTTGGACCTAGGTCTATTAGAAGAACCCTTTGCAATAGAAGTGCAAAATATGCCTTTCTCTTCGGAAACCTTTGAATTCGCGTTCGCAAAAGCTTCTCGCTCCGCTGCTGAATTGATTAAGAGTGAAATCTCCAAGAAGCAAGCCATCAAACAACGGCTTATCATGTCATACGATTCAAGAACCACTTCTGCTATCACTGACCAAGAAATCGCAGAGTTATCACACCTCGTTGATACTAGATCACCTTTCTTGAGGCAGTGGTACGCTCTTAGGTTGCAATGGGAAGTTGAAGGATGTTGCATAATGACCAACATTGAGCAACGCCGCGCCATCAAAACAGCAGAGTATGATCCCACTTACATCGTGCCCACCTCGTATAGAGTGCTAACCACTCTTCGAGGCCGACCCATGGAAGAACACCTCAAAGGACACCCCTACCTTGATCGCTTGTTGACCGAGGAAGATCTACACATTGCTAGCTGTGTCGACTCTCGTGACTTCCTCATAGATGTTCTCACATACATCACGCACGTGGGAATTCGACCCTTTGATTTGGACCACGTAGCTCAATTGGAATACAATCCAAATTTCTATACTTGGGTCCTTCACAAGTAACTCCTACCCCAACATGCCAAAAGCCCTTGACCTTTTGACCCTCAATCCTAGGAAGGATTCTTCTCAAGATGGAAGGGAGGGGGTAAGGTGGTAAGGTGAAATGAATCAGATGAGAAATGAATCAAAGGGGATAAATAAAATCAGTGAAAAGCATAAACATATATTATGAAAAAACGGATGGGGTAGGAAAATGGGCAGGAAAACTTTGAAGTAAAGGGCAAAAAATCCAAGTCTAAAAAGGAAAATCTACATCGCTTCTTAATGAATTCATTCAAAAAGCATAGAGTTTTTCTTTTTCAGCAATCAATGAATTAATATGTGGAAAGTACTAATGAAAGTTACGTTTATGGTGGCAGAAGCATAAAATGTCATAGCAAGATTGTGCCCATCGACTCACGTTCACAGACGAGGAAAGGGAGCAATACCGCATCCATCTAGAGAACCGTGCCTTCAGCCAGCTCAAATTTCAAACCATCCATAACATAGAAGTTGTGGTGGCCAAGGAGGAAGCAGCCCACGAGGGTGGTTAAACAATGCAACCTCACGAGGTATCTTGAAAAGTTCTCGCAAAAGCCGGTCCACCTGAAGTGCGTGGAGTTCCTCAGAACGTACCAGATCAAGAATGTGGTACTGTGACGGTGGGTAGAGGAGAAGATGCAAAGCAGGTACAGGTCCGCTTAGACCCAGCCTTGGTGGAGAAGGCTTTGGGGTTGGTACCAAAGACGGAGAGGAAACAAAAAAGGGATCTTTATGCCATGCTTAAAATGAAGAAGGAAGATGTGCTCACAAATGATGGCATAAGCATCCAGGATATCCCTGATGCAGAAGCCAGGATGCAAGCCAAGCTGATATATGTGCTCTTCTCTAGCCAGCGCTACAATTCATTGATGCATCGAATTAGCATACCTGTGCTGGAGAATGTAGCAGCCCATACCCTAGACGAAGTAGATTGGAATGGGTACGTGTGAAAAATGATCGATTAGGTAGCCAAAGCATTGGCCCTAGGAAGTGTACCAGTAGGAGGAGAATCTCCAGCCTCTAAAGTTATAGAAAGAAAGAAAGCCTCCTCCAAAGCCTCCTTCATCGGGTATGGAGGTGTCTTGACCGCACTCATCTAGGATGCAGTGAAGGGAGCACAGGATGCAAAAGAAGAAGAAGGAGAAATGCCAGAAAGGTCGCCTCCTCACCAGGACAAGGATAGGTCCACCAATAGAACTGAGATAGAGGAAGAAGGAGAGGGACATACAAGCAAAAAGACAACCAAGAAGCCTAAGAAGAAGACAACATAGAGAAAGAAGAAGGATGACGAAGGAAGAAAGAAGGAAAGAGAAGACTTGGAAAGGGCAAAGAAAGAGTCCCTAAAAGAGGCCAAGGAGAGAGAGAGAGGATGAAGAGACAGGAGGAAGAGAAAGAAAAAGAAGAATTATAAAAAGCAAATAAGGCATCGAAATAGGAAGCAGAGGAGAAGAAAAGAAAGGAAAAAGAAGAAAAATAGAAAAAGAAGAAAGAGCAAAGAAAAGCGGAGGAGGAAAGGAGAAGAAAGGCAGATGAGGAAGAGGAAGAACTAAGAAGGAAGGAGAAAGAGGACCTGGCTGAAGCCACAGGACGGTCCATCGAGCAACAAAGCCGAGCGGATGAATTGGGAAATTGGAGCCCACAGAGAGAAGAAAGGCCAGGGTCTAGCACACAAGTGCCAGAGATTGTGCCACCTGCAGTCGCGGAGGGCAAGGACAAGGCCCCAATTCATCCAATTCCTACCCTCCTGGTGCCTTCCACTGAACCCACCACCATCACCCCTAGCATCCCGACCAGTGCCCACGTGTCAAATTTCGTGGCGTGGATGCAATATTTCATCAACAAAGAGATGACCCAGGAACAGAGCCCAGGAACCATGGCCACAAGACAAAAGAGGCCAACTACTGATGCAGAATCCAGGCAAGAGTCTAAAAGGCGGAAGGTAGAAGCCTCAACCTCACCCATCCACACAACGATGACGCCATCGGCTAATTACGATGAGTACATCGCCAAGCTACTCTCCCAATTGGAGAAAGATTAGGAGGAAAGCAAGATAGCCGTGGCTGAGTTGGCAGGCTGAGAAGGAATCAGTAGCCGCCTTCCAACTGGATAAAATGAGGATGATAGCCATGCAACAAAGGGAGATCGCAAATCTCAAACAAGAAATGAAGGCTAAGGATGGAGACAGCAACTTGAAAACGAGACACATGAGCTAGTGAAAATGCAAAGAGAGCACAAGCTCTTGATAGTGCAATACCAAGAGCTCGCTAAGAAATCTGGTCAGGTTGATGCGCTTGTGGTTGAGCTGAATGCCAGGGATAAGGAGAGAAAACAAGACATAAAGGAGAAGCAAGAGGAGATCGAGCGTCTAACAGATCAACTAAACTCTGAAAAAGAAGAGCAAGAGAGGCTGGTCAGGGAGTTGGAAGAACACGAGCAGAAACTCATGATACTAACCCTAAAGCAAGGAGAGAGCTTGGAAGAAATGAACAAAAGAGCAGAGGAGTGGGCTGTGCACAATGAAAAGAGGGTGAAGACACTGGTGCGGCACCTTGCTCTAGTAGAGAAGGAGAAAATCATTATGGAGAGCAAGGCAAAAGCCGCTCAAGTGGTCTTCGGTGCTCAACAGAAGGCCTTCCTCGACACCATCCTGGACACCACCCGCTCAGCGCAAGGAGATTTGTTGGAGGTGACACAAAGAAAGCTCAGCATCGCACGTAGAGCCTTACACGTTGGATTGCAGATGCCACCCCTACCTGCGGAGGTTAGGCTAAGCTTGGACGAGCAACAAAAATACCTATTGCTGGCTAGCCTAACCCCCCAGGAAATCAATGCCCTTGGATTCGAAGAAGAAGCAACACAGGGAGAACGACAGGGGGAGGAAGCAGAACTTGAAATCGACGTGAACTGATTCAGGGAGGACATTAGGGCCAAAAATGCTTCAAAAATGGCACTTGTAAGGAAGTGATTAAGTTGCTAATTAGTTGAGGTTTAGGAAGAATAAAACCTCTAAATTTGGTTGTCCAGATGTGATTAATGAGAGAATATTTGGTTCATTGAAGAGGTCGGCCATTAATTGCCCTCATCTTTTAATCCAGGTCAGGGGTCACCTTTTCGGCCGTTTATTGTCTTGGAACTCGAGAGATTTTGTATTTTCGAGATTTTCGTACGAACTTCGCATTTGTTTGCTCCCGCGTTTTCTTTCTATACACTATTCTCTTTTACCATTCCTTTTGCTGCACTTGCTTTCTATCACTGTGAGATTCTTGCTCGGTTCATTTGCTAGAATGTCTAGCAATACTACTTCAAATAACACAGGCGCAAGCACACGTAAATACAAGCTATCTATTCAGCTAGATCCGACTTACACATCTTGGAGAAGTATACATCATCGAGTATTGATAGATGAGATTGAAGCCAACAGGTTGTGAACACAAGGAATGAAGCATATAGATTTGTGGGTGGATGGAAATATCTATCCCAGGGATCCTTCTACAGGTAAACCACCTCCTTTTTTGAATGTCCATGACTATATAAGATATGCTGGAGAAGGTTATAATGGAATGCTTGGCTACTGTATGAGGTTATACTCTGCATCTTACACATATATAGCCCAAGTGCACGAAATGAAAAAAGCACTAGAAACTACACAAACAAAAATTTTAGAGTTGACAAGTCAGATTGATATTTTGAAAAATGTTAATAATTCATTGCAGAATAAGCTAATACGCTTGAGAGAAACTCCAGTAGGATTTAGAGAGAGGAAGAGACCGTTAAAAAATATAACCAGCTTGTGTGAGAGAGCAAAGAAAAGGAGACTAAATCTTACAAAGAAATATGTCTCTAACATATTAGGCATAAATATCCGAGAGAATGAGGAAAGAATCAAACTTTTGAAGGAAACCATGAATAAGAAAGACATTTTGAGGATTCTTAAGTCACTAGAAAATGTGGATTTGAGAGGTCCAACTCTGAGAGAGTTAGTGAAGGATTTAAAAGGCACAGTGAAAGCAAATGAAATCGTAGAGACATGCGATACTGTGGGTATAAGTCGAAAAGGTTACCGTGCTATCTCTGGATTATGGTTTAAAAATCTTAAACGCAATAGGGTAACTATATTTGGATTGCCCCGAGCCCTTGCAGTTTCCATTGCAAGAATTTCCATGAATCGCAAGATTCCACATGTTTTTGGAGATTACTTTCACATCGAAAGGTCTATGTCCTATGAAAAACAAAAAAAACAGGCAATTTTTGATTACAATGAGTTTAACAATATATGGGTTGATCTAAAAAAGGTGCAAATTGCAATGGTTCACATGTATAAAATCACAGTAGAAGAAAGTTATGGTGTTCTAAAGTTTGCCTTGAAGTTGGATGAAGCACAGATTCAAAAGGGACAGAAGATGGAAAGAATTAGCATTTGCCTCATGAACATGGCATTGGACCATGGCAATGGCGAGGGCAAAGCTCCATTGCATAAGATCCAATCCGAGATGGAGATTTGGTGGATTGGTGCAGCCCAGGTACCAATTGAAAATCATCAAACGTTGAAATGGTTGTTCAACCATACAGGTATTCCAAATATCATTAAGTCTCAAAGTGAAGGCGAAATGTTGGTAGTTGATGGGGTTGGTAAATTTAATGTGGAATGGCATATGAGTGCTGATTTGAAAACTATCAAATGTATGCTTGGAATATGTAATGGTGCAAATGCAAAATATCCTTGCATTTATTGCATGGAAAGTATTGGATCCAAAGATTGGAGTAGTTTGCGACCAGTAAGAAGAGCCCCAAATAGAGACTCTATAGATTTGAGTAAATTTAAAAACATAGAAGACATCTGGGATCCCATTCTTTCCATCTCTCTTAAGAATGTTCATATTTGTACTTTGCATGCAGAGATTAGAATAATCGATAAGCTTCTCAGGTTGCATCTCGACTACGTATATTCCATTAAGCCATTATCTTTATCAGATGAGTGTATTGATAAATGCGAGGCATTGCTATCGAAAATGGGATTTCATGGGGGCCAAGTTCACTTAAGAAAGGATCCAATACTTTCAGGAAAAACAAGAGATATCTTGGCCGATGTCTCTATGGGAGGCTCAAAAGCTAGACGATTCTTAGGAAATCATTTAGGAAAGCAGGTGAATGCGGCTTGGGAGTGTTGGAGAGAGCTATGTGAGATCACAAAAAATGTTGCAAGCACACCGAGGCTTGCGTTTCTTAGAATGGAGGTCTGGATACACCTTGATGTTTTTCTGAAACTCCTCAGGCAACATAAGACAACATATACATATGCGGAAGAGTTCAAAAGATCAATCACAAAGCTTGTTCAGGCGATAAAAGAGGCATGGGGAGAAAAAGATATCACTTTTTATCTGGTAAAGTAATAATTATTTAATATCGGCTTATTTTGACAGGTTTTTCAATTGGTATAAAATTTGTGTTACTTTGTATTGCAGCATATTCTTCATATTCATGGACCTTTCTTTGTGGAGGAGCATGGCCCCTTAGCAACTTATAGCAACCAAGGCATGGAAAAATCCCACTATCAAGCACGCACAAGTTATTTTCGAAGCACAAGGCATGGGGGAGGAGTTACAAAAAGCAATGCTTTGGAGGAGCTATTCAACTGGTTTTTTCGACGACAACTTCAAAGAATGCAAATAAAAGACGGCAATGACACATGAGCAATCGCACTTTTATATATAAGAAAGAATATATACAAAGCTAGTTTTCCAAAACCCTCACATTCTCTTCCTCCTCAGGAATCTTTCCTCTATAACGTAGAAATTTTTTTCTCTTGTAGCCAACTATAGATTTTACATCAGTTCTGTCTGCAGCTAAGGCGTAGGATGAAAACGCCAAAAAGTATCCTGCTCTAGAAGCAGAGTAACATGGACCATAGCCAAAAATCCTAATTGCTGCAGTCTTTTCCAAAAACATTATTTTGTGGGCATTATATTGTAATCCTGAGAAACCTAGAAGCCTTGTAAGAGCTTTAATACAAAGTATCGGCCATGCTGCGTCCTCTGAGAAACTACTATGAAGTACAAAAAAGGATTCAGGGTCAATCCTAGCCAAGTAGTGGCCGAGTGCAATGTCTTTGGTGGTGTTACTAGCAGCTCTCGATCCTTTGCCACGCCCCAAGAAGTTATCTGTATCGGCAATCTCCAACTACAAATAAAAGCCATACTGAATGAGCATGAAATGTAAACCTACCAATGTGTAAAAGCAAATTCAAAATTATCTTACCACTTGATTTTCATCGTACTCCAATCTAAACGGATTCCATAAATTAATTGATGATGCTGTCTCATTGGTGTTAGTCAATTCTTTAACATATTCAGACTCCTCTCTTACAAAATTGGAAATGCCGAGCTCGCTTTGAATGCGATCGAAGTCCTCATCAGTAATACTCAACTCCTTTTCAGCTTCTTTGGCCTTTTCAAAACAAAGAGAGAATGCCTCACCAGCATCAATAAACTTATCATCTAGAGTTTCTTTATCAAGTTTCAGAATCTCTTCCTTTGTTTCATTTTCTGTGTCAATTATCCCATTAGCAGCATCAGATGCCTCTGCAATAATTGCAAGACAATAATCTTCCCTGAGATTAAAAAGTTTCTGAATATCTGATAGTAAAATGTACTCCTTGTCCTTGAAAGGTATACATGGCAGGGAAGGAACAATATGGTGAGAACTCTCATCAGGTTGAGGGTTTGTATCTCCTTGGCTCTCCTCAATGATAGTCTCAGCTTTGAAGTGAGCAACATCCAAATTCTCAGCAATGGAAGCCTCAAAATCTGTATCTACAACCTCCTCTGTTTCCCTTTCATCTGCCAGATCATCCAACATGCAAAAGCTGGCACTCTTTGCTCCTTCCAACTGTTGCTCCTCAGCTTTCATAGGGTATTTAACAAGGGTGAATATAATAAAAGCAGCAGATTTTCTCATCATCTTGCAGTTTTTGGAATGAGTGCAGCAAAATATGTCTGTTGAATGAAACCTCTCCATAGAGTGGGCCCTGGACTTCCTAGTAAATACTGCCTTTTCATTTCCTGTTGACCCAATGGGAATATGGACAAAGTCAATTGTGCCAAATTCAACAGAAGGACCTGCAAGAGTTTCAAACTCCAAAAAGTCCTCCATAATATATTTTTCACAAGATTTCAGAACTTTGTCAAGTTCCCAATCAGGATTAAAAATATTTTTCACAACTCCATAGAATGAGAGATCCATTCCATTCTGAAGCATAAAATCAAGTAGCCTCTCTGATGGAGTGATATCAATGAGCTCTGATACTCCTTGACCTCTCACTACTGGCGTTCGCTTCCCTGGAGATGTACTTGGCTTTCTCACACTGGTGGCAGAGGATGGAGAGGAAAAAGAATGCACAGGCTGATCAGCTGTTGATGCACTTGACCCTTTTGAAAGCCTTCTTCTTTTACCAGTTCCTGAAGAAACCTTGGATTGTATGGGTTCAGACATGTTTCCAACTTCTGACGATACGGCGCGATAAGAGAGAAACGATTCAGACGGAAAGGCCCCCTCGCGCTGTATCGGTGATCCCAGTAAGAAGCGGAAGAGCCACAACAAAGGTGGTCACACGAGCTTCAGGAACGCTGAAAAAAGACTAGATCTACAGAACCTCCAAAACGAAGCGAAGAGAGGAAAGCGAAGAAAACCAACAGTCGCCCTCGTGCCGTATCAGCAATAGAAACAAAGGTCAGAAACCAAAAAAAGCCATACAGATAAGAAACACACCCTTATGTAGGCGCGGATTATGCCACCTGGCAGTACCCGTTAGTGTCATACACGTGGCAGTAGCCGTTGGGCAACACGTGGCCAAAAACCACGTGGCGAACAAGTGGACCGGTCATTACTTGACACGTAGCATACGGACCATAAATGCAGATACGTGGCACAATCAGTATCGGACACGTGTCATGATTTACCTGGGTATATAAGTGGTCATTTGTCCGACGTGTACACTTTTCAATTCTCGAGCTCTTCGCTAGCAAAAAGAGGTGTGCCGATACGGAGCGAGGGCGTCCAAACGGTGAGCTCGTTTTCTCCTAATCGCGCCGTATCATCTTCTCATCTCCGATACGGAGCGAGGGCATGCAAACGGTGAGCTCGGTTTTTCCTAATCGCACCGTATCGTCTTCTAATCTCCGATACGGAGCGAGGGCGCGCAAACGTGGTGGTCGTTTTGTCCTAATCGCGTCGTATCATCTTCTGATCTCCGATACGGAGCGAGGGCGTGCAAACGTGGTGGTCGTTTTCTCCTACTCGCGCCGTATCATCTTCTCATCTCCGATACGGAGCGAGGGCGCGCAAACGTGGTGGTCGTTTTCTCCTACTCGCGCCGTATCATCTTCTCATCTCCGATACGGAGCGAGGGCGCGCAAATGTGGTGGTCGTTTTCTCCTACTCGCGCCGTATCATCTTCTCATCTCTGATACGGAGCGAGGGCGTTGTTCCATTCTGCTCGCTTTGTTCATATCGCGCCATATCGGAATTGCTCATTTCGTCACTTTCCTCGCCAGTTTGTCTTTCAGTTTGTCCTTCTGGTTGTTATTTTACCTTTTTTGGATGGCAAGGACAAAGCAAACTGCAAGAAGAGTGTATTTAGATGGGAAGGACAGTGGGGGTAGAAGAAAGTTAAAATTTGATGAATCTAAGGGGGTAGAAGAAGCTGGTCCATCACAGGCTCCAGAGCATTTTACAACAGAAATCCCTCCTACACCAGGTGTTGTCCTTACATCTTCCATAAATGTTTCTTCACCTGAAGTTGAGGAAGCAAAGGATGAGGCTAACCCTGTGAAAGATTCATTCCCTACAATGGTACCTGAGCCCACATCTGCTGAAGCCACTGAACACCCCAAGCCACAGAAGAGGAAGAGGAAGTCCAGGTTCTTCTATATGCAAAGATGTTTCAGTGAGATCAGGAAAGCCCAGAGAGCTACACAGCATGTCATTCCAAAAGCTGCTTTTATAAGGGTGGTTAAAGAGATCTCTGATAGATTGTCTCAAGTGGCAACTGTCTCTGGTCTAAATAAGAAGTGGCAACTCTCAGCCATTCTTTCCCTGCAAGAGGCCGCAGAAGATTTTGTTATTGATTTCATGAACGACGCTTACATTGCTGCTGCCCATGCTCATAGGATCACCCTTATGAATAAAGATTTCAGCATCATTAGCAGAGTGAGGTATAGGTTTGACAAAGTCCTGAGGCCCTTGCCTTCCAATGATAAAAAAGCCTTTGAAATCCTTAACGTTCCCCCAAAATTGTCCAGGAAAGAGAAAAAGCTAAATGTTGAAGATGTTACTGACCTTTACCCTACAAGGGGTGCCACCCAGCAAGAGGCTTTCTTGAGTGAAAAAAATCAGGAGGTGTTTGAAACTGAAGACGATGTTTACAAGAGGAAAGCCGCATCACTTGCTCCCGTCAACAGCGAGAGGATGGGCAAAGTGTATGGGCAGATTCTTGTGAATGTTGTTGGGGAATCTGAGGAGGAATATCTTAGTATATCTCCCGAGGACAAGCCCATGTTGGAAAAAAGGGATCTCCAACTATCTGACTCCGTGGTATTTTGTTGCATAAGGTAAGGTTTTTTGTTGCATAAGTTAAGTCTTTTCAATTATATTTTGGATGAAATTGGTATTGAATAGCTTTTGCTATTATCTGCAGGGCATTGGTGTCCTCTCTCACTCTCGATATCCGAAGAACCATATACATTGTTGATCCACTTCTCTCTGTGGGACTTTTTGCAAAATCTGGTTCTAATATTTCACCATTTTTTCGTAGCTTCGATAGTGTGAGAAATTACCACATCTTTTTCCCTTATGTAGAAAGGTATTTTTCTTTTACTGTAGAGGAGAATTTATGTTCATTTGCTTTCACCCTTCTACTCACCTCTTTTATGAATTTGCAGAGGGCATTGGAGTCTCATCTACATTAATTGTCTTTCAAGGGAAATTATCTTTATGAATTCTCTCAGCGGTGTTCACGGTCAAGCACGAATGTATGTTGGAAGAAAATTACTTACTTTGATTTCTTTTATAAATAATATTTTGAACTTACAAAGCTTCCTTTTGCAGTGCTGCTAGACTCGTTTCTACATTTTTGGATACAACATACGAGGATCTTGCTGATCCTCAAAGGCCGTATACTTTTCTTCTACAAGAAGTTCCATTGCAAAGCGATGCGCATTCTTGTGGATGGAGAGTTATCTCAAACATTTGTAGAACAGTGGATTCAAAGCTGTTACAAATAGAAGGAGTGAATGTAAGTTTATTTCATTTGATGTTTGTGTAACCCTTATCATGATGTCTTTTCACTAACTTATAACATTTATTCTTACAGTGTAGAGACTATCCTGAATCATATGTTTGGTGGATAAGGGAGAGATGCATCGAGCTGATTCTAGACAAAGCAATCACACCGTATGATCCTGACTCCCCTCTTCCTCCCAAAACTTCAATGGCAAAGGGCACAAGCAAGGGAAAGGTCAAGGGAAAGGGTAAGGACAATGGTAATGGTAAAGACAAGGGCAAGGGAAAAGGCAATGGGACCACTGCTGCAGAGTCTAAGAAAAAAGGAATGCCAGTGCTCTCTCCTCTTAAATTTGATCCATCCCCTCTTAAGCCCCAAGAAATGAGACTACCTGTAAAGGTCAAATTTTTTCAACAATCAAAGAAAGGCCCTGTGAGGAAAAATATCTTTGAAGAAATCGATAAAGAATGAAAATAGCAAACATAAGCATACACGAGCCATTTTATTTTGGCTTTGTACATTTTTATGCAATTTTTGTACCTCATTGTGTAATGAAAATTTTTACTTGTAAATCGAATGTAATGTACATTTTATACACGAGCCTTATTATTTTGGCCTTGTACATTTTCATGCAATTTTTGTACCTCATTGTGTAATGAAAATTTTCACTTGTAAATCGGATGCAATGTACATTTTATTTATACACATTCGAAAGGCGACTTGCTTCACGATAGCTTATGAAGTTCCCATTAAAAAATATCTTGAGGATAGTCTGTTAAGATAAATTCCTGCCAAGTTTTCATTCTTAAGGTCCCAAACTCACAATTGTGGGAGACAAACAACTCGTACAAAAGAAAGAGCGCTCGGCTCTTTTACCAATTGTTACACCATTCACTTTGAACTTATATCTAGGGGATGTATTGTCTAGCAATTCCAAGGTATCCCTCACATCTTTCAGACTCCAATTGGAAGTAACACTCACCTTCTTTACTTCTTCATGCGGAAAAACGTGCACCACAAGTTTATATGTTGTGTTCTCTGTATCAGAATCCAAGGGAACCCAAATACCCAATCTTCGTTTGTATCGCCTGTAATCAAAGGCCAAAGCAAGATTTTGGCGAGGGATACTGTAAGCCAAAGCCAAGGATTGAGGGCATGCACTGCACCTCAAGATATCACCTTTATGATCGCACTCTCTAGATTTCCAATGCGTCCCTATAGTGTTGTCCAAATCCTCTTCCGAAAAGTTTCTACTTAACCAGGATACCTTCGTTCTTTGTAAATTTGCTGTTTTGAAGCAAGCGACGAAGATATGGAGGGGTACAAACCATGATAAACGTATTCTTCGTGAGATCCTTCCAGCTGTCATGGACTTTTTAATATCCTGAGATATTTTGAATTTGAAACTCTGCACTGTTACCTTGTCAGGAATCTCCCAATTTAGAGATGAAAGACTTGGCAATGGCAAATCTTCGATATTCCCATACCTATCCGCTTTAGAGGGAACCACATACTGTGCATAATATATAAAAACCTTGCATTCACTATAAAAAGACACAGTTTGATCGGCATAAATAATGTCTGCCAATACCTTATGAATGGCATGGAAAGTCCCACTTAGGCTTTCCACATGTTGCCATTCAATACTTGTTGACGGAAAGATATCTACAATGACGAACCGTTTGTTAGAACTTGCATAAATGGAAAAGAATTATATACGTTATTCAACTTATAACTTACAATGTGTTTGTTGGGGAACACGTTCGTTTGGAGGCAAGTGCATATCCTTGACCATGTAAACATGTTGCACCTTGACAAACCAGCCTTCGGGCATAATTTTGAAGGCAATGATACGCCCCTTCCAGTGATGTTTTATATCTTCTCGTTTTCTTCTTTTCACCTTATGGGAGCCCTTGCAAGATGGCAGCATGGTAACCCAATCATTTACAGCAAAGGTTTTGGGGTCAAAATTTCCATCTACTCCCTGGCTATAGACTGTGCAAGAGTGTATTAAACGAGAAGGGCGCCTGGAGGAAGCCATGAAAAGAATGAAAGCGCAGAGAAAAAAGCTCAAAGAGGGGTGAATGAACTAAAAAGTAGCGCCAAGAACCCAAATGAGTATGTATTGGGCGCCAAAAACAATATTGAAAGATCTCCCGACTTTCAAAAAACTCATTATTAATTTCATCACATCTCTGTCATGTATTTTGTCAGATTTGTAAGTAAATAACGTCTTTGGGACTCCAAAACATGTCAAACTTTAGGGGTTTTGGCTAAAAAAGAAGAGAGAATCACGAAATGGACTCCACTATCTCTAAAAAAGAGGAGACAAGAATACCATATTCTTGCACACGTGGCGAACTCTCTTTGGCCCTTTCCTTAATCCTGTGATTAACAAAAGTGCATTTTTTGAAGCGTTTTTGGCCCTAATGTGTAGTCCCACAAGCCCCCTCACCGCAGTCTCAAGAGCCACCACAAGAGGACCCATCTGCGGAAAGAAAAGCCGCATCTAGGGAAAGACGCAGAAAGCTAGTAGAGGAAGCTAAGAAACAACTGAGAGCCAAACAATCGTGCTTTCGTCCGCACCCCTCCCACCATGCCCTGATGATCTCCCCGCGGAATTCCAGGCAGAACTGGTGCTGTGGGAGATACAAGAACAAGGAAAGGATCCATTCACCTTTAGTTTTCTCCTACCCAACAATCTGCGCGAAGGGTCTTTCCGCTTAAGGTGATGGATGAGGTGATTGTGATTAGTGGCCGATTGGGGCAAAGATGGCTAGAAGAGTGAGAAAAAACCTCGACCTCTTGGGGCACATAAGCGGTTGATTACTGGTAGAACAAAGTTTTTGAAGTCCCACACACTGTACAGGGCTACAAAAGCCAACCCCTGTAGAGGAGGCAAGTATGCGACATCAGTATGCTTGCCTGGATGGTGTTTTGTAACACCCTGCCATTCAAGCGAAACAACCCTACCTACATGGCATACCCTTGAAGGGTAGGGGTGGATTTTGATGCCACCCTCCACGGGCGGTACGACTTTCCTATTATTTATAACTCTAATGTAGTATCTTTCGAGCATGCCCTTCTCTTTACCTCCGAAAGCCTAGATGATTCTATGACACGCTTTCTTGCGGATTTCTCCTCATGCCCTGACCCCGCCTTTGTAACAACCTATAACTATCTTAGGTTACTTAAGCTACTCCTTAAGCAGGACCCGACTCCACAAGAGCGCGGCCTACCTCCCCTCTTCTTTGACCCTAACACTATTGATAGCTGTGCCATGGCTCGTCTTATGATGAGGGCTAGTCTCCTTCCCTCTTTTTGCCTAGCCCTCCTAGAAGATATGAATGAGAGCCAATTCACTAGGTGCAATCACCCTTTCCTCTCCACCACTTCTCTTCATGTCTGCATGAATCTGAAAGATTACACGCAAAGTCGCCAGTTTTTGAGCAAATCCATCCGACCTCCTTCCTCTCCTCATCAGATGAAGAAAATTAGGCCTGGGTGTCATTCCACAATTGTAATTTGAAAAAAAAAACATGAAAGGAAAGGCACACAAGCACTCACTTGCAGAAGCACTTAAACAACACATAGAGCACTATCACTGCACCTAGGGGTTCTCAAGTTAGGCGTGCCCAGTGGCTTTGGTCAGCCGGCTCCGCTCTTAACCCCCTAGCACTTTTTGCTTCTCCACTTCATGCTTAGGGCACATCAAGGGAAGGACATACCTAGGGAGCTAACACTCGCCTATGGTTAGTCCTGTCACCCCAAGCCACTTGCACTGCACCTCCCTTGACACAAATGGGGTCCTCAAGTGTGGGACATCACCCAGGGTTTCCAGCGGTTAGACCCACCTCCCCATTCCACTAGCACGAGCACACTGCACAGTAAGGTAGACACTCCCCTTAGGGAGAGCACTGCACCTTCTCCTTTCAGGCATCACGCAAGCGGCAACCCATCAACTTCGGAGGCCCCCGTCAACCACTCGCTATCCATCTGGCTTCCCTGACCAACATCAGTTTCCACATGCACCTGAATCTACCGGTGGTCCTTCCCTTTACACCATCCTTGCCCAAGTGCCTACCACCCTACAACAACACAGAAGTGCCATGGGACTGGCACGTGTCTTGGAGGGGGTAATGTTAACCCCAAGTCGAGATGGTGGAAAATGGCAGAAAATGAAGGAAAAAGGAGAAAAAGCATGGAAGAAGAGCAAAGACATGCAGACAACCTCTAAAGGCTAAGCGGAGACCAAAGGCGCGATTTTAAATGAAAGGTTCCTCAAAAAACTTGGAAAACTCTTGTAAAAGAGTGCTAGGCTCCCTCTGTGCCAATTGCAAAATATTAGATGGGCATAGGCTAGAGGCATAAGGATAGAAGAAGGAAATGGAAAAAGGACCTTGCCACAATGGCGGGTCATGTAAAAAAGGGATGGGTGCCCATGGGATTTTAAGGTTTGTATATAAAGTTCAAAAAGTGAATGGAAACTCATTCTTTGGTGTGTGGCTAACAAGAGCTCTCTTCTTCTTCTATTCTTCTCTTCTTCTTGCTTTCTTGTGTGTGCTCTTGAGAGAGGGAGTGTGAGAGTGTGAGGGAGTGAGTGTGTGGGAGTGAGGGATCAAGAGGGTGAAGCTCTTCACCATCTCCTCTTCTCTTCTTCTCTTCTCTTTTCTCGTGTGTGTGGCTATGGAGGATGGAGCTGGGAGATGGAGGAGGCTTGAGGATGCTTGAGCTAGCATCAAGAATTGTGGAGCTACCGAGGTGTGCGAGGGAGGAAGCTACTCACATAGACATCAAGGTAAGCTTACTACATTCGTAGGATCGACAGCGCGTCAGCTAGGTGAGAGATAGCCATTAGTGCTTGGCTTGGAATGCTTGAAACAATAAGCGGTCTGTGGGTCTTGGAGGTTGAGCGAAAGCTCTGACACTTAGCTCACCTAAATCCTTCATCTCAAACTTCGTCTTCAAAAAGTCCTTGAATTCAACAATCCCACTATCACTATCACCTGTAATAATCTGGTCATCCACATAGATGACTATGATGACCAAACTTGCATCTCCCTTTCTCACATAAAGTGAGTGATCAACATCAGAAACATAAAAGCCAATATTGACAAGATAATCTCTGATCTTGTCAGACCATGCTCTAGGTGATTGCTTGAGCCCATAGAGTGCCTTCTTCAACCTGCATACATATGTGGGATGCTCTAAATCTTCATAACCTGCTAGCTGATCCATATACACTTCTTCTTGAAAATCACCATGCAAGAAGGCATTCTTCACATCCATTTGCTGCAACCTCCAACCTTTGGCTGTTGCCAAAGCAATCACACATCTGACAGTTGCCATCCTAGCAACTGGACTGAAGGTTTCTTCATAGTCTATGCCATATGTCTGGGCATAGCCTTTTGCAACTAGCCTAGCTTTGTACCTACTAATAGAACCATCTGCATTGTGCTTAATCTTATAAACCCACTTACATCCAATAGCTTTCTTGCGCTTCAGCAATGATACTAGATCCCAAGTCTTATTGGCCTCTAATGCAGCCATCTCCTCATCCATTGCTGCATCCCAACGAGAATAACCAACAGCATCCTCAAAACAAGTGGGCTCAACATCCTCAACTAGTTTCACCATATAAGCATAATGGTGAGCTGCATAACCTTCAAAACCAAATCTTTTAACAGGGTATCTGACCCTGCTAGATCTGCGTACCGCCGGATCACTCAATGGAGCCTTTACATTACTATGAGCTCTCTGTACACCTGGTGTCCTGACAGAAGGAATACCAAGCTCATCATCCAAGCTCTCTGATCCACTGGAGTCTCCATCAAGAACTACATCAATGCCATCTGACACTTTGTTCTTTCCTTTGTCTTTACCTGTAGTGCTACTAGATGGACCTGAAGATGTAGAGCTAGTCCTTAGTCTCCCAGACCAAGGACTACTAGATGATGTCTCTGGTCCACTAAGAATCTGTGATTCTTTCTTTTCAACCTGCACATGAGTGTCATGATCATCATCATCATCCAATGCATCACCACTAGATGCATACCAACTGCTCATTTCATCAAAGATGACATCCCTGCTCACTCTGAACTTACATGTGACAGGGTTATAAAAGCGATACCCTTTTTGCTCTAAAGAGTATCCAATAAAGACACATTTTTATGCCTTTGGATCAAGCTTCTTCTGTAGCTCATCTGGCACATAAACATATGCAACACAGCCAAATACCTTCAAGTGTGATACATCAGGCTTCTTGCTAGTAAAGCATTCTTCAAGAGTCATCCCATGAACTGCAGAACTGTGGGAGTTCTATTCATAATGTAGACAATAGTATGGACAGCCTCAGACCAAAAATGTTTGGGCATATTCTTTTCAACCATTAATGCCCGTGCAACTTCTGTAATATGCTTGTTTTTTCTTTCTGCAACACCATTTTGTTGTGGGGTATACCTGCATGTGAACTGTCTCTTTATCCCATGAGACATCAAAAAGTCACTGAACTCATTCGATAGGTACTCTCCCCCTCCATCTGACCTCAAGCACTTTACTTTCAAGCCTGTTTCTCTTTCAACTGCAGCCTTGAAAGTTCTAAAGTGCTCTAATGCTTCACTCTTTTCCTTCATAAAATATACCCATAGCTTTCTAGAACAATCATCAATGAATGTGACAAAGTATGAATTGCCTCCAAGAGATACATTTTGTGTAGGCCCCCAAATATTTGTATGCACAACATCAAGGATATTTCTGCATACATCTCTATCATGTGAAAAAGGTTGTCTTGCCTGCTTACCAAACTGACATGCTTCGCATACCTTATGAAATTTTGCAACTCTAAATGTAGGCAAACCTGTAACCAACCCTTTGGACTGCATTAATTTCAGCCTTTGTACATTTGCATGTCCAATGCATTTGTGCCAAATTTCAATATCTGCAACAACACCTTTTTCTTTAGCATACATAGCAGCATTCATAGTAGGAATTCTAGCATCCAGAGTAAACATACGTCCAACTCTACTTCCCTTTGCAATCAACCTGCACTTGTCATTTAAGTCTTCTACAAAGCAGCCCTTTGCATTAAATCTGACTTGAAGCCCTTGCTCTACCACATTTGACTGACTGACCCCAAGTTCCTTGTAATAGATGGCACATGTAATACATCTGAAAGACTCTTTGTCTTACCATCATGTAAGGACAAGGGAAATTTTCCAATGTGTGAAATTGGGTGGCATGAATCATCACCCATTTGCACATAACCTGCATTTTGCAAATCCTGCATCTCTCCAAACCATTCTTCTGCATGGCTGGTCATATGATTGGATGAACCTGAATCAACATACCAAACATAATCATGTGTTCCCTTTCCTGTAACAACATTCAACATATGCTGCATAACAAACAACGTTCATTTTTGTCTTCATTCTGTCATGAAGACTATGCATAGTTTCCTTGCTGCAACTTACCATTGCAAATATCATCTTTCTTAGCATAACATTGGGCTGCAATATGACCTATTTTTCCACAGTAGTGACACACGATACCTGAGTTGTTAGAACCTCTATTCTGCCATCCACCTCTTCCTCTAAAGCTCCCCTGCCTCTAAAGTTACCACGATCTCCTGAAACCTGCATATCGCCAAATTACTGATTCAATCTGTTTTGCTGGTTGCCACTACCACGTCATGTACCACGGCCTCTTGAAGAGGACCTGCCACGTCCCCTTCCTGAACTAGAGTAGAAAGCTTGGACCTATTCACCGCTTTTTTCAAGTGTCTCACTCTGCATGTTGATATCTTCATTGATCATAAGGGAGACCAACTCATCGAAATCTAGAAATGACATATACAGAAGTTACAAAAGACTTCCAAGCCTTTTCATTGTTAAGTCCACCCAAGGTAGACGACACCAAATCATCATCATTGGGCATTGCATCAATCGCTGCCAAGGCATCTGCAATGCTCCTTATCTTCAGTGCATACTCATTGATAGACATCTTCCCTTTCTTCAAAGTATTCAACTCTTGCTTGAGTTGAATCTTTCGTACCTTTGTATTTACGAAAAACATACTTTCAAGTATGGTCCAAGCTGCATATGAATTCTCTGCATTTCTAATATGTCCCTGCATATTATTGTCAATTATTGCAGATAGCCAATACATGACCTTTTTGTCTTTTGCATTCCATTCCTTCCATGCCTTTGTCTCTTCTATAGTTGGAGGATCACTCACCTCCAGCTCCTTTTCTTCACCTGAAACAAACTCATAGAGGCCTTTTCCAATAAGGAAGTTCGTGACACAGAACTTCCATGAAGGGTAGTTGTTCTTGTCGAGCTTCTCAATGATGGGGTTTTCACTATTCTCTGCCATTATCACAAAACTAATACCAAACAGCAAGCAAATATTCTGCAACCCTCGACTTGTAGTGCACAGCAATACACCATACAGCCTTTTTCATTGTCTGCTCAACAACACATGCAATCTGCAATAGTTTGTAGATAAACATTGTGTTTATTCGTTGGTAAACACTTTGAACTTACAGATCTGAAATCTGTAACCTATACACCTGTGTACGACAGATACAACTGAAATTGCATGATACCTCGAACTACTGTCCGCAACCTTGCGAGTTTAAAATGGGGCCTGAAATGACCTCGGATGGCCAAAATAGCAGCGGGACAGCCGTAAAGGGCTTATCTGCAAAATACACAGTGTTGTTTGCGCACACCAAATCTCACTGCAATCTGAGATTTTTACTCTACCCTGCTTCTAGTGCCTCCATAGCCATGTCCAAGAGAAGAAGTAGAGAATGGAAGAGCTTCTTACTCGTTGTTTGTTTGCTTGAATCCTTGGCTCCTCTCCTTTGCTTTAGCCTTCAAAACCAGCCTCAATCAGTGGTGTAGCTCTAATACCATGTCAAGAATCGCATGGTGGGTGGACTTGCTCAAGATGCTGTGCCGAACACACACAGAATGCACAAGGAGAAGTTCACTCAAAAGATAAGAAGAGAGATGGAGGCCAAAAAACGTTTCCTTGCTGGTTTCTTCTTCTTTCTTTACACACTTTACAAAGTATACAAAGTATAAGATACAACATAAAGGAAAGTGGCCTACTAAGTCAAACAATGCATAACCGACTACACTAGTCAATTGGCGCTATAACTATGCCGACTGTAAATAGGTGTAACAACCTAAATATAATAAGTAATGAGTCAGTGGCCATGTGAGAGTCATAATGACCACCGGCGTGCTAAGTGTAGACGTGTGGACCCATCTAACTAGGCGGTCCATCATTAATGTCTGCATGTGTTGAGCTTGTCATCTCAACAAGCTTCATTTGATCCTAAGCTTTCTTCAAGTTGACTTTACACTACTGAAGTACTGCATGCATTCTATCCAATTCCTCCTTGCTTTGTGGGTTTATTTTATCATTGAAGATAACCATGGGAAGGGGCACCCTATAGCCATACAATGCCTCAAAGGGTGAAACTCCAATGCTAGAGTGTGTAGAGTTATTATTGGCAAATTCAACCAAATGCAACCATGAGTCCCAAGAATTCTCTACATCATAACAAAAATGCCTCAAGTAAGTTTCCAGCCACTTATTAACCCTCTCTCTCTGTCCATCAGTCTGTGGATGGTAAGCAGTGGAAGGGGCTAATTGAGTTCCCATAGAACTGAAAACTGCCTACCAAATGTTGCTCATGAACTTAGTATCCCGGTCATGCACAATGATCTGTGGTAAGCTGTGTAATCTGAAAACATGTTCCATGAATTGGCTGGCTACTTGAGAAGCATTATATTGAGTCTTTGTAGGAATAAAATGGGCTGCCTTGGTGAGTCTGTCCAAAACTACATAGATGTTGTTCCATCCCTTCTTGGTCACCGGTAGGCTGGTTATGAAATCCATAGTAATGTGTGTCCATTTGCCTTTGGACATAGGCAATGGTTGCAGTAAACCAACTGGTTTTAAGGTGCTGACATGGCACATAGCTCAAGACAAAATATTTTACATCCTTCTATAGGCCCTTCCAATGAAAGCTTTTAGCAATCTTGTCATAGGTTTTAAATATGCCCAAGTGACCAGTTGTAGGTGAGGAATGCATCTCTTGCATGATCTTTTGCTTGAATGGAGGTGTATGGGATGGCAATCCTGCCCTGGAACCATAAGAGACTGTTCTTAAGCTGATATGGAGAGTTTTCTTCCACATGCCCTTGCTGCAATTTTTGGAAAATGTGGCTGAAATCAGCATCTAACAAATAGGCCTCCTGAAGCTCTTCTATCCAATCATTATGAAGTTCCATGATGGCCAAAACTTTACAAGCCCAAATTCTAGATAATGAATCAACAACTACATTGTATTTTTTCTGCATATGTGTAATGTCAAAGTCATAGTTCTGCAATGTAGCTACCCACCATCTGCATTGTTTGGGGGTAAGAATAGACTGAGAGAGGGAATACTTGAGGACCCATGGTTGCTCTTGACCCTAAATCTATTGCCATACAAGTAGTGGTGCCATTTCTTAATGGCATGAAGGATGGCCAGCATTTCTTAGTCATATACATTCATGGTCATCTCATTTTCAGCAAGTTTGCAGCTCTCAAATGCTATAACCCCATGCTCCTATAACAATCTCAAATGCATCACATTAAATGGTGAATTCTTTCAAAAAATCTAGGCAAACCAAAATGGGTGCTGAGGTAAGCAATTCCTTGAGCTGATTAAAGCTCTTATCAACTATGGCATCCCAGAAAAAGGCCTCTTGCTTAAGCCTATCCATCAAGGGAGCTGAAATAGTGGCATAATTCCTAATGAATCTGCAATAGAATGATGAGAGACCAAGAAATACTCTAAGTGAAGTGGTATTTGCAGGTGTGGGCCAGTCTTTTATACATTGCACTTTCTTAAGATCAGCCCTAATTCCATCTTCACTAACAATGTGCCCCAAGTATTCCACTTCCATTTGTATGAAAGAACATTTTGTCTCCTTGGCAAAGATTCTATGCTGCCTTAATACATCAAACACCTGCCTCATATGCCAAAGGTGATCCTTCAGTGATCTACTGTAGATGAGGATGTCAATGAAGAAAACCAACACAAATCTGAAAAGAAAGGACTGAGGTATTTTGTTCATTAAGCTCTGAAATGTGGTCAGTGCATTAGTTAACCCAAAAGGCATAACCAAGAAATGATAAAGCCCTCGATCAATCTGAAATGCTGTTTTGACCTCATCCCCTACCCTCATGCAGATTTGGTGATAGCCTGACTTCAAATCTATCTTTGTAAAGTACTTAGCCCCCTTGAGTTCATCCAACAAGTCATCTATGCGTGGAATGGGGTACATGTTCTTCATGGTGATCTTATTAAGATCCTTGTAGTCTATGCACATCGTGAAAGATCCATCCTTCTTTTTGACTAATAACACAAGGGAAGCATATGGTGAAGAACTGGGCTCAATAAATCCCATGTCTAGTAATTCTTTGACTTTTTTGGAAACTTCTTCTCTTTCACACCTAGACAATATGTAAGGGGACTTGTTCACAGGCTTTGATTGAGGCTCCAAATCTATGGGACGATCAACTGCCCTATTAGGGGGTAGTGATGTAGGTAATTGAAAAAGGTCCTTGTACTCATCTAAAAGAGTTCTCAATGCTGAATTCTTTACCATTTTAGTGGACTAATCTGAATTTTCTTTATTTAATTGCAATACAAAGATTTGGGACCGTTTCTTGAACTCTTTCTTGAGTTGTTTGCTAGTAATGAGCTAAAATTCACTATTATTTTGGATTCCCTGCAAGGAATGAGATGTCCCGCACTGACAAACTCCATACACAGCAAGGAAAATTCCATAGTTATAGTGCCCAAAGTTTTCAGCCAATCACAACCCAAGACAACATCTATGGACCCCATTTCCAATGCAATTAAATCCAATTGCTGTCCAAAGTTTTCAGCAAGCTAAATATGAACAACAGGGCATACATGCGTGCCGATTTCTTCATCCCCATTGGCAACTTGCACCTTCAATTGGCTATTGTAAATCAGTGGAAAAACACTTCAGCATGTCCATGACTACTCTATTAATGAAAGTATGAGTGCTACCACTATCTACAAGTATAAACACATCCTTTCCATGAATTTGGCTCTTAATATGCAATGTATTAGGGCTTCTGGATCTTGTCCAAGAATCCATAGATATGGTATGAATAGTGGCAACATGTATTTCATCATATGGTTCATTCTTTCTACCCATATCTTGTGATACATGACCACCGAGGTCAAAAGAAAAAGAGTCAATAGTGTCAAAGAACTCTTCTTGACCAAATTATTCATCAGCATCATTTGTTTCATTAGTCATCATAAAAGCATATGTATCCTCAAGGTGCTCCTCTGAATCCTCAAATACCAACATGTTGTGAACCCGTGCCTTAGCATTTCTAAAAGCACATTTTGAGGCATGATAAGCTATATACTTCTCAGCACACTTGAAACAAAGCCCTTTTTCCTTTCTTTCTTTATACAAATCCATGGAAATGGACTTTGGACTGCTAAAGGCTGAAGCATTTTTATTTTTGTTGTCCCCTTGCCTATTATCCATTCTTGGGCTGTTTGCTATCCTTAAATTATTTGGTGGTCTTGAGGCATTAAAAGTGGGGTATGTGGGTCCATCACCCTGTTGATTTGATTTAGTAAATGATGCCAAGTTACAGACAGCTGATTCCTGCTTGACGTTCAGTCAACTCCATCCAATTTGTTTGAAAGCTATTGAAATGAAGCATCCCGGCGATACTTGCAAGAGTACCTCTTAGCCAATTCAATAGCTTTGAACAAATTCGATGGATTTTGAGCTGAAACATCAGAGAGTTTGGGATCCAGCCTGTACACATATTTGTGTAACTTGGCATCATTACTAATCGAATCAACATACATGGTAAGGTTGAGGAACTGATTTTTGTATTCTCTAACAGTAAGACCATGCTGTTCAAGGTCATAACATTGGTGGCGAGCTTTTCTTTCTCCACCGGCGGTGAGACAAATACTTGCACCATGAGTGCCTTGAACACTTCCACCAAGTTCACTTGTGCTGATTTTCTCTTTTAAATGTAGCTCCACCATGTATGTGCAAATCCTTCCAAGTGGATTGTTGCAAAATGAATCTTTTGGTCATCACTACGAGGCAAGATGTCAAAATAATCCTCAAGCTTGGAGAGCCACTCTTCAAGTTTAGCTGGAGATGATGATTGACCATTGAATTTTGAGAAAATAATATTGTCTCTCAGCTTTCTTTCATGATTAGGTGGTTGTCCCATATATCCAAACTGAGGCTAATCCATGTGGATGCCCAAAAAAGAACCATTGTAGAAATTTCTGCCAAAAGATGGTTGAACTTGCATAGATGGCATGGACCCTTGTGATGACTAAAAATTGCCCTTCATTGCATTGTTCATGGGCTCCTCTTGTCTATGTGAAGGCTCTCCTTGTTCAAAAGTGCTATTACGGATGCCCACTCTCCCCAAAATTCCTTGGGAGTTCATATTTGCTGCATTCACTGATGGGCCAATCACTCGTTCAACATGCATACCCAATCTATCCTCATGTTCCTTCCCTTTCATTTGGAATTCCATCCACTAAGTGAGCTGGGTAGCAAGGGTGTCCATAGTGGTCTTCATTTGACCAATGCCTTCCATCAATTCTTTATGCCTCTCAGCATGCCTTGTCTCATGCAAACTAAGGGTGTTAGTGAGCACACTGAGGCTCCCCACGTCATGAGAGTAATCTTCATCTTCCACCTCAGGGTTATTTTCAGCCCTTTGGGTGCGTGCGTCCCTTATTTTTTTTGCTGGAGGTCATCATTTGGCTTAGTTTTTCCCTTATTCCCTAGCATGGTTAGATGCAGTCCCATTAGACCACCTGTCACTATTTTTCCCGTAACTTGAGCTAGGAAGCTCCGATTGACCTACTTTTTTGTTCAAGTTGGAGCCAAGGATTCCCTCTTTGAATTGAGCATAACCACAGTGCTACAATTTTAATATAGAAAATTATGTAATAGAAAATTTGTGGCTGTTTTATACAGTCCTGCACCCTGTTTGAGAGTAAGAGGGGACTGTTTGGCCTGTAATGGATGGATAGTACCCAACTAAAGTGTCAAACTGATAGGCGGGTTGCTGAGGTCTGCAAACACTCTTTGGGGCCTACTCTTTAATGCTGGTACTCACTGTTTACCTCTGTAATTGACTAAAAATGCCTATAGCACCCTGTAGGAATTTAAGAGAGCTGAAATATGGTCCCCCATCTATTGTATGTCTACAACCACTTCTCCCATGGCACCATACATTGCTTCAGCATACATACACATGGTCCACACCATAACATCATTGCTGAGCATGAAAATGAGCATTCCCATGACTGTGTCACTCACATATGAGCATCATACATGCATTGTTTGTTGCATTCACTGTCATAACTGCATACATGACTACATATGGCATTGATTCTCATTCATACATCATTGCAAGTACATCAGTGGTACATCAATATGCCATATACATCAGTGGCATAATCCAAGTACATCAATATGTCATAGACATCAATGGCATCATCATGGCATGCCAATTCTCACTGTCCCAAAAATATCCCTGCACCTACAAACAAGTTCAGGCTCCGGATCACCGAGAGGTGGGCAAAGTGCCCCCCAAGTTGGGTTGTGCACCCCTTCAGGGTCTTTGGGGGGTCACCCCTCTTTTGTCTTGCCACCATGCCACTTGTCATCAAGAGGATAGGAGAGAGGGAGAAGAAGAAGAGAGAGAGAGTGCAAAAGAGAGAGAAAGACTGTAGGAAGAGAGAGAAAGAGAGTGACGAGGAGAGAGAAAGACTAGAAAAGGAGAGAGAAAGGCAGAAAGAGAGATAAAGAAGCCATGAGATCTTGGAGAAGAATATGAAGATGAAAGGAGACTTACATTATAATCTAATGGTAAAAAATCAAGTCCCTAACACCTTATATACCAGCCAGTGTAGCTAGTATTTTCCCATTAATAAATCCCCCTCTCTTACAAGTAGCCAACTCACCTTCATCCTCACTGGACATAGTAGAAGATGCTTTTGGCATGTTATCCTTGAATTTTGATGGAGTTGTTTCAGGAAGACTATTACTCCAGTCCTCATCATGCTCATGAATAACCCTCAGCTATTGTCTCCCTCTCTTCATAGGAGGTTTTGAAATCTTTCTTTGCCTTGTCTTCACCATGGTAGCATCGCCCACGACCTGCTGAGAATCCAAGATGAAAAGAGATGAAGAAAACAATGGAGGATGATGACATGCAATTGCAGGAAGGCGCTGTTGTATGGGCGCAGGCGTCAACACACGAGCCTTCTTTCCCATACTTTTCCTTTTTCCTCTTGCCTTACTTGACAATGAGTTAAAATCCTTGAAAAGAGAGATAATATAATATATTGATGACCACTTGTACTCACTGTGAGTTTGACATGTGAAGCTTGTCCCTTCAAATAGACCTCATGCAACTGAAATGTCATGGCTTCACATAATTTAAATACCAAAGGAACTGAGGTTAAAGTTAGTTGGTCTTCTAGACCATCACATACAAATCCAAAGCTAAAAAGTAAAAGTCCTTTCAATGCACAATCTCCCATAAGCCCGATACCATTTTGCCAAGTCATAATATCATGAGAGAAAGCTTTAGAAATAAAATCCCCACAAGACAAATTCCAATAACCAACTTTTAATGTCATATAGTACCACCACTTCATGAAGCTATGCTGAACTTCTATCACAACATAAAAAAACTCCAAAATATTCTACACTTCATAGAGCACTATTGAACTTTGCATGGCTTCTTTATAAACACCATAAATAATATGTAAAATAACATCATCTATCAATATTTGACAATAAAATAAGGGTTCTTTGTGTAAAGAATCAAGCCAAGAAACCCTAAAGACGATCATGAGATTTAAAGAATCAAAAACTGCTCTATGGGGTAAAATCCCATTACTTGCTCCATGAGGTAACATTGCTGAAATTTGAATCAAATTCACTGCAATTGTGAATTCCTCCTAAACTTCATGAGGTAATTCATCATAGTCTAGTTGCACTAACCTTCTTAATCTAAACCCATTCATTGTGGGCTTAACTATTTCACCCTTGAAGGTAGCTAACAAAAAAATTCATTGACCCACATCTTTCACAACCTCATAAGGACCAGTATACCTCAACTTTAGCTTTCCCAGGTGCTTTCCAAGCTTTGAATTACAAACCATAACAAGATCTTCCTCCTTAAATATCTTCTTCTTAATGTGTTGGTTTAACCATACCTGTCTTCTTGACTTGATTGGTTTAGAATGGGATTCGACATCCATATACACTTCCTAAACATCATCTTCAAACACTCTAATTAATTGACTCATAGTGTGTTTATATTTCAACTCCGCATCAATAATAGCTTGTTTACTTGCTCTATCGAAATCCTCCTCTATTTTTGATAAGGGCTTTTGTTGCTTCTTAAGTGTCTCCATATTAGTTCTCTTACTCCCCTTAGGGTTACCATTTCTTTCTGCAACCAAGTTGATGTCTTGTTGTATGAAATCATTGTCATGCTCTATGGGGTAACTGTGTTGCTGGATGGGGTATGTTGTTGCAAGAGGTTATTGTTTACTAACAATGGTAAACCTGCTGCTTGGAGTAGTAACCCTATTGCCTACAGTAGTAACCTTATTATATGCTGCAATAACCATGTCTCTTGTAGCAAGGTTACAATCACCTTCATCAAGATTGTAGTTTCCTGTAACATGGATGACATCTGTTTTGTCCATTCAAGACAAATAAATACTATTGCCAATACTAAAATATCACCAGCATAAGTATAATGAGATATTGTCAAAGTTTGAGAACTATTTATCTCATAAAATTGACAAATAACCACAATATCCATAGAATTACGTACTATTGCTACTTGAGGCACTGTAGTAGTGACTTGCATAAAATTGATTCCAACTACTTGTTGAACCCATTAATCCTTCTATGGCTCATCATAACCAACTTGAACAATGTCCCCTTTCATTCTAGCCAAAATGAAAGTATGTGCAACTATTGATAGGTAATGAACCATAGTTCTATAGTAAAACCATTTCAATGAAATATGCCAGGGCTAAGAACTCATCATATATACAATGGCATCCATAGTCTATCATAGAGAATGAAGATATAAAACCATAACAGAATAAGTGGGTTACTGCTCCAAATGCAAAGAATAATTACATTGACTTGAAAAATATCAATGATGCTCTAGCATTTTCATCATAATAAATGTATGGCAATGTACCACCCAATTTGGATCTTGAATAAGACATTGCAACCTGAAAGAAATATGTAAGATAATCCAAACAACTTGTAATTATTGATTTTCAAGTACTTGGAACTAGTAATCATCATGTGACTATTGTATTTGCTATTTTTGATGTTGTTGTATCACTTCTGATTGTATTTCAGCTTGTTGTAGTACATTTTGTTGTTGTAGGAAGTACAAGAATTCAGCTTGTTGTTGTAGGTACTGCAAAAATTCAACTTGCTACTGTAGGCACTACAAAATTTCAGCTTGCTGCTACATGAAGTTTGGTTGCTATTGCATGAAGTCAAGAAACTGTTGCAAGAATTCAGAGTTCAACAGTAAGAATTACTAAAATTTAGGTTCTTGCAAATCATTATGAAGCTTTCTTGATACAAAAAACTATAACATACACTTGCTACAAGCATCCACCTCATACAACATCAATACTTTTATGGTAAAAAACCAATCAATATGAATAACATCAACCATTCCTGTTACAATATGAATTGCATAGATATCAACCATTCCTGTTGCAATATGAATTGCATAGATATCCACTATAGGTACTTGCATACTTGCAAATACTACAACTTTAGTGATATACTGATCAGAGTCCTCAAAAACTTAAAAAATAGTAGTTGGAATTGAAACATCAACAACTTGATCATTCAATGCATAGAGATCCTCAAGAATAACATCTTGGCTTGAATTAGGAGAAAATACCAACTGTGTATGCAAATAAGTAATTTCATTATCCTTCTGCATAACAACTTCCTCAAGAGCATTAATGACTTCAAAACAATGAGAAACTTGGAAATACATTACATTCCTCAATTAAGAAACCTCTTGTTGTAGTAATGCTTTCTCCTCTTGAAGCCGATTAATAATAGACAAAGATTCAATTACTGCAACATTGGCTACAATTCTCTCCTTTTCAAGCTCAATAGAAAATCAATGAATCATCTCAGTTGGAGACTGAATCATAGAGTGTACCTCATGGGAAACTACAGAAAAACCATGCAAACTGACTGCATTCTGCAATGCTTCATATTCAACCAACTATTGCAAAAGAAATGTAGTGCAAATTTGCAATCTTGCTCTTCTTGCAAAGAGATTATAGTGCTAATCTTGCAATTCCTCAATTTTGGGAGCGAAACACTAACTTGTTCTTCAAATCGATCAATGAAATGACATGAAATATTATCTTGCATGTTGGAAACATTGGTATCCTGAACAAATACATCCAAAGATGGTGCATTTTGCACAAGTACTGGCACTTCTTCAAGTTTTGGCAAAGTTTCTTCATTGAAATCCAACTTAGTAGTGCTTAATCCTTGAACAAGACTTGACTTTCTTGCCGTCATGATCATCAAGCCATTCATAAGCATCATGAAGAATATCCTCAAAAGAGTCCTCCCATGCTTTATCAATCTTTACACTTGAAGCCTTCTTTACTGGTGCTGATGAAAAGCTCTTTGGGATACCATCAAACTCATTGCATAAATCAAACATGTATAAATACTTGCAGGATTTTCCATCTTCACAAGACCCATGAACATAAAAACAATGCTTTGAAGTATGTCCAGACTCAAAGAAAACTTTGCACCACTTTTTCTTCTACTTTGATTTACCCATTTTTTTAGGTAGTTGTCACTACTTCAAGAAATTATCACTGCTTTAGGCAGTCTGCCCTGCGCTCCATGTCTTGATAAAAAGTTCAGATTTTTAGGACATTCTACTTCATACAGAAACTCTATCTCTCATGCAAGAAATTGCTTCATGCAGGAATTTTGCTCCATGCAGGAATTCTGCTCCATGCACAAATTCTGATTCATACAAAAAATTCACTTCATGCAAAAATTGTTCTCCATATAGGGATCCTACTCCATACAACAAATTTGAATTTTTGGCCTCAATCTTTGTCATTTTTAATGGTGTTTGAACACAAAGACATAGAGAATCAATGGCAATATATACCAATAGAAAACCCTTCGAACTCCATACAGAAAATACATTTAACATCCATAAAACAAAGTCGTTTTTCACAAATCTCAGTTGTTACTATGTCAAGTCTCTGCACAAATTCTACACCCAAACAACCTTCCAAACTGTATATAGGAAATTAGGTTTCCTTCCCCAAATAGGGTCGTTTTTTATAGAGCTTGAAATTTGTGGTATCAACTGAAGTCATTTTGCTATTAAACTTACACACCAAAGATTCAAAAAAGCATGGTAGGATGGCCAAAGTGTTTTTGCCCTATCTATGCAGAATGCATAACAGGATATAGAATGCTTCATGGGGAAAATACTTAATATCGCATCCAAAAACCATGGAAACTCAGAACTAATCATATAGAACCATAAACATACTTTATTCAGCACTACAGATCAGAAAATGAGAAGTACAACACATAGAATATGCTATAAATGATACAAAGACACCATAGATGATGGTGTCAACTTCCTAATTCTCTTCATAATCAGATAAATCCATCATACATCAGGCATAGACATCACATATGACTAGATCAATGAGAAGAATACACAAAATGCCTCATTAGGTCACGTTTTTGCAATTGCCCCAAAATTGCAGTTCATAAGGCAGTGAGTTTCATGAGACAAATAGAGGCTGCCTCACACATAAGTCTAGCATAACTAAGATCCAACCATACCAAGGGCATAATACATTATCCATAAAGTGTGAGACCATGACCATGGCTAACACTTATCATGGAGCAATGTTGCACCTGTGGTGCTCATTATCCTCTTGGAAAGTCAAAGGATCCTTGGGCACTAGTGGTCTTTGTGCACACTCGATGGTTACATATGATATCTGCTTGTTAAGCACGCTAGGTGGAGGATCTACCTTTCAAATAGTCATGTTTGGTTTATTGATTTCAATCATGAGGGGATCAGTTACTCCAATGTTGTTGACTTGAGGCTTGGATTTTCATTTAGATTTCCTCCTATGCTTCTTTGCTTTTGATATGATTTGGCATTTCATTGACCTGCGTAATACCCTTGAGCACATAGCAACATTTTGGATAACCATCGTAGAATGGTGTTGGCTCTCAATCGATACCTCCGTCTATAAGGCTTGGGCTTCTTTTGTGGTCTTCTATAATATTTGTAAGTCCAAATCCTATCCTTGGCATTGTCTCCTAACCTTCTTGTTTCAAGCATGGCCTCGCTCACTGGTTCTCTCTATTCAACATGCACTTGTATCAGTTCTTTCAACAAGTCCTTGCTCTCATTTTACTAGTCTTGCATGGTATGTTAGAATATTCTTTGTCTTTCCCTCGAGGTTTGATGAGGTCACCCTTGCTAAAGGTTGTGATTATCCTCACACCCGGTAGTGTCAAGTGTATCCTTTGTGCTACATAATTGGCCTCACACTTCATCGCCCTTTTGAAGGGAAGCTAGGAGGGTTTCCTTTCCACAAATTGCACTATTTGGAGGAATATGGAATAGGATAGGCAAGCTTTCCGTTTCAATAGTTACAAGGATTCTGCACTTCCTTATAAGTGCTTATGGGTGTCCCCCATAAGGATTGAGAGTTGCATTAGTTGGTGTGAGCCCTGGTTGGCCTAGTAGGGTCCATGCTTCATGGGCCAATATATTAAAATTTGCTCCTTCATTGATAAGAGCATCGACATTGTGCTCTCTTTTTCAGTGAGTTTGACCCTAAGATAAACAAGCGGTACTATGTCTTCATCTTCTGGGTCCTCGATTATAAGTTCAAGCCTTTTGATACATGACTTTGAGTCACCAATTACACAATCAGATGTGGATTCTCTACTAATGTCTTGGGTTGTATGTGTAGTGCCATTCAAGGTGCATTATTGTTAGGACTGCCATGTCTAGTCATTCTTGTAGTTGTAGCTTGATGTTGTTTCATTTTTCTTTGACTAGATGCAGTTCGAATGCAACATATACATGTTTTTGTGGTGTGGCCTTTTTGCCCTTGTTGGCTAGATTGGCCCACTGAGGTTCTAGGATCTTTGTTTGTCTTTTTTCGGGTATGGGCTTTTGGTTGTTGTTTTGGAAGTGAGAATTTATGCTTGTGTAGACCCATTACTACACTAGGATCTAATTTGGAGGGCCCATCACGGC
This sequence comes from Lygodium microphyllum, assembly GCF_053477565.2. Lineage (NCBI taxonomy): Eukaryota > Viridiplantae > Streptophyta > Polypodiopsida > Schizaeales > Lygodiaceae > Lygodium > Lygodium microphyllum. Next base: position 21,922,822 of record NC_141161.1, on the reverse strand, counting down.
GCACATTTTCTCTCCAACCTACTTGGGGGAGGCGCCAAATACCTTCAAGTGTAATACATCAGGATTCTTGCCAGTAAAGCATTCTTCAGGAGTCATCCCATGAACTGCAACTATGGGAGTTCTGTTCATAATGTAAACAACAGTATGGACAGCCTCAGATTGGGCATATTCTTTTCAGCCACCATTAATGCCTGTGCAACTTCTGCAATATGCCTATTTTTTCTTTCTACAACACCATTTTGCTGTGGAGTATACCTGAAGTAAATTGCATCTTTATCCCATGAGTCCTCAAGAAGCCACTAAACTCATTAGAGAGGTACTCTCCCCCTCCATCTGATCTCAAGCACTTTACTTTTAAGTTTGTTTCTATTTCAACAGCTGCCTTAAAATATTTGAAGTGCTCAAACACATCACTTTTTTCCTTCATGAAGTATACCCATAATTTGCTTGAATAGTCATCAATAAATGTGACAAAGTATTTGCTGCCACCAAGAGATACATTCTGTGTAGGCTCCCAAACATCTCTATGCACTACATCAAGTATTTTTCTACTCACTTCTCTATCATGCGTGAAGGGTTGTCTTGCCTGCTTACCAAACTGGCATGCTTCACAAACTTTATACAATTCTGTAACTCTAAAAGAAGGCAACCCTGTAACCAATCCTTTGGACTGCATTAATTTCAGCCTTTGCACATTTGCATGTCTAATACGTTTATGCCATATTTCAATATCTGCAACTACTCCTTTTCCTTTAGCATACATAGCAACATTCATTGCAGGAATTCCAGCATCTAAAGTGAACATCCAGCCAACTCTACTTCCTTTTGCGAACAACTTGCACTTATCATTAAAGTCTTCTACAAAACAACCTTTTGCATTGAATTGGACCTGCAATCCCTACTCTACCATTTGGCCAACAGACACTAGATTCTTTGTAATTGATGGCACATGTAATACATCTGTCAGACTCTTTGTCTGGCTATCATACAAGGACAAGGGAACCTTTCCAATGTGTGAAATTGGGTGGCATGAATCATCGCCCGTCTGCACATAACTTAAATTTTGTAAGTCATGCATCTCTCCACACCATTCAACATGACTGGTCATATGATTAGATGCGTCTGAATCGACATACCATACATCATCATGTGTCCCCTTTCATGTAATTGCATTCATCATATGCTGCATAACAAACAGATACTCATTTATGTCTTCATTCTGTCGTGAAGACAATGCGTAGTTTCCTTGCTGCAATTTACCACTACGAATATCATCCTTCTTTGCATAGCAATGGGCTACAATATGGCCCGTTTTGCCACGATAATGGTAAACAATAGCAGAATTTCCAGAACCTCTATTCTGCCATCCACCTCTTCCTCTAGATCTCCCCTTGCCTCTAAAGTTTCCTCTACCCTCCAGAAACTTGTATTTCACCAAACTATTGATTGAACCTGTTTTTCTGGTTATCACCAACACGTCCCATACCACGGCCTCTCGAAGAGAATCTACCACGTCCCCTTCTTGAACTCGAGTAAAATGCTTGGACCTGTTCACCATTTCTTTCAGTCGAATCACCTTGCATATTGATCTCTTCAGTAATCATGAGAGAGATCAGCTCATCAAAATCTAGAAATGGCTTCCATACATATACTGAAGTAACAAATGATTTCCATGTCTTCTCATTGTTAAGGCCACTCAGAGTGGATGAAACCAAATCATCATCATCCGGCATTGCATCAATCGTTGCTAAAGCATCTGCAATGCTCCTCACCTTCAACACATACTCATTGAGAGACATTTTTCCTTTCTTCAAGGCATTCAACTATTGCTTGAGTTGAATCTTTCGTGCTTTTGTATTTACTGAAAACATGCTCTCAAAAATTGTCCAAGCTGCATGTGAAGTTTCTGCATTTCTGATATGTCCCAGCATAGTATTATCAATAATTGTAGATAGCCAGTATATCACCATTTTGTCTTTTGCATTCCACTCTTTCCATGCTTTTAACTCATCTGCAGTCGGAGGGATACCCAGCTCTGGCTCCTTATCTTCACCTGAAACAAATTCGTAAAGGCCCTTTCCTATGAGGAAGTTTATCACACGGAACTTCCATGAAGGGTAGTTGTTCTTGTCGAGCTTCTCAATAATGAGATTTTTACTATTCTCTGCCATTATTACAAACAAGGATATAACACATCAAGCTAGTCTTTTGCAATCTTCCACAACACATGCACAGCAATACATCAAGCAACCTTTTTCACTAATTGCTCAATAGTACATGTAATCTGCAACCTGTTTGTAGATAAACCTTATGTTTTCTTCCTGCAAACACCTCAAAAATTATAGATTCGCAATACGTAACCTGCGCATACACTTTCGGTCAATATAGTTGAAATCACAGTGTACCCTGGAACTGTTGTTTGCAACCTTGCGGCTCTAAAACGGGGCTTGAAACTGCCTCAGACACCCAAAATAACTGCAGGAGAGCCCTAAAGGCCTATTTGCAAAATATACAGTGCTCTGCTCGCACACCAAATCTCACAGCAATCTGAGATTTTTGCTCAACCCTGCTTCCGGCGCCTCCACAAGCACTATCCAAGAGAGAGAGTGGAAGAATGGGAAAGCTTCTTACCCATTGCTTGCTTGTTCGAACCTTTCTTCTTCTCCTTCACTTCAGCCTTCAAAATCATCCTCTCTCAGTGGCGTGGCTTTGATACCATGTCAAGAATCGCGTGGTGGGGGGACTTGCTTGTTGAGCTGTTGCGTCAAACACACTGTATACACAAGAGGAAGCTCACTCAAGAACACAAGAAGACAAATGGAGGCAAAAACGTTTTCTTGCTAGTTTCTTCTTCTTCTTTCACACACTATACAATGTACACAAAGTATAGATAAGATAAAACATAAAGGAAAGTGGCCTACTAAGTCAAACAGTGTATAACCGACTACACTAATCGACTGGCGCTATGTCTTTGCCAGCTGTAGGTAGGTGTAACAAACTAAATATAATAAGTGATAAGTCAGTGGCCATGTGAGTATCATAATAACCACCAATGTGCTAAGTGTAGACGTGCGGACCCATCTATCTAAGAGGTCCATCATCAATGCCCGCATGTGTTGAGCTTGCAATCTCAATACAAACAACCCGATTCTTGAGCTAGCAAAAGAAGAGGCATATCATGACCCAGTCTATCGAAAAATGGTAAGGGAGATCTCCATTAAGGATCAAGACCCGAAGCTAAATAAGAAGTATCAAGAATTCTCCATCAGTAGTAATGGGCTTGTCTACTTTAGGACAAGATTATGTATCCCTGCAAGCTAAACTCTCAAGCAGAAGATACTGTGGGAAGTCCATGACTCCCCTTTCTCAGGACATCCTAGTTATGCCAAGACCCTTAACACAGTCAGGAAGATCTATTTTTGGAAAAGGTTCAAGGGAGATATAGTCAAATATGTCACGGAATGTTTGTCTTGCTAACCCATTAAGGTAGAACATGTTAAAATGCCTGGGAAATTGCAATCAGTTAACATTCCACAAATGAAATGGGAGTTCATTAGTATGGACTTTATTGTTGGCTTACCCCAAGTTCAGGCAGGATATAACTCTATTATGGTTGTAGTAGATATGCTCATCAAGGTCGCATATCTCATCCCTGTCAAGACGAACTATAAAGCTTCAGACATCGCAAGATTATTCATTAAGGAAATATTCAAACTTCATGGATTACCTAGAAGAATCATTAGTGATCGTGACTCTCTCTTCCCTCACACTTCTGGAGGGCTATCTTTGAGGCTATTGGAACTCAACTCTGTTTCAAGACAACTTACAATCCCCAAACTGATGGTCAAACAGAACAAGTCAATCAAGTCATTGAAGATATGCTTAGGGCATACTGCTGTCGCGAACCCAAAAAGAGAATTCAATACTTACCACTAGTTGAGTTTTCCTACAATGCTTCTTACCACCAACAGAGTATTCACATGACCCCTTTCCAAGCATTGTATGGGCATGATTGTCGTACCCCTTTGAACTTCTCAGATCCAACTTTGAGGGTAGAAGCTTCAAGGTAGATGATGGAAGACATGGATGATCAAATCAAATCAATAAGACAAGACATTCAAGATGCCAAGGATAGACAAAAGGCTTACGCTGACTTAAATGGCAAGACAGATCCTTCATCGAAGGTGATATGGTCTTCATCCGTGTATGCCCTAAAAAGAGTTCACTGTCCTTGGGAGAGTACGAAGTTAAGTCCAAGGTATTGTGGACCTTACAAGATCACCAAGTGCCTAGGGCCTAATGCTTACAAACTATAGCTGCCTGCAACTCTAAAGATTCATAATGTATTCCACGTTAGCCTATTGAAAAAAAATCTACCTAATCCGAATCATGTACTTGATGATTAGCAAATTGTAATGCCTAGCCAAGGAGTCATTGAGCTACGGCCTGATAGATTCCTAGATGTTAGGGAGAGGCATTTGAGATCAAGGACCTTGAGAGAATACCTCATCCAGTGGAAAGATTATCCAGAAGAGGATGCCACCTGGATGGATGAAAATACTCAACCAACAATACCCCCAGGTCTTCTCGAGATGAGGACATCTCGGTTGCTCTAAGAGGGAGAGGATGTAATATCCCCCCCCCCCTCGTGACCCCTGTGCCTCCCCCATGAAAACCACCCCCTTTTTTTCAAATTTTTTTACTCTCCCTCTCTCTTCCCTGCTGACTGCATGGCAGGGAGAGAGAGAGAGAGAGTGAGTAAAGAGGTAGAGAGGGGGGCATGCAGCCCCAGGTGGAAGGGGTGGCGGCTGTTAACGGCCGTCTCCCCCTCCCCCATACCATCTTCCTCCCCCTCTTTAAAAGGGGAACCCTCCCCTCCCTCCTGCACAGCAGCCCCTTCCCTCGTCGTCAGGAAATGAAACCCTCCCCATCACCATCACAACAAAGAGAGAGAGAGAGAGAGAGAGAGAGAGAGAGAGAGAGAGAGAGAGAGAGAGAGAGAGAGAGAGAGAGAGAGAGAGAGAGAGAGAGAGAAGCTTCTGGAAGCTTCTTCTCCCCCTCCTTAAAGAGAGGTCACATACCCCTCTTGATATTTCTGAAAATATGCCCCTCCACTCCTTCAATCTCTTCCTCCACTCAAGGAAAGGCGGTGAGAATTCTGCATAGGAGAGTGTGAGAACTCTATCACTTATACACGCATCTTCGAGTATGGCCCCGAAGCGTAGTTCCACAAAGATGGCCGGAAACCCTGCAAGTGTGGATGGAGGTTTGAAACAAGGTGGCACCGTAACCACGAACGGCTCATTAGGCATCAATACCACTGGAATCATGGCATCACTCCAAACCCAGGTTTCTCTATTATTAAATCATAGATTATAAATATCACGGTGAAAAATCATATTCACATACATCACATTAATTACGTGTTTGATAATTTCCTAGGTATGAACTTAGTTGTGATGTATGTAACAGGCAAGATAATTTCTGCTATAAGGTGACATCATAATAGGTGAAATTGATTAGATAATTGCATCGTAAATTATCAAAAACATCTTACATGAATTCTTCCATTAAGTGCATTGCTCCTTGCACAAGTTCTTGCTTAAAATGCATTTCAGAGGACATTGAAAGAAACAAAGTGCATCTCCATATTGCAAGATGGATTCTAAGGTACACGTAATAATCTGTAGAAAAGATTAAAGTGCAGCTAGACTCATACAATGATCACATAAAGTTAGATCATTCAAGAATGTTATAGATCGTGTAAATAATTACATAGATGATAATGTTAAGATTGCATGCATAGAAAGTACCTTCGCATGTGTGGCACAAAATATCGTATGGATTATATCAAAATTGTAAGCATTGAAATGAAGGTATGTCATTACATTGCATGCATTAAAGTTGTTGGGAAAATTCAACGTTGTTTGTAATCTACCAAATGGGACTGAGATCCATGATTCCCATGTCAAAGTCCTTGGTGAATTCAAGAGGGATAGCTAAAAGCTTAAGCGCCTGTGAGTATTATTAAGGGGGTTTAAGAAGATTATACTTAAGACGGAGTAGGAACTATTCTAAACAGAACCATCTTGACCAACCATGGTCAAGGGGATAGACAATCTTGATCAATTAAGATCAAAGATAAAGGTACATAGGTACTACAAGGGATCTAGGAGATAACCAACAAGTTGACCAATCGAGGACGACGAGGTTGTCCATGATCTATTTTACAAGGAGACCTAAGGTAAGGATAATTAGGGTTGGCAGGGTACAAACCCTAACCCGAAGATAAAGGGGAAACAAGCAACCTAGCTTGCCAAGCCCTTGGAATCTCACCAAGTCGTGAACGATCCAGGATCGAATGCTAGGAGCATCTGGGAAAAAGGAATCACACCTTAGCAGTTGGTTGTACGAACAACCACTGAAATGATCGTGATTGTACACTTAGGTACATTGTCTGAACTTCTTTGCTCAAGGAACTAATTCAAGGAAAAACACTTAATGCTTCATGTTAAAGGCCCAGAGGGAGTGGTACGTTCAGTTACCTCCGATTGCCTGCCTGGCCCTATCCAAGGGGGTTGTTAGTTGTGCCGGGTATATGGATCGAACTCACCGTGAGAGGTCTCTCCGTGGGTGCTGCTTGGAGTGGAAGGATGCTTGGGTGCCAGGGGAGGCTCTAGCTATAAATTCCTTGCCTCCGGATCCCGCACAAGAGATCAATGTGATGGGATCTCGAGGCTCGTGTACTACTCTACGGGTGGAACTTGGAGCAGCAATCCTATTGATTACTGGGATAGCCTTCGGGCATGATACTTGATGTATTCTGGGACTATGATAAATAAAGATCATATATTTGAAAAAGTAACTTGCTTGACATTGATTTTGTGTCAGTGCCTAAGTTACGTGAAGGAACCTTTGTTTAAATTGAATAATTAAGAAAGCTGCTTTTGCATGTCAAACATAATGTGGTAGATAATTAGATAACTAAGAAACCTAAGGAAAGTGCGTGGATGTGACTTGGTCCGGTCCTACGGAAGGGTGATCCCGGTTAGCTGAGAAATTTTCTCAAAAGACGTGAAAATGATACTGTGAAGACCCTAGAGTTAGTAGAGTTAGAATTCCGATTTATGCTATTTTAGGGGAGTGGAATGGGACTATGTCTTATGGGCAAAAAGGTTGAGCTTTGCATCCCTCTCGTTTCCCATTCTCCATGAACCAAGTGTAGCATAAATCTGCTTCGACTATGTTGTTTCTACACAAAATGGTTCATCTAGAGCTCAACACTAGCTACTTCCTAGAGACTTTGCTGATAGGAAAGAAACCGTGACTTCAAGTCGCTCCTAAGTGGGAACGGCTCAATACTTCCGCTCGGGGCAGACTAGAGAAGACCTAGATCACAAACCTTGTGACATTCCTTGCAAGTGCCAGGTGGCACTTTCTAGACTCTCTTCCCGATGGGCTGCTAAGATGTGTCCCACAGGTGGACAAGCGGACACGTTACAACAAAAGAAGGGATGTTGAGTTCCAAGAAGGGGATTTGGTGCTTTTGAAGGTGCCCAAGTCTAGATATGCCACCCTTAAGGATGGGTCCAGCAATAAATTAGCTCACAGGTTCTATGGTCCATACCAGATTGTCAAAAGAGTGGGAGACTTGGCATATCGGTTACCAATGCCCCCATCCACGAAGATTCATAATGTCTTCCATGTGAGTCAATTGAAGCCCTTTATTGGATCATCAGTGGATTATATTGAGGAGTTATCACCAATAGATGAAGAAGGCATCATTCAATACATACCCGAGCAAGTCATAGGACAAAGGGAAAAGAAGCTTCACTCTTGCTCCATCATGGAGTACTTGATTAACTGGCAAGTTTTACCACTTGGGGAAGCTTCTTGGAGACCAACTTCAATTTTGGAAGAGTTTCCATACCTATTAGAAGTAGATTTGGTTGAGATCTAGCTAACTATGGCCATGTTTTCTCTCAGATTGACTACAGACAACTCTCTATTTCAAAGAAGATTTTATTCTGCATTATGGATAGCAATGGACAATATACACTACTCGAGAGCTCCATTTTGATATAAGGCACACCCTGATTGGAGTCTCCTACAGAAAGTTACAACAAATTTACTATAGCAGGGCCTTGTAGTAAACAGCTTGCTGTCCACTATTTGCAGCTCGCATTTACTCAAGATACTTGGGTCAAAATTCATTTTTATAATTCCCCAATAAGGCCCATGTATCATACCCCAATGACCTATCATACACAATAATACCTCTTCATTCATTTGTATACCCCTATAATAATGCAGAAGAGTAGTACTCTGATCTGCTCCTGCCAAGTTATCATAACTGCCCAAATTGTTTTTGAGGGCAAAAACCTTTGGGTGAGGATGGAATGTAAGAGAGGGGGATTTAATAATGGGGAAATATTAGCTACACTGGCTGGTATATAATGTGTTAGGGACTTGATTTTTGACCATCAAATTATAATACAAGTCTCCTTTCATCTTCATCTCCTTCTCCAAGCTCTCATGGCTTCTTTCTCTCTCTTTCTGCCTTTCTCTCTCATTTTCTAGTATTTCTCTCTCCTCCTTGCTCTCTTTCTCTCTCTTCCTACAATCTTTCTCTCTCTTCTGCACTCTCTCTATCTTCTTCTTCTCCCTCTCTGTTGTCCTCTTCATGACACTACTCCAATGCTTGATTGCTCTATTCTTATGGATACCAATGAGATCAATATCAAGGGGTAGTTAAAATAGATTGGTTTGTTTAGTTTTGCTGAGTTGCCATGGGATACTTGGGGCAACAATGTGCATGCTGAAAAACAATTGTTAATGATTAGAGAGAGTGGCAAGATTGGTGGCAAACTGGAGCTTACTCCATCTCTTTTAGCTCAAGTGTTCTCTTTGAAACTCAATGATTGACCAAAGCATTGGAGGTGTACCGATGAAGCCATGCAACAGAAATTTGGAGCTGCTATTAGGTCAGAAATCAGTATGTCTTGAGACATGTTGATCCAAAGAGGAGGTTTTTTATAAAGTGGTTCATGCAAAGGTTTTTGTTGTTCATTAAGGCAAATGTCATCACAAAGGATACATTCGGTATTTTATGGTATGTTGAAAATATTGGGGTTCCAAATTGGCTAGGAAGTCTATATGGATAAACTGATGCAGGAAGTTCATGTACCAACCATTTGGAAGTAGTAGAAAAAAAGTAGGATTGGACCTATGTTGGCTGGGTTGTATGCTCATTTGCAAGTTGTGTGTTCGACATTGCATTTGTCTCTTTGGGAGTCTCCAAAGATGGATAAGGTTAGTGCATTCAAGAGGCAAAAATTGGTGGATGGGGTACTTTTTGGCCTTTATGACAAAGATTTGTTTCATGCTCATGCGTTAGGTTGCTGAAAATGACAAGGCAAAAGAGTTTGTGGATCCTTTGTTCATGAGTTTTTCTTCTCATGAAGTTTCACATGTTAATACTTTGGGATGTTCAATGCCTTTGGATATATCAAAGTGGTTGAATGATGATGTTAGAAATGACAGTGTTCAAGAAGTTGTGATGATTATAGGTGCAAAGAAACAAGTAAGATTCTCCAAGGTCGAGATGGAGAATATGCCTATGTCTAGACGCACTGATTCTATGCAACATGGTATTGCTTTGTCATATGATAGGAAAGTGATTCATGATGGATATGTTCCTCAAAATATTGAGGAGGCTTGCTCTTTTGCTATAGGTTTGTCTTGGTTTATGACTGAAATGCATGTTGATGGTGTAGTGAAGTTGGATGTAGTGCAATCTTTGCAGGAGCAATTGGCATCCGTGAAGACTAAAAAGGAAACCATGCATATTGAAATGGAAAAGATGAGGGAATTGCATGATAATGAGGTTGGTAATTTAAGGAGGTAGATTGATAAGTATGCTAGTATGCTAACTAAGTGTAAATTGATTTCATTTGCTTTTAAAGAATGGACAGCTCATATGCAGGATAAGTTCAATGGTGAACTTGATTGTTGGCCCAGGAAAATGCTAAGTTAAAGGCTGATAGAGTATTATTGGATGCCCGTTTGCAACCTCTTCTTAGAGTGGAAAAGAAACTCTTGAGTGATATGGAGGTTGATCTAGATGGGTCTGCTTTTATACAGTAGGATTTGGCATCAATGAGGGCTACATTGACTAGTTTAATGCATGATCAGTGGGTTGGTATTGCTACCAGGATGTCCCAGGTTATATCTAGACCATATGCAGTGTTGCAGCAATCATTTGTGTCTGAAAATATGGAAGCATTTATTCATGAAAAGAATTCTCTTAAGGAGAGAATTGATGGGATGTAGGTTGAGTATCATAAACTTGTGGCAATGGTTACTCCTTTGCAAAGTGTTAAGCAAATTGATCATGCTGAAAATTGGTCTTCTGATATTGATGTTATCAAGGCTGATATTAATGGTGTCATGCATGATATTCATAACCAAGTGTAGATTAGGGAGTTACAATGTATAAGATTCATGATATGGATGTTTTACCTCTTGTATCGCATGAGCAGCATGACTAGGAGCAGTCTAATATGGACTGCCATGATGCTCATGAGCCTCATAGTTCATGAGTTATTTTGATGTACCACTGTCAGATTTGTTTCTTTCTTTGTCCATCATACTTACTTCATATTTGATATCTATCCCTCTAGGATTATGCCTTTATGTTTTTTTTAAACTATCTTTTGAGGGGATTATGCAACTGTAGTAGGGGGGCTATAAGTATCCTATTGGAGAGGCTCTACCTGTGGTTACTCTTTGTGGCTTACTTCATGGTGCAAGGCTCCGAGTAAGGCATAATTTTTCTCACTAGATATGTCTTATTTTTGGATAAGGCATTTTGACTTCATAGATCATGCAAGTGTTCAAGTCATAGTCATGCCAGGTGCTAGCCATGGTTATGGTCTCACACTTTATGGATCATATATTATGCCCTTATTATGGTTGGACCTTAGTTATGTTAGTATTATGTGTGAGGCAACCTCTATTTGTCTCATGAAGTTCATTGCCTCATGAAGTGCAATTTTGGGGCAGTTGCAAAAACGTGACCTAATGAGGAATTTTGTGTATTCTTCTCATTGATCTGGTCATATGTGATGTGTACACCTAATGTATGATGGATTTATCTAATTATGAAGAGAATCTGGTAGTTGGTGCCATCATTTATGGTGTCTTTGTCTCATTTGTAGCATGTTTTCTCTGTTTTACTTCTCATTTTCTGATCTGTAGTGTTGAATATAGTATGTCTATGATTCTATATGGTTAGTTTTGAGTTTCCATGGTTTTTGGATGTGATATCGAGTATTTATCCCATGAAGCATTCTATATCCTGTTATGTCTATATAGATAGGGCAGCACTCAACAAAGTAACTGGCAAAATCATCTAACAGCCATAAGCAAATCTTCCAACCACATGAAGCATCCCAAATCTCCCAAATCTCCTACACCCTCTTTCCCTAAATGGACACATGAAGCACAATAGTAGTCATTAAGTGCAGTTGCTCAATCCCAATCTCTATCTCCATGTGAGCTTCCAAATGTCCAAGGTGCAGGACATGACACCACCCCTAATTCTCAGCCTAAGGATATGCATGTGCAATCCACTGTGACTAGCTCATTTGATGCTTGATCTGCACAAGTGAATGTGCGAAGGGAAACAAAAGACACAACCACTTCTCATCTACCTAAGGACTTGACATCACAATCCACCAAAGTTAGCCAATCCACTAAACTAGCCATTACTACTTCCAATTAGGAATCACAGCAGTCATAGCCTTTTACCGTGACAACGCCCCTTGTGGAATGTGTCCTTAGCAATTCGCAACCAACATCCTTGACAGCTCCAGCACTTCCAAAGAACCTAAATCATAGGCTTGAGGAGAAATCTCTCAAAGATTTGGCCAAAGAGATAGCACATCTGACCAATGGATCGGAGATGAAGTACAAGATGAAGCTTGATCACAAGATGATAGCCATCACACATGCATGCGTCCATGTGGACATTGAAAGGACAACACTAGAGCACACAAAACTCATAGCTGAACCCCTAAATTGGGATGAGCAACAACATGTTTGCTCCTGCTATGTAGCTGTCTTGCTGAAGAAGTTATAAAGGACATCCCAAAAGCCACAGCTAGAGAATTGTGCTTGATACCCTCACTCTATAACTGCTCAATGTGAGATAAACAAGGAAAATCTTAAAGCAATCAAACAAAAAGGGAAAGGAAAAGCTAAATTTGTGCAGAAATGGTACTCCAATCAAAGTTTGGCAGCCAAAATTAGCCTCCAACTAATGACATTCACTGAGCAAAGGAAAGCCCTTTTTTTGGATATCAATACATGATCCCACATACATTGCCCCGACCTTATTAAGAGTGTTGGCAATGGTCCATGAGGTCCATCTTTCTACCATTGTCCAAAAACATCCCTTGTACAATAAATTGCTTCTAGAAGAAGATCTACATGTGGCTAGTAGCAGGCTAGGAGTAGGAAGCATGGTACTTGATGTTAGCACATATGTCTTCTGCCTCACTCAAGACTATGAAATCCTGGATCTCTGTGATTTCCACCAATACAACCCTGACTTCTTCAGCTGGTTTCCTTCAAGCCTACATGACAAGAACCCTAAACTGTCTCTTGGCATGTGTCCATATTTCAGCCTTTGGACCAACCATCACTTGGCCATGCATTCTATCCAAAAGTAGAAGCATGTATCACCACATAAGCATTTCGGACAGCCAAGTCTTCCAACAACTTCTGCATACCTCCCTTTCCAAAATTCAAAGCAAGAGGCAATCCCATTTCTTGTGCATGGATCTTGCTATCTTTCCAAAAGATAAGCTTCCATGCTAAGGCCTCCTGATAGGCAGCACAATCCTTTCTCTCATGCTGCAAATTGTCACACCACATACATCTTTTTCCAGGCTTAGGGGTTGTTGCCCGTCCCCTTTCCTCTTGTCCTTTTTCATCCAATTTTGTAGCCTTCAATTGAATATCCACATCCCTTTGACTGGTTCATCCAAGACATCTTCAGAGGAAACAATAGCAGGTACAGTCATAGGGTTAGCCACAGAAGCAGGTGGCTTACAATATACTTCAACTATTTTGCCCTTAACAGTGGGAACGCTTGAGACATGCAATCTTTCTCTTCTTCTATGCTTCTTCACAAGCGCAGTAGCAACTTCCTTGACATGTCTCCACTCTGTTTTCAAACCTGTCTTCTCTGTAGTTTGATCCTCTAGCAAATCATCAAGCTTCTCTTGAAGCTCAGCATCAGCTGCCTATAGAACAATTCAATTTTCTGACTTGCAAGAGCTTGCTGTTCTACGAGATCCAAATGCTCAAATCGACTTTCAAATTCTCTTAACAATTCTGTGGCCACAAGACTCTTATTGGGTTGTATAACCCACTCCTAAAAAGTCTTGCGCATAATCAAACTGGTGTCCTCAATGTAAAATTCTCCCTGAGTGTCTTCTTGAAGGCTACCCAGTCTACATCCTGCAAGTATAATTCAGTAATTCGTGCTTTCAGTTCATGAACAGTAACACGTACAAAATACCGGCTCCATGCAGATTGAGCCACCCCAAAGAATTCCATCTTCTGAGCATAGGTATGTACATATGCAAATACATTCCTACCATTGAATAACTTCACCTCGTGCTCAACTTTTTGCAAAGCATTCATCACACAACACTTTCTGTTTGAGCTAAAGCTTGCATCACCTGTGTTGTTGTTGTACATGCATAAGCATATTCATATTTTGCACCAACTATTGCAAAACATCACTAGAGAATGTAGTCGAAGATTCTCCCATCTTGTCTTTCCTTCTTCTGTGATGACCTTTCACGTCGGGTTCACCAATGTCAGAGGGGTTTTTGTCGAAAGGTCGAATCCACTAGGGATCAGAAGTAGAAGGAAGTAGAGATAGGAGATGAAAGAGAAGATAGAGAATACCCAAGTGGTAAACACTACAAAAACAAATCACAATGAATTGAATCAATATGTATTGAAAGAACCTGGAATCTTCGCACTACTCAGAAGCAATCTCCAAGCATTAGATCTCCTGGAGCTTCTTCATAGAACAAAACGTGCATAAAAATTACAGCTCCTTCTCTATTGCTTGGAACCCAAATCTGATGGCTCCAAAAGGGGGGTAAAACCCTAGGACACCTGGTCACGGATCTCCCAGATCACTCCTTCTTCTTCTTTTCGTTCAATCTATAGTTTTCAGCCTATTTACAGCAATCGCGACGCGTGCGATTTTGTCCATCTGTCCTTCTTGTGAAAATCCCCTAATTGGCTGAAAAAGCAACTAGCTTTTTGCATACCATCCTAATCTAGAATCTTTTTTCTAACTTTTTTAGATTTTTAAAATAAATAGTATAAAAAATAGGCTAAAATTATCCAAAAAACTAGTATTTTTAGATAATCCATGCAGCTCACACTAGTACTAATGGCTCAGATCACATTGGCTCTCTAGATCAATAAAGAAGTCGGATGATGATACATTCCATACTTTTTCACATTGTGTCCTCATAACATCACGACAACCCAATCGTCATCAAGACAGGTGCAAATAGTACTTAAAACCACAAGACTAATAACTCATAAAATAAGTACAAGATTGGTGATGACAACTCATGAAATTACATAGAACCATGGAGAGAAGAGCTAAAACAAATATGAAAATCTATATGTAAATTTCATAAAGTGTGATTTTATACAAATGATGATAAGTATATCTAAGGAATGCTACATGGAAGGGGCCTGCACAGATCACAAGACAAAAAAAAAAACAATTGATGCTCCACAAATCCAAGCGCATTGTCGCACGAGATCATGCATAGGGTTTCGTAAAAGTCACTTGCCACTGGGACGCTTTGAGATGTGAGTGCAACAAAATAAAACTTATTTAGAAGAATTTGTAAATGGGGAAACCAATTTCTTGATTAAAATATAGGCAAGATACATGTTCAAAATACTTCCAGATTTGATCTCAGGAGTTTGGGAAAGACAAGGGTGTATTTTTCAATTTGAGAGAGAAGAGAAGAAGGTGGGATGGCAAATTTTATGGAATATTCTTAAGGAAGGCGAGGAGCATCAAGCTCAACTTGGAAGCCACTTCATGGAACTTGTTGATAATCTTCAAAATGATGCGAGAAGCTTTAAGCTCAATTTAAGCCAATCTTCATAGCAACTAGCGATGACATAAACTTTGATGTAGGCAAGGGGCTTTTGTCCTCAATGCTCTTTCTTCCACTTGATTTGTGAGATCTTCTCGTGCCAAAAAAATATAACACATCTACCATAAACCAACAGGCATAGTAATCAAATCAAGAACCCACTTGTAGTGAATACATAGTGGGTAGGTAGACTGAAGCTCATCTCTATATCTTACTTAAGAAAACAACTGACCATTAGTGCATGTCTCAACAAACCGTGAGATATCTCTGTACATGCCTCTCGACTAGTAGTGTTCTTTAATCTTCTCATAGGTCACCCAAATAACTCTATGTCTAGCCCAAAGACTTTTATGAAATTCTTTCATGATCTGCACCTGAGAAGCTCTATCATAGACAACTCTCAATGTCTGTCCTCCACGCTTTCGTGGATGCTTCCAAAGTAGCCCACTTTACAAGAAGAAACCATAAGTTTTTCTCCTAATCTTCTTGAAGTCTGTATCAATCCACCCATCATGTCTAGACATGGTACTCAAAAAACAACCAATTTGTAAATACTCTCCTATATACAAAGACTCATCAAAGCTTTCCAAAGCAGTATGATCAGCATGTATGGCTGAAAGATCAGTCCCATCATCAACATCATCAATGTAAGAAAAAACCATATCATCATACCTCGCTCATGAAAGCATATCGGCTACTAGGTTGTCTTTACCTACTATGTGCCTGAACTCAGAATTCATGGATTTTATGTGTCTAGTCCGCCTAAGCATGGCAATATCTAGAGTAGAGCAACTTGTGATCATACCTAGAAGAGATAAACAATTAGTCTCGACCACCACAACAGCTCCAATAAAGTACACTTTATCATTCTTGAGAGCCGTGACAACTCCCAAGAGCTCCCTCTTAATCTGTGGATATCTACGCTGCCGCTTGTATAGGACTTTCACCCCAAAATGAATAGCATACCTATTCCCATTTGTATTGTCTTGGCCAATAGCCCATCCAATGCTGATAGAACTAGTAGCAGAAAAATGAGGAATCCAAATTAGATAAAACAGACAAGCTCCAAGAAACCTGTGAACCTCCCAAGTAAAAGAGCAAGTCTTCGTAATCTTCTCTATGGCATCAACCTTCACAAGGGAAGGCTTCCTACCATAATATCCACACACATGCCCAACAATCAAAACTTCTTTGGCTTCAAAAATAGCTTTTAACCCTAACAAGGTCAAATTTACTTCCTCTAGCCTCCAAATAATCCAAATAAAAAAGTCAAAAGAACTAAGATAAAACTTACAAAGTAATCCAAATAAGTCTTGTGGTTGCCACTTCCTAGATAATGCACAACCCAGCCTCCAATCGTTCCCTCGCTGCCTCCCACTAGCTGCTGCCATCATCTTGGAGACTTTGTGGCTTCCTCCCTTTGTCTTTGCAAGTCCTCTACGTCTAGCCACTTGGGCTTTTAGGCAACAATCCTTGCATGCGTCTGATCATCTATGTGGCATGTATGCATACATACACTCCATCGTCCACCCAATGAAAAACCTCTCTGTCGGCGTAGGTACCGAAAACTCCTCATGCAAAGATGCCACTATATAGTCCTTGCTATTCTCATGTATATTCTTCCCAATGGTCCAAAATGTTGTGTCTAAATAATTATTGACATAACCCTCTCATGAAGGACATCACCCTCCTCCCCTCATCATTCATGATCACAACACCTATCTTGTCATTTATGAGGCATTCGTACACTACTAGGGTATGTCTAAGTTGTGTCCTCTCGCACTTGCAACCACACTCCTAGGCGTAACTAGGAAATCCCTATATGTTTGGCATACCTGTAGAGGTAGTATGTCTCATAGTAGCATCCATAGGGGATGCCACTTGCACACGGTTGAGTGAAACCTAAAGTCACAAGAGTAGATATCCCTATAAGTGTGACAAATTCTGAAGGTGATAAGTATCCACCAAATTGACGAGATGGAGACACTGCATCGGTGCCTCCACAACACCACTTGAGCCACCCTCTCTAGAACTGGTTAAGAGCGAGGAGTAGTAACCATGTCTGGAACCAACCATAGGCTCATAGTATCCACATCTTTGCAGCAGCCCCCAAAACCCTTCCTCCATCTGGGGCCAGTCTAGAGTATCAACCTCGTCTACTAGAAATTGAAGCATCGGAGTATGCCAAAGTAGACCTCACAGAATAGCCTGATAATGTTCATGACAGCTCCTGGTCTGCCATATCTCTAAATCGGATCATTTGATCTGGGGACATACATATGAATATCTCCTACAACTCCTCATCAGTCATCCTTCGACTCATCCTGCTCTAGGTATCATCAAAGGTAACTTGTACATAACAAAAATGATATTAGCATTATCAATATAAGGATTTAGGTAAAGCATGACAATATAACTATGAAAAAAAGGATGCTAATTAAAACACATATACTAAAGTACTCTTAAAAGTGAATCATCAATGAATTAAGCAAGTGGATTCAAATATGACCCAACATATGGTCCCATGTCAATCTTCTACCACAACTCGATGCACACTGGAAGGTCTATAGATAGGTCACCATAGAAAGAGGAGTCCACTTCATTCTCAAAAAGTTCTTGGTCTCTTGTCTCTTCATCTATGTTACCAGTATATATCTCCTCTGCATGCTCCAAGCCCTCTTCACCCTCCACCCTCCACAACATCGATCCCTACACCTGCATACTCTTCTCGTCTATGCTAGGATCATTGCTTTCATCATACACTCATGCACTCCAAGGAGTTGATGGCATGACATATCACCATTAATATTGTCAGAAATTTAGATAGAAGATTACATGTTTAGTATCATATATAAAAGTGAATCAATATTTGTGACTATTTTGTGTCATGGAAAAAAATTTAAAACAGGTAATGCACCTATTCACAATGACCTACATGACAAACATGTTGCATAGATCTGTCCATCTCTTCTTGAAATCTATTTCCAAAAATCCACATGGACCTCGCTAAAAAATGATTGCCCCAGCTCCTTCTAATACCACTTTAAACCACTGTACATTGACTATGATTATGGAGAAGCTACGATATCCACTGAGATAATACTTTATATGTTTCCAAAATACTCCATCTCATCTACTATGGTATTTAGATCCGTGGCTCACCGTCGGCTCTCTTCCTCAAACTTTACCATGACACCACAATCCATTGTGGAGTGCATTTTGTCAATGTGCTCAACACAAAAATGTCACCCATCCGACCATGCTGCACTATAGATTTTGTATTGTACATTGAAATGGTTAGATTATTTATTGCATATAAAATCTAGATATGACAGCAAATAAAGCATATCCCCTAGAGAATTCCCACTCCTCGGTTAAGACCTCTAAACCTTTGTGGTAAGAAGCTGTGATCAAAGCTCCATGTAAGCACTGTATAGACATAGATCGTAGAATCTCTTCCATTCCCTCAAGATATCAATTCAGTCGATGGTGTGTATTGCATCAAAATTTTGATCGTGCTTCTTCTCAATCTTTTCTAGCCTGCTTCTTGTAGCTAGCGAGCCACTTCTCCATGGATGCATAATGCAACATACAAAAACAATTCACTTTCTCCTTCATGGCAACATCCATCTTTTTTCTACTCCATTTTAACCAACACACCTTCGGTCAGTCTATCATCATCCTTCAGCAACCATAGCATACTGTTGTCTAAATCTACCACCATTGGTAGCCACTTTGAAATATGCACTAATGCCTTTGACACTAACCAACCTTTAGCCATGCTACCTCTTCTAGCTGAGCTCATTGTCACATAAAGCCCTTCACAATTTTCATGAAGTGCTCCAAGAAGAGCATCCATCATGTATGGATAGGTCCTGCAATCTCCACTTCGTATACGAGATGAACCAAGATATGAGTTTATATCGTGAGTATGCTCGTGGATAGGTTCTTTTCAAAGAAATAGATTGTCCCCATCACTTTTTGCATTGCAGATTCAATAGAGGATATCTTGATCTCCTTTTGTGAGATCCATTGTACTAAATTTGACAACCTATAAATTGCCTCACATATTTCTGAAGTGAGGCATCCTACGATCGCAATCGGTAGTACAAATTATCAGATATGAAGAAGCATTATGA
The DNA here is from genome assembly GCF_053477565.2 of Lygodium microphyllum. Taxonomy (NCBI): domain Eukaryota; kingdom Viridiplantae; phylum Streptophyta; class Polypodiopsida; order Schizaeales; family Lygodiaceae; genus Lygodium; species Lygodium microphyllum. The sequence goes on along the minus strand of NC_141161.1, from coordinate 21,903,471 downwards.
ACATTGAGCAGACATTAAATAGTGAAATTTTGAGGCTACTTACAATCAAGGTTAGGACAAACCTATCATTTCTTATGCCAATCATGGGATTTCAACCCTAATAGTAGCTAGTCATCTTTAGAAAAAGCAAACTTGAGGGGATGCATTATACCCGTCGGGGTGTGGATAGACCTGGTAATTTGCTTCACAATGCCCTCTTCTTTAGTAAACAAGACCCAAGGAGTGTGAGGTAGTTGCAAATGACCATTAGTGCTTGATTGTTGCCAAAGTGCCTCCATCTTGCCTACCTCCTTCAAATCCATTTGTGTCCCTTTAATGTCTCACTTTCCTATGATGTGGTCCCATAATAAGCTACTCATATTCTTGAAAATATGCATGGGATCTTGATCTGTAAAGTGGCTCCTATACGAAAACTCATAGAAAACTGAGAACCATCACATTTTGCTTGGATGTGACTCTTTGTGGACCATTTTCAATTCATTCGTGCTAGAAGTCATCCAAGAAGACCTTTCCTTAGTTCATGACCCTCCAGCAAGAAAGCACCATATCCTTGTTATACCATCTTCTTCATGGTCCATGACCTTCGGAAGTCTAATTGTGGCCCACACAATGGGCATGCATGATAACTTAAGGTGACCAATCACAACACTCCTATCTAGTCAACACAAACTTGAACGAGCTATGTTAGATATCACCAAAACGAGAATGGAAGTCCACTTACCTGAGCACTCTCTGAATCCCAAAAAGTCATGCATGATCCACATAAGAATGGCTTGTATATTAGTAGATTGTCAACAATTGTGGTTGCTTATATCTTCCACAATGATCCCCTTCTCCCACAAAATCTTGAGCTCATCAACTAATGGATGAAGGTAGATGTCCATATTCTTGACTTCATAGCGCCTAGGAATGAGCAAGCTAAGGATTAGGTGTCCTTTCTTCGTAGAAAGTCATGGTGGGATATTTTAGTTAACAAGGACTACATGCCACACAGTATAAGAAGTTGAGTATAGACCAAATGGATTCGTGCCATCCATAGCAAGACCAAGCCAAAGATTCCTTGGCTCTCGTATAAAACTTGGAAAGGTAGAGTCAATATGGATCCATGTGCATGAATCTACTAATATTCGTTGGACTCCATCTATGGATCTATTCTATGCATGCCACGAAACATGTGATATATACGTGGTATAAGAGGAAAGTGTATAAGAACCTTCTAAGGGATGGTTTACCTTTGCAATTCTTGTTGCAATACATATGAGCACCACACTTCAGACATTTATTCACAGTCCCGTAGTCCCCTTGAGACAACACACAATCATTAACGCATACATGGATGCTATTGTAGTCTATGCCAAGCTTTTGTAACATCAATCATGCATAATCATGGAACCCATGCATCGTGTTTTTAGGTGGTAATATATAATACTTTAGCAACCTAAAAACCAATTAGAAGCAGCCTTGAAAGTACAAGAAGTGTTTTTTATAATATAGTCAAAAAAATCAACAGAGCATAGAATGTACCTAAACAACTCGATCACACTTGCATTGCTCCACCCCTACTTTACTTGCACACTTAGGAGTGCAAGAAGCATCTTCAAGTGAGATACTTGATACCTATTATATAATGGTATGGACGCTTTCTCTCTCAGTGGATCATATGACTTAGTATCCATGGTATTAATTTATCGATCATTGCCTCCATCTCAGGATCCAAGATTGGAGGAAGGTCCAAAAGGCCCACTGTCTTCTCTAGTATCGAGGGTGTAGTCTTCGACGTGCCCTCCAATTGGTGTATCGACTTAGGCACTCCATCCATCGCACACCCACAAACTCTTCTGATGGGCTGCAATAGGTGTATTTCTTAGGATAAAGCATCACCTCTTTGTACAAATTTCATGGGCATATCTAATATTTTTGTATATAATATTCAATTACTTTGCAAATGTAAAGCATGATTGATATACACTTTTCTTACTAGTCTCTCAAATTCTGAGATTACCTAGTCAATGATCTCTAATTGAAGCTCACCAAAGTATCATACATGTTCTATGGACAAGTGATGGTTTTTTCTGATTGCCAGCTTATATTGAGTGCAAGGACATGGGACACATTGGTTAAGATATGCCTCGCGATCTTGGATATCATGACCATCATCATTCTCCATTTATTCTATGTTCTGGCAAACTATATGTTTTTGTTTCCCTCATTGATGATCTTCCTCCATTTTAATCTCTACTCCTCTTTCTCTCCCTCTCCCTTTATTTTTTTGCCTCTCTCCATCTCTCTTTGTCCATTCCTTTTCTCGCCCTGTCTCTCTGACTTTATCTATCCTCCTCTCTATTTCTCTCCCCACCCTCTTTCTCTCTCTCTTTTCCTTCTTTTATTTTCCTTCCTTTATCCTTCTTTGTTTCTCTCTTTCCCCCTCTCTCTCTCTCATTGTTTCTTTCTCTTCTCCATCTTCCCTCCCCACTCTCACTTTCTCTCTCTTTTCCTTTGCCTTCATTCTTCTCTCTATTTCTTTCTCTCTTTTCCTCTCCACTCTCACGCAATGTATCTCATTACAATCAAAATCAAAGATGCACGAGGGGTTCACTCATAGTAAAGAAGACATGTCACCTACGTGCAAGGACTTAAAAAAAAAACCCTATTTATGAAGCTTGTAAGACTAATATATCCCCCTATTTAAGCTTATAAAATATATATGTATGACTTTTTATGTACCCCCTTTCTTAAATATAAGTCTTCATAGAACATATACTAAATTTCTTTTTAAAAGTTGGAATTATCCTAAGCAATTAAAAGTATCAAAATGGTCATATCACAAAGTGATTTATGTAGTGGCACTTGGATACCATCGAAGCATGTGTCACAATGTTTTAGAGTGCCCATGTCCCCTTACCACATGAGGAGAGAGAGTAGGAGAATCGAACCCCTTTATAGTTAAAGTGACCATATCAAGCGGACACCAAGCTCTCTTTAGAAGAAGGGGAGTTGAATCTCTCTACCAAAACCATGGGAGAGTGCCAACTCCCCCCTCCCACACTATGATTAAAATCAATAACCCTACTATGTGAGGGTTTAGGGTTTTAACCTTACTTGTCAAGGTCTCTTGTATGCCATGGAGAAACCCATCTATGGAGAGAGGTGATCAAATGAATCCCCCCCTTCTTTTTTCCCTCTATCCCCTTCTTAAATTTAAGTTTAATATATGAAATTAAGAGAGGCCCTCTAATGTATATGTTTAAGTGTCCCCTTCCAAAAATCTCCCTCCCTCACACTCATGTGATACCATACAACATCTATAGTGAACCCCTCAGGAAAAGATAGAATATAAAAAACTTATAAAACAAGGATATTGAAAGACTCTTTGTTCCCACCTCTCTTTGTGTCTCTTTTCTCCCTCCCCCTTTATTTTTCTATCATTCCATTCTCTCTAATTCTCTCATTGTTTCCGTATTTCTCTCTCCCTCTCTCTCGCTCTCTATTTGTTATTCTCTCTATCTCTCTTTTTCTCCCTCTTACCATCCCTTTTTCTCCCTCTCTCTCTCTCTTTTCTTTTCACTCTCTTTCCTCTCTTTACCTCACCCTTTTTTTCTACCTCTTCCTTCACTCTCGCCCTCTCTTTTCTTCCTCTCTTTCTCTTGCTTTGTTGCCTCTCTCTTTGTTTCTCTCCCCCCTCATTGTTTCTCTTACTCATTCTCCTCTCTCCCTCCCTTTATATCTCATTTCTCTCTTGCTCTCTCTCTTTGTTACCTTTTCCCCCTTTCTCTCTCCCTTCCTTCATATCTCATTTCTCTCTTTCTAACTTTCTTTGTTACCTTTCCTCCTTCTCTCTCTCTCATTCTCTCTTCCTCTTTGTTGACATATCGAGCTCCACTCGTGATACGCCAGGGTGACCGTTGTGCATTTATGTCACCGACGTGTTAGTTGCAGACGCGGTTGGTACACCGCCCCTGAATAATAGCTACACGATAGCTATCCTTATCTACTCTAGTTTGTGGCTCAGTTAGTATGCCACCTTAGTTAGTTGAGTTTGGTTTTGAGACCCATATATACAGGGTTCTTCTATTTCTTTGTAAGAGAGTTCTTTTTGGCTTACACAACTAAGAAGAGAAAAACTGTTTTTCAGCCTCCACCCTTGTGTGTCTTCCCCCATTGTGCAAGCAAGAAAGCTTCAAGCGAGACTCCTTCCTTCTCTCCCACAATCTTGACATGGTATCAGAGCCTTGTTCGTGGTAAGGAGCTCAAGAAAGCAAGCCAAGCTCGTGGTGGTCTGGTAAGAGGAGCAGTGTTGCTTTCATTTCCTGTTTTGGGAGCAGATCTCTGCAGGTAGTACAGCCGGAAATTGCAGGAGTGCATTGTCTCAGGTTGAGACGCCCTTCCACTGGCGACCTTGTTTTTTTGATTTGAGGCCATTTCGGGGCCTGTTTTGCAGACGGAAGTTTTCTGCACGCACTCAAGAAAAGGCTCAGTTTTATGCTGTGCGACCACTGTTCTACAGGTCGGTGAAAAGTTACTGTAGAAATTGCATCGTATGCTTGTGCGCAGAGACATTGGGAGTTTCAGAATCATCCTTGGTTCCTGTTTATGCAAAATCGTCACTAGGAAGTGACTATGTGGTCAAATACCACTTTCGCCAGTTTTGCAGATTTGCCCTTGTGAGGGTGAAGCTGTGTTTTTTGCAGTGACAGAATTTCTTGCAGTATTCTGTAATGGCGTCTGATTCTCTTTCACAGATTGTCACTGAAAAGCTTGACAAGAACAACTTCCAGGCATGGAAGTTTAGAATGACGAATTTCCTTATGGGAAAATGATATTGGGAATTTGTTGCAGGAAATGAAGAAGAACCAGTTCTTCCTGATGTTCCCAATCAACAACAAATGCAAGCATTTAAAACATGGCATGAGAGAGCCAGGAAAGTTATGTATTGGCTGTCTATCAGTATTTCAGACTCTATGATTGTGCATATTCAGGATGCAAGTACGCCAAAGGAGGCATGGGATACTCTGTCAAAGATGTATAGCACAAATACGCAAGCCAGGAAAATGCAACTCAAGCAAGAGTTGCATAATGTGCAAAGAGAAAATATGAGCATCAATGACTACCACATGAAGGTGAAGAAGATTGCAGATGCACTTGCTTCCATTGGGTCGCCAGTGGAAGATGATGATCTAGTTTCTGTGACCTTGAATGGTCTAGGAAAGGATTATGCGCAGTTTCGGACATCCATTTCCGTCCGTGAAAGATTTCCTGATTTTGAGGAGTTGATTGCTTTTCTAATTTCTGAGGAGCAGAGAAATGGTGGTGCATCTTCTTCAGGAGGAACTTCAAAAGAAGCTGTCTTCTACTCAAATGCTGGAAGAGGTAGAGGCAGAGGTAGAGGAGGCCGATTTGGAGGCCATGGTAGAAATCCGAATATGCAGCAAACTCAAGAAAACCAGTCCTATGGAGGAGGACGTGGTAACTCTAGAGGCAGGGGGAGCCAAAGAGGTCGTGGTGGATGGCAAAGAGGCCAAAATGCAAACAGTAATGTTGAATGCTACTACTGTGGTAAAATGGGTCATATGGCTAAAGACTGCTATAAAAAGCAGAATGACATCATGAATGGAAAACTGCAACAAGGGAATTATGCATCTTCTAGTAGACAGGGTGATGACAGAAATGAGCACTTGTTTATGGTGCAGCACATGAACAATTCTGTGACAAGTGCAGAAGAAAGCAATGATGTATGGTATGTTGACTCAGGTGCATCAAACCACATGACAGGTCATGCAGAATGGATGGAGGATGCAAGGAAAATGGAAAAACCAGGATTTGTGGAGACTGGTGATGATACTGCACATCCTATTGTGCAGATTGGAAAAATTCCCTTGTCTATGCAGGGTGGGAAAAAGAAATACCTGTCCGATGTATTTCATGTCCCGAATATTACCAAGAATCTGGTTTTAGTGGGTCAAATGGTTGAACAGGGCTTGCAGGTCAGATTTAATCCTCATGGATGCTTTGTTGAGGATATGAAAAATAAAGGTCGCTTGATAGCAAAAGGAAAGAAGAAGGGCAGAATGTTTACATTGGATGCAGACATGTCTGAATTGAGTGCAGCAATGTTTGCACATGGGACCGGTGTAGTTGCAGATATTGATATCTGGCATAAACGCATTGGTCATGTTAATGTACAGCGACTTAAATCAATGCAGGCCCAAAATATTGTTGCAGGATTGCCCAAATTCAAGGTTGCAGAAATGCATAAGGTATGTGAAGCCTGTCAGTTTGGAAAACAGGCAAGGAAACCATTTCCTAGACATGTTCAAGAGACTGAGAAGCCATTGGAATTAATTCACTCTGATGTGTGGACAACTAAAGCTGCATCTCTTGGAGGCTGTCATTATTTTGTCAGTTTTATTGATGACTATAGCAGAAAAGTTTGGGTGTATTTTATGAAAAAGAAAAGTGAAGTTTTTGGGCATTTCAAAACTCTTAAAGCTATGGTTGAAAAAGAAACAGGCTTGCAGATAAAATGCCTAAGGTCAGATGGAGGGGGAGAGTACCTCTCAAATGAGTTTGCAAAGTTCTTGCAGGAGCATGGCATAAAGCAACAATATTCATGCAGTTATACCCCACAACAAAATGGAATTGCAGAAAGGAAAAACAGGCATATTGGAGAGGTATCTCGTGCCATGCTCAATGAAAAAGACTTGCCAGATTTTTATTGGGCTGAAGCAGTTGCTACAGCAGTCTACATAATGAACAGGACTCCCACTGCAGCAATACATGGAATGACTCCAGAGGAGAGGTATACTGGTAGGAAACCAGATATTTCTCATTTGAAAATTTTTGGTTGCATTGCCTATGTACATGTGCCAGATGAGCTGAGATCCAAGTTGGATCCAAAAGCTGAGAAGTGCATCTTTATTGGTTACTCTCTGCAGCAAAAAGGGTATAGATGCTATAACCCTTCTACTCGTAAGTTTACAGTGAGTAGAGATGTTGTTTTTGATGAGATGAGTAGCTGGTATAAAACAGTAAATGTGATTGATGATGTAGATGCACAAAATGGTAATGCTGCACAGAATTCACAGCAGCAGTCACAAAATATTAGTGGACCTGGAGCGTCCTCTAGTAGTGGTTCACATTCTTCGCCATGGACAGGCAGATTGAGATCAGGAGAATCTTCTCAAAGCAATGCAGATAGTGGTATGCAGGTATCACGAAAAGGAAAAGAGAAGGTTGATCAGCCCATGTTTGATGTGAATGCAGGTCACTCTTATGTGGATGGTGAATCCAGTGGCTCAGAACAGAGCATTGATGATGAGTTGGGTATTCCTTCTATTGTTACACCTGGAGTAAGGAAGACCAGGGATGTTTTGAGAGCACCTGGGAGTGAACCTACTTTGCGCAGGTCTACGAGAGCTAGGTATCCTGTGGATAGGCTGAAATATGATGGATTTACAGCCATTCACTATGCATATATGGTCAAAGTGATACAGGAACCAGAACCCACTTCTTTTGAGGAAGCCATGGGAAAAGAAAAATGGGAGAAAGCCATGGATGAAGAAATGGATGCCTTGGAAGCAAATGCTACATGGGAATTGGTACCTTTGCCTAAAGGTAAGAATTCAATTGGCTGTAAGTGGGTTTATAAGGTGAAGCACAATGCAGATGGTTCTGTGAACAGATACAAGGCAAGATTAGTGGTCAAGGGGTATGCACAAACATATGGCATTGACTATGAAGAAACATTCAGTCCAGTTGCAAGGATGGTAACCGTAAGAGCAGTCATCGCTATGGCTGCATCAAAGGGATGGTCTTTACATCAGATGGATGTAAAGAATGCCTTCTTGCATGGTGATTTGCAAGAAGAGGTCTATATGGAGCAGCCACCAGGTTATGTGCATGCTGTTCATCCTGAGTTTGTTTGCAAGTTGAAGAAAGCTTTGTATGGCTTGAAGCAAGCACCTAGAGCATGGTCTGACAAGATAGGACAATATCTTGTCACTATTGGCTTTCAGATTTCCAAGGCAGATTTCTCACTTTATGTGAGAAAAACAGAGAAAGGTATTATGCTACTTGTCATTTATGTTGATGATTTGATTATGACAGGTGACAGTGATGAAGATATCCTTCATGTGAAAATGCTATTGAAGCAGAAGTTTGAGATGAAGGATTTGGGAGAGCTGCGTTATTTCTTGGGCATTGAGGTGATTAGGTCACCAAGTGGGATACAGCTCTTGCAGAGGCAGTATGGATTGGACATGCTGTCCAAATATGGGATGACAGGCTGTAAGCCTATTTCAGTTCCTTTGGAGCAGAATGTGAAGCTGAGCACAGATGCAGGTGAGCTTCTAGAAGACCCTACTATGTACATACGCATAGTAGGAAGTTTGATTTATATGACTATTACCAGGCCAGATTTGAGCTATGCTGTTGGATTGGTAAGTCAGTTTATGCAGGCTCCAAGGAAACCACATTTGGATGCGGCTAGACGCATACTTAGGTATGTGAAGTCCACATTGCAGTATGGACTATTTTATGAGACTGGGGTTCAGATACAGTTGCATGGATACACTGATGCTGATTGGGCTGGTAGTATTTCTGATAGACGATCTACCAGTGGATATGTATTCTCTTTTGGGAGTGCTGCAGTCACTTGGAGCAGCAAGAAACAGCCTACAGTTGCCTTGTCGAGCACAGAGGCTGAGTACAGGGGTGCAGCAATGGCTGCATGTGAGGTAGCTTGGTTGCATAAGCTACTTTATGATATGCATCAGTCTACAGATGGGCCAGTTGTCATTTATTGTGACAACATGAGTAGTATACACTTGGCAAATAACCCAGTCTATCATGCTAGAACAAAGCACATTGAGGTGCATTATCACTATGTGCGAGAGAGGGTTTTACTAGGTCTTATTGATCTAGTTTATGTCAGCACAGAAGATCAGGTAGCTGACATATTTACGAAGGCATTGGGTGCAGAGAAGCTGCGCAAGTTCAGAGACCTGCTTGGTGTGCAGGAATTGGGATTGAGCTCGAGGGGGAGTGTTGACATATCGAGCTCCACTCGTGATACGCCAGGGTGACCGTTGTGCATTTATGTCACCGACGTGTTAGTTGCAGACGCGGTTGGTACACCGCCCCTGAATAATAGCTACACGATAGCTATCCTTATCTACTCTAGTTTGTGGCTCAGTTAGTATGCCACCTTAGTTAGTTGAGTTTGGTTTTGAGACCCATATATACAGGGTTCTTCTATTTCTTTGTAAGAGAGTTCTTTTTGGCTTACACAACTAAGAAGAGAAAAACTGTTTTTCAGCCTCCACCCTTGTGTGTCTTCCCCCATTGTGCAAGCAAGAAAGCTTCAAGCGAGACTCCTTCCTTCTCTCCCACAATCTTGACACTCTTCCTTCCTTCTTCTCCCTCTCTCCTTTCCTCTCTTTCTCTCTCTATTTCAATGCATCTCATTACAAAGAAAAACAAGAAAAGGAAAACAAGAGAATACAAAAACAAAGCAAGAAGAGGCAATGTACCTACCACAAAGGCTTGAGGATCAATTCTTTTTCGCCTTCTCTTCACGACATCCCTTCTTTCTCCCTTGTGCACTTCTCCCTCTTCTTCACGTATGGTGGCGGCAGTGGTGAGAAGCTCTCATTCTCTCTCGTTTCCTCTTCTTCTCCCTCTCCCTCTCAAGGTGATGATATTTCTTACTCTCTCTCGAAAATGTTTGCAGCAAATATCATGCTTGGGTTTTCGGTCCTTTTTTTCCTTAGACCAATCTGATATTTCCATCACAATTAGTGTTGCTATTTCCATCACAAATAGTATCATTAAGTATCGTAAATATCATCGCCAATTTAATTTAGCCACTATTTTGCATCACAAATCATCGTCGCTATCACCCCCCTTGTAGTGCAAACTACTTTTTTATACTCTCTACTTGTCCATTCGATTGGGGATTATATGGGATAGTTTTATTATATTTTAATTTTTAGAGCTTCAGTAAATACTGTTATAACCTTATTCAGAAAGTGTGTCCCATGATCAAACATCAATTCTTTAGATGGATCAAAACGGTAGGTAATTTGTTCCATAATAAAACTAGCTATTTTCTCTGCATTTTTCTTTATCATAGCTTGAGCTTTAGACCATTTTGTAAAGTAGTGTATCACCACAATGATATACCACTTTTACGTAGTAAATGGAGGATATGCACATCCAACAAAATTGATTCTCCACTTCTCAAAGGGAAAAGTTACAATAATAGAATTAAATGATTGCTTATGATTTTTCCTAGCATCGTATCTTTGACAAATATCACAATGCTTAACATATACAAATGCATATTGAAAAACCGTGGGCCACCAATAGTATAGCCAACACGTAAAGCTTTTTAAGCAATGAGTCATCTAGCAAAATAGTCTCAACGTATTGAATCATGACATTCCTCTAGAATAAAGGACACCACATCATGCACCACACAATGTTGATAAATCTCATCCACATCTTTTCTATATAAAATACTTGTTATTATTGAAAAGCAAAGTGCCTTCTACTTAATCTTTCTCTTCTTGGATATAGAAAGAGTTTGTGTTGGGTTACTTGCTTATAGATAATATGTGATAGATGCATATTATGATGGAATAAAGGTTACAACAATTTTGTATAAATCCTCATAATCTTCCTTAGGCTCACCAAAATCTACTAGACACTCTACAATATCTTGTAGCTTTGGTGGCTTGCTCTTATTAATCTCATATGCAAACTCCTGCAAAGAGATTAATCACTTGGCTATGCAACTAGGGGATTGAAGCTTATTTAGTAATAAGCTCAATCCCTCTGCTTTGGTGAAAAATACCACATTCTTCATCTTCTGCTTGTTTAATTCTAAAATGATCAACTTTTTTTAAAAATACCAATTCCTTAAAATCGATGCATAGGCAAATTTGATTGTTCTTTTTCTTTCTTATTACTACTGATGAGCACCATTTTGTATGTTCAATGGGGGAAAGATCAGATTACCCTTTCTTAAACACGTCAATACATCAAAAAGAGGTTATCTCAGCTCTCTCAAAAGGCATATGTCTAATCTTTTGTCTCACTATGTTACTACCTTGTTTCAATTGAATCTTATGAATGGCAATAGAGGGGAGAATCCCGTTCAATTTGTCTCATAACTCCATACAAATATATCCCTAAACTCCTATAGGAGTGCCACATAATCTGCACGCTCATTAGCACATACCATTGTGCCGAGTTTAATGGGATGTGGATCATTGGGAGTCCCAAGATCCAACTCTATCACATCAACATCATGAATCATGTTCTTTGCCTCTCTTGGCTCATTTAAACACACTTGGTAAAACTCCTCAATTAGTAGAACAACCCTCCTCAAAATCACTCGAACATGAGGTTCGAACAGTTGAGGTTTCCTTGAGTGCCTTCCATTTTGTAGTGAAAGGTAATGCCCTTTCATCCAATGGGTGCTCAAGGTATGCATCTAGAATTATTCTCTTTAACACATGGCTAAAAATCAGTCCACCACATCTGGGATATTCACCAAAAAATTAAATTATAATTTCCATGAATGTCCAAGAAACAACTGATAGCTTGGCCTCCCAAAAAATTGAATAACATGGAAGTCAAGGACACACTCAATATTAGCAACCATTACATGTACTTATACTACCATTTCTTTTGGCTACCTTAAGCTGTCAGCAATCATTTTTAAAATCTTCATGGTATCTTTTTGTATTGGTAGACCCATCTTCTCTAATAAATCCATACTCATAATATTTATGGATGAGTCAAGGTCCACCATTGCATTGTCTATGAGGATTCCATCGACATATGCCTACATCCTAGGCAGTGCTTCTCTACATGATCCCACCATTCACTACCCACTCAATGGACACCAAAAGATTCTATGATATAACCTGTTCATAGGATTTTCTCAAACTCTTTATGAATATTGGGTGAGAGTTGGATTAGTTGTAGCAGATTCATATCCAATTTAACTTCACATTGAGTGTTTGCTAGGTCAAACTAATGGATGTTTGACACTACTCTCTTATCTTTCCACATGAGTCACTCTTTTGTTTCTTAATACCCTTCTTTTCTTTCGATCTTCTCTAAAACACCATCATTTTTAAGAGAATCCACCTGGGCATCCAACATCTTTTTATCATCCTTGCTACATTTAGGGTTGATTTTGCTTGCACTAAGGTCATCTTTTTGAGCGTCTTTTAATTTCTAACCCTCTAGTTACTACCCTAACATTGTTAGGAGATAGACTCTCATTGACTAGCAAAGTTTCAACTAGACTTACTCCACTATGCATTTCCTCGAGTGTGGCTTTACCCCTTTGCAAAATTTTCTTAGGGCCCTCTCCTTCAGTATTCTTGTTATTCACACAATGATTTACAAGCCTTGGTTGTTGCTGACTACCTTGCTAGAGCTAGCTAGCCCTACTCCAACAACTAGTGGCTAACTAACCAAACTTTCCGCATATACCGCACTTGACATTAGGAAAATTATGAGGGAAATGCTACCCACCACACCACTTACAATTGAATCATGATGGACCCCCATCATTGGGCTTTCTAGTACCTATCAATTTTTTTTTGCGCTTAAAAAATTAAAATCTACAATGATCTAGCGGTATTGCTCAATGATCATATCTATATAATATTTCATCATATCTTTTACATCCCCTAGAATATTCGATGTAGAGAACTCATAAACTGGTGGCTTCAAGAACTACCCCCCACTAGGTTGCACAACTTGCAAAGGGGGTGCTACTTGCATTGACCCTTAATTTACAAAGGAAACTCTTTGGCTAGATAATGGCTTAATGATATTTGGAGGACCTGGCAATAAAGGCACATTTTGCATCATGCTTTCTCTACCATTCGAGTTGGTCACAGGGGTATTGATCACATCTTAATCTCCACTAACCAATCCTAAATCATTTCCAAGACTAAGGTTTGAATATAGATTTTTTCTCAATGTGTAGGTTGTTTGTAAGTGGGACTCTACTTTCTCTACTCAGGTTATAGCAGTATCTATATCTGCTAGAGGGACAATACTCAATTGCACTTGGATATTGAATTCCAATCCATGCAAGAAATATTGTAGTTGGACAATAGGTGGAATAGGGATAGAGGCTTGCAATTTGCAAAATACCTCTTTCACCTTCTTAGCATATCCTTAGGCATTTTTATGGGGCTCTTAACGTGTCAAATTTAGCCAACATAGCCAACATTATCCAATCACCTCTCTTAGGGAAAAATTCCATTTGAAAGGCTGCAAAGCAAAGAATAAATTGATTGTGGTTATGGTACCACTGCTAAGCTATATTACCACATTGCAACCCTCCCTTTTAAGGTCATGTTGAAAAACATCATGAGATGTCCTTGATATTGAATTCAACAATTAAACATAAGTTTTTGAAACTCACCATTGTTGTGAAGCTCTTCATCCTCCTCTGCTAGCCCATTAAAGATGGATAGAGGGAAAGCAAAAGCTAGCAAATTCGGTATTCCTATAGGAATTGCAATAGGTTGCGCCATAACAACAACTAGATTTGTCATAGGAGTTTGTAATGGTATTATTGCAATCCCACTTGAAGTGGGTTGACTTACTAGGAGAAGGGGAGCACTAGAGCTTCCTCCTCCTCCTAATGGGCTATTTGTGGTACTAGCATCACTAAGACCTCTTCCTCGTAGGGATATCGGGCTACTACATTGAGAAAATTATATCCTAAGAATTTCTTCTTGCAACCATCTAGCCCTTTTGGCTCTTTCTTACTTTTAAATCTTGGCTTGACAATGTTTATTGGAAAATAATGGGTTAGTTAACCCTAGTACAAAGAAAGTAAAAACAAAATCAAAAGGACATAGGGCAAAGCAAAAAAAAGGTGGCCTAACTGAAGAAATAGGAGAAAAAAAGGTCAAAAGTGCAAGGGCAATCTTAAAAGTTCAAGGCAAGTGCAAAAGAGGAAAGGCGCATTTTAAAAGAAAAGGCACTATAAATTTTTGTAAGAGAGCACCAAGCTCCCTCCTATGCAATTTGTAAATAAATACGGGCATGGGTGAAGGCACAATGTAAATAGGAAGGAAATAAAAAAATAAGACCTAGGCTAAAATGGTTGAGCATATAAAAAAGGGATGGGTGTCCAAAGGGGATTAGGGTTTTGTATAAAAGGCAAAAAGTGAATGAAGAATCTCATTCTTGTTGTGTGTGTCTAAAACTAGCTCTTCTCTTCTTCTTCTTCTTCTTCTTCTTTCTTGCTTGATCTTGTGCTTGAGAGAGGGAATGTGAGGGAGTGAGTGTGTGACTCATGAGGGACCGTGGTGCAGAAGCTCTCCATCTTCTTCTTCTTCCTCTTCCTCTTCCTCCTCTTCTTCTTCTTCTTCTCTTGTCCCACATGTGACAATGGAGCATGGAGCTTTTGGAGCTTGAGGATCAAGCTTGCTTGAGCTTGCACCTTGGATCATGGAGCTACGAGGGAGCTACTAGAGTGCTTGAGGGAGCATGCAACTCGATTAAGTATGGAGATAAGCTCACTACACTCATAGGTGTGAGAGCATGTACAGTTATATGAGTGAGGTAGCAGCTGCACTTGGCTTGAAATGCTTGAAATAATAAGTGGTCCGTGGGTCTTGGTAGTCGAGCGAGAAGCTCCCACATTTTTCTTCCATTACCAGGACCAACAGATTCAATCTTTAAGTGCTTGCATGCTTTGAATCGAGCGTTGAAGGTAGGGTTTTCCCTACCTGAGTAATAGAGCTGATTGACTCGAGAGTCAAGATCCAACATTCAAGAGGAGTAGCTATAGTCGTTGACCATATCCCAATAGAGACCCAGACTCATTGACCAAATCTGGTATGCCTCAAACCACACATCCCAATAGAGACCCAGACTCATTGACCATATCCCAATAGAGACCTAGACTCATTGACCAAATCTAGTATGCCTCAATCCACACATCTAGGATGCTATAGAGACCAGAATAAACTAGCTAGAGTGGTTGTTAAATGCATAAAAGGATTAGGAAAAGTGTATGCTACATTGTATTGTTTTCATTGGATTTGTACACTGCATTAATTAAACACTCGACAAGCATAAAAAAGCTAATAGCTTGATTTTGTACAATGCAGTTTGAGGAGCACACCACGTATTTGAGTGCCCATAACATTGAGGATGATTTTAAATAATAAGGAACTCGGCCAAGATGAGATAAGCTGAATGAACCCACTAGTCAACATCTCATCTTGCCGAAGGGTAAGACCCCACCTCATTAGTACCACTTTGCATGATGACCAAGAGCTCTAGCAAACAACCAACACCCATCCCTTTCCACATTTTATCTAACAAACTCAAACTCTGGGGGGGGGGGGGGGGGTACCCTTGAATACTTGACAAGAGGGCTAGCAGGTAACCCAAGTGCCAATCTCAAACCCCTTAAGGATCTCATGGATGAGCCAAAGTGGCAATGGAACAAACTACACAACTTGAATCTAATGTACAATTGAGCACTGATCACGCATGAGAAGAGCATTGAGGGTAGAAGCCTAGGGGATGATGAGTAGTTCAAAAGATAATGATTCGGATGAAGAGTATGAAAACTACTACTCTATAAATGAGAAAAGTGAGGAAAAAGCCGATACAATAGAGTATGATACAGACAGCCAAGTGATTGAACAAATACGACTAGACCAAGTCACGGAAAGCCAATGTTTTTAGGATCAAAAGAGGAGTCTTTAGAACAGAATGCAACATACTTAGTTGGACCACCTAGGGGTGATAGACTATGAGCAAGTTGGATTAGTTCAAACAAGCGTTGCACCACTCCTTAAAACAGAATCGGCCTCAGAGTTGCAACCACCAAGGGAAACTCCTTCTTTTAGCATAGGTTTTGAGTTTGACTTCAAGTCGAAAGTGCGCTTTGAGAGCGATCCAAAAATGCCCCCCGACCACTTAAGACCAACCACACCAAAGGGGACATCCCATTCCACCTAAGGCCCGGGCAGTTAAAGGAGGACAAGAGAAAGCAACCAAGGGGATTGGAAGGTGAAGAAAAATGAAAGCCCCATGACTTGCCTAAGCACTTCACAAAGTTCAAAAAGGGTGACATGATAGTGATCTTGTTAGGAGCTAAGAGGCAAGGACAAGAAAATGAAACCATCAAAGGGCCTGCTAGTATCAATGAAGCCAACTTGGTAGTGGAAGGGAAAAAGCCTTGACGTGTGTTCATAGCTGATGACCTAATTGAGCAAGAGGAGGCTGATCTCATTGCTCTGTTGCAAGAGTTTATAGATGTAGTCGTTTGGTCCTTAGATGAACTCAAAGAAGTCAATCCGAGGGTCGTGACCCATAATATCTCGATGACTCTAGATGCAATACCAATTAAATAGCAACCATACCCTAGGAATCCAAAGCACACACATGCCATCTCAAGGAGGAGATAGATAAGTTGTTAAAAGCCAAATTCATCTACGAAATCAAGCACAGGGACTATGTATCACCCATAGTGATTATCTTGAAGAAGAACGAAAAAATTGGAGTGTGCGTAAACTATGAAAATGTCAATGCTACAACAAAGAGAGATAACTATCCACTATCCTACAATGAGCACATGCTCAGAGAGTAGCAGGAAGAGAAGCCTATACTTTCCTAGACGGCTTCTCAGGTTATAACCAAGTGGAGGTACGCCCTGACATTAGGCATAAAATAGCATTTACAATGGAGTGGAGCGTGTTTGCCTATATAAACATGCCATTCTTGGGCTGACGAATACACCACCTATCTTTTAGTGCCTCATGTATACGATCTTGAGAGACATGCTTAGGTGAGAATTGGAGGTATTTGTTGATGATCTATGCATTCACTTCAATTGGAGGAAACACCTAGATAAAGTTTGTGCAGTATTTGAGAGGTGTAGACTATATAATCTCTCCTTGAACTCCCTAAAGTGCTAGTTCTAGGTGAAACATGGATGTATCCTAAGGCACGTGGTGTCTTAGAAGAACGGCATTGCCATTGACTTCTCCAAAGTGAAAGTCATTGTTGATCTACCACCTACCAACTATAAGGGAGTTTAGTGCTTTCTGGGACATGATACTATCAGCGATTTGTATTGAACTATGCAATATTGATCGCTAGGCTCCTTTTCAAAAAATTTATTGTATTGGAGTGGACCGAGGAATGCCAATGCACTTATGAGATAGAGTGCACAAGAGGGAGATGAGAGCTCAAAGTACAAGAACAAAATCTTGCTTACTAAGTTGCTCAATGTACAACTTAGGTACACTCTATCTCACACTTGTGATAGTGGCCCATAGGCTATTTATATAGCCTTTGCCAAACTAGCGTTAGGGTTTCCCCTATTTTTTAAGGCCATTCACATCCATTTTCTCTCATATACCCTTGCTTAGGATGAATCCCATGCCTATATTGTAACACTCCCCCTCAATGCTAGGGTGGCATTGCATTACAAGACATGTTAAAGTTCCCCCCTCAATCAAATGGGATGCCTTTATTGTGAGAAATGCGGGATCTAGAGCATGGCAAAAACGGAAGCTATGGAGGATGGAAAAAGAAGTGTAGACTCATGATGGAAAGGACACTGTTTGTTACACAAGTGAATTAGGTTCCAAGATTGAGACTTGGACTCATAAACACAATCTTGTGTATGTGGACAATGACATTGACACTTTACTGAAATGAAAAGAGTACTATCATTGCATTAAGAAAGGAAGCAAGTACAATGCTTTATAGGAAAGTAGAAAACTGCAGTAGGCACCATTGTGCATATGGGATAAGTTAGCCTGCATATCCTTGACCCTGAGACTCCATACAAAGAGGCTGTTTGAGTGTGATTGCTGATTCTCAACAACCCTCCTCAATCACAACTAGAAAAGGCACAAAGTGTGTAGAGGCTGTAATGAGAACCACCTGCAAAGTGTGGGCATACCACAGACATGGCAAAACACCAGAGGCTGTCGCAGAAAAAGCTAAGTGTGGGTACCATAAACATGGTGGACATCCAGAGGCTGTAACAGGGGCCTCACAAAGTGTATAGGGACTGTAATGCCAAGTTACATAAGGAGTTTACAAAGCTTATGGCAGGAAGCATTAGGGCAAGGAAAATACAAGGCTATTAAAACAGTCTATCAGAATTATGAGAGTACAAGGACTGATGAGTCTTGTCCTTCCGATCCTGGTGGTCTTCATCTTCATCTTCTTCTTCCTTTGCTCCATTTTCTTCTTCTTCTTTGACTGCGACTAGATAGGCCTTTTGGGATCTCTTTCTTGCGTGGCAGAACTTCTCGGTGTGTTCGGTCCTTTTGCAGAAGTCACAAAAGAGCTGATCCTTCTTGCCTTTGTACCTGTTGCCAACATATAATGCATGCTCATCTCTAGAGGTACTTGGTTCTTCTTTAGTTTTTAGCTTCTTTTCTTCTTCTAATAGTGATGCCTGGATATCAACAAGTTCAGGATTTGGCATGTTGATTAAAGTTGTTGATACATTATTATATTCAGGAGGCAAGCTCTTAAGTAGAACACCGATGCAAACATCTTCATCCATTTTAATGTTGATTCCTGCAAGTTGGGTTAGGAGTCCTTCCATGTAATTAAGATGTGTGGAAAGTGATGTGCTGGACTTCATTTCAAGCCTGAAGAATTCAATTAGGAGACCATACTTTGATGATTTAGATTGTGCACCGAACAGGGTGTCAAGTCTTTTCCATGTATCCTATGAGGTCTCACAGTTATCCACATGGTGGATATAACTGTCGTCTAGCTCCAGTTTGATAATGGCCTGAGCTCTGTCATCATTCTTTTGCCAAGTAGTTGCAAGGTCCGCATCCCGAGGTTTCTTCTCTTTGCCATTTGTGATGGCCCAGAGACCCTTTTTCATCAAGATGAGCTTGATGCGGGTTTGCCAGGTGTGAAACCCGACTCCTTTGAATCGAGCATTTGGAGAGTCTTTGCCCATGTTAGATTTACGGGAACAGTAGCAAATCAACTTTAGACTTATTAGATTTGAGCAACAGAAGAATTGGTTGAGAGACACAAGTGCTAAAAAACACTAACTGAGTGTCAATGAATACCAGATCTGCAAAAGTCTTTTACTCTTTTAAAATCCAAGTGATCTTCCCCTTCTTGATTTGATGCTGATGCCTTCAGATCTGAGTGACAGTACTTTAATGAACTTCAGAGAGTATTGCTCAGTGATTAAAATCATTGTTGATAACTTCAGTGAGAGAAACAGTGAAAAATGTCAAGATTTTGAAGCTTTGGCTATGGTGGAATTAGGGTTTCTGAGACAGGGGCCTGGTTTTTTGCTGATTGCAGGAGCTACAGTGGATCATTTTCAAAAATTTTTATATGCCTAGGAAGCTGATTTCATGGGCTACCAAAGCCCTATCATAATCGTCAAAATCGTGGACAGTATGGAGCATGCAGGGGGCGCGAACAGAATCGGCGCAGTCTGGGGCAGCGACGTCGAATTTGTGCAATGCCAGAGCTGTAGCTTGCCAATGTGGTTATTTGTTGTGCCAGGATGAAGCGCCTTGAGCAGAGGAACAACTCCCTAGAAGAAATCGTGGGCTGAAATGGCCTGGTTGAAGAGTTATGGAAGCTCCAAGTAAGGTAGGTCCTATCTGGCTATGGTAGACACAGAGCAGAGATTGAGGATTTTCACAATGCTGAGCTCCAGATGGTCCAATGTCCTGGATTGATGTGATACAGGGAAGCTTTGTGAGTTGGGGAATACTTTTCCAGAAGGAAGCTCCAAGAGATTTGACCTGTGGAGTGAGATATAAGCAGCTCAATCTGACAGGGTGCTGCTGGCTATGGCTGCCATGGAAGCTTCAGTGAGAGTAGAGTTGGGAGATGAAGTCATGAGCTGACATTGAGCTAGAATGAGGTTGAAAGGAATCAAGAGAGGCTAGACAAGCAATGCCATGCCCAACTGGGCTCTGATACCATGTGAGAAATGCGGGATCTAGAGCATGGCAAAAACGGAAGCTATGGAGGATGGAAAAAGAAGTGTAGACTCATGATGGAAAGGACACTGTTTGTTACACAAGTGAATTAGGTTCCAAGATTGAGACTTGGACTCATAAACACAATCTTGTGTATGTGGACAATGACATTGACACTTTACTGAAATGAAAAGAGTACTATCATTGCATTAAGAAAGGAAGCAAGTACAATGCTTTATAGGAAAGTAGAAAACTGCAGTAGGCACCATTGTGCATATGGGATAAGTTAGCCTGCATATCCTTGACCCTGAGACTCCATACAAAGAGGCTGTTTGAGTGTGATTGCTGATTCTCAAAAACCCTCCTCAATCACAACTAGAAAAGGCACAAAGTGTGTAGAGGATGTAATGAGAACCACCTGCAAAGTGTGGGCATACCACAGACATGGCAAAACACCAGAGGCTGTCGCAGAAAAAGCTAAGTGTGGGTACCATAAACATGGTGGACATCCAGAGGCTGTAACAGGGGCCTCACAAAGTGTATAGGGACTGTAATGCCAAGTTACATAAGGAGTTTACAAAGCTTATGGCAGGAAGCATTAGGGCAAGGAAAATACAAGGCTATTAAAACAGTCTATCAGAATTATGAGAGTACAAGGACTGATGAGTCTTGTCCTTCCGATCCTGGTGGTCTTCATCTTCATCTTCTTCTTCCTTTGCTCCATTTTCTTCTTCTTCTTTGACTGCGACTAGATAGGCCTTTTGGGATCTCTTTCTTGCGTGGCAGAACTTCTCGGTGTGTCCGGTCCTTTTGCAGAAGTCACAAAAGAGCTGATCCTTCTTGCCTTTGTACCTGTTGCCAACATATAATGCATGCTCATCTCTAGAGGTACTTGGTTCTTCTTTAGTTTTTAGCTTCTTTTCTTCTTCTAACAGTGATGCCTGGATATCAACAAGTTCAGGATTTGGCATGTTGATTAAAGTTGTTGATACATTATTATATTCAGGAGGCAAGCTCTTAAGTAGAACACCGATGCAAACATCTTCATCCATTTTAATGTTGATTCCTGCAAGTTGGGTTAGGAGTCCTTCCATGTAATTAAGATGTGTGGAAAGTGATGTGCTGGACTTCATTTCAAGCCTGAAGAATTCAATTAGGAGACCATACTTTGATGATTTAGATTGTGCACCGAACAGGGTGTCAAGTCTTTTCCATGTATCCTATGAGGTCTCACAGTTATCCACATGGTGGATATAACTGTCGTCTAGCTCCAGTTTGATAATGGCCTGAGCTCTGTCATCATTCTTTTGCCAAGTAGTTGCAAGGTCCGCATCCCGAGGTTTCTTCTCTTTGCCATTTGTGATGGCCCAGAGACCCTTTTTCATCAAGATGAGCTTGATGCGGGTTTGCCAGGTGTGAAACCCGACTCCTTTGAATCGAGCATTTGGAGAGTCTTTGCCCATGTTAGATTTACGGGAACAGTAGCAAATCAACTTTAGACTTATTAGATTTGAGCAACAGAAGAATTGGTTGAGAGACACAAGTGCTAAAAAACACTAACTGAGTGTCAATGAATACCAGATCTGCAAAAGTCTTTTACTCTTTTAAAATCCAAGTGATCTTCCCCTTCTTGATTTGATGCTGATGCCTTCAGATCTGAGTGACAGTACTTTAATGAACTTCAGAGAGTATTGCTCAGTGATTAAAATCACTGTTGATAACTTCAGTGAGAGAAACAGTGAAAAATGTCAAGATTTTGAAGCTTTGGCTATGGTGGAATTAGGGTTTCTGAGACAGGGGCCTGGTTTTTTGCTGATTGCAGGAGCTACAGTGGATCATTTTCAAAAATTTTTATATGCCTAGGAAGCTGATTTCATGGGCTACCAAAGCCCTATCATAATCGTCAAAATCGTGGACAGTATGGAGCATGCAGGGGGCGCGAACAGAATCGGCGCAGTCTGGGGCAGCGACGTCGAATTTGTGCAATGCCAGAGCTGTAGCTTGCCAATGTGGTTATTTGTTGTGCCAGGATGAAGCGCCTTGAGCAGAGGAACAACTCCCTAGAAGAAATCGTGGGCTGAAATGGCCTGGTTGAAGAGTTATGGAAGCTCCAAGTAAGGTAGGTCCTGTCTGGCTATGGTAGACACAGAGCAGAGATTGAGGATTTTCACAATGCTGAGCTCCAGATGGTCCAATGTCCTGGATTGATGTGATACAGGGAAGCTTTGTGAGTTGGGGAATACTTTTCCAGAAGGAAGCTCCAAGAGATTTGACCTGTGGAGTGAGATATAAGCAGCTCAATCTGACAGGGTGCTGCTGGCTATGGCTGCCATGGAAGCTTCAGTGAGAGTAGAGTTGGGAGATGAAGTCATGAGCTGACATTGAGCTAGAATGAGGTTGAAAGGAATCAAGAGAGGCTAGACAAGCAATGCCATGCCCAACTGGGCTCTGATACCATGTGAGAAATGCGGGATCTAGAGCATGGCAAAAACGGAAGCTATGGAGGATGGAAAAAGAAGTGTAGACTCATGATGGAAAGGACACTGTTTGTTACACAAGTGAATTAGGTTCCAAGATTGAGACTTGGACTCATAAACACAATCTTGTGTATGTGGACAATGACATTGACACTTTACTGAAATGAAAAGAGTACTATCATCGCATTAAGAAAGGAAGCAAGTACAATGCTTTATAGGAAAGTAGAAAACTGCAGTAGGCACCATTGTGCATATGGGATAAGTTAGCCTGCATATCCTTGACCCTGAGACTCCATACAAAGAGGCTGTTTGAGTGTGATTGCTGATTCTCAAAAACCCTCCTCAATCACAACTAGAAAAGGCACAAAGTGTGTAGAGGATGTAATGAGAACCACCTGCAAAGTGTGGGCATACCACAGACATGGCAAAACACCAGAGGCTGTCGCAGAAAAAGCTAAGTGTGGGTACCATAAACATGGTGGACATCCAGAGGCTGTAACAGGGGCCTCACAAAGTGTATAGGGACTGTAATGCCAAGTTACATAAGGAGTTTACAAAGCTTATGGCAGGAAGCATTAGGGCAAGGAAAATACAAGGCTATTAAAACAGTCTATCAGAATTATGAGAGTACAAGGACTGATGAGTCTTGTCCTTCCGATCCTGGTGGTCTTCATCTTCATCTTCTTCTTCCTTTGCTCCATTTTCTTCTTCTTCTTTGACTGCGACTAGATAGGCCTTTTGGGATCTCTTTCTTGCGTGGCAGAACTTCTCGGTGTGTCCGGTCCTTTTGCAGAAGTCACAAAAGAGCTGATCCTTCTTGCCTTTGTACCTGTTGCCAACATATAATGCATGCTCATCTCTAGAGGTACTTGGTTCTTCTTTAGTTTTTAGCTTCTTTTCTTCTTCTAACAGTGATGCCTGGATATCAACAAGTTCAGGATTTGGCATGTTGATTAAAGTTGTTGATACATTATTATATTCAGGAGGCAAGCTCTTAAGTAGAACACCGATGCAAACATCTTCATCCATTTTAATGTTGATTCCTGCAAGTTGGGTTAGGAGTCCTTCCATGTAATTAAGATGTGTGGAAAGTGATGTGCTGGACTTCATTTCAAGCCTGAAGAATTCAATTAGGAGACCATACTTTGATGATTTAGATTGTGCACCGAACAGGGTGTCAAGTCTTTTCCATGTATCCTATGAGGTCTCACAGTTATCCACATGGTGGATATAACTGTCGTCTAGCTCCAGTTTGATAATGGCCTGAGCTCTGTCATCATTCTTTTGCCAAGTAGTTGCAAGGTCCGCATCCCGAGGTTTCTTCTCTTTGCCATTTGTGATGGCCCAGAGACCCTTTTTCATCAAGATGAGCTTGATGCGGGTTTGCCAGGTGTGAAACCCGACTCCTTTGAATCGAGCATTTGGAGAGTCTTTGCCCATGTTAGATTTACGGGAACGGTAGCAAATCAACTTTAGACTTATTAGATTTGAGCAACAGAAGAATTGGTTGAGAGACACAAGTGCTAAAAAACACTAACTGAGTGTCAATGAATACCAGATCTGCAAAAGTCTTTTACTCTTTTAAAATCCAAGTGATCTTCCCCTTCTTGATTTGATGCTGATGCCTTCAGATCTGAGTGACAGTACTTTAATGAACTTCAGAGAGTATTGCTTAGTGATTAAAATCACTGTTGATAACTTCAGTGAGAGAAACAGTGAAAAATGTCAAGATTTTGAAGCTTTGGCTATGGTGGAATTAGGGTTTCTGAGACAGGGGCCTGGTTTTTTGCTGATTGCAGGAGCTACAGTGGATCATTTTCAAAATTTTTCATATGCCTAGGAAGCTGATTTCATGGGCTACCAAAGCCCTATCATAATCGTCAAAATCGTGGACAGTATGCAGCATGCAGGGGGCGCGAACAGAATCGGCGCAGTCTGGGGCAGCGACGTCGAATTTGTGCAATGCCAGAGCTGTAGCTTGCCAATGTGGTTATTTATTGTGCCGGATGAAGCGCCTTGAGCAGAGGAACAACTCCCTAGAAGAAATCGTGGGCTGAAATGGCCTGGTTGAAGAGTTATGGAAGCTCCAAGTAAGGTAGGTCCTGTCTGGCTATGGTAGACACAGAGCAGAGATTGAGGATTTTCACAATGCTGAGCTCCAGATGGTCCAATGTCCTGGATTGATGTGATACAGGGAAGCTTTGTGAGTTGGGGAATACTTTTCCAGAAGGAAGCTCCAAGAGATTTGACCTGTGGAGTGAGATATAAGCAGCTCAATCTGACAGGGTGCTGCTGGCTATGGCTGCCATGGAAGCTTCAGTGAGAGTAGAGTTGGGAGATGAAGTCATGAGCTGACATTGAGCTAGAATGAGGTTGAAAGGAATCAAGAGAGGCTAGACAAGCAATGCCATGCCCAACTGGGCTCTGATACCATGTGAGAAATGCGGGATCTAGAGCATGGCAAAAACGGAAGCTATGGAGGATGGAAAAAGAAGTGTAGACTCATGATGGAAAGGACACTGTTTGTTACACAAGTGAATTAGGTTCCAAGATTGAGACTTGGACTCATAAACACAATCTTGTGTATGTGGACAATGACATTGACACTTTACTGAAATGAAAAGAGTACTATCATTGCATTAAGAAAGGAAGCAAGTACAATGCTTTATAGGAAAGTAGAAAACTGCAGTAGGCACCATTGTGCATATGGGATAAGTTAGCCTGCATATCCTTGACCCTGAGACTCCATACAAAGAGGCTGTTTGAGTGTGATTGCTGATTCTCAACAACCCTCCTCAATCACAACTAGAAAAGGCACAAAGTGTGTAGAGGCTGTAATGAGAACCACCTGCAAAGTGTGGGCATACCACAGACATGGCAAAACACCAGAGGCTGTCGCAGAAAAAGCTAAGTGTGGGTACCATAAACATGGTGGACATCCAGAGGCTGTAACAGGGGCCTCACAAAGTGTATAGGGACTGTAATGCCAAGTTACATAAGGAGTTTACAAAGCTTATGGCAGGAAGCATTAGGGCAAGGAAAATACAAGGCTATTAAAACAGTCTATCAGAATTATGAGAGTACAAGGACTGATGAGTCTTGTCCTTCCGATCCTGGTGGTCTTCATCTTCATCTTCTTCTTCCTTTGCTCCATTTTCTTCTTCTTCTTTGACTGCGACTAGATAGGCCTTTTGGGATCTCTTTCTTGCGTGGCAGAACTTCTCGGTGTGTCCGGTCCTTTTGCAGAAGTCACAAAAGAGCTGATCCTTCTTGCCTTTGTACCTGTTGCCAACATATAATGCATGCTCATCTCTAGAGGTACTTGGTTCTTCTTTAGTTTTTAGCTTCTTTTCTTCTTCTAACAGTGATGCCTGGATATCAACAAGTTCAGGATTTGGCATGTTGATTAAAGTTGTTGATACATTATTATATTCAGGAGGCAAGCTCTTAAGTAGAACACCGATGCAAACATCTTCATCCATTTTAATGTTGATTCCTGCAAGTTGGGTTAGGAGTCCTTCCATGTAATTAAGATGTGTGGAAAGTGATGTGCTGGACTTCATTTCAAGCCTGAAGAATTCAATTAGGAGACCATACTTTGATGATTTAGATTGTGCACCGAACAGGGTGTCAAGTCTTTTCCATGTATCCTATGAGGTCTCACAGTTATCCACATGGTGGATATAACTGTCGTCTAGCTCCAGTTTGATAATGGCCTGAGCTCTGTCATCATTCTTTTGCCAAGTAGTTGCAAGGTCCGCATCCCGACGTTTCTTCTCTTTGCCATTTGTGATGGCCCAGAGACCCTTTTTCATCAAGATGAGCTTGATGCGGGTTTGCCAGGTGTGAAACCCGACTCCTTTGAATCGAGCATTTGGAGAGTCTTTGCCCATGTTAGATTTACGGGAACGGTAGCAAATCAACTTTAGACTTATTAGATTTGAGCAACAGAAGAATTGGTTGAGAGACACAAGTGCTAAAAAACACTAACTGAGTGTCAATGAATACCAGATCTGCAAAAGTCTTTTACTCTTTTAAAATCCAAGTGATCTTCCCCTTCTTGATTTGATGCTGATGCCTTCAGATCTGAGTGACAGTACTTTAATGAACTTCAGAGAGTATTGCTCAGTGATTAAAATCACTGTTGATAACTTCAGTGAGAGAAACAGTGAAAAATGTCAAGATTTTGAAGCTTTGGCTATGGTGGAATTAGGGTTTCTGAGACAGGGGCCTGGTTTTTTGCTGATTGCAGGAGCTACAGTGGATCATTTTCAAAAATTTTTATATGCCTAGGAAGCTGATTTCATGGGCTACCAAAGCCCTATCATAATCGTCAAAATCGTGGACAGTATGGAGCATGCAGGGGGCGCGAACAGAATCGGCGCAGTCTGGGGCAGCGACGTCGAATTTGTGCAATGCCAGAGCTGTAGCTTGCCAATGTGGTTATTTGTTGTGCCAGGATGAAGCGCCTTGAGCAGAGGAACAACTCCCTAGAAGAAATCGTGGGCTGAAATGGCCTGGTTGAAGAGTTATGGAAGCTCCAAGTAAGGTAGGTCCTGTCTGGCTATGGTAGACACAGAGCAGAGATTGAGGATTTTCACAATGCTGAGCTCCAGATGGTCCAATGTCCTGGATTGATGTGATACAGGGAAGCTTTGTGAGTTGGGGAATACTTTTCCAGAAGGAAGCTCCAAGAGATTTGACCTGTGGAGTGAGATATAAGCAGCTCAATCTGACAGGGTGCTGCTGGCTATGGCTGCCATGGAAGCTTCAGTGAGAGTAGAGTTGGGAGATGAAGTCATGAGCTGACATTGAGCTAGAATGAGGTTGAAAGGAATCAAGAGAGGCTAGACAAGCAATGCCATGCCCAACTGGGCTCTGATACCATGTGAGAAATGCGGGATCTAGAGCATGGCAAAAACGGAAGCTATGGAGGATGGAAAAAGAAGTGTAGACTCATGATGGAAAGGACACTGTTTGTTACACAAGTGAATTAGGTTCCAAGATTGAGACTTGGACTCATAAACACAATCTTGTGTATGTGGACAATGACATTGACACTTTACTGAAATGAAAAGAGTACTATCATCGCATTAAGAAAGGAAGCAAGTACAATGCTTTATAGGAAAGTAGAAAACTGCAGTAGGCACCATTGTGCATATGGGATAAGTTAGCCTGCATATCCTTGACCCTGAGACTCCATACAAAGAGGCTGTTTGAGTGTGATTGCTGATTCTCAACAACCCTCCTCAATCACAACTAGAAAAGGCACAAAGTGTGTAGAGGCTGTAATGAGAACCACCTGCAAAGTGTGGGCATACCACAGACATGGCAAAACATCAGAGGCTGTCGCAGAAAAAGCTAAGTGTGGGTACCATAAACATGGTGGACATCCAGAGGCTGTAACAGGGGCCTCACAAAGTGTATAGGGACTGTAATGCCAAGTTACATAAGGAGTTTACAAAGCTTATGGCAGGAAGCATTAGGGCAAGGAAAATACAAGGCTATTAAAACAGTCTATCAGAATTATGAGAGTACAAGGACTGATGAGTCTTGTCCTTCCGATCCTGGTGGTCTTCATCTTCATCTTCTTCTTCCTTTGCTCCATTTTCTTCTTCTTCTTTGACTGCGACTAGATAGGCCTTTTGGGATCTCTTTCTTGCGTGGCAGAACTTCTCGGTGTGTCCGGTCCTTTTGCAGAAGTCACAAAAGAGCTGATCCTTCTTGCCTTTGTACCTGTTGCCAACATATAATGCATGCTCATCTCTAGAGGTACTTGGTTCTTCTTTAGTTTTTAGCTTCTTTTCTTCTTCTAACAGTGATGCCTGGATATCAACAAGTTCAGGATTTGGCATGTTGATTAAAGTTGTTGATACATTATTATATTCAGGAGGCAAGCTCTTAAGTAGAACACCGATGCAAACATCTTCATCCATTTTAATGTTGATTCCTGCAAGTTGGGTTAGGAGTCCTTCCATGTAATTAAGATGTGTGGAAAGTGATGTGCTGGACTTCATTTCAAGCCTGAAGAATTCAATTAGGAGACCATACTTTGATGATTTAGATTGTGCACCGAACAGGGTGTCAAGTCTTTTCCATGTATCCTATGAGGTCTCACAGTTATCCACATGGTGGATATAACTGTCGTCTAGCTCCAGTTTGATAATGGCCTGAGCTCTGTCATCATTCTTTTGCCAAGTAGTTGCAAGGTCCGCATCCCGAGGTTTCTTCTCTTTGCCATTTGTGATGGCCCAGAGACCCTTTTTCATCAAGATGAGCTTGATGCGGGTTTGCCAGGTGTGAAACCCGACTCCTTTGAATCGAGCATTTGGAGAGTCTTTGCCCATGTTAGATTTACGGGAACGGTAGCAAATCAACTTTAGACTTATTAGATTTGAGCAACAGAAGAATTGGTTGAGAGACACAAGTGCTAAAAAACACTAACTGAGTGTCAATGAATACCAGATCTGCAAAAGTTTTTTACTCTTTTAAAATCCAAGTGATCTTCCCCTTCTTGATTTGATGCTGATGCCTTCAGATCTGAGTGACAGTACTTTAATGAACTTCAGAGAGTATTGCTCAGTGATTAAAATCACTGTTGATAACTTCAGTGAGAGAAACAGTGAAAAATGTCAAGATTTTGAAGCTTTGGCTATGGTGGAATTAGGGTTTCTGAGACAGGGGCCTGGTTTTTTGCTGATTGCAGGAGCTACAGTGGATCATTTTCAAAAATTTTTATATGCCTAGGAAGCTGATTTCATGGGCTACCAAAGCCCTATCATAATCGTCAAAATCGTGGACAGTATGGAGCATGCAGGGGGCGCGAACAGAATCGGCGCAGTCTGGGGCAGCGACGTCGAATTTGTGCAATGCCAGAGCTGTAGCTTGCCAATGTGGTTATTTGTTGTGCCAGGATGAAGCGCCTTGAGCAGAGGAACAACTCCCTAGAAGAAATCGTGGGCTGAAATGGCCTGGTTGAAGAGTTATGGAAGCTCCAAGTAAGGTAGGTCCTGTCTGGCTATGGTAGACACAGAGCAGAGATTGAGGATTTTCACAATGCTGAGCTCCAGATGGTCCAATGTCCTGGATTGATGTGATACAGGGAAGCTTTGTGAGTTGGGGAATACTTTTCCAGAAGGAAGCTCCAAGAGATTTGACCTGTGGAGTGAGATATAAGCAGCTCAATCTGACAGGGTGCTGCTGGCTATGGCTGCCATGGAAGCTTCAGTGAGAGTAGAGTTGGGAGATGAAGTCATGAGCTGACATTGAGCTAGAATGAGGTTGAAAGGAATCAAGAGAGGCTAGACAAGCAATGCCATGCCCAACTGGGCTCTGATACCATGTGAGAAATGCGGGATCTAGAGCATGGCAAAAACGGAAGCTATGGAGGATGGAAAAAGAAGTGTAGACTCATGATGGAAAGGACACTGTTTGTTACACAAGTGAATTAGGTTCCAAGATTGAGACTTGGACTCATAAACACAATCTTGTGTATGTGGACAATGACATTGACACTTTACTGAAATGAAAAGAGTACTATCATCGCATTAAGAAAGGAAGCAAGTACAATGCTTTATAGGAAAGTAGAAAACTGCAGTAGGCACCATTGTGCATATGGGATAAGTTAGCCTGCATATCCTTGACCCTGAGACTCCATACAAAGAGGCTGTTTGAGTGTGATTGCTGATTCTCAACAACCCTCCTCAATCACAACTAGAAAAGGCACAAAGTGTGTAGAGGCTGTAATGAGAACCACCTACAAAGTGTGGGCATACCACAGACATGGCAAAACACCAGAGGCTGTCGCAGAAAAAGCTAAGTGTGGGTACCATAAACATGGTGGACATCCAGAGGCTATAACAGGGGCCTCACAAAGTGTATAGGGACTGTAATGCCAAGTTACATAAGGAGTTTACAAAGCTTATGGCAGGAAGCATTAGGGCAAGGAAAATACAAGGCTATTAAAACAGTCTATCAGAATTATGAGAGTACAAGGACTGATGAGTCTTGTCCTTCCGATCCTGGTGGTCTTCATCTTCATCTTCTTCTTCCTTTGCTCCATTTTCTTCTTCTTCTTTGACTGCGACTAGATAGGCCTTTTGGGATCTCTTTCTTGCGTGGCAGAACTTCTCGGTGTGTCCGGTCCTTTTGCAGAAGTCACAAAAGAGCTGATCCTTCTTGCCTTTGTACCTGTTGCCAACATATAATGCATGCTCATCTCTAGAGGTACTTGGTTCTTCTTTAGTTTTTAGCTTCTTTTCTTCTTCTAACAGTGATGCCTGGATATCAACAAGTTCAGGATTTGGCATGTTGATTAAAGTTGTTGATACATTATTATATTCAGGAGGCAAGCTCTTAAGTAGAACACCGATGCAAACATCTTCATCCATTTTAATGTTGATTCCTGCAAGTTGGGTTAGGAGTCCTTCCATGTAATTAAGATGTGTGGAAAGTGATGTGCTGGACTTCATTTCAAGCCTGAAGAATTCAATTAGGAGACCATACTTTGATGATTTAGATTGTGCACCGAACAGGGTGTCAAGTCTTTTCCATGTATCCTATGAGGTCTCACAGTTATCCACATGGTGGATATAACTGTCGTCTAGCTCCAGTTTGATAATGGCCTGAGCTCTGTCATCATTCTTTTGCCAAGTAGTTGCAAGGTCCGCATCCCGAGGTTTCTTCTCTTTGCCATTTGTGATGGCCCAGAGACCCTTTTTCATCAAGATGAGCTTGATGCGGGTTTGCCAGGTGTGAAACCCGACTCCTTTGAATCGAGCATTTGGAGAGTCTTTGCCCATGTTAGATTTACGGGAACGGTAGCAAATCAACTTTAGACTTATTAGATTTGAGCAATAGAAGAATTGGTTCAGAGACACAAGTGCTAAAAAACACTAACTGAGTGTCAATGAATACCAGATCTGCAAAAGTCTTTTACTCTTTTAAAATCCAAGTGATCTTCCCCTTCTTGATTTGATGCTGATGCCTTCAGATCTGAGTGACAGTACTTTAATGAACTTCAGAGAGTATTGCTCAGTGATTAAAATCACTGTTGATAACTTCAGTGAGAGAAACAGTGAAAAATGTCAAGATTTTGAAGCTTTGGCTATGGTGGAATTAGGGTTTCTGAGACAGGGGCCTGGTTTTTTGCTGATTGCAGGAGCTACAGTGGATCATTTTCAAAATTTTTCATATGCCTAGGAAGCTGATTTCATGGGCTACCAAAGCCCTATCATAATCGTCAAAATCGTGGACAGTATGCAGCATGCAGGGGGCGCGAACAGAATCGGCGCAGTCTGGGGCAGCGACGTCGAATTTGTGCAATGCCAGAGCTGTAGCTTGCCAATGTGGTTATTTATTGTGCCGGATGAAGCGCCTTGAGCAGAGGAACAACTCCCTAGAAGAAATCGTGGGCTGAAATGGCCTGGTTGAAGAGTTATGGAAGCTCCAAGTAAGGTAGGTCCTGTCTGGCTATGGTAGACACAGAGCAGAGATTGAGGATTTTCACAATGCTGAGCTCCAGATGGTCCAATGTCCTGGATTGATGTGATACAGGGAAGCTTTGTGAGTTGGGGAATACTTTTCCAGAAGGAAGCTCCAAGAGATTTGACCTGTGGAGTGAGATATAAGCAGCTCAATCTGACAGGGTGCTGCTGGCTATGGCTGCCATGGAAGCTTCAGTGAGAGTAGAGTTGGGAGATGAAGTCATGAGCTGACATTGAGCTAGAATGAGGTTGAAAGGAATCAAGAGAGGCTAGACAAGCAATGCCATGCCCAACTGGGCTCTGATACCATGTGAGAAATGCGGGATCTAGAGCATGGCAAAAACGGAAGCTATGGAGGATGGAAAAAGAAGTGTAGACTCATGATGGAAAGGACACTGTTTGTTACACAAGTGAATTAGGTTCCAAGATTGAGACTTGGACTCATAAACACAATCTTGTGTATGTGGACAATGACATTGACACTTTACTGAAATGAAAAGAGTACTATCATTGCATTAAGAAAGGAAGCAAGTACAATGCTTTATAGGAAAGTAGAAAACTGCAGTAGGCACCATTGTGCATATGGGATAAGTTAGCCTGCATATCCTTGACCCTGAGACTCCATACAAAGAGGCTGTTTGAGTGTGATTGCTGATTCTCAACAACCCTCCTCAATCACAACTAGAAAAGGCACAAAGTGTGTAGAGGCTGTAATGAGAACCACCTGCAAAGTGTGGGCATACCACAGACATGGCAAAACACCAGAGGCTGTCGCAGAAAAAGCTAAGTGTGGGTACCATAAACATGGTGGACATCCAGAGGCTGTAACAGGGGCCTCACAAAGTGTATAGGGACTGTAATGCCAAGTTACATAAGGAGTTTACAAAGCTTATGGCAGGAAGCATTAGGGCAAGGAAAATACAAGGCTATTAAAACAGTCTATCAGAATTATGAGAGTACAAGGACTGATGAGTCTTGTCCTTCCGATCCTGGTGGTCTTCATCTTCATCTTCTTCTTCCTTTGCTCCATTTTCTTCTTCTTCTTTGACTGCGACTAGATAGGCCTTTTGGGATCTCTTTCTTGCGTGGCAGAACTTCTCGGTGTGTCCGGTCCTTTTGCAGAAGTCACAAAAGAGCTGATCCTTCTTGCCTTTGTACCTGTTGCCAACATATAATGCATGCTCATCTCTAGAGGTACTTGGTTCTTCTTTAGTTTTTAGCTTCTTTTCTTCTTCTAACAGTGATGCCTGGATATCAACAAGTTCAGGATTTGGCATGTTGATTAAAGTTGTTGATACATTATTATATTCAGGAGGCAAGCTCTTAAGTAGAACACCGATGCAAACATCTTCATCCATTTTAATGTTGATTCCTGCAAGTTGGGTTAGGAGTCCTTCCATGTAATTAAGATGTGTGGAAAGTGATGTGCTGGACTTCATTTCAAGCCTGAAGAATTCAATTAGGAGACCATACTTTGATGATTTAGATTGTGCACCGAACAGGGTGTCAAGTCTTTTCCATGTATCCTATGAGGTCTCACAGTTATCCACATGGTGGATATAACTGTCGTCTAGCTCCAGTTTGATAATGGCCTGAGCTCTGTCATCATTCTTTTGCCAAGTAGTTGCAAGGTCCGCATCCCGAGGTTTCTTCTCTTTGCCATTTGTGATGGCCCAGAGACCCTTTTTCATCAAGATGAGCTTGATGCGGGTTTGCCAGGTGTGAAACCCGACTCCTTTGAATCGAGCATTTGGAGAGTCTTTGCCCATGTTAGATTTACGGGAACGGTAGCAAATCAACTTTAGACTTATTAGATTTGAGCAACAGAAGAATTGGTTGAGAGACACAAGTGCTAAAAAACACTAACTGAGTGTCAATGAATACCAGATCTGCAAAAGTCTTTTACTCTTTTAAAATCCAAGTGATCTTCCCCTTCTTGATTTGATGCTGATGCCTTCAGATCTGAGTGACAGTACTTTAATGAACTTCAGAGAGTATTGCTCAGTGATTAAAATCACTGTTGATAACTTCAGTGAGAGAAACAGTGAAAAATGTCAAGATTTTGAAGCTTTGGCTATGGTGGAATTAGGGTTTCTGAGACAGCGGCCTGGTTTTTTGCTGATTGCAGCAGCTACAGTGGATCATTTTCAAAAATTTTTATATGCCTAGGAAGCTGATTTCACGGGCTACCAAAGCCCTATCATAATCGTCAAAATCGTGGACAGTATGGAGCATGCAGGGGGCGCGAACAGAATCGGCGCAGTCTGGGGCAGCGACGTCGAATTTGTGCAATGCCAGAGCTGTAGCTTGCCAATGTGGTTATTTGTTGTGCCAGGATGAAGCGCCTTGAGCAGAGGAACAACTCCCTAGAAGAAATCGTGGGCTGAAATGGCCTGGTTGAAGAGTTATGGAAGCTCCAAGTAAGGTAGGTCCTGTCTGGCTATGGTAGACACAGAGCAGAGATTGAGGATTTTCACAATGCTGAGCTCCAGATGGTCCAATGTCCTGGATTGATGTGATACAGGGAAGCTTTGTGAGTTGGGGAATACTTTTCCAGAAGGAAGCTCCAAGAGATTTGACCTGTGGAGTGAGATATAAGCAGCTCAATCTGACAGGGTGCTGCTGGCTATGGCTGCCATGGAAGCTTCAGTGAGAGTAGAGTTGGGAGATGAAGTCATGAGCTGACATTGAGCTAGAATGAGGTTGAAAGGAATCAAGAGAGGCTAGACAAGCAATGCCATGCCCAACTGGGCTCTGATACCATGTGAGAAATGCGGGATCTAGAGCATGGCAAAAACGGAAGCTATGGAGGATGGAAAAAGAAGTGTAGACTCATGATGGAAAGGACACTGTTTGTTACACAAGTGAATTAGGTTCCAAGATTGAGACTTGGACTCATAAACACAATCTTGTGTATGTGGACAATGACATTGACACTTTACTGAAATGAAAAGAGTACTATCATCGCATTAAGAAAGGAAGCAAGTACAATGCTTTATAGGAAAGTAGAAAACTGCAGTAGGCACCATTGTGCATATGGGATAAGTTAGCATGCATATCCTTGACCCTGAGACTCCATACAAAGAGGCTGTTTGAGTGTGATTGCTGATTCTCAACAACCCTCCTCAATCACAACTAGAAAAGGCACAAAGTGTGTAGAGGCTGTAATGAGAACCACCTGCAAAGTGTGGGCATACCACAGACATGGCAAAACATCAGAGGCTGTCGCAGAAAAAGCTAAGTGTGGGTACCATAAACATGGTGGACATCCAGAGGCTGTAACAGGGGCCTCACAAAGTGTATAGGGACTGTAATGCCAAGTTACATAAGGAGTTTACAAAGCTTATGGCAGGAAGCATTAGGGCAAGGAAAATACAAGGCTATTAAAACAGTCTATCAGAATTATGAGAGTACAAGGACTGATGAGTCTTGTCCTTCCGATCCTGGTGGTCTTCATCTTCATCTTCTTCTTCCTTTGCTCCATTTTCTTCTTCTTCTTTGACTGCGACTAGATAGGCCTTTTGGGATCTCTTTCTTGCGTGGCAGAACTTCTCGGTGTGTCCGGTCCTTTTGCAGAAGTCACAAAAGAGCTGATCCTTCTTGCCTTTGTACCTGTTGCCAACATATAATGCATGCTCATCTCTAGAGGTACTTGGTTCTTCTTTAGTTTTTAGCTTCTTTTCTTCTTCTAACAGTGATGCCTAGATATCAACAAGTTCAGGATTTGGCATGTTGATTAAAGTTGTTGATACATTATTATATTCAGGAGGCAAGCTCTTAAGTAGAACACCGATGCAAACATCTTCATCCATTTTAATGTTGATTCCTACAAGTTGGGTTAGGAGTCCTTCCATGTAATTAAGATGTGTGGAAAGTGATGTGCTGGACTTCATTTCAAGCCTGAAGAATTCAATTAGGAGACCATACTTTGATGATTTAGATTGTGCACCGAACAGGGTGTCAAGTCTTTTCCATGTATCCTATGAGGTCTCACAGTTATCCACATGGTGGATATAACTGTCGTCTAGCTCTAGTTTGATAATGGCCTGAGCTCTGTCATCATTCTTTTGCCAAGTAGTTGCAAGGTCCGCGTCCCGAGGTTTCTTCTCTTTGCCATTTGTGATGGCCCAGAGACCCTTTTTCATCAAGATGAGCTTGATGCGGGTTTGCCAGGTGTGAAACCCGACTCCTTTGAATCGAGCATTTGGAGAGTCTTTGCCCATGTTAGATTTACGGGAACAGTAGCAAATCAACTTTAGACTTATTAGATTTGAGCAACAGAAGAATTGGTTGAGAGACACAAGTGCTAAAAAACACTAACTGAGTGTCAATGAATACCAGATCTGCAAAAGTCTTTTACTCTTTTAAAATCCAAGTGATCTTCCCCTTATTGATTTGATGCTGATGCCTTCAGATCTGAGTGACAGTACTTTAATGAACTTCAGAGAGTATTGCTCAGTGATTAAAATCACTGTTGATAACTTCAGTGAGAGAAACAGTGAAAAATGTCAAGATTTTGAAGCTTTGGCTATGGTGGAATTAGGGTTTCTGAGACAGCGGCCTGGTTTTTTGCTGATTGCAGGAGCTACAGTGGATCATTTTCAAAAATTTTTATATGCCTAGGAAGCTGATTTCATGGGCTACCAAAGCCCTATCATAATCGTCAAAATCGTGGACAGTATGCAGCATGCAGGGGGCGCGAACAGAATCGGCGCAGTCTGGGGCAGCGACGTCGAATTTGTGCAATGCCAGAGCTGTAGCTTGCCAATGTGGTTATTAGTTGTGCCAGGATGAAGCGCCTTGAGCAGAGGAACAACTCCCTAGAAGAAATCGTGGGCTGAAATGGCCTGGTTGAAGAGTTATGGAAGCTCCAAGTAAGGTAGGTCCTGTCTGGCTATGGTAGACACAGAGCAGAGATTGAGGATTTTCACAATGCTGAGCTCCAGATGGTCCAATGTCCTGGATTGATGTGATACAGGGAAGCTTTGTGAGTTGGGGAATACTTTTCCAGAAGGAAGCTCCAAGAGATTTGACCTGTGGAGTGAGATATAAGCAGCTCAATCTGACAGGGTGCTGCTGGCTATGGCTGCCATGGAAGCTTCAGTGAGAGTAGAGTTGGGAGATGAAGTCATGAGCTGACATTGAGCTAGAATGAGGTTGAAAGGAATCAAGAGAGGCTAGACAAGCAATGCAATGCCCAACTGGGCTCTGATACCATGTGAGAAATGTGGGATCTAGAGCATGGCAAAAACGGAAGCTATGGAGGATGGAAAAAGAAATGTAGACTCATGATGGAAAGGACATTGTTTGTTACACAAGTGAATTAGGTTCCAAGATTGAGACTTGGACTCATAAACACAATCTTGTGTATGTGGACAATGACATTGACACTTTACTGAAATGAAAAGAGTACTATCATTGCATTAAGAAAGGAAGCAAGTACAATGCTTTATAGGAAAGTAGAAAACTGCAGTAGGCACCATTGTGCATATGGGATAAGTTAGCCTGCATATCCTTGACCCTGAGACTCCATACAAAGAGGCTGTTTGAGTGTGATTGCTGATTCTCAACAACCCTCCTCAATCACAACTAGAAAAGGCACAAAGTGTGTAGAGGCTGTAATGAGAACCACCTGCAAAGTGTGGGCATACCACAGACATGGCAAAACATCAGAGGCTGTCGCAGAAAAAGCTAAGTGTGGGTACCATAAACATGGTGGACATCCAGAGGCTGTAACAGGGGCCTCACAAAGTGTATAGGGACTGTAATGCCAAGTTACATAAGGAGTTTACAAAG
This sequence comes from Lygodium microphyllum, assembly GCF_053477565.2. NCBI lineage: Eukaryota > Viridiplantae > Streptophyta > Polypodiopsida > Schizaeales > Lygodiaceae > Lygodium > Lygodium microphyllum. The sequence continues at coordinate 21,865,725 of NC_141161.1, read as the reverse complement.
CTTATTGCAGGAAGCATTAGGGCAAGGAAAATACAAGGCTATTAAAACAGTCTATCAGAATTATGAGAGTACAAGGACTGATGAGTCTTGTCCTTCCGATCCTGGTGGTCTTCATCTTCATCTTCTTCTTCCTTTGCTCCATTTTCTTCTTCTTCTTTGACTGCGACTAGATAGGCCTTTTGGGATCTCTTTCTTGCGTGGCAGAACTTCTCGGTGTGTCCGGTCCTTTTGCAGAAGTCACAAAAGAGCTGATCCTTCTTGCCTTTGTACCTGTTGCCAAGATATAATGCATGCTCATCTCTAGAGGTACTTGGTTCTTCTTTAGTTTTTAGCTTCTTTTCTTCTTCTAACAGTGATGCCTGGATATTAACAAGTTCAGGATTTGGCATGTTGATTAAAGTTGTTGATACATTATTATATTCAGGAGGCAAGCTCTTAAGTAGAACACCGATGCAAACATCTTCATCCATTTTAATGTTGATTCCTGCAAGTTGGGTTAGGAGTCCTTCCATGTAATTAAGATGTGTGGAAAGTGATGTGCTGGACTTCATTTCAAGCCTGAAGAATTCAATTAGGAGACCATACTTTGATGATTTAGATTGTGCACCGAACAGGGTGTCAAGTCTTTTCCATGTATCCTATGAGGTCTCACAGTTATCCACATGGTGGATATAACTGTCGTCTAGCTCCAGTTTGATAATGGCCTGAGCTCTGTCATCATTCTTTTGCCAAGTAGTTGCAAGGTCCGCATCCCGAGGTTTCTTCTCTTTGCCATTTGTGATGGCCCAGAGACCCTTTTTCATCAAGATGAGCTTGATGCGGGTTTGCCAGGTGTGAAACCCGACTCCTTTGAATCGAGCATTTGGAGAGTCTTTGCCCATGTTAGATTTACGGGAACAGTAGCAAATCAACTTTAGACTTTTTAGATTTGAGAAACAGAAGAATTGGTTGAGAGACACAAGTGCTAAAAAACACTAACTGAGTGTCAATGAATACCAGATCTGCAAAAGTCTTTTACTCTTTTAAAATCCAAGTGATCTTCCCCTTCTTGATTTGATGCTGATGCCTTCAGATCTGAGTGACAGTACTTTAATGAACTTCAGAGAGTATTGCTCAGTGATTAAAATCACTGTTGATAACTTCAGTGAGAGAAACAGTGAAAAATGTCAAGATTTTGAAGCTTTGGCTATGGTGGAATTAGGGTTTCTGAGACAGGGGCCTGGTTTTTTGCTGATTGCAGGAGCTACAGTGGATCATTTTCAAAAAATTTTATATGCCTAGGAAGCTGATTTCATGGGCTACCAAAGCCCTATCATAATCGTCAAAATCGTGGACAGTATGCAGCATGCAGGGGGCGCGAACAGAATCGGCGCAGTCTAGGGCAGCGACGTCGAATTTGTGCAATGCCAGAGCTGTAGCTTGCCAATGTGGTTATTTGTTGTGCCAGGATGAAGCGCCTTGAGCAGAGGAACAACTCCCTAGAAGAAATCGTGGGCTGAAATGGCCTGGTTGAAGAGTTATGGAAGCTCCAAGTAAGGTAGGTCCTGTCTGGCTATGGTAGACACAGAGCAGAGATTGAGGATTTTGACAATGCTGAGCTCCAGATGGTCCAATGTCCTGGATTGATGTGATACAGGGAAGCTTTGTGAGTTGGGGAATACTTTTCCAGAAGGAAGCTCCAAGAGATTTGACCTGTGGAGTGAGATATAAGCAGCTCAATCTGACAGGGTGCTGCTGGCTATGGCTGCCATGGAAGCTTCAGTGAGAGTAGAGTTGGGAGATGAAGTCATGAGATGACATTGAGCTAGAATGAGGTTGAAAGGAATCAAGAGAGGCTAGACAAGCAATGCCATGCCCAACTGGGCTCTGATACCATGTGAGAAATGCGGGATCTAGAGCATGGCAAAAACGGAAGCTATGGAGGATGGAAAAAGAAGTGTAGACTCATGATGGAAAGGACACTGTTTGTTACACAAGTGAATTAGGTTCCAAGATTGAGACTTGGACTCATAAACACAATCTTGTGTATGTGGACAATGACATTGACACTTTACTGAAATGAAAAGAGTACTATCATCGCATTAAGAAAGGAAGCAAGTACAATGCTTTATAGGAAAGTAGAAAACTGCAGTAGGCACCATTGTGCATATGGGATAAGTTAGCCTGCATATCCTTGACCCTGAGACTCCATACAAAGAGGCTGTTTGAGTGTGATTGCTGATTCTCAACAACCCTCCTCAATCACAACTAGAAAAGGCACAAAGTGTGTAGAGGCTGTAATGAGAACCACCTGCAAAGTGTGGGCATACCACAGACATGGCAAAACATCAGAGGCTGTCGCAGAAAAAGCTAAGTGTGGGTACCATAAACATGGTGGACATCCAGAGGCTGTAACAGGGGCCTCACAAAGTGTATAGGGACTGTAATGCCAAGTTACATAAGGAGTTTACAAAGCTTATGGCAGGAAGCATTAGGGCAAGGAAAATACAAGGCTATTAAAACAGTCTATCAGAATTATGAGAGTACAAGGACTGATGAGTCTTGTCCTTCCGATCCTGGTGGTCTTCATCTTCATCTTCTTCTTCCTTTGCTCCATTTTCTTCTTCTTCTTTGACTGCGACTAGATAGGCCTTTTGGGATCTCTTTCTTGCGTGGCAGAACTTCTCGGTGTGTCCGGTCCTTTTGCAGAAGTCACAAAAGAGCTGATCCTTCTTGCCTTTGTACCTGTTGCCAACATATAATGCATGCTCATCTCTAGAGGTACTTGGTTCTTCTTTAGTTTTTAGCTTCTTTTCTTCTTCTAACAGTGATGCCTGGATATCAACAAGTTCAGGATTTGGCATGTTGATTAAAGTTGTTGATACATTATTATATTCAGGAGGCAAGCTCTTAAGTAGAACACCGATGCAAACATCTTCATCCATTTTAATGTTGATTCCTGCAAGTTGGGTTAGGAGTCCTTCCATGTAATTAAGATGTGTGGAAAGTGATGTGCTGGACTTCATTTCAAGCCTGAAGAATTCAATTAGGAGACCATACTTTGATGATTTAGATTGTGCACCGAACAGGGTGTCAAGTCTTTTCCATGTATCCTATGAGGTCTCACAGTTATCCACATGGTGGATATAACTGTCGTCTAGCTCCAGTTTGATAATGGCCTGAGCTCTGTCATCATTCTTTTGCCAAGTAGTTGCAAGGTCCGCATCCCGAGGTTTCTTCTCTTTGCCATTTGTGATGGCCCAGAGACCCTTTTTCATCAAGATGAGCTTGATGCGGGTTTGCCAGGTGTGAAACCCGACTCCTTTGAATCGAGCATTTGGAGAGTCTTTGCCCATGTTAGATTTACGGGAACGGTAGCAAATCAACTTTAGACTTATTAGATTTGAGCAACAGAAGAATTGGTTGAGAGACACAAGTGCTAAAAAACACTAACTGAGTGTCAATGAATACCAGATCTGCAACTGTTCACAGCAGGAGGAGGAGGAGGGTGAGGCAGCAGGGAGGGAGGAGGAGGAGGAGGAGGGAGGGGCGGCGTGAGGGAGGAGCAGGCAGGCAGCAGGCAGCAGCAAGGAGGAGGGAGGAGGAGGAGGGAGGAGGAGGAGGAGGAGGAGGAGGGAGGGAGGAGGAGGAGGAGGGAGGGAGGGAGGGAGGGAGGAGGGGGGGAAACCTACTCCTGGTTTTTTGCTGATTGCAGGAGCTACAGTGGATCATTTTCAAAATTTTTCATATGCCTAGGAAGCTGATTTCATGGGCTACCAAAGCCCTATCATAATCGTCAAAATCGTGGACAGTATGCAGCATGCAGGGGGCGCGAACAGAATCGGCGCAGTCTGGGGCAGCGACGTCGAATTTGTGCAATGCCAGAGCTGTAGCTTGCCAATGTGGTTATTTATTGTGCCGGATGAAGCGCCTTGAGCAGAGGAACAACTCCCTAGAAGAAATCGTGGGCTGAAATGGCCTGGTTGAAGAGTTATGGAAGCTCCAAGTAAGGTAGGTCCTGTCTGGCTATGGTAGACACAGAGCAGAGATTGAGGATTTTCACAATGCTGAGCTCCAGATGGTCCAATGTCCTGGATTGATGTGATACAGGGAAGCTTTGTGAGTTGGGGAATACTTTTCCAGAAGGAAGCTCCAAGAGATTTGACCTGTGGAGTGAGATATAAGCAGCTCAATCTGACAGGGTGCTGCTGGCTATGGCTGCCATGGAAGCTTCAGTGAGAGTAGAGTTGGGAGATGAAGTCATGAGCTGACATTGAGCTAGAATGAGGTTGAAAGGAATCAAGAGAGGCTAGACAAGCAATGCCATGCCCAACTGGGCTCTGATACCATGTGAGAAATGCGGGATCTAGAGCATGGCAAAAACGGAAGCTATGGAGGATGGAAAAAGAAGTGTAGACTCATGATGGAAAGGACACTGTTTGTTACACAAGTGAATTAGGTTCCAAGATTGAGACTTGGACTCATAAACACAATCTTGTGTATGTGGACAATGACATTGACACTTTACTGAAATGAAAAGAGTACTATCATTGCATTAAGAAAGGAAGCAAGTACAATGCTTTATAGGAAAGTAGAAAACTGCAGTAGGCACCATTGTGCATATGGGATAAGTTAGCCTGCATATCCTTGACCCTGAGACTCCATACAAAGAGGCTGTTTGAGTGTGATTGCTGATTCTCAACAACCCTCCTCAATCACAACTAGAAAAGGCACAAAGTGTGTAGAGGCTGTAATGAGAACCACCTGCAAAGTGTGGGCATACCACAGACATGGCAAAACACCAGAGGCTGTCGCAGAAAAAGCTAAGTGTGGGTACCATAAACATGGTGGACATCCAGAGGCTGTAACAGGGGCCTCACAAAGTGTATAGGGACTGTAATGCCAAGTTACATAAGGAGTTTACAAAGCTTATGGCAGGAAGCATTAGGGCAAGGAAAATACAAGGCTATTAAAACAGTCTATCAGAATTATGAGAGTACAAGGACTGATGAGTCTTGTCCTTCCGATCCTGGTGGTCTTCATCTTCATCTTCTTCTTCCTTTGCTCCATTTTCTTCTTCTTCTTTGACTGCGACTAGATAGGCCTTTTGGGATCTCTTTCTTGCGTGGCAGAACTTCTCGGTGTGTCCGGTCCTTTTGCAGAAGTCACAAAAGAGCTGATCCTTCTTGCCTTTGTACCTGTTGCCAACATATAATGCATGCTCATCTCTAGAGGTACTTGGTTCTTCTTTAGTTTTTAGCTTCTTTTCTTCTTCTAACAGTGATGCCTGGATATCAACAAGTTCAGGATTTGGCATGTTGATTAAAGTTGTTGATACATTATTATATTCAGGAGGCAAGCTCTTAAGTAGAACACCGATGCAAACATCTTCATCCATTTTAATGTTGATTCCTGCAAGTTGGGTTAGGAGTCCTTCCATGTAATTAAGATGTGTGGAAAGTGATGTGCTGGACTTCATTTCAAGCCTGAAGAATTCAATTAGGAGACCATACTTTGATGATTTAGATTGTGCACCGAACAGGGTGTCAAGTCTTTTCCATGTATCCTATGAGGTCTCACAGTTATCCACATGGTGGATATAACTGTCGTCTAGCTCCAGTTTGATAATGGCCTGAGCTCTGTCATCATTCTTTTGCCAAGTAGTTGCAAGGTCCGCATCCCGAGGTTTCTTCTCTTTGCCATTTGTGATGGCCCAGAGACCCTTTTTCATCAAGATGAGCTTGATGCGGGTTTGCCAGGTGTGAAACCCGACTCCTTTGAATCGAGCATTTGGAGAGTCTTTGCCCATGTTAGATTTACGGGAACGGTAGCAAATCAACTTTAGACTTATTAGATTTGAGCAACAGAAGAATTGGTTGAGAGACACAAGTGCTAAAAAACACTAACTGAGTGTCAATGAATACCAGATCTGCAAAAGTCTTTTACTCTTTTAAAATCCAAGTGATCTTCCCCTTCTTGATTTGATGCTGATGCCTTCAGATCTGAGTGACAGTACTTTAATGAACTTCAGAGAGTATTGCTCAGTGATTAAAATCACTGTTGATAACTTCAGTGAGAGAAACAGTGAAAAATGTCAAGATTTTGAAGCTTTGGCTATGGTGGAATTAGGGTTTCTGAGACAGCGGCCTGGTTTTTTGCTGATTGCAGCAGCTACAGTGGATCATTTTCAAAAATTTTTATATGCCTAGGAAGCTGATTTCACGGGCTACCAAAGCCCTATCATAATCGTCAAAATCGTGGACAGTATGGAGCATGCAGGGGGCGCGAACAGAATCGGCGCAGTCTGGGGCAGCGACGTCGAATTTGTGCAATGCCAGAGCTGTAGCTTGCCAATGTGGTTATTTGTTGTGCCAGGATGAAGCGCCTTGAGCAGAGGAACAACTCCCTAGAAGAAATCGTGGGCTGAAATGGCCTGGTTGAAGAGTTATGGAAGCTCCAAGTAAGGTAGGTCCTGTCTGGCTATGGTAGACACAGAGCAGAGATTGAGGATTTTCACAATGCTGAGCTCCAGATGGTCCAATGTCCTGGATTGATGTGATACAGGGAAGCTTTGTGAGTTGGGGAATACTTTTCCAGAAGGAAGCTCCAAGAGATTTGACCTGTGGAGTGAGATATAAGCAGCTCAATCTGACAGGGTGCTGCTGGCTATGGCTGCCATGGAAGCTTCAGTGAGAGTAGAGTTGGGAGATGAAGTCATGAGCTGACATTGAGCTAGAATGAGGTTGAAAGGAATCAAGAGAGGCTAGACAAGCAATGCCATGCCCAACTGGGCTCTGATACCATGTGAGAAATGCGGGATCTAGAGCATGGCAAAAACGGAAGCTATGGAGGATGGAAAAAGAAGTGTAGACTCATGATGGAAAGGACACTGTTTGTTACACAAGTGAATTAGGTTCCAAGATTGAGACTTGGACTCATAAACACAATCTTGTGTATGTGGACAATGACATTGACACTTTACTGAAATGAAAAGAGTACTATCATCGCATTAAGAAAGGAAGCAAGTACAATGCTTTATAGGAAAGTAGAAAACTGCAGTAGGCACCATTGTGCATATGGGATAAGTTAGCATGCATATCCTTGACCCTGAGACTCCATACAAAGAGGCTGTTTGAGTGTGATTGCTGATTCTCAACAACCCTCCTCAATCACAACTAGAAAAGGCACAAAGTGTGTAGAGGCTGTAATGAGAACCACCTGCAAAGTGTGGGCATACCACAGACATGGCAAAACATCAGAGGCTGTCGCAGAAAAAGCTAAGTGTGGGTACCATAAACATGGTGGACATCCAGAGGCTGTAACAGGGGCCTCACAAAGTGTATAGGGACTGTAATGCCAAGTTACATAAGGAGTTTACAAAGCTTATGGCAGGAAGCATTAGGGCAAGGAAAATACAAGGCTATTAAAACAGTCTATCAGAATTATGAGAGTACAAGGACTGATGAGTCTTGTCCTTCCGATCCTGGTGGTCTTCATCTTCATCTTCTTCTTCCTTTGCTCCATTTTCTTCTTCTTCTTTGACTGCGACTAGATAGGCCTTTTGGGATCTCTTTCTTGCGTGGCAGAACTTCTCGGTGTGTCCGGTCCTTTTGCAGAAGTCACAAAAGAGCTGATCCTTCTTGCCTTTGTACCTGTTGCCAACATATAATGCATGCTCATCTCTAGAGGTACTTGGTTCTTCTTTAGTTTTTAGCTTCTTTTCTTCTTCTAACAGTGATGCCTAGATATCAACAAGTTCAGGATTTGGCATGTTGATTAAAGTTGTTGATACATTATTATATTCAGGAGGCAAGCTCTTAAGTAGAACACCGATGCAAACATCTTCATCCATTTTAATGTTGATTCCTACAAGTTGGGTTAGGAGTCCTTCCATGTAATTAAGATGTGTGGAAAGTGATGTGCTGGACTTCATTTCAAGCCTGAAGAATTCAATTAGGAGACCATACTTTGATGATTTAGATTGTGCACCGAACAGGGTGTCAAGTCTTTTCCATGTATCCTATGAGGTCTCACAGTTATCCACATGGTGGATATAACTGTCGTCTAGCTCTAGTTTGATAATGGCCTGAGCTCTGTCATCATTCTTTTGCCAAGTAGTTGCAAGGTCCGCGTCCCGAGGTTTCTTCTCTTTGCCATTTGTGATGGCCCAGAGACCCTTTTTCATCAAGATGAGCTTGATGCGGGTTTGCCAGGTGTGAAACCCGACTCCTTTGAATCGAGCATTTGGAGAGTCTTTGCCCATGTTAGATTTACGGGAACAGTAGCAAATCAACTTTAGACTTATTAGATTTGAGCAACAGAAGAATTGGTTGAGAGACACAAGTGCTAAAAAACACTAACTGAGTGTCAATGAATACCAGATCTGCAAAAGTCTTTTACTCTTTTAAAATCCAAGTGATCTTCCCCTTATTGATTTGATGCTGATGCCTTCAGATCTGAGTGACAGTACTTTAATGAACTTCAGAGAGTATTGCTCAGTGATTAAAATCACTGTTGATAACTTCAGTGAGAGAAACAGTGAAAAATGTCAAGATTTTGAAGCTTTGGCTATGGTGGAATTAGGGTTTCTGAGACAGCGGCCTGGTTTTTTGCTGATTGCAGGAGCTACAGTGGATCATTTTCAAAAATTTTTATATGCCTAGGAAGCTGATTTCATGGGCTACCAAAGCCCTATCATAATCGTCAAAATCGTGGACAGTATGCAGCATGCAGGGGGCGCGAACAGAATCGGCGCAGTCTGGGGCAGCGACGTCGAATTTGTGCAATGCCAGAGCTGTAGCTTGCCAATGTGGTTATTAGTTGTGCCAGGATGAAGCGCCTTGAGCAGAGGAACAACTCCCTAGAAGAAATCGTGGGCTGAAATGGCCTGGTTGAAGAGTTATGGAAGCTCCAAGTAAGGTAGGTCCTGTCTGGCTATGGTAGACACAGAGCAGAGATTGAGGATTTTCACAATGCTGAGCTCCAGATGGTCCAATGTCCTGGATTGATGTGATACAGGGAAGCTTTGTGAGTTGGGGAATACTTTTCCAGAAGGAAGCTCCAAGAGATTTGACCTGTGGAGTGAGATATAAGCAGCTCAATCTGACAGGGTGCTGCTGGCTATGGCTGCCATGGAAGCTTCAGTGAGAGTAGAGTTGGGAGATGAAGTCATGAGCTGACATTGAGCTAGAATGAGGTTGAAAGGAATCAAGAGAGGCTAGACAAGCAATGCAATGCCCAACTGGGCTCTGATACCATGTGAGAAATGTGGGATCTAGAGCATGGCAAAAACGGAAGCTATGGAGGATGGAAAAAGAAATGTAGACTCATGATGGAAAGGACATTGTTTGTTACACAAGTGAATTAGGTTCCAAGATTGAGACTTGGACTCATAAACACAATCTTGTGTATGTGGACAATGACATTGACACTTTACTGAAATGAAAAGAGTACTATCATTGCATTAAGAAAGGAAGCAAGTACAATGCTTTATAGGAAAGTAGAAAACTGCAGTAGGCACCATTGTGCATATGGGATAAGTTAGCCTGCATATCCTTGACCCTGAGACTCCATACAAAGAGGCTGTTTGAGTGTGATTGCTGATTCTCAACAACCCTCCTCAATCACAACTAGAAAAGGCACAAAGTGTGTAGAGGCTGTAATGAGAACCACCTGCAAAGTGTGGGCATACCACAGACATGGCAAAACATCAGAGGCTGTCGCAGAAAAAGCTAAGTGTGGGTACCATAAACATGGTGGACATCCAGAGGCTGTAACAGGGGCCTCACAAAGTGTATAGGGACTGTAATGCCAAGTTACATAAGGAGTTTACAAAGCTTATTGCAGGAAGCATTAGGGCAAGGAAAATACAAGGCTATTAAAACAGTCTATCAGAATTATGAGAGTACAAGGACTGATGAGTCTTGTCCTTCCGATCCTGGTGGTCTTCATCTTCATCTTCTTCTTCCTTTGCTCCATTTTCTTCTTCTTCTTTGACTGCGACTAGATAGGCCTTTTGGGATCTCTTTCTTGCGTGGCAGAACTTCTCGGTGTGTCCGGTCCTTTTGCAGAAGTCACAAAAGAGCTGATCCTTCTTGCCTTTGTACCTGTTGCCAAGATATAATGCATGCTCATCTCTAGAGGTACTTGGTTCTTCTTTAGTTTTTAGCTTCTTTTCTTCTTCTAACAGTGATGCCTGGATATTAACAAGTTCAGGATTTGGCATGTTGATTAAAGTTGTTGATACATTATTATATTCAGGAGGCAAGCTCTTAAGTAGAACACCGATGCAAACATCTTCATCCATTTTAATGTTGATTCCTGCAAGTTGGGTTAGGAGTCCTTCCATGTAATTAAGATGTGTGGAAAGTGATGTGCTGGACTTCATTTCAAGCCTGAAGAATTCAATTAGGAGACCATACTTTGATGATTTAGATTGTGCACCGAACAGGGTGTCAAGTCTTTTCCATGTATCCTATGAGGTCTCACAGTTATCCACATGGTGGATATAACTGTCGTCTAGCTCCAGTTTGATAATGGCCTGAGCTCTGTCATCATTCTTTTGCCAAGTAGTTGCAAGGTCCGCATCCCGAGGTTTCTTCTCTTTGCCATTTGTGATGGCCCAGAGACCCTTTTTCATCAAGATGAGCTTGATGCGGGTTTGCCAGGTGTGAAACCCGACTCCTTTGAATCGAGCATTTGGAGAGTCTTTGCCCATGTTAGATTTACGGGAACAGTAGCAAATCAACTTTAGACTTTTTAGATTTGAGAAACAGAAGAATTGGTTGAGAGACACAAGTGCTAAAAAACACTAACTGAGTGTCAATGAATACCAGATCTGCAAAAGTCTTTTACTCTTTTAAAATCCAAGTGATCTTCCCCTTCTTGATTTGATGCTGATGCCTTCAGATCTGAGTGACAGTACTTTAATGAACTTCAGAGAGTATTGCTCAGTGATTAAAATCACTGTTGATAACTTCAGTGAGAGAAACAGTGAAAAATGTCAAGATTTTGAAGCTTTGGCTATGGTGGAATTAGGGTTTCTGAGACAGGGGCCTGGTTTTTTGCTGATTGCAGGAGCTACAGTGGATCATTTTCAAAAAATTTTATATGCCTAGGAAGCTGATTTCATGGGCTACCAAAGCCCTATCATAATCGTCAAAATCGTGGACAGTATGCAGCATGCAGGGGGCGCGAACAGAATCGGCGCAGTCTAGGGCAGCGACGTCGAATTTGTGCAATGCCAGAGCTGTAGCTTGCCAATGTGGTTATTTGTTGTGCCAGGATGAAGCGCCTTGAGCAGAGGAACAACTCCCTAGAAGAAATCGTGGGCTGAAATGGCCTGGTTGAAGAGTTATGGAAGCTCCAAGTAAGGTAGGTCCTGTCTGGCTATGGTAGACACAGAGCAGAGATTGAGGATTTTGACAATGCTGAGCTCCAGATGGTCCAATGTCCTGGATTGATGTGATACAGGGAAGCTTTGTGAGTTGGGGAATACTTTTCCAGAAGGAAGCTCCAAGAGATTTGACCTGTGGAGTGAGATATAAGCAGCTCAATCTGACAGGGTGCTGCTGGCTATGGCTGCCATGGAAGCTTCAGTGAGAGTAGAGTTGGGAGATGAAGTCATGAGATGACATTGAGCTAGAATGAGGTTGAAAGGAATCAAGAGAGGCTAGACAAGCAATGCCATGCCCAACTGGGCTCTGATACCATGTGAGAAATGCGGGATCTAGAGCATGGCAAAAACGGAAGCTATGGAGGATGGAAAAAGAAGTGTAGACTCATGATGGAAAGGACACTGTTTGTTACACAAGTGAATTAGGTTCCAAGATTGAGACTTGGACTCATAAACACAATCTTGTGTATGTGGACAATGACATTGACACTTTACTGAAATGAAAAGAGTACTATCATTGCATTAAGAAAGGAAGCAAGTACAATGCTTTATAGGAAAGTAGAAAACTGCAGTAGGCACCATTGTGCATATGGGATAAGTTAGCCTTCATATCCTTGACCCTGAGACTCCATACAAAGAGGCTGTTTGAGTGTGATTGCTGATTCTCAACATTTATAAATCAGGATACAAGGATATTCATAGGTAGAGGATGTACAAGACTCAAAAGAGTTGATCATCTGTGAATTGGGAGAGGCAAAGTCGGCCTCCAATTCCTTAGATATACTGGTGGAACACTAGGACACTTACTGGTGATATGCTCAATCTTTTTGCATTTGTTGCACTTCATTTTGTCGGGGTATTTCTTCTTGTAATTTCTTACAATATGCTCTTTTTTGTGACAAAAGGAGCACTTAGTAGATGCGGTATGAACTAACACTTGCTCACGAGAAGTGACAGCTGATGTTCCTTCAATATGGTTTCTCTTCTCTTCATCTAGGCAAGATTGGATGGTTCTTGCCAAAGTTGGGTTAAGGATATTAGTTAGGGTAGTCACAAGGGTTGGAAAAACCTTCTTCATAGACTTTAGCAAGATGGCAATGGCATCTTCATCATGGATGGGTGCTTGAACAGAGGCAAGTTGTGCCATAAGCCCCTTCATATGTGAAATAAACTTACTTAGATCTTCGCCTTGTTTGTATTCCAAGTTAAAAACCTCAATCTTGAGAAATATCTTGGAGTTCTTCCTTGTTGCATCGTAGAGCCTTTCAAGTTCATTCCACTTTTCCTTTGGATAGTTGGTCAATATGATGAATTAAAGATTCATCTAAATGAAGCATGATGATGGCCTGAGCCCACTCATCATCTTCTACATCAAGGGATTGGATAGGTCAATTACTTTGGTCCCTTTTATGAAGGGCCCTTAGCCTCTCTCCATCATTTTGTATTTTACCAAGGCTTGCCAAGGATGGAAGTCTTTTCCATTGAACTTGCGAATTTGAGGCCTTACATCTGCATAGGCCATGGCCATTATAGGAAGGTCTTACCAATTTCCTTAAGAAATGGCAATGTCTAGTCCTTTATAAGTGGCCAAGTACAACCGAATAGTAGAATTGATAGCCAAGTTTTAAAGTTTTAGAGTTGAGAAAATTTGGAAATCATACATATGCAATATCTCAAGATAGGATTTAGGAGGTCCTGTTCTTCGGACAATTCTTGATTTAGGCTTTACTATTTTTCTAGGTTTCAACGAGGTGAGCTTTGACTGGACTTCAGGCTCTTCCCAATAATGTGGCCTATTAGTGGAGTTCTTGGTGGAGCACATCTTATCGATCAATTCTATGTTAATGATGCGGGATCTAGAGCATGACAAAGGTGGTAGCTATGGAGGATGGAAGATAAAGACACAACTCATGTTGACATGACAATGTAGACAACTGTTACATAAGTGAATTAGGTTTCAAGATTGAGACTTGAACTCATAAACACAATCTTGTGTATGTGGACAATGACACTGACACTTTACTGAAAAGGAAAGAGTACTATCATTGCATTAAGAAAAGGAAGCAAGTACAATGCTTTATAGGAAAGTAGTAAACTACAATAGGCTCCACTGTGCATATGGGATAGGTAAGCTTGTATGTCCTTAGCCCTGAAGCTCCATACAAAGAGGTTGTTAGTAGGTGTGATTTGTCTGAATCTCAACACCCCTCCTCAAACACAACCAGAAAGGCACAAAGTGTGCAGAGGCTGTAATGAGAACCACTTGCAAAGTGTGGGTGCAAATATGGTAGACACCAGAGGCTATCGCAGGAAAAAGCTAAGCGTGGGCACCAAAACATGGTGGACATCCAGAGGTTGTAACAGGGGCCTCACAAAGTGTACATGGACTATAATGCCAAGTTACATGGGGAGTTTACAAAGCTTATGTTTAAGACATTAGGGCTAGGAAATACAAGGCTAAAAAATTCTATCTAAATAGAAGGACTGATGAGGTTTGTCCTTCTCCTGGCGGTCTTCTTCTTCTTCTTCTTCCTTTGCTCCATTTTCTTCGTCTTATTTGAGTGCAACTAGATAGGCCTTTTGGGACCTCTTTCTTGCGTGGCAGAACTTCTCGGTGTGTCCGGTCCTTTTGCAGAAGTCACAGAAGAGCTGATCCTTCTTGCCTTTGTACCTGTTGCCAACATATAATGCATGCTCATCTCTAGAGGTACTTGGTTCTTCCTTAGTTTTTAGCTTCTTTTCCTCTTCTAACAGTGATGCCTGAATATCAACAAGTTCAGGATTTGGCATGTTGATTAAGGTTGTTGATACATTATTATATTCAAGAGGCAAACTCTTAAGTAGAACACCAATACAAACATCTTCTTCCATTTTAATGTTGATACCTGCAAGTTGGGTTAGAAGTCCTTCCATGTAATTTAGCTGTGTGGCAAGTGATGTGCTGGACTTTATTTCAAGCCTGAAAAACTCAATCAGGAGACCATACTTTGATGATTTAGACTGTGCACCGAACAAGGTGTCAAGTCTCTTCCATGTATTCTGTGACGTCTCACAATTATCCACATGGTGGATATAGCTGTCGTCTAGCTCTAGTTTGATAATGGCCTGGGCTTTGTCATCATTCTTTTTCCAAGTAGCTGCAAGGTCCGCATCCCGAGGTTTCTTCTCTTTGCCATTTGTGATGGCCCAGAGACCCTTCTTCATCAAGATGAGCTTGATGCTGGTTTGCCGGGTGTGAAACCCAACTCTCTTGAACCGAGCTATCGGTGAGTCTTTTCCCATGTTGGAGAGCTGGAGCAGCAACAAATCAGTTCCAAGATTCTTAGATTTTACAAGTGAAAGAGCAGATTACAATGTGTCAAAAGACACAAGTAATGGTAGTGTGAAAAACACACTATGTCTGACTTGATGTTGAGCTCGAATCTTCTTGTTCGGGTCTTCAATCCTTTGTCGATATTTTCAGGTTCTTCCCCTCCTTGATTTGATATTGGGACAATAGATCTGAGTAACAAATGCTTCAATTGATTGAGAAGAAGCAAGATCTTGAAGTGAAGGAAGGAGCTTGAACTAAAGTGGTTATGGTGGCTTCGTCTTTAATTCTTCCAAATGTCAAGATTGTGGGAGAGAAGGAAGGAGTCTCGCTTGAAGCTTTCTTGCTTGCACAATGGGGGAAGACACACAAGGGTGGAGGCTGAAAACAGTTTTCCTCTTCTTAGTTGTGTAAGCCAAAAGAACTCAAGTACAAAGAAATAGAAGAACCCTATATATGGGTCTCAATCAAACTCAACTAACTAAGGTGGCATACTAACTGAGCCACGAACTAGAATAGATAAGGATAGCTATCATGTAGCTATTATTCATGGGCGGTGTACCAACCGCGTCTGCAACTGACAAGTCGGCGACATAAATATACAACGGTCACCCTGGCGTATCACGAGTGGAGCTCGATATCTCAACACTCCCCCTCGAGCTCAATCCCAATTCCTGCACACCAAGCAGGTCTCTGAACTTGCGCAGCTTCTCTGCGCCCAATGCCTTCGTGAATATGTCAGCTACCTGATCCTCTGTGCTGACATAAACTAGATCAATAAGACCTAGTAAAACCCTCTCTCGCACATAGTGATAATGCACCTCAATGTGCTTTGTTCTAGCATGATAGACTGGGTTATTTGCCAAGTGTATACTACTCATGTTGTCACAATAAATGACAACTGGCCCATCTGTAGACTGATGCATATCATAAAGTAGCTTATGCAACCAAGCTACCTCACATGCAGCCATTGCTGCACCCCTGTACTCAGCCTCTGTGCTCGACAAGGCAACTGTAGGCTGTTTCTTGCTGCTCCAAGTGACTGCAGCACTCCCAAAAGAGAATACATATCCACTGGTAGATCGTCTATCAGAAATACTACCAGCCCAATCAGCATCAGTGTATCCATGCAACTGTATCTGAACCCCAGTCTCATAAAATAGTCCATACTGCAATGTGGACTTCACATACCTAAGTATGCGTCTAGCCGCATCCAAATGTGGTTTCCTTGGAGCCTGCATAAACTGACTTACCAATCCAACAGCATAGCTCAAATCTGGCCTGGTAATAGTCATATAAATCAAACTTCCTACTATGCGTCTATACATAGTAGGGTCTTCTAGAAGCTCACCTGCATCTGTGCTCAGCTTCACATTTTGCTCCAAAGGAACTGAAATAGGCTTACAACCTGTCATCCCATATTTGGACAGCATGTCCAATCCATACTGCCTCTGCAAGAGCTGTATCCCACTTGGTGATCTAATCACCTCAATGCCCAAGAAATAACGCAGCTCTCCCAAATCCTTCATCTCAAACTTCTGCTTCAATAGCATTTTCACATGAAGGATATCTTCATCACTGTCACCTGTCATAATCAAATCATCAACATAAATGACAAGCAGCATAATACCTTTCTCTGTTTTTCTCACATAAAGTGAGAAATCTGCCTTGGAAATCTGAAAGCCAATAGTGACAAGATACTGTCCTATCTTGTCAGACCATGCTCTAGGTGCTTGCTTCAAGCCATACAAGGCTTTCTTCAACCTGCAAACAAACTCAGGATGAACAGCATGCACATAACCTGGTGGCTGCTCCATATAGACCTCTTCTTGCAAATCACCATGCAAGAAGGCATTCTTTACATCCATCTGATGTAAAGACCATCCCTTTGATGCAGCCATAGCAATGACTGCTCTTACGGTTGCCATCCTTGCAACCGGACTAAATGTTTCTTCATAGTCAATGCCATATGTTTGTGCATACCCCTTGACTACTAATCTTGCCTTGTATCTGTTCACAGAACCATCAGCATTGTGCTTCACCTTATAAACCCACTTACAGCCAATTGCATTCTTACCTTTAGGCAAAGGTACTAACTCCCATGTAGCATTTGCTTCCAAGGCATCCATTTCTTCATCCATGGCTTTCTCCCATTTTTCTTTTCCCATGGCTTGCTCAAAAGATGTGGGTTCTGGTTCCTGTATCACTTTGACCATATATGCATAGTGAATGGCTGTAAATCCATCATATTTCAGCCTATCCACAGGATACCTAGCTCTTGTAGACCTGCGCAAAGTAGGTTCACTCCCAGGTGCTCTCAAAACATCCCTGGTCTTCCTTACTCCAGGTGTAACAATAGAAGGAATACCCAACTCATCATCAATGCTCTGTTCTGAGCCACTGGATTCACCATCCACATAAGAGTGACCTGCATTCACATCAAACATGGGCTGATCAACCTTCTCTTTTCCTTTTCGTGATACCTGCATACCACTATCTGCATTGCTTTGAGAAGATTCTCCTGATCTCAATCTGCCTGTCCATGGCGAAGAATGTGAACCACTGCTAGAGGACGCTCCAGGTCCACTAATATTTTGTGACTGCTGCTGTGAATTCTGTGTAGCATTACCATTTTGTGCATCTTCATCATCAATCACATTTACTGGTTTATACCAGCTACTCATCTCATCAAAAACAACATCTCTGCTCACTGTAAACTTACGAGTAGAAGGGTTATAGCATCTATACCCTTTTTGCTGCAGAGAGTAACCAATAAAGATGCACTTCTCAGCTTTTGGATCCAACTTGGATCTCAGCTCATCTGGCACATGTACATAGGCAATGCAACCAAAAATTTTCAAATGAGAAATATCTGGTTTCCTACCAGTATACCTCTCCTCTGGAGTCATTCCATGTATTGCTGCAGTGGGCGTCCTGTTCATTATGTAGACTGCTGTAGCAACTGCTTCAGCCCAATAAAAATCTGGCAAGTCTTTTTCATTGAGCATGGCACGAGATACCTCTCCAATATGCCTGTTTTTCCTTTCTGCAATTCCATTTTGTTGTGGGGTATAACTGCATGAATATTGCTGCTTTATGCCATGCTCCTGCAAGAACTTTGCAAACTCATTTGAGAGGTACTCTCCCCCTCCATCTGACCTTAGGCATTTTATCTGCAAGCCTGTTTCTTTTTCAACCATAGCTTTAAGAGTTTTGAAATGCCCAAAAACTTCACTTTTCTTTTTCATAAAATACACCCAAACTTTTCTGCTATAGTCATCAATAAAACTGACAAAATAATGACAGCCTCCAAGAGATGCAGCTTTAGTAGTCCACACATCAGAGTGGATTAATTCCAATGGCTTCTTACTCTCTTGAACATGTCTAGGAAATGGTTTCCTTGCCTGTTTTCCAAACTGACAGGCTTCACATACCTTATGCATTTCTGCAACCTTGAATTTGGGCAATCCTGCAACAATATTTTGGGCCTGCATTGATTTAAGTCGCTGTACATTAACATGACCAATGCGTTTATGCCAGATATCAATATCTGCAACTACACCGGTCCCATGTGCAAACATTGCTGCACTCAATTCAGACATGTCTGCATCCAATGTAAACATTCTGCCCTTCTTCTTTCCTGTTGCTATCAAGCGACCTTTATTTTTCATATCCTCAACAAAGCATCCATGAGGATTAAATCTGACCTGCAAGCCCTGTTCAACCATTTGACCTACAGAAACCAGATTCTTGGTGATATTCGGGACATGAAATACATCGGACAGGTATTTCTTTTTCCCATCCTGCATAGACAATGGAATTTTTCCAATCTGCACAATAGGATGTGCAGTATCATCACCAGTCTCCACAAATCCTGGTTTTTTCATTTTCCTTGCATCCTCCATCCATTCTGCATGACCTGTCATGTGGTTTGATGCACCTGAGTCAACATACCATACATCATTGCTTTCTTCTGCACTTGTCACAGAATTGTTCATGTGCTGCAGCATGAACAAATGCTCATTTCTGTCATCACCCTGTCTACTAGAGGATGCATAATTTCCTTGTTGCAGTTTTCCATTCATGATGTCATTCTGCTTTTTATAGCAGTCTTTAGCCATATGACCCATTTTACCACAGTAGTAGCATTCAACATTACTGTTTGCATTTTGGCCTCTTTGCCATCCACCACGACCTCTTTGGCTCCCCCTGCCTCTAGAGTTACCACGTCCTCCTCCATAGGACTGGTTTTCTTGAGTTTGCTGCATATTCTGATTTCTGCCACGGCCTCCAAATCGGCCTCCTCTACCTCTGCCTCTACCTCTTCCAGCATTTGAGTAGAAGACAGCTTCTTTTGAAGTTCCTCCTGAAGAAGATGCACCACCATTTCTCTGCTCCTCAGAAATTAGAAGAGCAATTAACTCCTCAAAGTCAGGAAATCTTTCACGAACGGAAATGGATGTTCGAAACTGTGCATAATCCTTTCCTAGACCATTCAAGGTCACGGAAACTAAATCATCATCTTCCACTGGCGACCCAATGGAAGCAAGTGCATCTGCAATCTTCTTCACCTTCATGTGGTAGTCATTGATGCTCATATTTTCTCTTTGCACATTGTGCAACTCTTGCTTGAGCTGCATTTTCCTGGCTTGCGTATTTGTGCTATACATCTTTGACAGAGTATCCCATGCCTCCTTTGGCGTACTTGCATCCTGAATATGCACAATCATAGAGTCTGAAATGCTGATAGACAGCCAGTACATAACTTTCCTGGCTCTCTCATGCCATGCTTTGAATGCCTGCATTTGTTGTTGATTGGGAACATCAGGAAGAACTGGTTCTTCTTCATTTCCTGCAACAAATTCCCAATATCCTTTTCCCATAAGGAAATTCGTCATTCTAAACTTCCATGCCTGGAAGTTGTTCTTGTCAAGCTTTTCAGTGACAATCTGTGAAAGAGAATCAGACGCCATTACAGAATACTGCAAGAAATTCTGTCACTGCAAAAAACACAGCTTCACCCTCACAAGGGCAAATCTGCAAAACTGGCGAAAGTGGTATTTGACCACACAGTCACTTCCTAGTGACGATTTTGCATAAACAGGAACCAAGGATGACTCTGAAACTCCCAATGTCTCTGCGCACAAGCATACGATGCAATTTCTACAGTAACTTTTCACCGACCTGTAGAACAGTGGTCGCACAGCATAAAACTGAGCCTTTTCTTGAGTGCGTGCAGAAAACTTCCGTCTGCAAAACAGGCCCCGAAATGGCCTCAAATCAAAAAAACAAGGTCGCCAAGGGCTAAAGCCCTTTCCCGCAGCATATACTGCCCTCTTGCTTCACCGCGAAGGGCGTCTCAACCTGAGACAATGCACTCCTGCAATTTCCGGCTGTGCTACCTGCAGAGATCTGCTCCCAAAACAGGAAATGAAAGCAACACTGCTCCTCTTACCAGACCACCGCGAGCTTGGCTTGCTTTCTTGAGCTCCTTACCACGAACAAGGCTCTGATACCATGTCAAGATTGTGGGAGAGAAGGAAGGAGTCTCGCTTGAAGCTTTCTTGCTTGCACAATGGGGGAAGACACACAAGGGTGGAGGCTGAAAACAGTTTTCCTCTTCTTAGTTGTGTAAGCCAAAAGAACTCAAGTACAAAGAAATAGAAGAACCCTATATATGGGTCTCAATCAAACTCAACTAACTAAGGTGGCATACTAACTGAGCCACGAACTAGAATAGATAAGGATAGCTATCATGTAGCTATTATTCATGGGCGGTGTACCAACCGCGTCTGCAACTGACAAGTCGGCGACATAAATATACAACGGTCACCCTGGCGTATCACGAGTGGAGCTCGATATCTCAACACCAAATGCTCAAGATCTCCCCTCCTTGATGATTTGATGGGAAGGTTGATCAAATCAAAGTGGAAAGAGCTTTGTTTGAGTCCTGAGGAGAGAAAAACTGATGGATTTTTGAGCTTGAAGCTCAAAGCTATGGCTACCTGAGTTTAGGGTTCTTGGACCCGACTGGTTTTTCCACTGTAGCAGCTCGTAGAAGTAAAATTTTTAAGAGCCCTCTTAGCTAGAGTTGGCCCACTATATGATCTACTAAAGCCCCATAAAAGCCCCTTCAATGGCTACCCCTATGCCGAGCTATAGCAGGTCATTTAGGCAGCTGTGAAAAACTGTGCCAGTTTGGGGAGATTAGTAATGGCGAGCCGTACGACACACAATGTTGACGTTTTTTGTGCTGGGAAGTTGCGCCTAGGAATGTAGAGGATATTGTCAGAAGAAAGCATGAGGAGATAAGGACTGTAGAGGAAGATATGGAGGCTCCAAGTACTGCAAGTCCAGTTTGGCTATGGCAGACACAGGGCAGAGATTGAGAAAATTGTCAATGCTGAGCTCCAGGGTGTGCAATGCTTAGGTATGAGGTGCCAAGGAGGAGCTCTGTAAGTAGAGGAATATTTTCCTAGAAGGAATTGTGTGAGATATGACTTGTGGAGAGAGATCCAAGAGCTTGAAAGAGGCAGGGTGCAGGCTAGC
Source organism: Lygodium microphyllum (assembly GCF_053477565.2). Classification (NCBI taxonomy): domain Eukaryota; kingdom Viridiplantae; phylum Streptophyta; class Polypodiopsida; order Schizaeales; family Lygodiaceae; genus Lygodium; species Lygodium microphyllum. The sequence goes on along the minus strand of NC_141161.1, from coordinate 21,844,492 downwards.
TATGGCTGCCAAGGAAGGTCAAGTAGAGATGAAGGTGAGAAATAGAACCATGAGCTCTGACCTAAGGTTAAGATGAGCTGAGAGAGAGTAGAGGAGAGCTAAGCCGTGCTCAACTGAGCTCTGATACCATGTTAATGATGCAGGATCTAGAGCATGACAAAGGTGGTAGCTATGGAGGATGGAAGATAAAGACACAACTCATGTTGACATGACAATGTAGACAACTGTTACACAAGTGAATTAGGTTTCAAGATTGAGACTTGAACTCATAAACACAATATTGTGTATGTGGACAATGACACTGACACTTTACTGAAAAGAAAAGAGTATTATCATTGCATTAAGAAAAGGAAGCAAGTACAATGCTTTATAGGAAAGTAGTAAACTGCAATAGGCTCCACTGTGCATATGGGATAGGTAAGCCTGTATGTCCTTAGCCCTGAAGCTCCATACAAAGAGGCTGTTAGTAGGTGTGATTGTCTAAATCTCAACATTATATGCTCTTGGATGAATCAGAGGAGAGTACAATAACACTCATATCTCTGGTGTACCAGAAGATTAATATTGGGATATGGTCTATGTGTTTATAGTTGTACACATAGCCTTACAACTAAGCAGGAAGGGATCAATGTTATAAAGCACTTTGATGGATTTAATTTTCTAATAAAAACTAGATTGAGTCAACATCTAGCTAGCAACATGATTGAAAAATGTAACATTAATGCTTACAAGCACTCATCTCAAGGTTTATGCCACTTGAGATGTAAGATATGGATTGTTTGATGAATTAAAGATATCCACCGAGGGTAAGAACTTTGAAATGGATCTTTCAAACATTCAACTAGCTTTAGAGAAGATCAATCAGTGATTAGAATCAATGTTAGTACTCGAACATTGAAATTTTTGAAGAATGAAAAAGCTTGAAGCTTCCTGGCTATGGCTGCCAAGAACTCACATATATGGAGATAAATTACTCCACAACGGAAAGAGAAGGCCTAGCCATGGTATTCATTGTAAAGAAGTTTTGTCATTATCTTTTGGCTATGCCCTTTGTCTTCTTCGTTGACCATCAAGCCTTGCTTTACCAAGTGAATAAACCTTGCGCTATAGGACACATAGCTAGGTGGTTGCTTTTGCTTCTAGAAATTGACTTCTGTGTGGTTGTATGCAAGGGTAAGCAACATTACATGGCAGACCATATGTCTTGCATACCCATAGGAGAAGTCGTTGGGGATGGGGCATTGTAGGCGGCTTGCCCAATACGCATCTATTTAGCATGTCTAGTGAGAGAGACCGTTTCAAGGCCGATATAATGCTATATTGGATAGATAATATAGTATTCCAAGTCCTAGAGCATGGATTGCTTGAGAGACATATAAAGAAGGCTAGGCTAAAGCACATTATCCTTAAGGTTTATCCCTATCAAGTGATTACCGACTAGCTCTATAGACTACAATAAGATGGGTTATTGTGAAGATGCATATCTGAGTACAAAATGCATGAGGTTCTTTTGCTGAAGCACATGGTGGAATTGCTAGAGGACACTTCAACAAAGACACTATAGCATGTAAGGTGCTACAATCTTAGCTATGGTAGTCCACCCTACTTGGTGATACTGCTAAGTTCGTGAAGCATTGCAACAAATGTCAAAGGACCAAAGTACCCATCCATAAGGACAAGATGGAGTTGACCTCGGTAATTTCACCCCAGGCTTGAGATTGGCAGTGCAAGAGAGGCATGGACGCGGAATGCCTAGCATAGCTAGAACACCTTTTTAAGACCCTAGCTATCCATGCACTAATCTTCTGCAAAAATGTAAGATATAAGAGCTGATTTGACAAATATGTCAAACAACATGCTTTTGAGTACGATGACGTAGTATTACTATACTCTATAAAGAGTCATAAGTAGAAGATAAAGTGCAAAGGATTGTGTCCTTTTAGAGTTTGCAACATTAGTTGAAAACTAGCATAGAGCTGGAGACCTTAGAAGGGAAGAGTGTAGGCTTCTTCAATGGCAGTCACCACAAGAAGTACTACACCCCAATGCATCCATTTCAAGAGCCTCCAATGCTATAACCCCCTGTGAACGTGAGAGTTGCCACTATCACTGAGTTTGAGGAAGAGGATGAGGAAATGATAGAACTTGCCTACCTACATATATCAGTGAGACTGCCAAGAAGACACATGTCTTTGACGTGCTTATTGATGAGGGAAATAACTGTAATATCTTTATGCATGACCATTGGACCCTCATTGGTCTGCCCCTCAACTACAACCTACTAATACTAAACTCAGCCCATTTGGGGGACAGTTCTACCCACTATAGGGAAAATGCAAAATAGCGATCTCTATCAAGATTGAAAGCCTATCTATGATATTCTATGTGATGCCTAATACCAAGGCCACTGGTAAGGAATCGCTACTAGGACGTGCATTCAAGAAACAAGCACACTACAATGTCGTATATGACTCACAACACATTCACCTTGCCATTGGAAATGTTCAAATAGTGACAGCTTTCAACAAGGGTAGCACAACTCCATTGCTGCTTGTAGTGCCAACCGATAAAGGAACCAAGTGCAAGGTCTAAGGCTCCAGTAATTTACTCATGAATATGTGCATGCATCACGTGGGTTTAAAATAAGGTATTTTTAAAATACTATTTTTATATATTTTTTACATATATAGAAGGGTGTAATATAAAGGGGTTATTTACAGATTGAATAGAAAAGGGTTATGTTTTATTTAGGAAAAAATCATAGATAAGAATATTTATAAATAGACCTTGAATGCACGTGATGTAGAGGATATACATATAGTAACTTCCCCGAGGTCTAAGGAGGGGCGTCGCAACTTGTTCCATCCTACCAAGACAAACTCGCAGCCACATCCAAGACCATTGAGAAACAACTCAAATGGGTTCCCAAACACCTTTATTCCCTTTTTTACATGGCCAACTAGGCTCTTTTTCCCATTGTCCTCCTATCTCCCTAGCTTCCTTCCTATTGGCCATCTACTTTTACAATTTGCACAGGTGAGAGCTCGATGCTATTAAAATAAATCATGGTGCACCTTGCGCTCTTTTACAAAAGTATTGACTTGTGCTTTTTTTTTGTGTGCCTTTCTCTTTGATTTAGGACTTTTTTGCACTTCTTGTGTTTCCATATTTTTCTTGGCGTGCCTTCGTCTTCTGTTTCACTTTTGCCTTAGCCTTGTCTTCTGCTTTAGATTTTTCGGATTTTCCACCTTGTTCGTCTAAGGGTTAACACCTTGAGAAGGGGAAACCAAAACCATGGTTGCCTTGAGGCAGTGAGTTGTAGGTAATGTCACACGCTGAAGCAATGGCGGGTGAAGCTTCTCAATGATAGCTCTAACGCTAGTTGAAGAGAGAAGCCCAAGTGAGAGCACAAGCAAGCGGAAGCACCGAGGAACTCATAACCATGGAACATCACACCTTAGGCCTAAGAGATAAAGTTGGCGATATAAAAATATAGGAATGGTTAAGCCACGATGGATGCCCAAAGACCTATTGCATGCTCAAGGCTACTACAAAGCCAAAAACTAGATTTGGTTGCCCAAGTCTACGAGCAACATGCATGTCCCTCAATCTAGGTCCTCCAATCCATCTCCATAAAAAGTGGTGAGCCAAAAGCTAGGAGGAATGAGAAATCTGTGAACTCCAAAAGCATCAAACCCATAGAACCTCAACGATTCTATCAACCAAAGCTGTAACTAGCTAGCCTTAGGCCAACTCAACCTAACATTTTCAATGTTCCAATTGCTCCATGAGCACAGGGCAACACCTCATTTGAGCCGCAAGCCCAATCCATCACACAAGTAGCCAACAAACACCCCATCGAATCTCCCATGAGATAAGCATCAGTAGTTGAGCTATTCAGCTCAATCAAACCCCACAACCTCCTGTAGGCCTTAGACCCTCCTATAAGTGGAGATCCATCCTTACGTCGACTACAGACCTAGCCACAAATATGGGGAACTACCTCTCACCTGTATTAGATGCTTGGATGCCACATTCACCATGCTAGCTATGAGCTATGAATGGTTGGATTTAGGCCTCCTTGATAAGACATTAGCAATAGAAGTACCCTCCTTGCTATGCACTTTGGGAGGAATATGAGTTTGTGTTCATCAAGATTCATGAGGTAACTAAGGAATTGATCGCCAACAAGATCTCTTAAGAGCAAGCTTGCACACAATGACTGATCATATCCTATTGTAGGAGCAAAGTCTCTGCAACAAGTTAGGAGCTAGAAAAGCTAACAAATCTAGCCAACTCTAAATCTTCCTTTCTACAAAAAATGGTATGCTCTACATCTCCAATGGGAACAAGAGGGCTACCAAATCATGACTAATGCCAAGCTTAGATGTGCAATCAAAACCACTAAGTAAGACCCTACCTATGTCACTCCTATCTCATTCAACGTATTGGCCATCATGCGTAAATGATGTTTAGAGGAATATGTCATGGCCCATCTCTATTTGGATTGACTCCTATGACCGAGGAAGAACTACACGTTGCCAGCAGGATGAACTCTAGAGACTTCCTAATCGATGTTCTAACCTACATTAGACACAAAGACATTAGGCCTCAAAACATGGACAGTCACGCCCACTTGCAATATAACCCAAACTTCTATGATTGTCTCATGATGGAATAAAGCATAGCAAGCATATGCTTAATGGCCTTAACCCTTTATCCTCTAATCCTAGGAAGGATTTTCATCATTCCAGAAGGGAAGGGGGTACGATGGAAAAAAAAACATAACTCGAACTTTAGAACTTCAAAAAAATTTCAAAAAAATAAGTTCAAAAGAAAAAAAAGACAAATAAAGGAAACTTGTACTTGAAGAAAATGTTTTATGGAATTCATACTTAGAATGTGCAGATTGCTTGAAGTATAAAAAGTTTCTATTCTTTATTAAAATGTCGCATCATTTCATAATGTTTGATCTTAAACTCTTTCCCTTTTTGTAAAAAATACTCTCAAAGGAGCTAATTGTAAGTTGTTGTTCCATACTAAGAATTGGAGATGGCAAGCCAACTTCCGTTTGTCAAAGGAAGAGCACAACAAGTACCAACTTGTCAATAAAACACAAGTCTACAACAAGTTGAAGTACTGTAGCATCAAAAATTTGGAAGATCTACTAATTAAGGAATGAGCAGTGAGACAAATAGTTGACCAGTGCAATCTCCGTAGATAAGTAGAGAAGGTGGAATAGAAGACCAACCATGGCAGATGCACGAAATTCTTGAGAACCTTCGATATAAGGAAGAATAGTGGCACAGTAGCTGTCATGAAGAGTAAGGCTCCCCTAAAAGGATAGAAGTTGTGCTTAGCCTAGAGATAGTAGATAAAGCCTTAGGGTTGGCCAACACACAGGGGAAGAGACCAAAGAGGTATGCTTATAGCATGTTGAAGATGCTCAAGACAAAGGTTCACACAAATGACGGGATCAGCTTAGTAGACATCCTTGACCTTGCCATCTAGTTACAGGCCAAGATGGTGCATACCTTGTTTTCCAATCACCAATACAATACCCTCATGGCTTGGATTCCAATGCTAATGCTTGAAATTATTGCAGTAGGGACTCTAGATGAAGTAAACCTGAATGCCTATGTTCATAAGATGATTAAATCATTAGCCAAGGCATTATCATCAAACCAGAGGCCCACAAGAGGAGGGTCACCAGCCACCACAGTCGAATCAGACCAAAAAATGCCTACATCAAAAGCTTCCCTAATAGGGTTTAGAGGGGTGTTGACCACCATCATCCAAGAAGTCGTGGGAGAGACGGGAAGGGAAGAGGAAGTATGAAAAACTTTGGAGCAATCTCCCACCCAAGAGAAACACCTCTCCCAAGTCCCACAAAGCCCATCAACATCTTTGAAAGAAAGAAAAGTGGGAAACAACAAAGGAGTGAAAGGACCATGAGTGAGCAAGGTGAGGAGGGTTCGGTCCCATCAAGCCAAGGGAAGCTGAAGAAAATCTTGCGCAAAATTCCAAGCAAGAAGAGGAGGAGGAATGCCTATGAAAGGCAGAAGAAGAATCCCAAGGGATAAAGGAAGAACCAACAAGAGGAGGAGGAAAGGCTAAGGAGAGAAGAGGATGAGCAAATGCTTCTCACCATCAAGCTATTGGCTGAGCAACCTCCCATGCCAAAGATTTGGCTAGAGAAGGAGCCTAGATGATGTGCCTACTGAAACCAGCTCCACAGTAGCAAAAGAGGTGAGAGGACCCATGGTGTGGAAGGAAAAGGGAAGGCCCCATTGGAACCACCCGTGCCCCATCATGGTTGCCAGCACTACTACCAACCAAAAAATCATGGATGCCACATTGGACCAAAGCAACATGATGGCTTGGGTGCAAAACCTAATCAACATGGTGTAGCATCTTGGACTAGCACCTAGTGAAGGAGCCTCCATACCAGTAACAAAGATGCCTATCGCTATGGATGCTAAGTCCACGAAGGACCGAAGAAGGATAGGATGGAAGTCTTGACACCATGTTCATACCCTCGACCATGCCAGGGTTGGCATAGTACGATGAGTGCATCCAAGAACTACTACGCTAGCTAGAAAGAATAAAAGAGGAGAGGAAGGTAGCATTGGTGGAGCTGGAAACTAAAAAGTAAACATTATCAACCTATGAACTCAAAAAAGCGTGCCAAGTAGACATCCAAAAAACGTAGATAAGTGACTTAAGGGGAGAATTGGAAGCCAAGCAAATAATAGAAGGAAAAACACTGAAGAAAGTTGCAAAAGAGCCCCATGGCGAGGGACGCAGAGAACAAGTGATGCTGGAGAAGGAGTTTAGAGGCGTATTAATTCACACTCTATCCATCATCACAATTAATTTCATTCCATATGAACATGATTTGAACACTTGAAACAAAAAAATCATTATTTTCACAATTAAAACACACAATTTGTCTTTTAAAATTAATAACTCACTCAAACATATATGTATTCTATATTTTATAATTCCTAGCCCTCAAACACATCACAACTAAGATCCAAACAAATTTTTATCACATTTGAACAAGATTTGCACCACAAAATGTAAAAAAGAATCCAAATTTCTATTAAAAAAGAGGCTTACCGCCATTTTTCGTGTTTTGAGTCTCAAGAATTGATCTTTTGTATAGCAATCAAACTCGCCATTGGTCTCCAAATAGTGATGATCATCACTCCTCAGCGTCAGCATGATCTCACATCAATCCAGTTCAAGCTCGACAACCAATCTTCTCTAGATAATTCTCACACGAATTGCCCCCAAGAGGAGAGAGAGGAAGGATAGAGAAATACTGATTTTGCATCTTTGTGATCAAGCCACCATTTCCAGAGGTGAGACTCATGATATGAAGCAAAAAATTCGAGCAATTAGTGGGTGTGATCAAATCATAGGATTCTTCTTCAGCTCTATAACCAAATTATCATCAAGGAAGAGGGTGCTGTTTCTTTCCCGTAGAAAGAAAACACCCCACTCCCCCCTCACATTAAAAATTTTGCAGGTCTTGGGGAGGGCCCAAAGGTCACACCCCTCCCCTTTTAAGTCCTCTTCACATTATGTTTTTGGTCCTCCGTGCCCGGCCTTTGGCAACTCCGATTTTTGGCAACCAAATTTCAATCTGAAAATTTTTGCCTAACCATCTCAGAGTCCTGCACTGCTTGAAATTCATTTCACTTCATTCTGGCATGTAAAAAATTTTATGAAAAATATAAGATCATTGCAAGATTCATATTCAAAAGTGATTTTAAATCCTGCCTTTCAGGGGCGCTTAAAATCATCAAATCCACATGATCTGCCACTTCTAATGAGCTTCGAGTTCTATCTCAAATCAACAAAATTTGGCACATTTCTAGCTTTCTTCATATCATAAAATCCTACTCTCAACTAGTCCCCCTTGGAAAGTTATTTCAGATTTTGTCTAGCAATGTCTATTTTATCACATGAAGATCTTATGGCTCAAAATTCTTCTTGAAGGCATCTAGATGTTGTACATTATTGAGACTTCTACCCTAGTCTTCATTTCAATAAAAGATTTAATTTTTTTCAAATATTTTGTATTGTTTGTAAGGCTATAAAAAAGTGTAGTACTCTATTATATCCATTCTTTCAGCCATTGAAATGTTTATTTTTGTTTTTATGGACAAAAACCTTAGGTCAAGGATGGAATGTTAGAAATTAGGAAGAGATTTATATTTTAATGTATCTAGGAAATAATGCCATGTTATATTGACATATGTATTAAGATATAGAAAACTTATATTTTTTCACAATTCAGTAATATTCAATACAATCTCTCTATCTCTCCAAAATCTCCAAGCTTTCATGGCTTCTCTTACCTATTTTCTCTCATTCTAGTCTTTTTCTCTTCTCTTTATCTCTCTTACATATTTTTCTCTCTCCTCCCTAATCTCTTTCATTACAATGGATAAGAATAGGAGATAAGGTGTCAAATGTCCTCTCTCCCTCAAAACCTCTCAACAATGATAGCTCTCATATGAGAGCTCATGGCCTTGTCTTGTGTCTGATCTATCACACATTGCTCTCTCAACCCTTCTCTTGTTGTGTTTCACTTAAAAGAAAGATTCAAATTGAAATGAAAAGAAGGCGATATATTTTATTTGTGGGAATGTTTAAGATGTAGAGTGTTCAACATAAAAATGCATGTTTTAAGTGCCTGCTTTTAAATTCATTTTCACATGAATTTAAACATGAATTCAAGTTTTCATGGCTATTTGTGCCCTTTTTTGGGTTCCTAAGGCCTCAACCAGTCCCATAAACTTAAAGCAGATTTTTCACAAGTTTACAAACACGCAACCATAAAATCATATCAATGGTCTATGTTATGCTTTGATTTTATTATAATGATTTATACCTCTTCCATTTATACTTTTATTTCATAAAAATATATTTTTTTGTTTGGGTGCTAATCCACAAAAATCATTTGATATAGTTGAATACTTCTTGATATATGCTTCTATCTCTTAGTTACCCAAGTTCAGTTAACCTTCCTTTCTAGTTGATCGATGCTAGTGGAGCATGAATAGCCCCATTAGCTATGCAAAGTAATTGAACTATTGCCTATGGGAGCTGAAAGTTAAAATCTTCAAAGGAAAATTATAGCACCTAGGACAAAGAGTTGCTAGCCATCATACATGCTTTAGATATATATGATAAAAGAGTACATACAAGAAAGAGTTTCTATGCTTAAGATATATAGAAATATTATCTCATGGGATCTAAATTCCTTATCAATTTTGTTATGCATGTTTATTTATTTAATTTGATATGATTTGTTTGAAGTGACTAGAAATTTTATCTTATGTGGAAATGTTTTTTTTAATAATTTATTGCATAATTATGACTTGTAGCATGTGAAAATGTATAGCATTGGTCACATTATGCAAGGTGGATGTCAAGGGAATTAATGTGCTTTGTGTTAGTGATGTTAGATATTTAGACAAGGATTTGGAAAAAAGGCTTGAAGTGCTAGAGGGGGTGCTAATAATTTATTATATTATTACAAACTTGAAGTGCTATATATTTTAGTATATGTTTATATTGTATACAATTTTAAGATATTCATTAAGTATTAGGAAGAAGGGAGTAGTTCATTAAAAGATATTGAAATAGAATGCAAGAAAAATAGGGAGACAAGAGCACAAGAAAGTGTGACACTAGCAAGATATTGTGGGTGTTGAATAAGAATTTATGTGGTTACAAAGTTAAACCCACCTTGTATGCACATTAACTTTTTGAATGTGCATGGATATGAGAAATAAATCACTAATAAAGATAATTGATTAGGGTGTATGTTAAAAGCAATAGTATGGAAGAATAGTACCCTTTGAAGAATAGTCAATAGAAGGTATGGAAAAACTTGAGGCTAATGAAGTGGTATGGGGTAAAGGGAAAATGATGGGATAAACCCTTTGAAATAAAAGGAATATGATATTTGTGTTGGCAAGGTCCTTAGAAAAACTACCATGTGAATGGGAAAAGAAGGATATGAGGGAGAGAAGAGGAGAGTTTAATATCATTCCTCCCCTTCAAGTATAGTTGGCAATGCCCCTTGTCCTTCCTTATCAAGTACGATATGCAAGAAAGAAGAGTATAATAATCTTCTTGGCAGTGTATTTTTTGGGGGTAACAAAAATTTGGATAGGCAAAAAAATTTAAGAAGAAGTAGAGTAGCGCATTTTCAGGGGACAACCCACAAGAGAGGTAGAAAGTAAGGACAAGAAGAGGGGTGAGAGGACAAGAAATGACTTAAGGAAACATACAAATAAGAGTGAGAGGAAAAGGATTTGTTCACTGGTACCAATTATATTGTTGATAACCCAACTTAATCCACAAGTTCATAGAATAAAAGAGATTGAAATGGAACACAAGATAAATAGAGAGAGAAGAGCACAAGAAGAACATGACACAAATTGGGTACAATCATCATAAGTACATTACATTTAATATCAAGCACACATCCATCGCATGAGGTAATGTTTATAATCCACAATCACTTATTTTCTTAGCTGTGTCAATTTATGGATGAGTTAATTCATAGATGAGGCAACACACATATTCATTAGCATTTGTATTTATTATCCGGCTTTATATCTTTGTTTACTCTTAGTTGACTTAGTGTACATTGGCCACATAAGGCAACACTAGCATGTGTGATCACTCATGCTATCCATTTATTTTGTCAACTGAGGACAAATTCTCTTCTTTTGGTGGATAGATTATTAGATTGGATAATTGGAGCCAAATAATTTTTATATTTCACTGAGGAAGTATTACATGGAGTGCAAATAATATTGTTGATATTTTTAAGACATATTATTTCTGTGCTTAACAAGATTTTATATTTTATATACCTCTTATTTATAGGCCTAAGATTAGGGGTCTCTTCTATATATTATTTAAAGGTTTGGTTCAGTAGCCCCCAACCTACCCATTGAAGCTTCATCATCAGCTCGAACCTAGAAGTATGCTCACAATTTTTTGTGCACATCTATTCTATTTTATATGAATAGAATTTATTTATCAAAAAATTAAAAAAACAAGAGTGTTCAAATAGAAACAAAAGGGGAGAGAGAGAGAGAGAGAGCAAATAGAAACAAAAGGGGAGAGAGAGAGAGAGAGAGAGAGAGAGAGAGAGAGAGAGAGAGGGTATTCTCTCTATTGGCAAACTCTCTTTCAATTTTCCCCCTAGATGGGGGGTGCTTCTCTCTCTCTCTCTCTCTCTCTCTCTCTCTCTCTCTCTCTCTCTCTCTCTCTCTCTCTCTCTCTCTCTCTCTCTCTCTCTCTCTCTCTCTCTCTCTCTCTCTCTCTCTATGTGCTTAACAAGATTTTATATTTTATATACCTCTTATTTATAGGCCTAAGATTAGGGGTCTCTTCTATATATTATTTAAAGGTTTGGTTCAGTGGCCCCCAACCTACCCATTGAAGCTTCATCATCAGCTCGAACCTAGAAGTATGCTCACAATTTTTTGTGCACATCTATTCTATTTTATATGAATAGGATTTATTTATCAAAACTTTAAAAAAACAAGAGTGTTCAAATAGAAACAAAAGGAGAGAGAGAGAGAGAGAGAGAGAGAGAGAGGGTATTCTCTCTATTGGCAAATGCTCTTTCAATTTCCCCCCTAGATGAGGGGTGCTTCTCTCTCTCTCTCTCTCTCTCTCTCTCTCTCTCTCTCTCTCTCTCTCTCTCTCTCTCTCTCTCTCTCTCTCTCTCTCTCTCTCTCTCTCTCTCTCTCTCTCTCTCGCTCTCTCTCAAAAAGACCAACTAGCACTGCACCAAGAAGTATGGGCAAGGGGAAGTAAATACATGTGCGAGGTGGTAGCCACATATGCAAAAATTTTCTTCTTTTGGTGGATAGATTATTATATTGGATAATTGGAGTAAAATAATTTTTATATTTCACTAAGGAAGTATTACATGGAGTGCAAATAATATTGTTGATATTTTTAAGACATACTATTTGTCTGCTTAACAAGATTTTATATTGTATATACCTCTTATTTATAGGCCTAAGATTAGGGGTCTCTTCTATATATTATTTAATGGTTTGGTTCGGTAGCCCCCAACCTACCCATTGAAGCTTCATCTTCAACTCGAACCTAGAAGTATGCTCACAATTTTTTGTGCACATCTACTCTCTTGTATATAAATAGAAATTATTTATCAAAATATTTTTAAAAACAAGTGTTTGAAAGAAAAGGAGAGAGAGAGAGAGAGAGAGAGAGAGAGAGGGTATTCTCTCTATTGGCAAACTCTCTTTCAATTTTCCCCCTAGATGGGGGGTGCTTCTCTCTCTCTCTCTCTCTCTCTCTCTCTCTCTCTCTCTCTCTCTCTCTCTCTCTCTCTCTCTCTCTCTCTCTATGTGCTTAACAAGATTTTATATTTTATATACCTCTTATTTATAGGCCTAAGATTAGGGGTCTCTTCTATATATTATTTAAAGGTTTGGTTCAGTGGCCCCCAACCTACCCATTGAAGCTTCATCGTCAGCTCGAACCTAGAAGTATGCTCACAATTTTTTGTGCGCATCTATTCTATTTTATATGAATAGAATTTATTTATCAAAAATTTAAAAAAACAAGAGTGTTCAAATAGAAACAAAAGGAGAGAGAGAGAGAGAGAGAGGGTATTCTCTCTATTGGCAAATGCTCTTTCAATTTCCCCCCTAGATGAGGGGTGCTTCTCTCTCTCTCTCTCTCTCTCTCTCTCTCTCTCTCTCTCTCTCTCTCTCTCTCTCTCTCTCTCTCTCTCTCTCTCTCTCTCTCTCTCTCTCTCTCTCTCTCTCTCTCTCTCTCTCTCTATCAAAAAGACCAACTAGCACTGCACCAAGAAGTATGGGCAAGGGGAAGTAAATACATGTGCGAGGTGGTAGCCACATATGCAAAAATTTTCTTCTTTTGGTGGATAGATTATTATATTGGATAATTGGAGTAAAATAATTTTTATATTTCACTAAGGAAGTATTACATGGAGTGCAAATAATATTGTTGATATTTTTAAGACATACTATTTGTTTGCTTAACAAGATTTTATATTGTATATACCTCTTATTTATAGGCCTAAGATTAGGGGTCTCTTCTATATATTATTTAATGGTTTGGTTCAGTAGCCCCCAACCTACCCATTGAAGCTTCATCTTCAACTCGAACCTAGAAGTATGCTCACAATTTTTTGTGCACATCTACTCTCTTGTATATAAATAGAAATTATTTATCAAAATATTTTTAAAAACAAGTGTTTGAAAGAAAAGGAGAGAGAGAGAGAGAGAGAGAGAGAGGGTATTCTCTCTATTGGAAAACTCTCTTTCAATTTTCCCCCTAGATGGGGGGTGCTTCTCTCACTCTCTCTCTCTCTCTCTCTCTCTCTCTCTCTCTCTCTCTCTCTCTCTCTCTCTCTCTCTCTCTCTCTCTCTCTCTCTCTCTCTCTCTCTCTCTCTCTCTCTCTCTCTCTCTCTCTCTCTCTCTCTATGTGCTTAACAAGATTTTATATTTTATATACCTCTTATTTATAGGCCTAAGATTAGGGGTCTCTTCTATATATTATTTAAAGGTTTGGTTCAGTGGCCCCCAACCTACCCATTGAAGCTTCATCGTCAGCTCGAACCTAGAAGTATGCTCACAATTTTTTGTGCACATCTATTCTATTTTATATGAATAGAATTTATTTATCAAAAATTTAAAAAAACAAGAGTGTTCAAATAGAAACAAAAGGAGAGAGAGAGAGAGAGAGAGAGGGTATTCTCTCTATTGGCAAATGCTCTTTCAATTTCCCCCCTAGATGAGGGGTGCTTCTCTCTCTCTCTCTCTCTCTCTCTCTCTCTCTCTCTCTCTCTCTCTCTCTCTCTCTCTCTCTCTCTCTCTCTCTCTCTCTCTCTCTCTCTCTCTCTCTCTCTCTCTCTCTCTCTCTCTCTCTCTCTCTCTCTCTCTCTCTCTCTCTCTCTCTCTCTCTCTCTCTCTCTCTCTCTCTCTCTCTCGCTCTCTCTCAAAAAGACCAACTAGCACTGCACCAAGAAGTATGGGCAAGGGGAAGTAAATACATGTGCGAGGTGGTAGCCACATATGCAAAAATTTTCTTCTTTTGGTGGATAGATTATTATATTGGATAATTGGAGTAAAATAATTTTTATATTTCACTAAGGAAGTATTACATGGAGTGCAAATAATATTGTTGATATTTTTAAGACATACTATTTGTCTGCTTAACAAGATTTTATATTGTATATACCTCTTATTTATAGGCCTAAGATTAGGGGTCTCTTCTATATATTATTTAATGGTTTGGTTCGGTAGCCCCCAACCTACCCATTGAAGCTTCATCTTCAACTCGAACCTAGAAGTATGCTCACAATTTTTTGTGCACATCTACTCTCTTGTATATAAATAGAAATTATTTATCAAAATATTTTTAAAAACAAGTGTTTGAAAGAAAAGGGGAGAGAGAGAGAGAGAGAGAGAGGGTATTCTCTCTATTGGCAAACTCTCTTTCAATTTTCCCCCTAGATGGGGGGTGCTTCTCTCTCTCTCTCTCTCTCTCTCTCTCTCTCTCTCTCTCTCTCTCTCTCTCTCTCTCTCTCTCTCTCTCTCTCTCTCTCTCTCTCTCTCTCTCTCTCTCTCTCTCTCTCTCTCTCTATGTGCTTAACAAGATTTTATATTTTATATACCTCTTATTTATAGGCCTAAGATTAGGGGTCTCTTCTATATATTATTTAAAGGTTTGGTTCAGTGGCCCCCAACCTACCCATTGAAGCTTCATCGTCAGCTCGAACCTAGAAGTATGCTCACAATTTTTTGTGCACATCTATTCTATTTTATATGAATAGAATTTATTTATCAAAAATTTAAAAAAACAAGAGCGTTCAAATAGAAACAAAAGGAGAGAGAGAGAGAGAGAGGGTATTCTCTCTATTGGCAAATGCTCTTTCAATTTCCCCCCTAGATGAGGGGTGCTTCTCTCTCTCTCTCTCTCTCTCTCTCTCTCTCTCTCTCTCTCTCTCTCTCTCTCTCTCTCTCTCTCTCTCTCTCTCTCTCTCTCTCTCTCTCTCTCTCTCTCTCTCTCTCTCTCTCTCTCTCTCTCAAAAAGACCAACTAGCACTGCACCAAGAAGTATGGGCAAGGGGAAGTAAATACATGTGCGAGGTGGTAGCCACATATGCAAAAATTTTCTTCTTTTGGTGGATAGATTATTATATTGGATAATTGGAGTAAAATAATTTTTATATTTCACTAAGGAAGTATTACATGGAGTGCAAATAATATTGTTGATATTTTTAAGACATACTATTTGTCTGCTTAACAAGATTTTATATTGTATATACCTCTTATTTATAGGCCTAAGATTAGGGGTCTCTTCTATATATTATTTAATGGTTTGGTTCGGTAGCCCCCAACCTACCCATTGAAGCTTCATCTTCAACTCGAACCTAGAAGTATGCTCACAATTTTTTGTGCACATCTACTCTCTTGTATATAAATAGAAATTATTTATCAAAATATTTTTAAAAACAAGTGTTTGAAAGAAAAGGAGAGACAGAGAGAGAGAGAGGGTATTCTCTCTATTGGCAAACTCTCTTTCAATTTCCCCCCTAAATGGGGGGTGCTTCTCTCTCTCTCTCTCTCTCTCTCTCTCTCTCTCTCTCTCTCTCTCTCTCTCTCTCTCTCTCTCTCTCTCTCTCTCTCTCTCTCTCTCTCTCTCTCTCTCTCTCTCTCTCTCTCTCTCTCTCTCTCTCAAAAAGACCAACTAGCACTGCACCAAGAAGTATGGGCAAGGGGAAGTAAATACATGTGCGAGGTGGTAGCCACATATGCAAAAATTTTCTTCTTTTGGTGGATAGATTATTATATTGGATAATTGGAGTAAAATAATTTTTATATTTCACTAAGGAAGTATTACATGGAGTGCAAATAATATTGTTGATATTTTTAAGACATACTATTTGTCTGCTTAACAAGATTTTATATTGTATATACCTCTTATTTATAGGCCTAAGATTAGGGGTCTCTTCTATATATTATTTAATGGTTTGGTTCGGTAGCCCCCAACCTACCCATTGAAGCTTCATCTTCAACTCGAACCTAGAAGTATGCTCACAATTTTTTGTGCACATCTACTCTCTTGTATATAAATAGAAATTATTTATCAAAATATTTTTAAAAACAAGTGTTTGAAAGAAAAGGAGAGACAGAGAGAGAGAGAGAGGGTATTCTCTCTATTGGCAAACTCTCTTTCAATTTCCCCCCTAAATGGGGGGTGCTTCTCTCTCTCTCTCTGTCTCTCTCTCTCTCTCCCCTTTTGTAAGATAGTGGTTTGACAGTAAATGTATCAAAAACAAAGCTAATGACTGTGTGCAACAAGCAATCAAAGACGCCACCAAAAGTACATTATCCAAGACAGTCTATAGAGGTAGTATCTACTTTCAAATGCTTGGGGATTGAGATAACTATAGACCACAAATGGCATACATCTGTGGAGCGGTGATTAGCGGTAGGGAAAAGTAAGTATTATCACTATGAAAACGATTGTAGTCGTACAAATACTAAATGCTAGAAAATACACTGTATGATTTTTTATGCATATGTTCTACAAACGATCATATTATATGGAGTGGAAGTTGAGGGGGGGGAGCATCTCCTCATTTGCATGAAACAACATTGAGAAGCTACAAAAAGCTTTTATTCGTATACATTTGGGCATCAAAAGCACCACACCATATGTACTTATGCTTTCGGTCAATTGAGGTAAATGTTATCATCCTAGTACTGAGATATGCCACCTAAGTATGTCAAATGGATGGCAGTAGGCTCCCCAAACAGGCATGGGATGCTAGCACACATCTATGGAAAATGGGAAAAAGTAAAGTGCTTTCAACAAGATGGGTGTTGGATATGCGAAAATGGTTTAAAGGGTGGGGAGTGGATAGATATCTAGATATGGAATCCAAAGATATATGCATGGACACATTTCAATCAAACCTCTTACGAGTGTATTAAGAAAAACATCGAAGAAGGAAGAAAATGGAAAACTTGCTTACTATAGTATGCATATATATCCTTCATGTTGGGAGTCCTACATGCATGTAGAGGCACACATACAACCATGCATAGCCAACCTACTCTCAGTGGTATTTAGATGGAGTATTGCACAACTTTGAACTCGATCACACACTTTATTGATCGAGATAAGTGCATGGAGTGGATAGGCAAAATAGACAAGGTTATGCAAGCTATGTGGACTACAGAGTCTAGAATCAGAGGAGCACATGATTATGACATGCCCAGCATATGCACACATATGAGCTAACTTTGATATCCCTTTACAAGAGCCACTTCACTAGTTTTTGACCACTACTCCTATATATTGAAGTTAGGGGCTCTCATCACCCGCATGTTACACTTTCGAGAGAACCACACTGTCGGAGGGGTTTTTGCCGAAAGGTCGAATCCACCGGGGATCAGAAGTAGAAGGAAGTTGAGATAAGAGATGGAAGAGAAAATAGAGAATACCCAAGTGGTAAACACTACAAAGACAAAGCACAATGAATTGAATCAATAAGTATTGAAAGAACCTAGAATCTTCGCACTATTCAGAAGCAATCTCTAGGCATTAGATCTCCTAGAGCTTCTTCGTAGAACAAAATGTGCATAAAAATTACACCTCCTTCTCTGCTACTTGAAACCCAAATCTGATGGCTCTGTTGGCTCCAAAAGGGGAGTAAAACCACAAGATTCCTAATCACAAAACTCCCAGATCACTCCTTCTTCTTTTTTCAATTCAATCTGCAATTTTCAGCTTGTTTACAGTGATCGCGACACGCATGATTTTGTCCATCTGTCCTCCTTGTGAAAATCCCCTAATTGGCTAAAAAAGCAACAAGATTTTTGCATGTCATCCTAATCTAGAAGCTTTTTTCTAAATTTTTTGGATTTCTAAAATAAAGAATATAAAAAATAAGCTAAAATTATACAAAATTCTAGTATTTTCAAATAATCCATGTAACTCACACTAGTACTAATGGCTCAGATCACATTCTCTCTAGATGAATAAAGAAGTCGAATGATTATGCATTCCATACTTTTTCACACTGTGTCCTCATAACATCACGACATCCACCCCCTTTGAACCTGCACATCCTCTGATATGTGCCAAAATCCTAGTTGTCACCGGATTTTGAGTCCTCCTCATTCTCTCCAACCATATCCTTTACTTCTTCATCTTCCATATCTTCCTGGCTAGCCCTTGTATCACAACCACTATTTGCTTCCAATTCTAGCAACTCATAGGTAGTAGATTCCCACCTTTTGAATAATTTGATTATTTTCCATGCTATCGAAAGTTTGATGGTTGTCCCATCCAGTTCATTTAATGCGTAAGTAGAATTATCAAACACCTATCTTATCACATAGGGTCCAAACCATCTTCTAGAAACTTTACGCATGGCACTATGCTGGTTATCTAAACTGCTATTATAAACCAATACCCAATCCCCATCTTGTATGGTTCTTGGTCTCAGTCTATGTCTTTTGTCAAACCGTTCCTTGTTCTGTATCCTTGCTGCCCTTAACTTTGTAGTTGCTACCTCTATGTCTTCTGACTTTCTTTCCAACTGTCTAATGTGTAAGACCAACAATTCCTCTTGATTCAACTCCTCCTCCCAAGGTAGCACACTCCATGTCACTGTCATCTCTTCTATCGGCATGATAGGTTTTTGACCATACATCAATTCTACAGGCATATATCCTGTAACAGCACTATGAGTTGTTCTGTCGGCCCACAAAGCATAAGGGAGCAATCATGGCCACTCTTTTACCTTCTCTCCACATGCTTTTGCCAATGCCTTCACAATAGATGGGTGACCTCTTTCACTTTTTCCATTTCCTTCAGGGTTACAGGCTGAAGTTAAAGCAAGCTTTATCCCCAATCGTGCAAAGAAATCATGAGCTTCATCTGCATCCAACTCACCCCTATCTACTGTAATTTTTCCCACATAGTCATACCGACAAAAGATCTCTTCTAAGATTAAAGTACACACATCATTTGTTGTCTTAGTACGTAAATCTTTCCCTTCCACTTGATTATTCAAGTCTTCATGAGCAAGCACAAGATACCTCATTTGCCAAAGACCTGCAGACATTGTGACCAAATCCACCACCCACTTCAAATGAAGAGACAATGGATATGTGGGTTGCAATCCATCCCGATGTCTCACAGATAAATACATTTGACATTTCGTATATGTTTCCACAAAGTGAGCAACATCCTTATACATACCCTGCCACCAATATCTTTCTTTGATCTTTGTAAAAGTACCCCAAACACATCTATGACCAGCCCACAAGCTTTCATGAAATTCTTGCATTACTTTTACTTGTGAAGCTCTGTCACCCAAAACTCGCAATGGCATACCCTGTTTCTTTTTAGCATGTTTCCATAAGTATCCATCATTTTAAAAAAACCCATAGGCTTTCCTCTTGATTTTCTTAAACTCCTCATCTAACCATTCATCTCTCTTTGTTAATGTACTGAGGTATTGACCAATTCTCAACCACTCTCCTGTATATTTGTCTTCCAGAAACACTTCTACACAAGATAGAAAACATCTAAAGTGTCTTCTCTTTGTTTTCCAAGCTTCTATTAATGATGTAGCAACATCTTGCATAGCTAAATTCACTCTTGCAACATCATTTTCAGTCATAATAAAGTCATCTTCTTCCTCCTCATCCATCATTCCATCTTCGTTCTCATAACGTGCTCAAGATAACATGTTTGCCACTGGGTTATCTCTTTTGCAATATGCTGAAATTCAGGGTTCAAAGATTTGATGTATGCAATCCACCGAAGCATAGCAATGTCCGGAGTAGCACAACTAGTAATCATACCCAATACCGGCAAAAGATCGGTCTCAACGACTACATGAGCACCCAAAAAAATACTCCTTATCACATTTAAGGGCTGTCACAATTCCCCATAATTCTCTTTTAACCTGGGGATATCTTCTCTGTCGTTCAATCAATACTTTAGCACCAAAGCGAATTGCATATCTTTGTCCTTCCTCATCATCTTTTCCAATTGCCCATCCAATCCCGATTGGGCTTGTATCAACAGTAATAATGATAGGCTTTCCATGTGAATAGTCAGTCTTTCTCAATGTAGAAGCAGATTCTAAGAGTTGCTTCAATTTCTTCATTGCTTTCTGATGCTTCCTTTCCCAATGAAATTTCTAGCCTTTCCCTAGAAGCTGATAAAGAGCATCGGCTACATGTGCAAAGTGAGGAATCCATATCAAATAGAACACACATGCACCCAAGAATCTACGCACCTTTGATACATTCGTGCATACATCTTGCATTCTATCAATTCAATCTATTTTTGCTAGTGATGGCCTTCGCCTGTAAGGCCCACACATATGCCCAACAATCAAAACCTCTTCAACTCCAAAGACAGACTTTTGTCCAGAAATAGTTAAATGCACCTCTTCTAGACATATCAAAATCCTCTCACATTCTCCTGACTGACCTCTTCCATAACATGCTTAGAAGGTGGCTGATTTGTAGCTTTAGGCTGATCCACACTTCTTCTTGTCATTCTTTTAGATGTCCCTACAATATCTTCATCTCTTTTTTGTTTTTCTTCCACAAGTACATCCGTGTTTTGTACCTTTGCTAAATATGCATGCACTAAATATGCATCTACCGGTGATTCCCAACCAGTTATGCCACGAATGTCTTGCCCTGCATGAGACATTTCACTATCAGTGACCTTTCTCTTTTTAGCTGCATGTATTCCATATTTCAACCTTTGGATCAACCATCACTTGGCCATGCATTCTATCCAACTCTAGACCAAAAGTAGAAGTATGTACCGCCGCATAAGCATTTCGCGCAGCCAACTCTTCCAACAACTTCTGCATACCTCCCTTTCCAAAATTCAAAGGAAGAGGCAATCCCATTTCTTATACATGGATCTTGCCATCTTTCCAAAAGATAAGCTATTGTGCCAAGGCCTCTTGATAGGTAGCACAATCCTTTCTCTCGTGCTGCAAATTGTCACACCACATACATCTTTTTCCAGGCTTAGAGGCTGCTGCCCGTCCCCTTTCCTCTTATCCTTTTTCGTCTAATTTTGCAACCTTCAATTGAAGATCCCGCATACCTTTGACCAATTCATCTAAGACATCTTCCCTAACAGAGGGAATAATAGCATGTACAGCCATAGGGTTAGCCATAGAAGTAGGTGGCTTACTGGATACATCAACTTTCTTGCCCATAACAGTGGGCAAGCTAGAGACATGCAATCTTTCTCTTGTTCTATGCTTCTTCACAAGTGCAGTAACAACTTCCTTGACATGTCTCCACTCTATTTTCAAACCTCTCTGTCATGTGATCCTCCAGCAAATCATCAAGCTTCTCTTGAAGCTCAGGATCAGATACATGTAGAAACAATTCAATTTTTTGACTTGCAAGAGCTTGCTATTCGCAAGATCCAACTGCTCAAATCGACTTTCAAATTCTCTTAACAATTTCATAGCCACAAGACCCTTATTGGGCTGTAAAACCCACTCTTGAAAAGTCTTGCGCATAATCAAACTTGTGTCCTCAATGTAAAATTCTTCCCTAAGTGTCTTCTTGAAGGATACCCAGTCTACATCCTACAAATATAATTCAGTAATCCATGGTTTCAGTTCATGAACAATAACACGTACACAAATACCGACTCCATACAGATTGAGCCACCCCAAAGAATTCCACCTTCTCAGCATAGATATATACATATGCAGATACATTCCTGCCATTGAATAACTTCACCTCACGCTCAACTGCTTGCAAAGCATTCATCACAACACTTTCTGTTTGAGGAAGTTTATATCACCTGTTGTTATTGTTGTACCTACATAAGCATATTCATATTTTGCACCAACTGTTGCAAAACATCACTGGAGAATGTATTCAAAGATTCTCCCATCTTGTCTTTCCTTCTTCTGACGACCTTTCATGTCAGGTTCACCAATGTCGGAGGGGTTTTTGTCGAAAGGTCAAATCCACCGTGGATCAGAAGTAGAAGGAAGTAGAGATAGGATATGGAAGAGAAAATAGAGAATACCCAAGTGGTAAACACTACAAAGAAAAAGCACAATGAATTGAATTAATAAGTATTGAAAGGACCTGGAATCTTCGCACTATTCAGAAGCAATCTCCAAGCATTAGATCTCCTGGAGCTTCTTCGTAGAACAAAACATGCATAAAAATTACAGCTCCTTCTCTCCCGCTCGAAACCCAAATCTAATGGCTCCGTTGGCTCCGAAAGGGGGGTAAAACTTCAGGACGCCTGGTCACGGATCTCCCAGATCACTCCTTCTTCTTTCAGTTCAATCTGCAATTTTCAGCCTATTTACAGCAATTGCGACACACAAAATCCCCTAATTGGCTGAAAAAGCAACTAGTTTTTTACATACCATCCTAATCTAGAAGCTTTTTCCTAACTTTTTCAGATTTTTATGATAAAGAATATAAAAAATAGGCTAAAATTATCCAAAAATCTAGTATTTTCAGATAATCCATACAACTCACACTAGTACTAATGGCTCAGATCACATTGACTCTCTAGATCAATAAAGAAGTCGGATGATCATGCATTCCATACTTTTTCCCATTGTGTCCTCATAACATCACAACAACGCTGCATCGATCGTTCTTTCACTGTACCTACCCTTTCCTACCATGGGGAAGGAGAATCATTGTATATCTAGAAAGGTCCCATGGGTCATAATTTGGCCTTCTATGGATGATAATAAACTACTCTTCTCTCTCTCTCAAAAAGACCAACTAGCACTACACCAAGAAGTATGGGCAAGGGAAAGTAATATACATGTGGGAGGTGGTAGCCACATATGAAAAATTTCTCTTCTTTTGGTGGATAGATTATTAGATTGGATAATTGGAGCAAAATAATGTTTATATTTCACTAACGAAGTATTGCATGGAGTGCAAATAATATTGTTGATATTTTTAAGACATATTATTTGTGTGCTTAACAAGATTTTATCTTTTATATACCTCTATTTTATAAGCCAAAGATTAGGGATCTCTTCTATATATTATTTAAAGGTTTGGTTCAGTAGTCCCCCAACCTACCCATTGAAGCTTCATCTTCAACTCGAACCTAGAAGTATACTCACAATTTTTTGTGCACGTCTATTCTATTTTATATGAACAGAATTTATTTATCAAAAATTTGAAAAAAACAAGAGTGTTCAAATAGAAACAAAAGGAGAGAGAGAGAGAGAGAGGGTATTCTCTCTCTTGGCAAACTCTCTTTCATTGTCCCCCCTAAATGGGGGGTGCTTCTTATGTTGCATGTGATACACCATTCTTTTGCATATGGTTTTCCCCAAGAATGGCAGGAGAATTGGATACAACAGTTGTATAAGGGAGGATATCGCAATTTTCTCACAAAATACCACACGATTATGGTCAGTTCAGCCATGGCAAAGCTATTCAGCACTATCCTAGAAATGCAATTGAGTAAATGGATAGAAAGTAATAAAAAAACGAGCTTATGGACAAGCAAGTTTTCGCCCTGGCTATAACACCATAGACCATTTGGTTACTCTACGTGTGCTTATGGATGAGAGTTGGCTTGAGGGAGCAACCTTGTATTGTTGTTTTGTGGATTTTAAGAAGGCTTTTGACACCATACCAAGAGTTGGCTTATGGCAATGAATGCAAGAATTAGGGGTCCCAAATGATCTATGCATGGGAGTTTACTGGATATATCAACAAGTGGTGTGCCGCCTCAGAGATCGCAACGGGATGTCACAAGTATTTCAGAGTAATATGGGAGTCAAACAAGGTTGCATGCTCTCCCCTACATTATTTGGTTTATGCATTGATAAGCTATAGGAAATACTTCTCACAACTATGAGTGAAGAGAAAGCAAAAAGCCTCCATATTGGTATGTTTGCCATCTTGCTCCTGCTTTATGCAGATGATGTGGTCTTCTTTACATATACTAGGAAACGTATGCAATAGTTCATGGGGATCCTGGAACGGTTTGGTCAAGATAGTGGTTTGACTGTGAATGTATAAAAAACAAAGCTAATGGCTGTGTGCACCAAGCAATCAAAGACCCCACCAGAAGTATACATGACAGTCTATATAGAGGTAGTATCTACTTTCAAATACTTGGGGATTGAGATACCTTCAAACCATAGATGGCAAACATGTGTGGAGTGACGATTAGTAGCAGGGAAAAGCAAGTATTATCACTTTGAAAATGACTGCAACCGTACAGATACTAAATGCTGGAAAATACACAGTATGATTTTTTATGCATATGTTCTACATACAGTATTATATGAAGTGAAAGTGTGGGAGGGAGCATCTCCTCATCTGCATGGAACGACATTGAGAAGCTGCAAAAAGTTTTTATTCGTAGACATTTGGGCATCAAAAGCACCACACCATATGTACTTATGCTTTTGGAAACTGGTCATCGACCAAATGAGGTACATGCTATGATCCGAGTACTAAGATATGCCACTTGAGTATGTTAAATGGATGACAACAGGCTCCCCAAATGGACATGGGATGCTAGTACATACCTACAGAAAACGTGAAAAAGTAAAGTGCTTTCAATAGGATGGGTGATGGATATGTGAAAATGGTTTAAAGGGTGGGGAGTGGATAGATATCTAGATATGGCATCCGAAGATATATGCATGGACACATTTCAATCAGACCTCTTACGAGTGTATCAAGTAAAACATCAAAGAAAGGGAGCAAATGGCAAACCTGGTTATTATAGTATGTATATCTATCCTTCATGTTGGGAATCCTACATGCAGGCAGAGGCACACACACAGCCATACATAGCCAACCCACTCTCACTGGTATTTAGATTGAGTATTGCACGACTTCGAACTCGATCACACACTTTATTGATCGAGATAGGTGCATGGAGTGGATAGGTAAGAGAGATGAGGTTGTGCAAGCTGTGTGGACTACAGAGTCTAGAATCAGAGGAGCACATGATTATGACATGCCCATCATATGCACACATACAGCAGGCTGACTTTGATACCCCTTTACAAGGGCCACTTCACCAGTTACTCCTATATTGAAGCTAGGGGCTCTCATCACCCACATGTTACGCTTTTGGGAGAACCACACTATATAGATTGTTCTTTCACCGTAGCTACCCCTTCCCTACCATGGGGGAGGAGAATCATTGTATACTTGGAAAGGTCCCATGGGTCAGGCATGGGTCATAATTCGGCCTTCCGTGGATGATAATAAACTACTCTCTCTCTCTCTCTCTCTCTCTCTCTCTCTCTCTCTCTCTCTCTCTCTCTCTCTCTCTCTCTCTCTCTCTCTCTCTCTCTCTCTCTCTCTCTCTCTCTCTGCAGTAGATGATAGTGTGGGCAAAGTGAATGGGTGGGCAAACAACAATGTGAAATGGGCGGGAGATATGCCAAGAAATTAGGCAAAAGGAAGCATTGGTAGGTGCTGGGTGGGGGCATTGTGAAAAGGTGAGTGAGAGATAGAGAGAGAGAGAGAGAGAGAGAGAGAGAGAGAGAGAGGGAGGAGATTTTTGCAAGTGACACCAACCAAAGATGGCAACAATTGCATAGTTATGTACAACATCTTTCCAAGAGAGCGATCCATACAATGGGATAGTGCATGGAAGTTTCTTTCAACCTTTGATAGGTAATGATACTTAAAAATACAATATAAAAGAGTGTGGAGAGAGAGAGAGAGAGAGAGAGAGAAAGAAAGAAAGAAAGTTATATTAACGTCTTCTAAAAACCAAAACTGGCCTATGAGACAAACTGTGATACAACTGATGAGGTCCAGCTATCCAAAATAAAAGTGCTGAATGAAAAGCTAAAAACTAGAAACTGAAAATACGGTGCTGTGAGTGTGATAAGTGTCGTGTATGTGTATGTGCATATGTAGCTCTGGTACTCCAGATAATGGCTACAAAAGGGGAACAAATGTCGGCTGTGATAGGGGAACAACTGTCGACTGTGATAAAGTGGTGCGATGTGTATATGTAACATATGCAGGGAGATATACTATCATGGGATGTAGTAGCAGTCATCGAAGTCGCTAATAGCAGGTGATCCCTCTTGGATGCAGGATGTGGTACATCGGCGGTGGAGAAAGAGTAAACTGGAGATCTAAGATCCAATGTGTCAAGTGTCGTCGGATCTCAGCCTGTTGCTGTCGATGTAGATCAAGAATCCTCCGGATCTCCTGTCGGTGTGGCTGTGGGGTCCGAAACCCACGGATCCTCGTGCGGCGTCGGGTATGCTGGTCCTCAGCCTGCTGTAGTGTGAGCCCAGAGGTCTGGTTGGAGGCTGGTACAGTAGCTCTCACTCTGTCTGTCTGAAAGAACTGTGTAATAGTCGTCTGGGTGGGCCCCTCTCTAACTGGGACCCGCTGTGTGCTCTGCTCTCTGATGTGCCATGCCTCTCCCAGAAAACGGCCAAATGATCTCTGATCCATATTAGTCATACATCCCTGAAGTGAGCTGCTCAATGTGTATCTAGATCTGAGAGAGAGAGAGAGAGAGAGAGAGAGAGAGAGAG
Organism: Lygodium microphyllum; assembly: GCF_053477565.2. NCBI lineage: Eukaryota > Viridiplantae > Streptophyta > Polypodiopsida > Schizaeales > Lygodiaceae > Lygodium > Lygodium microphyllum. The sequence goes on along the minus strand of NC_141161.1, from coordinate 21,817,853 downwards.
ATATCCAAATCTCTAATGCAAGGGGGTTGCCAAGGGAGGGGAAATTGAAAATATTGTGATAGGGTTCTCTCTCTCTCTACATGTCTACTAGCTAACATAGAGGAAAGCTTACACAATCTATGGCAACATAGATAGAGGTTTTTTAGCCATGCCTATAACAATGTGTTGAAAGGCACGAGCGATGCAACATCTACTTCATAATTGCATATAGAGTACTCCTACCTTAAAAGTGGGATTTGGACTAGTAGCAGATATAGCAAAGGTCCCTAGTCATGAGCCAAGATATAAAAGTTATAATTATTGTGGCCTACTATATATGTTTTTTGAGCTATAGGTAAAGACATGTGGAGTTGAAGAAGATTAAAACTACCACTTCAATCACAATCAAGGAACATGCATTGCATAGAGAACCATTCTGATTTATATTTAACTTTACTCCAATGATTGATTTGCATGGGTTCTCTTGCTCATCAAGATGTCTCGAAAGGACATTGTGAATCCTTATATAGTGTTGCATGTCCAAACATCTAAGCATTTCACAAACTTCAAAAATGTAGTTATACATGTTGTCAATTTTGGTACCATTTTGAGGTGTGCATAGAACAAAAACAATCTAAGATGCAATAACATGTGTCCATATCTATATCTATTATCTATAATCTATAACATATATCATTATAAGGGTTTGGGGCCTTTCAGCGTAGTAGATAGAAGAAGAAAAGATATTATCTAGATTTTAGATTCTATTTAGATATTAGAAAAAGAGAAGCAACTCATGAAAGGATCAAGAGTTGTAGATGTAATAATTTATCCTTGGGTACAAGATTATGAAATGACTAGATATATGCATTGAGAAGGGCCCACTCAATGCATGGAAAAAGTATGTAATTGATCTCTTTCTCCCTTCCTTGCCACTATGAGGCTGTCACTGCACAAGAAACGGTTTTCCACAATAGAAAGCTCTTACTAAGGATGAGAAAGTTGTCACCTATAGAAACATGTTGACCTCGATGCCAGGAAATTGACACATGCAAAAACACAAATTTGTGTCTTGGACAAAACACAAAAGTTGATGCCACCTAATGCAAATAACATAAGAGAAACATGAACACATAGAGAAGCAGAAGATGAGGGAAGATTATTACACAAACTTAAGAAGAATGCCAATACAATGATGATGGACTAATTAGTCCCTACATGCAGAATACAACATTAATGAGGGGACCAAATTAGACTAATGATGACAACAACATCAAAGACGGAGGAAGATGATAAAGTCAAATTATGCACCTGCCAAAAGGAAGGAAGATGACCTGATGATTATAAAGTGTGGAGAGGGGCAAGCTACAAATAGCCAATAATCCCCAAATCTGGCCAACTTGCCTCGAAAGGATACCAGAAAGCTAACCGACAAACATTTAATGTTGGTCATGCTGGTAAAAATGCCAGAAGCATATAGGTGGCAAGCTCACACAGGTAGGACAAAACAAGGCATGACAAACATGACTACTAACTAGTTTAGGTATGAGATATGGTATTGAATGTGATGAAAAGGCCATGGCATTTATTGTCTCCCCTAAATACTTGATATATTCATAGCCTAGCTTAGATAACATATGATGGGGGACAAAAACACATGATGGTGAAAGGTTTGTGAAGTGCCCTACCTATTTATTTGTATTGGTGCTTCAAACCTCAATGTAAAGCATTGAGAGAATGCAGGTGCAAAGCGCCAATAGAATCTAGGCATGAAGCACCTAGTATCAAATTAAGCCCAAAGATATTATCTAGAATTTGGATTTTACTTAATATTAGAAAAGGAAAAGTGTTCATAAAAGTCTCAAGAGTTGTAGATGTAATAAATTATCATTGGATACAAGATTGTGAAATGAATAAATGCATACATTGAGAAGGGCCCTCTTGATGCATGGGGGAAGTATGCAATTTGTCTCTTAGTCTCTTCCTTGTATTTCTCTCAATTTCGTTCATATCCTATTGTGCTTTTTAGTCTACCAATATATGGTCTAAATACTTTTACAATTCAATTTGTCCATATCGTGCTATTGTATCCAATTCAAATTGTCCTATTGTGCTATTGAGTCTATCAATGTATGCGCTAGCTTAGAGCACTTCACAACATTTGCCATAAGTTTGAAATGTCTTTATGTTCATTTCATTGATAGACTACTTTCAAAAACTAGTGTCACAACCAATGGTGTATGAGAATGACTTTGCATTAACTCCATTTTTACCTTACTTAACTATACATGGGAAACAAGATTGTTAAAATACATACATAAACTATGGTTGTAATTTGCAAATAGTCTATGGTTGTAATTTGCAAATAGTTTGAAACACTGTGAAAATGATATAACCATGTTATTTTGGCTAAAATCTTGTCCCAAATTTGTAAATATAAGTATGTGCAAAGTGGTCGTAAGATGTGTAGTTCAATTGAGAGGTAGTTTGATGAAATTGAGAGCAATCTAGCCAAAAGAAAAAAAGGATACTTGTGAAGAATAGGCTTCACACATCTTGAATGCATGCTTAAGCTAGAAACGATCCTAGCACAATGAATTATTCAAATCCATGACCAAAATCATTAGCGTCCAAGAAAGCCATGTCTAAACAAAAGAGAGCACGTCCAAAATAATGAGGTTGATTTTGGTGAAAAGCTTCACACAAAACTGCACAGTGCACAACCTTTGTACCGTATGTTTGAAGCAATGTTGGCCAAGGGAGGAGAATGGCTATGTGAGCATACAAGAATGGAAAGAAGGGCACATGTGGATAGATCGCCGAGGAAACGCGCAATCCCGAGAAAACTTTTCGCGCTCGTGATTGCGGAGTCCCGAAGTCCATAGATTTCCTAAGTACACACAAAAGTCAGGTGAGAGAGAGATAGGGTGTGTCAACAGCTCACTCCGCCGATCAAGAGTCAAAATGAAGCTTCCAAAGTACACCTTTAATGAGTGTATTCTCTACTGTCTCTGGGTGCTAAGAGAGATGGCAGGCGGCAGCTGCGAGCACTTGAAGAAATCATGGCGACGGGCGGGCTTTTTGCAGATACTCTCTCCCATGCGCGCGGCCGGCAGATCGTCGGCAGCCGTGGGCTGATGATTTTGATTAACCGCGTGCTCGCAGTTGGCAGCATGCACCTCATGAGCCGTGGATTGCTAATTGGCCGTGATTGACCGGCGGCGGCCAGTTAGCGGCCCCACGTCACGACCCGTGGATTGCTAATTGGCCGAGATTAACCGGCTGCTGCCACCCAACGGCGACCTCTGCGGCGGCGGCCACCGCCACGCAGCCGTGCTTGTGGCGGCGCTTCCAGTCGAGGGCCTGGCAGGCGCGGGAGCAGTAGATGGCGCGGCCGCAGGCAGAGCAGCGGCGGAACTCGTGGGGGCGGGTCTCGGGGCGGCCGCAGGCGGCGTGGGAACAGAGGCGGAGTCCGCAGGCGGGCGGGCGGGCGGCGAACCAGTCCACGAGGAAAAGGTGCGCGGCGTGCGGCGCCCGGGGCGGGACGTCTAGGCCGAAGTCGCTCAGCAGGGAGGAGCCGCCGACCTGGAGGCGGAGCAGCTGCAGGGGGAGCTTGTTCAGCTGCTGGGCCAGGTAGGCCAGGGCCTCTCTCGAATTGCCGCTGGACTTGGCCAGGGCTGCCGCCGCCTCCCGCGCGTTGGCCTCCAGGATTAGGCGGCGGCCCTGCGCAACGCTCCGCGCCACGCCGTAGCCGTCCTGCAGGCAGTGCCCCAGCTCCCGCATGGCATCCACGTGGCCGAGCGCGGCCGCGCGGGCGCAGAGGCGCACCCCCGCCAGCAGATCGCGCTGCCTCTTCTGCGCCCCGCTGCCGTTGAAGTGGAGCACCGCCAGCGCGTGTAGGGCCCCCGGGTGGAACGCCGCCGCCGCCCGCGCCAGCATCTCGGCTCCGCCTCCCCGGTCCTCCAGGCAATAGAACCGAATCTGTTCCACCCGGAAATATACTAATTAACCCCACATTCCAAAACCAAACGATGATGGTAGCTTCCATATTCTGGTGTCTGACATTCGCTAATTACGTAATAAATCACCCGCTTAATCACGTCATTACCATGCCCACTGTGTAACATGCTTCTACGTTGCCCGCCTCCGCGCATCTCCTCAGGTACGCATGGCTCCCTTCGCACCAACTCGCTGCTGTCACTGTCAGCGCCGACGATGACGCACGTGCCAGCACCAGTGGATGAGAAACCACTCTCTGAAGTCTCTTACACCTGCAACCAGTTTTCATGTCGCATGATTATCTCCTAAGCTCAAACAGAATCTTCTTAATTAATCACCTCACTCTACACGACTAGGGCTACTGCTTGTCACGAGAGCGCGAATCCCGGCCTTACGTCGACATGGCACTCAGAAGATCCAACGGCCGGCACGAAGCGCAGGAGCTCAGGGCGACGAAGATAGACAACAGCAAATCGTCTGGCAGAGAGAGAAGGCCACTAGGCTGGTGTGTGTCGACCTCAGTACTGCTGTCGCACTGATCTGCTGGGGTAGTCGTAACCCTGGCTCTCTTTGCCTGTCGTTGCTTTTCGGGCCTATTCAAGCAAGTCGAGACGCTCAGCCCTGTCGGACTCGCGGACGAAGACCAAGAATACAGAGCTCGCCTCGTCCTCATTCTAGGAATCTCGCCCTCACTTCTATGTATCTGTCTCTCACTCTGCTTTGCAGTTAATCTCTCTCTCTCTCTCTCTCTCTCTCTCTCTCAAGTTATATGTCCCGCAGAATCAGTTTTCTTGCTGCCCGTAACAATACCCTTGAGGAAACCACTCGTTCCAATGCGCAACCGTTAAAAAACTGCAAGCGTGCGGGCGATCCGCACGCTTTTTGTGAGAAACTGCTGCCTTCGTTTTATAAATAACATTAGAAGCTCCCGTGCATGAAGAAACCCAAAGAATGGATTACAGGCCCTGCTGGTCGTACAAAGATGAAGAAGAAGAAGAAGAAGAAGAAGAAGGTACACACACTGGTGACTGCACCCTGCCGCTGTTGAGATAGGAAAACAGCTTGCACTTATGGCATTAAAAGCATCAGTTTGAGGGGTTCGTTTTGGGCTTCCAGGCTTCCAGCGCAGTGTAATTTGTAAAGTGCAGACTAATAACTCATTGAATGTGGAGTCTCGACTATGTCATTCATAATACCTGTCAAGTTCCCTAGGTGATACTCGACCTCGGTCCTAACCATTAAGTCACACAAGCCACGCAAGTCAGCTAGGTCATATGAAACGGATGGGCCTCAAAGGACCTAGCAAGCTTCCTATTGTACAGTCTTCGAAGTTCACTTGGATGGCCCCCACACTCCCATACGCACACGTGATGTAAGTGCCAAGCAATAGGTCGTAATGCTCTACAATGATCTACTTATAACTTGAGGAGCCAATTGCACCAAAAGGCTGCAGTGAGAGGAAGTGATGAAACCGAATGAAAGGAAGGATGAAGCTTTCATTGCAATCTCATGTCTTGAAGGTGGATTGCCATATTTTCCCTTCATGTACCACGAGGATGTTGGATGATTCATTAGAAACAACTTAGTAGCTGTGAGCATGTACTAACAAGGCCTACATCTTACGTGTCCTCAAGAGGTATCTTGAAAGTTTGGGATCGAGAAATGGAGTCCTTTCCTTCATAAGGTTATCATGGACAATAGATTCACTTTTGTTCATAAATTCTAGCCAACTTAGGCAACCTCATCTATAAATACATCACTCGAGATTGTGGGACTATGATGCATGCTCTTTTGGAAGCTTCTTTGGGTCAAAGCTCATAACATCTAATTTGTGTTTTATAAGTTTTTAAGAAAAACCAATGTTCATTTGAATGCAATAAAATGCTAACTTTTTTTGTGAGCCTTAAGATTTTCAATTTGAGAGGCAAAATTCCATGTGATTTATCATGTTTTTCATGCAATAGTCATATGATCATCCCTTTCAATATCAAGATATTGGCCATGAGCATGACAACTTTACTACATGGATGCTTTGTAAGGCTTCTTGCTTCAATAAGGCAAGAAACGCAATCGCCAAATTTTGCTTAGAAAGAACAACAAACATTCATCTTTCTATACATCATTAATAAGAAACTGGTAGAAAATGATATCACTTAAATTGTTCTATCATTGCTCTAAATACTAAAATGTGGCACTTGGTACCATGTCAAGGGTTTTAGTTTTAATGTTGTGGAGCATTTCTACAGAACTAGAAGCACGTGATAAACATGGAATGACATGAGGGGAATCCATAATGAGGAAGGAACTAGTTTTGTGCCTATCAGCAAAGAGGATCATGATTGATTTTAGATCAAATTTTTTAGTATTCTGAGTAGCACATCATGCTAGGGTTTTCACCTCAATGTGCATTATTGGTATTGTGACTAAAAAATGAAGGTATTTTAGAGATTTTCTCAAAACTTCGAGATAGGGAGCATGTGTATTGTCCTAGCTAGCATTTGATAGCATGAATGTTGGGGGTAAAGGCACCTCTGCCTAGCCGCCCGTGTATTACTACACTGGCAGTCACGGCCACTACACACTGCAGGTGGCGGGTGCCTGTCTCACTGTCACTTTATTATTTATTCTTTTAGTGACAGTTTGAATAAAGGAAGGCCCGGTCACACATTGTGACTGTTGGAGTTCCCATTTCTTGTCTCTCTCTTTCTTGCTCTTGCTCTCGAGTCCAAGCTTCGATCCGTCTCTCCCTTTCAGGTATCAGAGCGTGGCTTCCCGACTCTTGAGCTTGGTTCGTGGCATTCTCAACTTCCCATCGACTCCCTACTCGCATTGGGTCTCCTTCCCGGCAGCCATATCCGACTCCTTCAAGCTCTCGTCACTCCCCGACTTCCCGAGCTTCTTCCCGGCCTATTGAGACACCCTCAGGGCATTCAACCAAAGGTATTTGATCATTTTCTTCAAGGTTTACTTCAGTTCTTAGGTCTCACTAGCTGTAAGCAAGATTGGGGCAACCACCATTGAAGCTCCCTTGCTTCATATCTCACTTGCATTTGAACAAGACTTGTTGGGGCTCTTTGTGGGCCACCATTGGTCACTTCTCTTGCCCCCCAACACCTCAAACTTCAGCCATGTGAGCAACAGGCCTCCCCTGCAGATCTGGACAATTTGCGCCATTTTTCTATAGGCTGTGTACAGCACCAAAGCAGCCCCCTACTTCCTAGTGGTCATTGGCATGATGTTTGGGCTTCATAATGCACTCTTGACATGGTCTATGGCTTGGTCTTGAAGGCTTGAGCATTGGACATTGATTTGGGGCTGATTCAAACAGTGTTTGGGACTGTTTACAACAGTTCACAGTCATGTTATGCTGATGCTACATTGACAGTAAATGCTATGCTTGTCTAGGCATACATAGTCAACCGGTTTGATGCCTATTGGATGCCGATCGACTTGGGGATGGATTGCACATGTTATGCCATCATTTTGGCACTGATTTGGGACTGAAATTTCTCAGTTTTTACAATCATTTCATGCTGTAATAAAAGTGGGCTGAAGCTATTACACATGCCTTGGGTTATGCCTATTGGTTCCGGCCTATGTCTTGGATATATGCCATGAAGTATTGATCTTCGGGGTATGACTTCGAGCTTGGATTTCATTCCGGATGCTTTTTGAAAGAGCTTTGACATTACGCACTCATTGACAGTGGTATATGCTTTGACAGTGATGCTCCTTGGGTTTATGCATACCCGTTGCCTACAGCTTGATGCTCATGTCTCGATTGATTACCCTATGCATACATTGAGCTTGAGTGTTCATTAAAGCTCTACCTTGGATGCATTTTGGATTATCTGGAGTTTTCTTGGATATTACTTGGCTTGTCAGAGTTTGGATTGGGATGTATTTGATGTCTTATATGCTTATGGATACTACATACGGATGCTCTACCGCCTACATGTTCGGGATGTACTATTGATGTATTGTCTTGGACTTATGTCATTGGCACTATGTCTTGCCTTGGTTTGAGCTCTTGAGCTCGTACATATGGCTTTTATGCCAGTGGGAGCATTCTTGAATGCTTATCAGACATTGAGCAAGCGGTGCTTTTATGCATTGAGCAGTTACATGCTATTGAGCAGTTACAGACACTTGAGACTTTGGGATTTCTTACCCTTTGGGATGATACATTATATGCCTTGGTTCACTGTATTCTTATGAGCTGAGTCTCCGTTTTGGATCCATATCTGTGTGAGCTAACACCTACTTGTGCCAAGTTTTGGTAGTGGCAGGAACACTTTGCCCCATTGACTGGGGGGTGTGCCTACTCACTGGCAGATGTTTGTATGACATACTTGGGTGTTGGATTCATGCTTATTGACCGTCATATGCTTATGTTATGCTTGCATGATGCCGACTTTGGTCTTGGCAGTATCTGATTGCCTTGGGATCCAATTTTGACACTGTTAGCTCTCATTTACTGAAATCTGTAATTTATTACAACAAGCATATATGTATGGACTGACATGGATTTTTCATGCTGAAACATTTTGAAATTATGTACTTTCCCTAGTACTTGGTGGGCAACAGCTTTGATTCCACTTTCCTCGTCATTTTCCCTCGATTTTGGTGATTTTTTTGTCATTTTCTGCAGTAAACAGCAAGCAGTTTTGAACTGTCTATAGTCTTCCAGCTTGCATTATGGCGAGTTCCTCCACTGATCATGCTATTTTCAACATCATTAAGCTTGATGGTATGAATTACTCTTATTGGAAGAGCCAGATTTGGTAGGTATTGGTGCAAAAATCACAAATCAAACCTTTGAGGTTGAGCGGGCATCCGCCTGCAACTATGCCAGATGAGGAATGGCTTGAGCTTGATGAGTTATGCAAGTCCACTATTGTATTGTCTCTCACAGAACAGGTTCATTACAATGTATTTGAGGAAGAACAGAGTGCATGGCAGTTGTGGGATAAAATCAAGAATCTCTATGACAAGAAAAGTCTAGCGAGTCAGATGTATTGGCTGAAGAAGCAGCTTATGGATATGCGCATGAAGGAGAATGTGACCATGTCTGCTCACTTGAGCCAGTTCCATGCTATACTCAAGAACTTGACTTCGCAGGACATCACTTTTGCAGAGGATGCCACTCCTCTTTTCTTGCTTGGTACTCTTAATGAGTCATGGGATGTATTCCGCACTGCATTATGTGCCTCTACTGCTACCTTGAAATTATCTGATGTTGAGAGTGCTCTTCTGCAGGAAGAGGTTAACCGTAAGAATTTGGATGCCTCTCGTGTGTCGCATGCTATGACAGTTAGAGGCAGGAATGATGGATATGGAAAGCATGGCAGTGGTAGTGGTCGTGGATGGGATTCTCAGAAATCTCGGTCCAAGTCTCGTGGGAAGTCACGTAGCAAATCCCGTGATAGGAATGCAGATGTTACTTGTCACCATTGTGGGAAAAAGGGCCATATTGGGCCACAATGCCATGAACTGCGCAATGAAAGGTGCAAAGATAAGGGGAAAGACAAAGTGCAGGATAAGACTTCTGATCACAGTATAGTGCCTGCAAAGTCCAGTGTTAAAATTGAAAAGATCAATGTTATGCAGCCTGAGGATATTGATGATTATTATTATATCCTAGCACTTTCTTCTAGTGCTTCGCAGATGACAAAGATACATTCTATGTATGCACAGTGTTGGCTCTTGGACTCAGGTGCATCCTTTCATGTGACACCTTGCCGAGAGTGGTTTCATTCATACCGTACTGTTTCGAGTTCTATGTGCTTGGGTGATGACAGCTCTCTTAATATTGTGGGCATTGGTGATGTTAGGCTGCAGTTTCCTTCTGGCAACAGTTTTGTTATGTAGGATGTACGTCATGTACCTGCTTTGACACGCAGTCTCATGTCAGCTGGACAGCTTGATGATGTAGGATATCATGTATGTTTTGGAGACTCTGCATGGAAGATCACTCGTAGCAGACTTGTGATTGCGAGAGGTGCCAAGGCCGGCAGCCTCTATCCCTTGATTGTATCAGCTTCTTCCTTGATCATGTTTTGTATGTGGGTTCTATCCCACATGTATCTCTTTGGCATGCCCATTTGGGCCATATGTCTTTGAAGGAAATGAAAATGCTTTCTGGTTTGCAGTACTTACCGCCCCTTAATTATGCGTGTTTTGATTCATGTGAGCATTGTCTTTATGGCTGGCAGACTAGGTCTACGCATAAGAAGTTTGGTAGGCCACGCATGAGTGAGCCCTTGGCATTGGTACATTCGGATGTCCGTGGGCCCATGCCTTGTCAGTCTATGGGTGGTGCAAAGTATTTTGTTACGTTCATAGATGATTTTTCACGAAAAGTTTGGGCTTATCCCATTAAGCTAAAATCCGATGTCTTGACTGTGTTTCAGAGATGGCTTGCATTGGTTGAGAACCAGCCTGGGTATAGGCTAAAATGCCTACGGACAGATAATGGGGGTGAGTATGTCTCACGTGCTTTTGAGAAGTTATGTGATGAGAGGGGTATTAAGCATTAGTTGACCGCTCCCTACACCCCCCCAGAATGGTTTGGTTGAGCGGATGAATAGAACCATCCATAAGCGTGTCCGTAGTATACTTAGCCACGCAGGCCTACCACAGAGCTTTTGGACTGAGGCAGTGAGTACAGTTGTGCATGTCATAAATAGATCACCCTCTAGTGGTTTGGATTTCCAGGTTGCAGAGGAGGTATGGACTGGAAAAACTCCCTCTTATGCGCATCTTTATGTCTTTGGATGTGAGACATTTTGCCATGTGCCTAGGGACAAGAGAAGTAAGCTGGATCCTAAGAGTGTCAAATGCATTTTCCTTGGTTATGGGAATGCAGGCGAGATGGGTTACCGTCTCTGGGATCCGCAGGTGCGGAAAGTCATCCGCAGTCATGATGTAGTCTTCCATGAAGACAAGATGCATAGGCAGCCTGAGAGAGTTGTTGAGATCCGCAGGGTCATATTTCAGGAGGATTCGAGAGCTCCCACACATCCATTTGGACAGCCTACAACTGCACCAGATGCTCATGGTCAGGGCATTGGACAAGTAGCTAGGCAAGCAGCAGAGCCTATCGTGAGATGGTCTACTAGAGACAGACGTCCAACTGATAGATTTCAGCCCCCCTCGATGCATTATGTCTTGGTTTACAGATGCAGGAGAGCCTTTCACTTATGATGAGGCTATGCGCAGGGGTGACAATCACTCTTGGGAGAGGGCTATGCAGTCTGAGATAGACTCCTTGCATAAGAATGACACTTGGGATTTGGTTTCCTTGCCTACGTGCAAGAAGGCTTTGCCATGCAAGTGGGTGTACAAGCTGAAAAGTATCCCTAGACACCCCAAGCCGGCATGCAAGGCTAGATTGGTAGCAAAGGGTTTTAAGCAGGAGCATGGTGTGGACTTTGATGAGGTCTTTTCTCCTGTGGTTAAGATGACCACCCTGCGCTTAGTCTTGGCTTTGATTGCTCAATTTGACTTGGATTTATACCAAATGGATGTCAAGACGACTTTATTACATGGGGACTTGCATGATGAGATTTATATAGAGCAGCCTAAGGGCTTTGCAAAACCTAGCAGGGAGCACCTAGTGTGCAAATTGAAGAAAAGTCTTTATGGCTTGAAGCAAGCACCTAGGGAGTGGTATCATAAGTGTGATGCCTTATGCAGTCACAGGGCTACATCAGGAGTGCTATGGATCCGTGTCTTTACACGAAGAAAGCCCGTGATAGTTCTTTATTGATATTGGCACTCTATGTGGATGATATGCTGATAGCAGGGAAAGCTCATGATGAGCTAGATGCTCTTAAAGCTCAGCTCAAGAAGAGCTTTGAGATGAAAGATCTGGGACAAGCCACTCACATACTTGGTATGCACATTAAATGTGACAGGCATCAAGGACTCCTCTACTTGTCACAGAGGGAGTACATTCATAAAGTCCTTGAGTGCTTCCGCATGCAGGACGTAAAGCCTATTGGCTGTCCATTGCCTTCTTATGTGAAGGTATCACTGGCTGATTGTCCGCAGACAGATGAGTAGAGGGCCAAGATGGCCAAGATTCCCTATGCATCCGCAATGGGTAATCTTATGTATGCCATGATAGCCACTCGTCCAGATATTGCCTTTGCAGTTTGTGTTGTGGCACGCTATATGGCTACACATGGCAAGAAGCAATGGGATGCTGTGAAGGGTATCATGAGGTACCTGAAGGGCACTGCAAATATGTGCATCTGCTATGGCAGCCAGGATACCGGAGTCGTGGGGTACACTAACTCTAATTATGCACATGCAGATAGTAGGAAGTCCACTTCCGGCTATGTATTCACCTATGCTGGAGGCGCTATTTCTTGGATGTCCAGGGTGCAGAAATGTACGGCCCTTTCTACTACAGAGGCCGAGTATGTTGTAGCCACTGAGGCTTGCAAGGAGACCATTTGGTTGGGTCATTTGGTTGCGGACCTTGGTATTGATGCTATCCCTACACTACATTCAGATTCTATGAGTGCTATTCAGTTAGCCAAGAATCAGGTCTTCCATGTGAAGACGAAACACATTGAGGTGAGATATCACTTCATACGTGGGGTCGTTGAGGACAAGTCTGTTGATCTTGTCAAGATCTCGACTGACCAAAATGCTGCAAATCTGCTCATGAAAAGCCTCTCTACAGAGAACACTTGCCTTCCTCAAGAGGTTGATGGGCGTGGGATGAGATGACGTCTTTCCTCATCCTGTTGTACATGTGTACATGCTGTATTGTCCTTTTTCTTTTTCTTTTCACTCCTCACTAGGGTAGATTCTCCTTTAAGTGGGAGATTGTTGGTCACAAAGGCACCTCTGCCTAGCCGCCTGTGTATTACTACACTAACAGTCACCGCCCGTGTATTACTACACTAACAGTCACCGCCACTGCACATTGCAAGTGGCAGGCGCCCATCACCGTCACTTTATTCTTTATTCTTTTAGTGACGATTTGAATAAAGGAAGGCTCGATCACACATTGTGACTGTTGGAGTTCCCATTTCTTGTCTCTCTCTTTCTTGCTCTTGCTCTCCCACCATAGCTCTCGAGTCCAAGCTTCGATCCGTCTCTCCCTTTCAATGAAGGGTTAATCATCAAAGCTAGGTGGTTAGATAGAGCTTTATTCTTAAATGCATGAATGGATGCTATAATGTCACTATCTTCTTTTGATATGTGAAGTTGTATAAAGTTAGATGTGCTTGCAATTCCTATGTGTTAAGGTTGAAAAAAATAGAAATGATTGTGTAATGATGTGCTAATCAAGGACATGTGGTATTCATGAATATAGATTAGTCTCCTTGGAATATGGCGGTATATGTGTTTTTGATCACATAGTCCAAGATCTTCATGGAATAATTTTTATGAACAATGTACAAAGGTTTCTACTAGAGAGCATTGGAATTTGGAACTATCATGGTGTCTCTCTTCATGCATAGGATACTACAATGGTAGGGTTGTGTGGATGGATGTGATGAGGACATGTGTTAATCATGATGACAAGTTCATTTTATGGTAGGCCTTTGTAATAAGCATGTACACATTGCTAAAAGGAAATTATAAAGGCTTAGGTGGCATGATTTGTGGTTGTCCATGTAGACATACATGGTATAATTTATGATTTAAGAAAGTAGAACTAATTTTTTCAACCAATACTATTCATGCTTTTTAGATCTAGCCTTTTGATTGATGATGAGGTAAGTATTGATCATTTTGAAAGTGCATGTTTTTATCTAGAGTTGAATCCATAATTGGAAATAAGAGAGCTAAAAAGATTCAATTAAAAAACTAGGGGGTTTGAAGTGAAGTCAAGGAGAACCACGGGCATTGTTGGGGTGCAATTTTGATAGATGAAAGAAAAGCTTTATATGGAATTCTAGTTAGAGGCCAACTTGATAGAGGATCACTAGAGCTCAGAGTGGTGTAGAAGAGGAGAAGCAAGGATTAGAGAAGTGTGCTATAAAGAAGAAGACTCCATGTCTCTATTGGAAATAATGCTCCACCCCTTAGATAACTATATAGGTAATTTCTCCTCATCCTCTACTTCAACTTGTCCCCAAAACATCATCAAACCACCATTTTTGATGAAGGACGAGTGTGTTCTTGATAGCAAGATCGATATATATCCTCAATAAGTGTGTGGCTAAAGATGGAGCAAGGAGTGTTCCTTGCAGAGTTATTTTAGCATTGAGAGGGCAATGACATGTGGTACACTTTGATGATGTTAACATTTGGGTGCTTTCTCACCCTAATCAAGAGGAGTTGGCCAACTCTATTGTTCTTGCACTCTAATAGTAAGTTTTAACTATTTGTTTTTTGAGCATCTTAATCCTTGATCTCATTAGATATATCTATTTAATCACCCTAATCGAGGAGTTGGCCAACTCTATTATTCTTACACTCTAATAGTAAGTTGTTACTATTTGTTTTGTGGGCATCTTAAACCTTGATCTCATTAGATATATTGCTTTAATCATCTTTTTTAATTCCCCTTGTTTTTTATAGCTATATAATATCCTTGATATCATTAGAGCTACAAAATGCTATAAACTCTCTTGACTCGCTACTATCGGGGCCTCTACATAATGATAATGCCTCATATTTCCAACTTTTGAGGTTACTTTCTTACATGATGATTGATGATCTAAAAATTATTTCATTTCCTACCATCACCAATAAGTGCTTGACCAAGAACATTGCTTGTTTTTATACAATCGCTTCTTCTATCCTAGTTTTGCTGCTAGTGCTTTGGAATGCTTATCTAGTTTGATGATCGAACATGGATCATTGGATTTTGATCATGCATGACATTCTTATAGAAATACGATATTTTATAAATACTACTAGCATGGACTACCAGAAAAGAGCTTGATAATAAGTACCTACATCTCTACTTTGAGGATAGCTTGTGCTCTTTGAAGGTGTCATAAAGAGAATTAACTTGGTGTGTATCTCTAAAGCTATATGCAAACTTATAAACTACACTATTAGTTTGGAATGCACTACTTATGCCTATTGTGGGGCAAAAAATATCTAGTTGTTTCTCAATACCCTACACATAAGAATCGTTTGCAATACGCTTACTCAATTAGAATTGAGGAAGTATCATCCTTGCTATTACGAGCATACTATTTATAAAAATTTTAAAAATGAAGAATTTGCAAAAAATTGGTTGTTGGAAAATGAATGGTTTGTAGCATTCATAACCACCTTTTATGGAAGGAAAAGAAAAACGAAGCTATGAACAATTTGATGCAATCTTCCCATAGACATTTTCCATCTATCTGATTTGAAGATATTACTAATAATAAAAATATAAACTCGCTACATCAATTTGTAAGTGAATAGGAAAAGATTCTACCAAGACAAATAAATAGGTTAAAGCAACAACATTTAGTAGTGGTTGCTATTAAACCTACTCATATCTTAGCTTTAGTACCATTTTCTAGTAAAATTAAAACTAGATAGTTCAGAATTAACTAGGATTGACTCATGGGTCTCAAAGAGTCAAATCATTTCTTAAAAAGAATATTTTATTAATGAGAGCAAAAAATGGATTGAGTAGGAAACATCAAATCAAAATTGACTGCCTTGTAATAGAATAAACAAACCTTGCTAATGCCCATTTGACCTCTCCAATGAAGTAAGAATAGAAAACATCATCCGGAGATATAAGAAACTGATCAATGAATTTGTGTATAAATAAGCTATGCAAGTGCAAAGAAACCATTAGCATCTAGGGTAGCTACCTATCTAAGTGTTGTGCAATTTAAACAAACTTGGTTTATGTACAAAGAGGGGATTATAGTACTATAATTGATCCCTTTTTTTCCCATTGCATTGATTTTGATGGATACGAGTCTATTAGCATCAAATTACCTTATCAGTTACAAGATGAATAAGAAACATGGACCTTCTTTCATATAAAAAAGTAGACATAAATAGAATACTCTAACAATCAGGTCTATGGAGAGGGAGATAGGAGGCATTGGGCTCAAGGTGAAACTCCTTATGCATGATGCACATGCACTTCTTTGATTATCTTCTTGCAGCCTCCACCAAGCCAAAAATTTGTTACCCTATCTTTCCAGCATGTTAAGAAATGGTTGGTTGTCGAGGATTCCTTCCACTTTCTTTACCGCATGATTATCAGAATTTCCATTGCTATGGCCAAGGAAATCCACTTATCTTGCTCATCAAGCATATTGTAAGTGACTATGGATTCGATGGAAGCACTAGGCCCTTTGCACCGAGGTGACACTTCCATGGAGTAAAAAGATGGAGAGTAGAAATGTATGGTAGAGTGAGGAGAAAACAAATTAGAGGAAGTCCAAGGGGTGTGGAGTGGAGGGCAGAGAGGAGAAAGTGAACATTGAAAGATTTGAAACAAGAGGGTTCCACCATCTTCTTTCCCCTCGATAAGAGAAAGATTTGAAATGTGATGGCAAAACATTACTATTGAAAAATGAAAGTCACTCCAATCCATCTTAGCAAAACTAACAAGTAATCCACTTGACTCCTCGAAAGGAAAAAATATTTTACCCATTTCAATAAAACTAGCAATTTCATATGTCCTAATTATTTTTTTAAATGCGAAAATGACTTTTAAAAAAGAAGTTCTATAATAGAAGTCTTCTCCTCATTGGTAGAGTGCACTAAGCCTTTATTCCTTATTCTTAGCCTTCACATAGATAAATCCAATTCATTTTCAAGGTAGCCTTGAAGTATCCTTCTTTGTTTGCCCAAAAGAAAGCCTCAAACCCTTCATTATATAGCCAAAAAGCATGCCTAGCTTCTTGTGTCTTCAAAAGTAAGATAGCTATGAGTAGCCTAGACTAAACTCAAATTTTGCTTAGGATTTCCTCCACAAAGTCCTACTTTACTTTCTAATTTAATCATCTTCTAATCTTCACACAATCTTGCTCACATTTAGCCCTTAACTACATGTAGATAGACTCACACAATGTCCTTTAGTCTCTACCCTCTTCCCGCATGCGTGAATGATGAGCAATGTAAAACACTTCATGTTTGGTCACTTCATTCAAATTATCGTATTCATATTTTAATGTACTTCTTCAAGACCACATGAAAACATCCAATTGGAGATGATATTGTGGTTCCTTTGGATATTGATGCAAAATGTCTAGCAAAAGGCTCATATATGATTCTCTTTTTGTCAAGTGGAGTTGCTAAAAAACTGCCATATGTGCATTATGTGCCATATATAAGTAGGAACATCTTACTTTCTTTTGCAGAAATCATTGATCATGAGAGTTGAAGATCCACTTTGATAAGAATGGTATCGAAATCACAAATGTCAATGGTGTGGTTATGAAAGCAACTCAAAATAACAGCTTTTATTAGTCATAGCATATGCCTAGTTCTTGTCAAGACGAGGATATCGCGATCTTTTCAAGGGGGGGTGCAAGTGATGTGCTTACCTTGCTACTTTAGATATTATATACTATTTCACAGTTATCTTAATAAAAGTTATCAAGGATGTTGCAAATTTTGTTACACATGAGCAATGTTCTAGAGTAATAATGTTTGGGGGTTTCTGAAAACCTTACTTTTATTGTTATTGGTAGAAATTTTTCATGCCAAAGTACATGGAGATTAGACTTGGTCATTTGTTAAAATTATTCAAGCAATTCAAACAAGAATATATGATCATGGAGTTCATCATTATGATTCCAAGGCTTTGATTGGTTCTAGATCAAAAGTGGATGAATATATTTTTGCTTTTTTTTTTACATCTTTTTTTTTTTTGGCAAAAGTGTGTGTAGTCTCTACTTTGAAGTAGAACTCTCTAAGAGAACTCAAAAATAACTTAGGTAGGTTATACACATGCCCAAACGAACAGTGGAATGTCAAAATAGAAGGGATTTTATGCTAACATGGTGGTTGATGATTCACTTTGTGAAATGCATGTGATAGACAAGTCTAGGTGGGGGAGATCCCCCATCCAAGGGGCAAACTCCTACCCAAGTTGGATAATGATAAGCACTTCCATTATGGCACATGACAAGTTTTGAACCTTTGTCCAATTTGTGCACAGTCCAAAGCTCTATCCATTAAGGCAAGTGCTCTTTTTTTAATGCATTCATTCATGCTTTATGTGTAAACAACATTGCGGATGGTTTTGAGGCTAGGTAGGGGCTTGCGCACAATGTGTAACTAGCTTTAATTCAAGATCAAGACAAGTCCCTCCCTCCCACAAATACCTATATTAAAAACCCATGGTGAACCTCAAAGACACATGATTATTCTTTCGAGGAACCACCACTTTGTGTGAGAGAAGTGATAGGGAGCATCTCTTAGTTTCTCTTCCTTTTCCATCTATCTTCCAAAATCTCTACCAAGTTTTTTTGAGCTCTTTCTCTCTTTCCATAATCATGTGGAAGCACTACCAAAATCTGCTCAATATTTTCTCCATTTTTTATAATTGTGTGAAAGCTCTATTAAAATCTACCTAGGCTAATATTAACTTACACAATAGACTTAAGTAGTTAATCCCACATTGTACACATGTAGGTTACATGAAGCTAGGGCCCTTCCAAATTTTGTTTAATAGAGTAAGCATTACACATGACACACACGCACGCGCATACACACATAGACATGTACATGTAGATATATGTGTGTGTGTGTACATTTGTGTCTGTGTGTACACACATAGATGTGTGTGTGTGTGTGTGTGTGTGTGTGTGTGTGTGTGTGTGTGTGTGTGTGTGTGTGTGTGTGTGTGTGTGTGTGTGTGTGTGTGTGTGTGTGTGTGTGTGTGTGTGTGTGTGTGTGTGTAGAGAGAGAGAGAGAAAAGCTCATTCAATACGTTGAATATGTGTGTAACGCTTTCCTTAATGTAGTAAAAGAGTGTGCTTCATCAATTGTAGGGGAACTTGTAAGAAGGGTTGTAGAAGTCAATGTAGTCATCGACAAGTGTTGTAAGGGATGGGACACATGTAAGTTGAATCTACCAATGTGAGTCATCATCAATGATGACTAGGGGAACTTGTAAGAAGGGTTGTAAAAGTCAATGTAATCATCGATAAGTGTTGTAAAGGGATGGGACACGTGGAAGTTGAATCTACCAATGTGAGTCATCATCGATGATGACCTTTGGATACAATCCTTTAAAAGTCAATGGAGATTCGAGAAGATACTTTGTTCATTTGACAAAGTCAAGATGACATGGGTTATCCAAGACTAGATGATTCTTAGCTATCTCTTTCCTCTTCAAGTTGTAATGTTGGTGGGACTACCATTTGATTACTTGTATGCTAGACGTCACCATCACAAGTGTATGGTCCAACGTGTGCAAATCAATAAACACATGCATGTAGGCTCTAATACCATGTAAGCAACTTAGGGGACCTTGGGTATTAGAGCAACTTAGGGGACCTTTCCATGAGATGTTTCGGAAACGGTGAAAGTCAAATTTGGGGACCTTTCCATGAGATACTTGCAAAATGAGTCACGGAATAGTAGGGGGTGGCGTGCATTTGAAAAACTTTTGCAAAGGCTTATGGACTGACTCCTTTAGAGGGACAACCGTGAACCTATGACTTGGTTAACCTATTACGACCGAGTACTCTGCAAAAACCTTGCAAATAGGATCACGTGTGAGAAGGTAACAACAAACATGGTGTCGTTTCTGTATGTTTCACGAATAGTTCTGGAATGCAGCGTTCAGTTGATGGAGAGAAGAAACACCGCAGTCCTGACTTGGTCTGAGTCGGGACTCGGGAGTCAGTGTGTGGCACGATCACGATTCGAGCATGTAGAAGGTGGCGGGCATGGTAAGTTTTGTGCGATCAGGGTAGAAATCACCGGGCCACCAGCCACTAATGGTGATCAGCAGTAATGATGGCAGGGGTGTGGGCACTGACATCGTGTTTGTATCGAGATCATGCAACCTGCAGCCTGCAGGCTGCCATAGCCGGTGGGCCAAAATCTTTCGAACAAGTCCCGGAGAGCCGTCTTATCGCTCGATGCCAAAAGACCCAAAAAGCCAAAAAGCGCGCCGGGCCCCACCCGGCGAAAAACTTTGTCGTTTCTCGCGTCCTCAGGCGCCGCTCAATGAGCTGTCGACACGTTGCGGTAGCCCATTGGCTGCGCCTTTTGTTGGCATACGGCCAATATGTGGCGCGCGCCCCGCCATTTGCCTGCTTACAAAAACAAAGAACCGAAAATCGGTTTTTCGGCCAAATTGTATGTCTGTCTGTATCTGGTTTTTGGCCTTGTTTGTTCTCTGCAGGGAAAGCCAAAAGAGAAAGTGGCCTGTCGCCATTTGCTCTTCGGCCTTGCCTGGCCCGGAAAACGACGCGCTTTGTTTCTTTCTCGTTTTGGTTAGTTTCTTCGGCCTTGTCTGGTCCATGGATGGATGACTCGCAGACTCGTCTTCCAGTCAGAGAACTCAATCACGCCGTCACTTGGAGCTCTCCACTACAACTTTGACTAGCTCGCAACCGAGCCTTTTTAATGGCGGTGTTTGGTAGGGATCCGGTTATAAACCTCGGTTCTACTTAAAGCTCGATTTACACGAAGAAGAATTACCCACATCGCCGGAAGGTGACAAGCCCAAATAGGCACACGTAAGAGCTGTATGCAGCGCCCAGCTTTTAGGGTGCTATTAGGCCAGTTACACACGGGCTATGGACGGACAGGAGGTGCAAGTTGTCCATTACTTTGTTTACACACTAAACTGCGCCCAGGATTATCATGAAAAGGAGGTTGGCCCATTGGTAATGAATGAGGGGTGTGAGGGGATTGGTGGGGGTGTTCAATTCCTATTAGTCTTGAGGCCACTTTTAGGAGAAAAGCGTTGTCGTCTTGTACGTTGGGCGCGCCCGAATTTCGGGACGGGGAAGATCCCCCGTCCAGAAGTGACCGCCACCCGCAAAAATCGGGCCCAATGGCCTTTTGACACGTAGGGCAACGGACGCCTCTTTTTCCACCCTGCATCCGTCCACAGCCCGGTGTGTATCCGGCCTTAGGCTATATCAATAACCCTAGGGTTTAGGGTGCTCCTAGACTATATCAATAATCATAGTGTTAAAGCCTCCCCCACAAGAAGAGTGGTCACTCCGAGAGTATATATACATCGGAAAAAATTAGTCCATAGGAGCATGCCAATAGTTTTGATTGTTAGTAAGAGCATGTTCATTGGCTGGACGTGGTGGCCGTGTGTGACAAATGCCAATGAGAAACTCTCTGTCCTCTTTGCCCCACTATCATCACCTCCTAGCTAGGGCCAAGGTCAACCCCCTCCCCCAACACATACACAGTGCAACGAGACGATTAGTGGTGGGAGTGGCCTTCACTCCCCCCACTAGCCTTGGTGTGACTCTGCTTCAAGAGTTGAATTGCCCAAGGTAAGCAAGGAGAATAAGTAAAACTCATGCTTTGCTTACATCAGAGTCACTCCGCACCATGGTTAGGAGGGAAAAGGAAATTAAATGTACGAGGGAACATTGGTGCTGATGAGCATTGTTAGGAGGTGAAATTTGAAAAGAAACAATTCGATTGTGTTTGCTATGTGCTAACAAAAAGCAATGTGATCATGCATGCTTTTAATCAATGGGATAACAACAATGATCTGAGAATCATCTTCAACTTGCTAGAATTGTATTGGAATCCTATTTTTCAAATGTGCTGGTAGGTTGAATATGGAGTAAAGCTCTTTCCACTCATCGTGCAATCTATCCAATATACAACAAAGGGTTAGCATGGAGGATGGATTAGTAGGGGGGATTTCGACTCCCCCTATTAACCCTAGGTGCAACCTAGCCCTACAGTCCATGTTGGAACCTTGCAAGACTTTCTTAAAATAGTTACAAGAGATAAGGAGCCATAGTGAAAGAGACAATTGTGATGTTTTCTTTTGGTATTGCTAGATGCTAATATAGACGTGCATTCCAACGAGCTTTCGAACACACAATTTGAGGCTGATACTGATGAAATAACAACGGCATACTACACAAGGAAAAGGCATTCAATGTAGAGCATGACAATTTTAGCTTTGAAAAATGAGCATGAAGAGAGAGAGAGAGAGAGAGAGAGAGAGAGAGAGAGAGAGAGAGAGAGAGAGAGAGAGAGAGAGAGAGAGAGAGAGAGAGAGAGAGACTGTAGAGAAGGAGGAGGCCACCGTGAAGGAAAAGAACAAGAAAAGGAGAAGAAGAAAAAGACCACAAAGAAGTGCTTCTTTGAGGTTTAAGGTAAGTCCTTTCCTCTTTTATTTCTACATTTTTCTTTATGCATTATGCTTAAGAGAGAGAGGATGAGAGAGAGAGAGGGAAAATGAGATAAAGATAAAGAAAGAAAGAGGGTTATAAATTAAATTTCTTCTTTCTTTATTTACTTTTTGCATTGTGTATGTGAGAGAGAGGGACAAAAATGGAGGGGGAAAGGATTGTGATGAGAGAGAGAGAGAGAGAGAGAGAGAGAGAGAGAGAGAGGCTACTTGTGCACAAGCTTTCGAGGGTGGGGAGTGTGGAGCCAAGGAGTTGTCAACCAACAAGATCGATGATAGATTAAAATTAGACTTAGATTAAAGATTTTGATTTTCTTACAATCCAAAAATAGAAACATCCGCTAGCCTATGAATAAAAACATCCTCTTGTCTTTCATTTAAATTTTTAGGTTTTACTAAAATCTATTGGATTTGTTGATTTCTACTTGTTTTAGGGTGGATGACCTAATCATTTAAATAATGTATTGCCTGTACTATAGCAAAAAGGATCAATGATGATATCATGATACTGAAGATTGGGAGGTATATCTCAATGAGCACGTAGGCTAACGCGAGATGTGCTAGTTGGAAATGAAATAGAGAAGCGGATGGATGGAGCTATGGAGAAGAAGGTGAATCATTTTTATATGCTACACCGTGTATCCATGGAGAAGTGACTGAATAGGTACGAGATTGCTAGAAGGAAATGAGAGATAGTGCGATTGGAGTTTTGGCATAGTATATATTAGCAGCCTATTCAATATCACAAGGGCATGGAGGAGCTGTTGCTATTTACACATGAGAGATGGTTGCATAATGTACTGACTACACAACTTGATGCAAAGGAGAGAAAGTCACTTGAGAGGAGTGGGGGTTCTCCAAGGATTGTACGCTAAAGATAAGCATTTGCTTTCATCATTGTTGCATCTAGCAACTATAAGCAACAAGCAACCCAAAATTCAACGTAGAATACAAAATCTATAGCATATCATATTCATGTGGGTGACATTTTTTTAGTAGAGCACATTGATAAATTGTGCTTGGATTGTCATATGATGTTGAAGTTTGAGAAGAAAAGTTGATGGCAGGCCACAGATTTGAATATTATAGTGGAGAGAAGAATTATATTGGCAACTTGCAAGTGTGATTTCAATAGCTTATCAAAGCTTCTCTACAATCATGTTTGATGTATAATGATTAAAGTGCGCTATTAGAAGTAGCAAGGGCAACTATTCCGATGAGGACTGTTTGGGTTCTTCTTGAAGGTAGATTTTCAGAAAAGATGGAAGAAATTGCAAGACATATTTATCTTTCTAGGTGAATAGCTTTTTGTAAGTTTTAATTCAACAACATGAAGGCCACAAATACCTTTTGTTTTGCAACAAGTTATTAATTGATTCCAAACATGTGATCTGCTACCCTAATCCACAACAACCTCATTGATGGTATATTATGTTTATAATGTAATGAAGGGACTTGAGAGGAGAGATAAATAAGAGAGAGAATACTATAGAAGAGAGAGAAAGAGATATAGAGAAAGGCTAAATAAGGAGAGAAAAATACTATAAGTGGAGAAAGAAAGATCGAAAAGAAGGAGAGAGATCCATGAAAGGATAGAAGAGAAGCTTGGGAAGTGAAAGGACACAGTTGTATACTTCCCAAAAATAAGATAACTATACATATGTCCTTCACACATTTCATATACCCTTATTCACTCTCTTACATTCTATTCCTACTCGAATGCTTTTGTCCTCAAAAAGAAAATTAGGACGTATTACAATGTAAGGAATAGGAATAGAACATAGTACTACTCTATTTAGACATTCCAAAGGATAAATCAAAGGGGAATCCAAGAATCTCAAAAAAATATATGATCAAGTATATTGTATATACATCAATGAAAAAAATGAGAAAATCTAATAATTGATCATGGATCTTTGGCCAAATAAAAGTCATAGACATGGAGTAGCTTGTGGTCTACTATAGGATCCTATTGTAGTAAATCTGAGATAACTTTTAGTAGAGAGACTCCAATTGGGGTGTGCTATACATCAAAATGGAGATCTTTTCAAAATTTTTTAGTTATGTATATTGTATTTTTCTATCCATAGTGCAGAGTAAATTCTGGTTTAAAATAGAGAGCTATCTATAGCATGTCTAAGCTAGAATAGTGCCAACTAAATGGAACCCAACTAACATAAGCCACATGAGAGAGCTTATCTAAACAGAGATTTCCATTTTAAAAAATTATCCTCTAACCTCCAAGATCAAAAGAAAAGCTAAGATCATTGCCATCCATTACACAAACAATCACAAAATCATTAGCAAGAATAGTTGAATCAATTAGTGGCTCATGGATGTAATCCTCAACCATCAGTATAAGATTGATATTTGCTTCTCCTTTGATGCACTCAAAAGCATACAAGGCTGCATATGTTGAAATATTCATCACATCATCTTTTATATTCATTGTGGTTGGGGCAACTCAATCAATGATTTGCTCACGATCTTCAACTTGATCGACAATATGCCCATGATCTTTTTCCTTGAACTGAAGTTCTTCTTCCATTTGACTCTCATCAAGATTGCCTTCAACAAGGCTTTATTCATTATCTTCATCAAAATATTTAATCTCCAAGAATGTATTTGCATTCTTTGCCTTGCATATGTCTTTGTGATTGGAGCACATTGGCTCAATCTATTTGTAACATAACCCTTGAGCATGCAATTGTTTGATTTGGTCACCAGTTAAATGTCCAACCCTATTGGCTTTAGACAAGATTTTGCCTACATCATCACCATGTAGATTAGCAATAGATCTATCATACTATTGCCCATGGTAGTTATGATGATCATGTGACTATGAATAAAATGAGAAAGTCTTATGGCATGTGGAGGAGACAAGCACGAGTAATCCATCATAAAGGAGACAAGTACACAAGAATCCTTCGAGAGTGAAGTAGACTTTTTTTCTTATGGAGACCTCTACATAGACCTTCTAGTATACACTAAGCTATACAAAGAGCTTGTTAATGGAGCTAGAGGATTGGTCATATTGACGTTTACTCGTTGTCAGAGTCATTGACTATTCACTTATGTTGATACTTTGTTGGATGTTTTTAAACTTATTTGCAAATCCACATATATATGTTGTAATCATACTCTACTTTCACCTTTGTATTGAATGTCCTAACATCTATTTTTGGTTGTGAAAGTCACTATAGACAATCTAGAGAGTGGGATAAGGTAATACTATAAAAATGAGGAGCTACTAGAGATTCTCATGTATATATCTCTAGATCAAATGACACACTTCAAGAACATAGTAGATATAGAGTTGTCTTAATCGACATCTGGGTGTTCTACCTCAACATGCTCTAACATATTGATCTCTAGCAAGTGGAATCAATGCTCCAAGTTGGCCATGGAGGGAGATGGCTCAAGTACATCTCACTTGACTAGTGGAGGTGGTGGGTGTGGTGGATGATTTCTAGAGCCGTGAACTTTCTCTCCTCCTAATTTAGGGGGTGGTTCTAGGGAGTGTTGCAGAGATATGGATGTTGTGACTCCATGGTCAGTTGATACTTCATGCTCCCATCATAGTTCTAAAGAGGGTAGCTCTTGTGCTTGTTGTGGAGACACCAATGCAGTATGCCCCTCCCTTTGATTGAGTGGGCACTAATCACCTGTTGGCATGGCTATACCTATAGGTACTTCCACTTTTGTGATGCTAGATTTTCTTAATTGTCTAGTTTCTTTCCTCCTATGGATATTACTCCAAGATCTGCCACTTTCGGTACACTAGATGTAGAGGGATCTCCAAGTTATGACTCACCCCATCAAGTTATGGATACTTGGTAGAGTAGAAAATTGATATTGTATACATGAATGATAAGGGGAAGAGACCAATTGCACGCATGTATAAGTTGTGCTAATAGGCTTTTAGGCACAACATATTGGATCACTAGAAGAATGCACCAAAGGCAAGCAAGGACTATGTAATAGAGTCATTCCATGAGGAGTTTCTAGTACCCCATCATTTCTCCACAAATGGATGATGGAGTTGATGCACGCCTACATCCCACAAATGGTTGAATGCATGGAAGGTAGTGAAGAGTGGTGTAGGGAAGCCTGAGTGGCTAGACCCAGAGGACTAGAGGAGGCTCAAAGATAAGGCTATGACTCTCCATGGCGATGGCCTTGCAATAGTGAACAAATTTTTCCTCTCATTGGACAACAAATCAGATTTAAATAGTGCTAATTGTAGTATCTTTCAAGAGGGTATTCATGGTTGTAATAGTGAATACTGAAGAGAGTTAAAGATATCAATGATGCAGGAGTCCTCTATTTTGTCATGAGCTTTTCCCAGAGTTACAGTAGGGGGTAAGAGAGGTCAAGCAACATGAGAGTTTTTATGAAGCGCCACTATTTGTTGTTGTAGATGTTATGATCTCGAAATAGTAAATGTACTTAGGCAGTTATCTAAGAAGAAATTCGAAGCAAGCAAAACTAGAAGCATGTCTGATCACTATCTTCTTGGGCTTCTAATAGTTAGCTGCGAATGCTGGACAATAGCAGGGAAGTCAGAAGAACCTGACTATGGGGATGATACATTCAGGCACAATATTTTACACTTGGCAATGAAGTAGTTACATCGAAGGACAGATACTGTTGTGGAAAATACATTCAACATATTTCCTCAAGCTTTCTCCCTTGTTTAGAGCATTGTATCATACGTGATTGAGCATGCTATTTAGCATAACCCAACTAAGTGTATCTAGATAACCCTTGTTATCACATTTATACATGCTAATGCAAGATATACTTTCATGCATGATATTGCAAGATCAATGGATGAAATGAGCACCATCATCACTCCAATTGTACCATTATATTGGCTCTAATCTCGATGCTATATATAGTTATCGATTTTAGCTAATCATGCTCACGCTATTTATAGCGTGCATTTCTATGGCCAATCCAATCTGTATATTTGTGATTTAGAGATGAATAGAGTATATGGCCTCCTAGGCAAAGAAGGATAAGGCATTGGAGCATGTGGCCTCCTAGGTAAAGAAGATAAACTCAAGCATGATATTTCACACTTGCCAGTAAAGCAGTTACATCCAAGCAGAGACAATGGTTATGGGAAATACATTTAGCACATTTCCTCAAGCTTTCTCCCTTGATTAGAGCATTATATCATGCGTGATTGAGCATGCTATTTAGCATAACCCAACTGACTATATCTAGATAGCCCTTGTTATCACGTTCAGGCATGCTTTTGTAGGATATACTTTTAGGCATGATATTGCAAGATCAATGGATGTAATGAGCGCCATCATCACTCCAAATGCACCATTATCTTGGCTCTAATCCCGATGCTATATATAACTATAATTTTTAGCTAATCATGCTCATGCTATTTATAGCGTACTTTTCTATGGCCAATCCAATCTATATATTTGTGATTCAGAGATGAATAGAGTATATGGCCTCGTAGGCAGAGAAGGACAGGGCATTGGAGCATGCGGCCTCTTTGGTAGAGAAGAGCAAAGAGCAACATCTAATTTCTACAACCTGTAATATCCATATTTCAATTTTCAACATTCAGTTGATATGTGTAATCTATAATAGCAATGGTTGTTTACAATAGCTCTTGTTTGCATTGATCAGGCTACAAGGCAGACAACAATCAAACAAGTGCATATCAAGTTGGTCACTCAAGCCATTGCAACATCTATGAATATTTTATTTCTGCTACTACTACTATGGGTAGGACAAGTTTATCGGTTGTAGTAGCTAATCATGCTCATGCTATATATAGCCTACATTTCTATGTCCAATCCAATATGTATATTTGCGATCTAGAGAAGAATAGAGTATATGGCCTCTTGGGTAGCCTTGGATAGGGCATTGGAGCATGTGGCCTCCCAAATAGAGACTCCCAAATAGAGAAGAATATCCTTGTAAATGGCTGGTATTACAACCTACAATATCCATAATTCAGATTTTGGCATTTAGTCGATAAGTATCATCTATAATAGCCATGGTATTATGGTTGTTTACAATAACTCTCATTTGCATGGATCAGGTTGCATTTGTGAGTAGGTAGATGGCAATCAAACAAGTGTGTAGTAGGTTGGTCACCCATGTTGCAACATCTATGAATATTTTATTTCTGCTACAACTATAGGTAGGACAAGTTTATTGATTTTAGCTGATCATCCTCATGCTATATACAGCCTGCATTTCTATGGCCAACCCAATCTATATATTGGTGATTTAGAGAATAATAGAGTATATGGCCTCCTAGGTAGAGAAAGACAAGGCATTGGAGCATGTGGCCTCCCACGTAGAGAAGAATAGAGATTAGCATTTGAGTAGACATAACTCGCATCATCTGAGAAGACTACCATCTGAGAAGGACAAAAGTAGAAGATCGTACTTCTAGTTCAGACACCTTTGCCCAAGATTTTTTTTCTATAGATTGGACCAGTTTACACATTTGACTTGATCATGTTGATGCTGTATGAAGGTTTTACATGACTAATTTACATGTTTGACCAACGTGGATATAAGGCCTTATTAGAACCTAACATCTACTAGGATACTCACACCCTTAAGTCTCAAATTGGTAAGTGCATGGGTGTTGGAGGTCTAGACCCTTGAGCGTAAAGGACTTTTGTTTGTAGGCACTCTCATATAATAGTCAAATACTCTTGGCATAAAGGAGTGTAACAATAGCAATACTACATTCTAGACTATCCTAAGCAAGGATGGAGTTCATTCCACACCCTAAAAGCAAGATTGTCAACACAATAAGCAATCAACCAAGAAAAAATGGACCTCTTTATGACAACCTTAGACCATTGAAAACATGAACATTGAGTTATTTATACTATAAAGCCATATTGTATTATAAAAACACATTAAACTAAATCTTGTAATGTATTGCAAAATAGAACCTGGACTATCAAGGAGTGGTGATGGTTGTGATCAATTAAAGTTATATTGTATAGATTCTTGACTGCCTAATCACGCTTAGGGGAAATCATAACTGCATCAATGAGATTATAGTAGAGCAAAAACATTAGTACTTCTTAGGATCAACTAGTTATGATGATTATCATGAATATAGATAAGATTATTAAAAGCAACAACTTGCATTTTCTGATTAGACAACCCTTAAAAGTAGAGATGTTCTTTCTTACCTTGGAGACTATAGATTGCCAAGTAATGAGGCAGATGTAGTAGAATATTGTGGAAGTACATAAAGCAAGAGACTACTATTGCTTCTTCTGCTATTTTGTGCTAGCTCAATGCACAGAGTACGAACTCATGTTACAAATGAATGAAAAGAAAAAGAAAGGACTTGTACAACTAGTTTTGTTGTAAATGAACAAAAAGAAAAAGAAGGGACTTGTATAGTGGAGCATTCGATGGGAACTCTAAAACATAATTTAGGAGGGAAACTTTATAAATTCTTTTCTGGAAAAATTTAAACTTTATTTTTGTAATTATTTATTTATTTATTTTATAAGATTTTTCTTTCTCTAGATCTTTATTTTATGGCAAGATTAGAATTTTATTTTTTAACTTTTATTTATTTTGGTTGTAATTACTTATTGTTATGAAATCTAAGTAAAGTTTACACTCAAGCCCTTCACTCATGGCAAACATCTACAAAAGTAGATGCTTCCAACAATAGTCTTTTGGTCTTGATAAAGCAATGCGGTATGCCCACAACAGTGTTCTAGTCTCGATAAAGCAATGTGGCATAGAAAGACATATAATGGCTGCAAGGTGGATGTAATACCAAACATATGCCCATCCTTAACATCTGTATTTAGGCAATTTGACTTCTAGGTGACATGTGATGCCATTACAACTTCTTGCGTAGTGATTTGATAATGACTATGGAATATGGAGTTGACATTTTATTTTGGCATATGAATCCACTTATTTTTATTCTATAAGTTCTAACTGTTGTTAGTGTACATCAATATTGGTGCATATGAGAGCTATCCATGTATAAATATGTAATGATAGGCATATGCTCTCACTTAAAGTGTGCATAGAGAGAGAGAGAGAGAGAGAGAGAGAGAGAGAGAGAGAGAGAGAGAGAGAGAGAGAGAGAGAGAGAGAGAGAGATGCATGATTTATTGTAAAGGAAATCATGCATCTCTCTTTAATTACAAATGTTTTTTTTTTTGAGTTGTGTGCAGGTAGACTCCTCAATAGACACACAAAGTGTGTTTGGGGTTCAACTCCCCTTGAGTTTATCTTCCTAACCACTTTTTGTAGGTTTGATATTATCTGCAGCCATAAAGAAATGGATCACAAATGAACACGTTTGACTTTTGTAAACTATAACATTAATACTTCTCTAAACTTGATAATAAGGACTTTAAAAGTCTTTCCTAAATAGAGTTGATTGGCTTCTTCCCACTTGGGTGCAAGCTTTTTCTCCTTAGCAATGGGACCCCCACTTCCCAAATCAATCCATCAAACAAATTTTGTAGAGCCAATCATCTGTCTCCATGTAAGTACAAGACAGCTTCCTTTTTTACATTCAATTATTTGAGCTGATTTTTAAGTTACTAGATATGCGTAGTTAATGTAATAAAGGATGCAAAGAGCCAAAGCTAACGTGTGGACTCTATCACCTTTAGGGAAATTTGGCTGCTTGGTTTTCCTAGCTAGACTTTGACATTCTTTCTATTGGATAACTCACACATCATCATGATTGTATATCTACATTTGAATGATCCTTTTCTTAATTCTTCTAAAACTTGGGTGGTAGAATCAAGTTACCCATAATGTTGAAATCCATGTGAATATGTAAACCTCTCAAAGTTTACATTCTATTTCCACTAAGGGTTGTATGATGTACCACCTTAATATTCAAAATCTTTCCATTATCTTCATTACCATATTTTTGTAGTGATGTATTAAGACCATCAAGGCATATTTTTCCCTCACTTCTAGGAGGCTTTTCTACCTTTGATACATTTTTCTTTTGGATACATAATGATATGTATTCAAGTTGGAATCATTCTCTCTAGTGTTGAATATTCTTCCTCCATATGAACTAATTTGATTATGACACAATGAAATGAGTCCCAATTATGTTACCTTTGAAATGTTGTATTAGATGGTGGGTGTTTTTGAGGCTTTGAAATATTGTATTGGATGGTGGGTGTTTTGAGGCTTTGAAGGCAAGAGACTCCCTGAATATATGCGGTTGTAGCAAAGTACTATAAATATTCATGTGATATAAAGAAGGTTACTATAAATTTCACTATTTATTTAAAATCCTTTCTTTTGTAGTACTCTAGGTTTATGATATAAGTTTTTTTAGATTCTGGTTTTCAAGTGGCTTGGGCTCTTGCCTTGTCATGGTGTTGTTATATTTTCTCATACTAATCACCAACTCAAAGAGCTCTAAAAAACTATCTACACTTTTATCAATGCATCTACTAATTTATTCTTTGATTGCACAATGGTGGAGTTATTATTGGCAAAGAATTGTGAGATGATGTGTTGTGCTTATGGCATGGGTGGCCTCTTGGTTATTGTGTGCTACACCAATCCAAATTTCTAAGCAAAGGGTGATTATGGCAAAGAGTAATGGGGCAATGAGACACCGTAAATAGCTTACATCTCTTTCTCCTCCTAAATAGATCCTTTTTGGATGGGCTTCCCAAGCACCTAACATTCCAAGGGATTGTAGTGAGTCAACTTAAGATCCTATCCTTATACATAGACAAAACATCCATCATCTTAGGCTTCTTCCTCACCATCTAGGATAGCAATATAGTCTTGTCAATAAGAGGATTATGGACAAGATTTTGAAGGAAGTTTTTTATTTCTTACCTCCATTCGACTCCAAAGACTTTAGTGGTTGTGATTTCCTTTGTTGTTGGCATGCTTCAACCTCAACATCTCTAAGATCCCTTATTTCTAGTTAGCTTTCTCCTTTCATTTCTCCTTGTAAGGGTTGTTTGCTTCCTTGACTTTACCCTTCTCAATATATGAGATTTTTTCTTCTTCCCTCTTTCGTGATTGTGTTGCATGAAGTTAGTTCCTATCTTGATTCTTTTCTCCTTGGGTGGCAAGAGTAGTTGCATGTTGCACTTCTTTAGCTCCATCCCTCTCCCAGCTTCCCTTTGCAAAGTGCCCACCATCTTTGCATATGAAGCATGTATCCAATTGATAAATACCTAGGTACTAACAAGAAAAATTTGTACATTTACTAGATATGGTTCTATTTACTATCTAGTTTTGTGTCTGAAGTTCCTTTTATGGCCACTCGGCCTCCCTCAGCACAATAGCAAGGCTTCCCTCTCGAGTTCTAGCAAGTGCGCCACCTCCCCCTTGAAAAAATCTCAAGTAGTCCACCCCCAACATAACAACAGTCAAGTAGCCTCTTTTCCCCTCCCCATCCAGAATGGACCCCCATCAAGATCACATCAGCCCCCTTTGTATTACAATAGTGCTGGCCCATTTTCCTTGTAGACCCAGGATTCTCCTTCTTCTCTCCACTTCCCATCACCTTCTTGTCTTCTTCTCCATCCTTCTCTCACATGCATTTAAACCCCTATTCACACGAATAAAGCATGCTTCACAAACACGCAAGCACTCAAGCACACCCAAGCCCAAATTCACATGTAATTATACACATATGCACGTATATTTAGGCACATGAACACACATATACACATACTAAAGCATACTCACACATAATAATATAAACAAACATACAATCTCATAGCTCACACAATTTCACCCATAAGATCATATATCACATGTAATAGGCCTCATAAGATTTTCTCACGTGCAAGTGTGTGTGTGTGTGTGTGTGTGTGTGTGCATGTGTGTGTGCGTGTGCGTGTGCGTGTGCGTGTGCGTGTGCGTGTGCGTGTGCGTGTGCGTGTGCTTGCGCGTGCGCGTGCGTGTGCGTGTGCGTGTGCGTGCGTGCGTGCGTGTGTGTGTATGTAAATGAGGCCATATAATACAACAAAAAATACACAAACACATACAAATATTTATACGCTTCTCTTTCTCACCTCTCCAAATCTTGAAGAATCTACTCTCATTCAATCCCCTCTTACAACTCTCTTCTTGAAGATAAATAGAGAAGGCCCAAACCTAACACTAGCCCCATTATTAAGGGCTCTTGCATGACCCTTGATGCATCCGAAAGAAAACATGTTTGTGCACTTGTTGGACGATATGGCTAAGCATTCCATGTAGATTTTGAAAAGGTGCCATGGAAATCATGAGACCAAAAACAATCACCAAATGTATAATATACAAGAAAATACAATTACAATGGAAAAGTTGCATTTAGATTGTGCTTTTCAATGCCTAATGCATTATGTAGACAAAGTTCCTTTTTTAGCTTTTGATCCTTTTATACTAATTACCTCACTTCTCATAAATGATGATAGAACTTCTTTCCACCCAACACCCCCTTAACCACTGTCACTCCAAATGGTTGGCCATGTATAACAAGCCATGTTTAAAACCTTAACTCACAGTTGTGGTAGCCCTACACAATTCTCAACTCACCTTGCAACCTTTCCCTCTCAATCCCAAAGTTCCTAACATGTGATAAAGTTCCCACAGTGTTGTGCAAAGAACTCCATATTCATGAATTTGGAAATTTCCCATCAATGTGGGAATTCCAAATCAAAATGGATTTGGTGAATTTTGGGAATTTCATTAATTTGGAACTTTGTGCAATGGAACATAT
This sequence comes from Lygodium microphyllum, assembly GCF_053477565.2. Lineage (NCBI taxonomy): Eukaryota > Viridiplantae > Streptophyta > Polypodiopsida > Schizaeales > Lygodiaceae > Lygodium > Lygodium microphyllum. Next base: position 21,783,840 of record NC_141161.1, on the reverse strand, counting down.
TATTGCTTATGGTTGTTTCCAAGAGATTGAAAAAAACTCAAAAAGGGTGGTGTTTATAAGCACCTTAGTTTCAGTATCCTTGAAAATCTTCAAGGAAAATCTTCAGTCTTGTCAATGAATTCTTGTAGACTTTGTTTGGCCGTCAATTCAACCTCTGGGGGAATTTCAAAATTTTTGGGAGATTTTATACATCTCTTCATCCAAGAGAAGACAATGCTGTCTATTGTTTCCCATTATTTAGGATCTTTTCTATTGCACATCCAATATTTATCCCAACAATTAAGATATACCTCTGCATATGTAGCATTTTGACGTCTACAAATTGGTGTCCAATATTGTTTACATACCTTGTTGAAGTTTTTAGAGTTTCTAGTTGTTTCCACCTCACTTTGTGCAACACCAAGCCATATAATTTGGACATACTCGATTTGAAGGTCTAACAAGAACAAAGTCATATTTCTTAACATCAAGCATTAGTTCAAATGCATGCTTGGGTCGTTTTGCTGAGAGAACCATTAGTGATCATTCAGCTCTTCCAATCCAATAAAGTCATCTATATTATCTACATCTATATTGGTTGCATCAATTTGTGTTCTTGGCCAAAAATCTATGAAAAATATATATTCTTGGACATTTGGAGTTTGAAGAGTGTAGATAATATGTTTCCAATAATCAACCATTGGTGTTATAAACTTTGTGAACTCTGCTTCATGTCCTTGTACATTTGACCATCTTTCCCAATACTTCAAATAATCTTTAACTCTACTTACTACTTCTTGATGATTCTTAACATACTCGAACATGGGCAGCAACATTGGAACACCCTTGGAAGAGTAGGCTTTCTTGCAAAGTCTCTCTTCCATAATTCAATGCCAACTTCTCTTGGTATCTGGTCTAGAGACTTTGTATGCATCTTGTATTGCATGACAAGTGTATCTCCTTGCATATAAAACCAAAATTGAAGAGGTTTTGAGTGACCAACAAGTGTATATTTGGAATCTCACAAGTATCCCTTAATGTATCTCTTAAAGTCAGGCACATGTGTCAATAAAAAAGGTTTAGAAGTTGTCCTCTAGCATGATTGAAAATGTTGCATAAGATGAGAAAAAGTGAAGGTCATGCTTGTCCTTAGCTTCTCTGAAAATTTGCTGAACATTGCATCAATGTCTTCATGTGTATGACCCACCATGAGAAACCCAAACTAGATCACCTTGATTGTTCCTTGTGCAACAAGCAATGATAGATATGCAAAGAGATAGAGATTTTTATCTAATCCACAATTATCAAGTTGAAGTAGCAAGTTCTCTAGCAATCGTTTGAAATGATGATGGCCATCCTATGGTACATTATCTTCCATGCATGCATTATTTTGTGCAACACCTTGATGGTGGTGCAGTACTTTCTTCAAGTTGAGGGCATTTAGTAGCACAAAGGTTGATCCCGACATTCCATCTACTTGTAGATCACCATTTGTATGCCTATGTAGTCATTCCAAGTTCCTGAAGCACAAGGACAATGAGACAATTGTGAAGTCAGGATTGTGTGGCCATAGATCGAGTGAGAAGTGCCTAGATTTGCCTTCTCCATGCCCATGTGTAATCATGCATGTTAAAGAAATTGATAGTTGAGTAGATCTTTCAGTCTCTTTTGATCAAAGCCTTAACCTAGGGATAGTTTTCTTTTGCTAGTCCATCTTATCATATATGATGCACAAGTTTTTCTCTAGATCTACTATTGAGGCCAAGTGCCAAGTGTAGTATATGTTCCAACAACTTTTTTGTTGTAGTATGTGACATTTACACATTTTTAGAAGCACATTTTGCTCTTGAAGTCACTTTCTTGCTAAAGTTGCTCTTTGATCTCTAAGAAAATACTACATTTGGAGAATTCACATATATTTGCTAAGGTTATATGCTTGAACCATGTGTTCCAAATACGATTGAAGGTGGACAAGGGCATTTTCTTACATCTAATACCATTCAATGTTGCATTTACTTTTGCCCATATATCTACCTGCTTGTAAAATCCGGGATGACCAATTGTGTCTCCCTTGATCCATTTTGCATTGTTTTACTCTTATGTAGCATTTTCTCTACATTCTCCTTGACAAAGTCTCTAAGGATGGCTCTTCCTATCTTTGTGTGATCCCAAGATACTCTTATTACCCCCTTGTTTCCATGCATTGCCCTCCTCACATCATGTTCAAATTGTGCTTTGTACCTGTAAAAAGTTGTCTTTGGGATTTCATGAATCTCATACCATGTCCTTCTGCATACCATTTTTCCATTGAAGATCAAGCTACATTTCCTTGTTCCTCGTTGATCAATCCTGCATGATGATTTAAACTTGTCATAAACATAGTTTGTGCGGTCTTCAAATTGGAATCCCCAAAAGTATTTACGTAATTGTGGCACTACCTCTCTATTAGCAAACTAATAACACTTTTCTTGGTAGCAATCAATCATAGAAAATTGTGAAATGGAGTCCATAGAACTTCTCAAGTTTTCACCTTTAGGGGCAATAATTCAAGGCTTTCTATTGAGCATACAATATGATCTTTTCTTTTCTTTTTTAATGATTTTTTTGTAGAAACAAAATCTTCATTGGTATCTTCCATGTTTTTGGCATAAGCATTTGTAGAGATAAATTGCATGTATGATTGTTGTTGCAGCAACGGTGTTCCATCATCAAAGGTGACATGTTTAATAGGCCATCTTTCCAAAGTGACACAGTGAAGGTTGTCACACCTATATATGTTCCCGTGGTTTGATCAAGGGTTTTATCTACCACCACACCAACATCCTCTTCTCCCAACAATTCAAAGTTTATCACATCATATAGAAAAGCCAATAATGTAACCCGTGTCCCAACACAAATCTATTGCCTTCTGTCCATAGCATCACTCTACATTCTCTCCCAATTTTACGAATTTTAAGCACATAAATATCCTCAGAAAGGCGGGACATGATTTGATTCATAATCATCACCTTCGTCATGATTTGTTATTGAGTTTGAAACAACCACTATATCTTTCTTTTCCCATTTTGCAAAACCACCTACAACTTCATGAACCTTCATTGCATCGATTGTTGGGAATGGAAAATATGCCACTACATTTAGACATTTATCAATAGCCACTTAAATATATCCATCTTGAAGAGTTTGTCCATGACATTTCTCATTTGGATGTATTGTATTCACTCTCCCAAGTGCAACAATCTCATGATCAACTAGCAAATTCACAAATTTTCCAAAATAAATTTGGTTATGTATGATACCTATACAAGTGAGAAAGAGGTTTTATAATTTATATATTGTCACCTCTCGAAAAGAAGAAAATAGTAATGAAATTGCTAAATACAATGAAGTATCAAATTTCATTGAAAATAAAAAGCATTGAAATATTAGATAGAATGAGTCCAACATCCATAATACAATGTATTAATGGAAACATCTTACAGAAAGGGGATAGATTTGACCATATGACCAAAATTAAACTTTATCATGAACTGTGCCCTAAACCAAAGAAGAAAATATTCTTCTAATATTTTTAGTTTCCCTTTATTTTACTTTAATTTATTAGCTATTATTTGTGTAAGCAAAAACTTCTTTGTGTGTTCTCATTAGGGAAAGATATAGTAGATGGCAAAAAGGATAAAAGTTCATTATGGTCTACATAGAAAAATATCTAGCCATATGGTCAATACCTCAAGCATAATACATACAACAAAATTCATTGTGATGTTTATGGAAAAAGATTTAGCCAAATTAAAATTCTTTGTAATATTCACAAGAAAAGACTTAGCCATACGATCAAAACATGTATTGTATGTAACTTAGATGATAGTAAGGATAATAATTTTTTATGATGTCCATAGAACAAGATTTAGCGAAATGGTCAAAGCCTCTATTGTATGTCAACAAGGATAAACAATCTTTGTGATCTCCATAAGAAAATATTTGATCAAATGATCAAAACTTTTATTTCATGTTTTCTACATGACAATAAGGATAAATATGTTTTATAAGAAACATTGACCTCGTGCTTAAATGTTGAAATCACAAGGACCTCTAAAGAATAGGAGATTTCATTACCTATGACATGAAGCTATAAAGATCGAGTAAATTTTACCATTAAAGCTATTTATGAAGGAAATACAATTTGTATCATGGTTAAATATTTATCAATCTTATAGTACTTACTTGTTCATAATAGTAAAACATATCATATTGTATTTAGTTTTTATGTTATACTATTTTGGTCTAAATCATATTATATTAATATATCGTATTATGTGCATATTATGGAATATAGTATCAAAATATATTTTAATTTAGTTTTATTAATAATTAATGAATATAACTTAAATATATTAACCATATTCTCTAAGATTATGTATATTTAATGTGTCTAATATGTAATGTGTAATGCCATTGAGGATTTTGAAGCCACCTTAGTGATAGTTTGAGAGTAGAATATCTAGTAGGGTAGGATAGGGAGTGTGTAGGCAAAATCTCTAGTTGTGAAAATAGGGGCAATATCCCAATCGTGGGTTCTTAGTGGGGGAGGGGTTTGGGGGCAACACCCCCAAAACAACAAGGGTCCGAGGGCAACACTTGTGGTAGGGGTTTGGGGGTAGCACACTCCGGCGGGAGACCCCACGATGGGAGTCTGGGGGCATCACCCCCGACAATGGGGGTTTGGGCCGAATGCCCCCAATGGGGGATCTGAGGGGTAGCACCTCCCTATGGGGGTTTAGGTGCAGTGCCCTCAGTGGGGGTTTGGAGGCAATGCCCCTAGTGACAGGATCCAAGGGCGACGGTATAGCCATTGTGTGATTTTTTTATAAAAGTGCGACTTGAAATATTTAATTTTTTTTAAAATAGTTACAAAAATGAGAACCAAATCTACTCGTATTCCATAACAAGTTATGGTAATTCAAATAGTGTGATACATTAAATGATCCCTTTCACACGAGGTCGATCTTTACAACTAATAATGACGTTTTTCAAAGTGAGTTTCTTTTCCTCTCCCTCTCTCTTTCACACAACTCTCTAACACATGAGTGTTTTCTTTGTTGCATTTTTACAGTTGCAAGTTTTGCATCCTTAATCCTTTGCATTTTTATCTCTGCTCTCTTGTCACCCCTCTCTTACTGCAAGTTTTGTGGCCCTAGTCTTTAGCGCTTCTGTTCCCTTGCTCTTCTCTAAGTAATCTCTAATGTTTCATTTTCTTAGCTGAAATAGATTGTGCTGTGCAAATTTTGATTCGAATTTGGGTATTGTGACCAAAACTGTTTGCATCTTCAAATCAAAATTCTTGCTCCAAGGGTTCAACAATTTTATAAGGCAATGAATGATCACCACTCCATAACGTGTTTGCTCTACTTTACGAGTGATTTTTATTACATTTTGAATAGCACAGATTGCTTACTTCTACTAACTACAATAGGTTTTAAAATCTTCTATACTTTATTTTTAATTTTGTATTAAACTACACTGGTTTGGCACTAGTGATTCTCCACTTCTTTTCTAATCTCTACTAATGCATACTCTCTCTTGATCAATTCAATCCATACAACTACTACAAATCACACCACTAATCTTTCATATGATTAGTATAGAATGATATTAAGATCAAGCACCACAAGCATTATCTAAATAAGAATTGCATATGAAAATTAAATGCAATCTTTACTTTTGTAGCAATGAGATTAGACACTTACTCTTGGAAATTCAATATCTTCTTTTTCTACCCGATTGCTTGATTGATTTCTTGGAGTGCTTGTCCTTTTTAATGCCCACTACCTTGGAAATGATAGCTTCTTGTTGCTATGAATATGAAAAATATGATTTTGTGCAATGTTGAAAATCCTCTCTTTGTTGTGAATGAAATATATGATTTGTATAATGCTAAAAAACCTCTCTTGGATGTGAATGTGAAATAAATGGTTTGTGAAATGCTTTCATTGATGAGTACTTTCAAAATATTAACCTTTCTTTCTATTGTGTGATACTATATACCTTAAGGTTTCGCCCCAAGGCTAAATCTAGCCTTATATTTCTTATATCGTTTAGTAATATTAGAGCATTTTATCAAGTTCTTACACATCGTATTATACTTTACTATATAGCACTCTCTATTATACTATATTTTCATAGTAAAATTATTTTCATAATATTTGATCATTATATTCATTACAATTTTACAATAAGCATATGACCATACAATACTTACCAATACTCAATAAAGCATATTATATGGAATGCAACATATGATTTTACCATAGGATGAAATTTGATCTTCTAACAACACATATCATGATCTTTCATCAATCTATAGATTAGACCACATGGTCAACAATTTTCTTATAATATAAGAAGTACTTTTTGTTATTTTATCCAATTCAATCTGAGATTTGACCATGTTGTCAAATATTTTCTTATAATATAAGATGTAATTTCTATTAATTTTTTCAATATAATGTGAGATTTGGCCATCTTCTCCTTAAGCTATCTCTTGGCCAAAACAAGGACTCTTACATTATCACAATATCTTGCAATACATCAACCACTTTGTTTATTTTACTACAAGAATAGCATTTTGCCATTTGGTCAGATGTTTTCTTACATTATCAACCCTTACTTACTTCTAGTCGTTGGGAAAAACTATTTTCTACTTAGAATTCCTTACTTTCTATAATTTGGCCATGTGGTCAAATCTTGCTTTGCAACAAACAAACCACTTTTTTGGGAATTAATCTTGAAAAATTATCTACGGTGGGTTTGATCACACAAATTTTGGGTATGCTAGATTTGGTCATATGGCAAAATCTTCTAAGACAAACATCTTTTACATTATATCCAAAAAGAAAGACCATATTGTACTTGGAACTCCTTGATTACCTACTATATTTATAGGAAGTTTGCCATGTGGTCAAAACTTGTCATGTAACAAATGAACACTTTGTTTCCATAAACCATTTGTTTCATTTCAAATTTTCTTAACTTTCTATCTATATGGTCATATACAAATATCATATCATTTTGCCACAAATTAGCGACTTTGTCAATTTCACTACAAAATAAAAATAGGTCATACGGTCAAATCTTTCATTTTGTTATCAATGCTAGCATCCAAGAATCCCACATTCTTATTTCATTCAGCCATATGATCAAATCTAATCTCATACATCTTGCAAACCATGAAACCACTTTTTTCATTCCACTATAATATGATATTTGGCTATATAGTCAAATCCAATTTCACAGCATATTGCAACAAATGAATCACTTTCTTCATATGGTTATGAAACTAGATTGGGCCATATGGTTAAAACTACTTTATAAAACTATAGATATCTTGCAAGTTTCACCGTGAGGTCAAATCTCCACCTTTCAAGTGTCTTTCACATTACCTTATCTTGATATCTATGAGATTTACTACATTGCCACATTTGTTTATATGTGAATCTCATATCACAATAACCCACATCCTCTATTTAACTAGCCTTTAAAAGCCATATGATAAAAACCATGGCAAAATTTCTAATCTCATAGATTAGTTTTATGACTAAATAAAATTTGACCACATGGCTAAAACCAATGGCAACATTTCTACAATATGAATCTTTTCAAGTGAAACTTACATGTAGAATAATTAAAATGTTAACTTTGGGCCAAATTGAGTCATGAGATTGCTACATAACCACATTGATATATGAGTGGACTCCATTCTTTGATTGAATAGGATTTGACCACATGACCAAAAACCTTAGCAAAGTTCCTAGAGTGCTGATTGTATTCGAAAGGTTGGCCTTCATCTCTTTGTGGCCTTGAAGTTCCCTCGAGTGGATGCAAAGCTATGTTACTCTTTTTTGAAGATTTACAAGAAGCTTACGGGCTTGGTTTATGGCTGTCAATTTTGTTTATCCCTTGCTACTGTCAATGAGGCCTTGTTCTTGTCACCTCCCCCAAGTGGCATTCCTATGCATGATTCTGTTCCACTTTCGCAATAGTCTTCTCCACATATTCCTTCTACTCCTATGGAACTCAATTCAGATCTAGCGGATGTACCCCCTGCCAGAATCATTCGAAAAAAGCATTGCACACAAGGTCCTACTGATCCTCTACATGTTCCAACTCCTATGGTACATATTTAGATACCTGAGGTGTCTTGTATCTCCCTTTCCTCGTTTTTGTCTCCTACCAACCTTTTGCAATGCAAGGGGGAAGAACAATTGGATCCACAGATTCCTCTTCCTTACAAATAATACTTTCTAGATCTATGCTATCATAGCTAGTTTCTGGTGTTCATTCTGCTTTGGAGACTTCTATGACCTCGTGTCTTCAGACAATCTATACATGAGTGTATACTTCATTGTAAGACAAGGTGGATTTTTTGACCAGTCAGCTTAGAAAAGCTCTGGTGGATTTAGCTTATGAAAAGACAGCTTTGAGTGATATTTATACACAAATGACTACAACTACAACTTTGATGGATTCACAAAAGGCCATGATTAAGGAATTCGAAGTTAAGGTTGCCACTTCAAAGGAAGCAAATGTGTCCTTAACCAAAGAGAAGGATGTTGCTCTTGAGGAAATGATAGAATCAGCTCATCAGATTAGTATCTGTTAGTTGGTATCTGGAGGGCTGGCTAGCAGCACTATCAAGAAACTATAGAGTCGTAGAAGAATTGTATTGATAAACTTCATCAAAAACTTTTCTGTTTTTCCTCCAGTCCCCATTATGTCTTCCTTATTGTCTAAGGAAGAGCTAGATCATTTGCAACAACAAGCTAAACTATGTGATGGATTTTATGCCAAGGTAGAGCGCCTTCAGTAGCATATGAATTGTGTTCAAGAATATTTTTTCCGCTATGCTGAATTGATGTCATCTCCATCATCCTTTTGGATTCAGTAGTATCAATAGCAATGTTTTGCGTTGTACATCTCCTTGAGTAATGTGGACTTAGAACCTCCATAAGGATGGGTGGCATAATATATAGTCAATTGATTTACTCAAAGCAGGATTTGATAGATTTTTTGATAAGTTGATCTTTCATGAAGATCAATTATTATCTTTTACGTATCTCCAAGGAGATCTACACATTCCTGATGAGGAGGACATGAACCTTTATGTAGAAGATGTACTTTTGCAGGTAGTCATGTGTGTCCATTCAACTGAATTGAATTTGGTTGATGGCTTGAAGAATTATCATCAGCAGACATTTTGGTGTAAAGGCTATGCATGGCATCCTCCTTTGGAGGATGATGTTTTGGACCCTCACCATTGATGGAGTGTCTTTCACAAGTCCGATAATTAGTCATTGAGATCCCAATAGTTGAACCATATTGCTAACAATCCTTTATTCACTGAGGATTTCTTTTCAACTTTTGATTTTTGATGTTTGATCTATCCATCTAATCCTCATGATGTCCTATCTTATTTCTTAATTTCTTATCGATTACCCTTGTATATTTTCATTGTCCAATCTAATCCAGATTGTATCCCTCTCTTATCTTTTACCCCTGTAGTTTTCCCTCAAATTCCAGTTTTTACTACATGCCTATTTATTGTTGATCTTATATCCTTACCTACTCCTATTGAACCTACTTCTGTTGTTCCACCTATTTGTTATATTTTCCCACCAAAATCCCTTTAGAAATTTCTATTTTCTTTTCCTTCTTTCCAACCCTCATTATGCCTACAAATATCTTTATTTTATTATTTATATTACCCACGTCTTCACGATTCTCCTACTATCCCTTTACCATCTCTATCTGATTATATTAACATGTCTCCATAATCAGTGATGGATACTCTTGGGTATAACAGTGATATCCTCCATTGATGGCAATGGATATTGAATGATTATTTGACATGATTGGTGTTTAATTGGCCTAACATTCTTGGTTCATGGGACACTTTTGTACTTCAGTACGCTTGTTGGCGTTTCATTTTTGTTCATATCTTGCTTTTATGCATCAAATAGTCCCACCTAAATACTATGAAGAGTATTCCAAACTTGATGATTAATCCAAATGAGGATGTGACTGTTGCTTAGATGAATGTCCTATATTATTTTGCACAAGCTTTTCCTACTAGGTTTATTATCGTGTTGAAAAGGATGTGCTATTTATAGTTTCTTCAAAATGTGCCTCTACATTTTGTGGATGATAACAAGAGTCTAGAATGTCTTAAGATGAGTATGAAGTTTAAGAAAAAATATATTCATCCTATGTAGCATGTGGAAACTCTCTTGGATGTATTGAAGCTAATTAAGAAGTTAGTTGATGGTGGTTCGTGATTCTATCTATATGTAAACGCCCCGAACAATGTAGTATGCTTAACAATTATGATATTCGCTTGTTTTCGAGATTTAATATAAAAGAGAATGAACACTTAAAGTTGAAAATGAAAATTACTCACAAAATTATAGTCATGAAAATGTAAAAGTAATGGAGACAAGATTGAGGGTTGAAGATGGGCAACCCCCCCCCCCCCCCCCCCCCCCGAAGGAATGTATTCTTGCTCAACCCAAGTTCCTTAGGAAAGAGCTCAGTTACAATCAACCTGAGAGTGAGAAGAAGTAATTCTCACTCTCACAAGATCATGCAAAGATGTACAAACACACATGCATTATCTATTATGAAATGATAAGAACTGATTTCTTTACAGTATGAGAGAAGAAAAAGGGAAATTCAGCCTTTCTCCATCGTTGATCAGCAGTACATGGATAGGGTTTTCTTCTTGTAGCTAAAATGGAAGAAAGAGCTCGAGAAGGAGGTGCTGTAATGAATTTACAGGCTTGCTGTCCTGTAAAACAACTGTGATAGAAGAGGGAATATGGAGGAATTTGATAATGGAGAAGTGGGGGATGATGATGGGGATGGATGGGGCCAATTTCTGGCTATTTGTGGGTGTTGTACATGAGTTTACAGCAAAGAAAAATGATGTTGAATGAAGAAAAACGAGCTCTTATTTATAGGAGAGGGGAGAGCTAGTACAAAAGGGGAAAGTGGAGTAGCACAAGACAAGTGTCCAGCCACATGTCATGAGATGTGACAAGTGGTGGGACACTTGGAAACTTGTGTGACAAGTGTCTTGACACTTGTCTCTTCTCTATGGCCTTCCTTTTTGGGTTGAATACTATCAAGAATAGAAACAACCAAATTTAGTAAGCACAGTCAGAGTACAGAACTTACTATTTTTAGAATGACATCCCTATTTTTTAGGACGCATTTTTAGGCTAATTCGAGGCTCCTAAATTTTAGGGACCTCCTAAAATTTAGGGATCTCCTAAAATTTAGGGACCCCCCCAATCTGGGTGTCATATGAAAGCTTTTTCCGTGTACATCGCAAAAATGGTATCCGAATCTTCATGTGACTTTCCTATGCAAAGAAATGTGCATTTCAAGCTTTCAGCCCACACATGCATATTATACAAGCATTTCATGATCATGCCATCTTGTTGATTGTAACTGTTTGTTCTGGTGGATCTAGCCCACACTTCAAGGCATCAATCCTTTCTGTGTGCGAGTCTAACCCTGATATGCGTGAGTTCTAGTCACAGGCGCCCAATCGGGTCATATAGGTGGAAGTGTGAACTATCTTTTCTCTAACCCACCACGTGGGTCCACCATAACCTGTGACCACTCATCAGTGGCCAGCTCCAATGCACTTTTCTTTATATCTAATTAGTGCAAAAGAAATCAATTTAATAAATCATTATATAGACAAATTAATGAAAAATGATACAAATTCTGTTTCTATAGAGTTGTGACAGCCGGTGGGACACTTGGAAACTTGTGTGACAAGTGTCTTGACACTTGTCTCTTCTCTATGGCCTTTCTTTTTGGGTTGAATACTGTCAAGAATAGAAACAAGAAAATTTAGTAAGCACAGTTAGAGTACAGAACTTACTATTTTTAGAATGACATCCCTATTTTTTAGGACTAGCATTTTTAAGCTAATTCGAGGCTCCTAAATTTTAGGGACCTCCTAAAATTTAGGGATCTCCTAAAATTTAGGGACCCCCCCAATATGAGTGTCATATGAAAGCTTTTTCCGTGTACATCGCAAAAATGGTATCCGAATCTTCATGTGACTTTCCTATGCAAAGAAATGTGCATTTCAAGCTTTCAGCCCACACATGCACATTATACAAGCATTTCATGATCATGCCATCTTGTTGATTGTAACTATTTGTTTTGGTGGATCTAGCCCACACTTCAAGGCATCAATCCTTTCTGTGTGCAAGTCTAACCCTGATATGCGTGAGTTCTAGTCACAGGCGCCCAATCAGGTCATATAGGTGGAAGTGTGAACTATCTTTTCTCTAACCCACCGCGTGGGTCCACCATAACCTGTGACCACTCATCAGTGGCCAGCTCCAATTCACTTTTCTTTATATCTAATTAGTGCAAAAGAAATAAATTTAATAAATCATTATATAGACAAATTAATGAAAAAGGATACAAATTCTGTTTCTATAGAGTTGTGACAGCCCTCTGGCTTTTATTCAGCTGTCCTCAGCTGAAAAGCTTCTTGATATTGCTGTAGAATATTTGGGTAATCCTTCATAAATCTTTCATCTACCCACTATGCATCTGTTGTGGGTAGATTCTTGAATTTTAGTAAGACTTTTCGTGTCACAAGGCCACTTCTCGTGGTTCGATCCTTGAGAAACAAAATCTTTTCAGGTTCCAAGAGTTGCTCTGTTTCTTCAACTTTTGGGGGATCTTCAGTAATGGGTTCCTTTGGTTCTGGTCCTATGTAAGGTTTTAGCAAACTTACATGAAAAGCATTGTGTATTTTCCAATGAGTAGGAAGCTCAAGTCGATAAGAAACTTCATTTATTTTCTCAATCACTTTGAAGGGTCCAAAGTATCTACTGGAGAGCTTTGGAAAAGATGAATTTTGACCAGAACCTTGTTTGAGCCTTGGGCAACTTTGATAGTGGCTCGAACTTGATCCATTGCAGTTTTTAAATATGAAGCAAACTCATCAGTAGCAAAAATCTTATCTTTACTGCTAATAATTGGAGGAGGAATCACTTTACCCTGTACTATTTCATTTGGAGCTTTCCCTGTGGATGAGTGCACTGTATTGTTGTAAGCAAACTCCAATAATGGAAGATATTTCTCCCATTGTGACTTATGTTCACTAACATAAGCTTTCAACATATCCAAAAGAGTGAGATTCATCACCTATGTTTGGCCGTCAGTTTGAGGATGAAAAGCTGAGGAGAACTTTAAAGTGGTTCCCAAATTCTCAAATAAAGCACGCCAAAAGTTACTTGTGAATTTGGAGTCTCTATCTGAAATGATCTCAGAAGGCATACCATGTAATCTGAAGATATGTTGAATGAAAAGTCTTGCAGCTTGTGCGGATTTCAATGTTTTATGACATGGAATAAAATGTGATTGTTTGCTAAATCTATCAATTATGACCCAAATCATATCATGACCTTGAGGTGTTCTTGGAATACCTGAGATGAAATCCATTGTGATAGATTCCCATGGATCTTTGGGCACTGGAAGAGGTTGCAACAATCTTGGAATCTTTTGCCTATCATATTTGGATTTTTGGCATACCAGACAAGCCTCAATGAAGTTATGTGTATCTTTTCGTAATGTTGGCCAATAAAAGTAGCACTCAATTGCACTTAGAGTGGCTGCCCTCCCTCTATGCCCTGCATAAGGGGATTCATGACTTTCTTTAAGCACCTTTTGTCGAACAGGAAGAGTGACACAAAGGCGATTGTTCATGAGAAGGTAACCGTCTTTGATGGAATAATCTGGATGAGAACCTCCTTGCTGTAAATTTGACCAAATTGCTGCAAAATCAGTATCTTCATCATAAGTATTCTTCATCGTTTGAAAATCTTCATGATGAGCCACTGTAATAGTTGCAATGCGAGGCACTCTAGAAAGTGCATCAGCAACTAAATTTTGTTTCCCTGGAGTGTACATAATTTGAAAATGAAACATAGACAAGAAATTTTCCCATCTTGCATGTTTCTCCTGCAAATGCTTTTGAGTCTTGAAATACTTCAAGCTTTGATGATCGGTTTTAATAAGGAATTCATTGCCTAAAAGATAATGTTTCCATATCTTTAAAGCATGAACCACTGCTAAGAGCTCCTTTTCATAAATGTCATACCTTTTCTCCACATCATTTAGATGGCGGCTTTCAAAGGCTATGGCATGGCCTTCTTGATTTAGCACTGCACCAATACAATCACCGCAAGCATCTGCTTCCACCACAAATGGTTTTATCAGATCTGGAATGATAAGAACAGGTCCAGAAGTAAGAGCTGTTTTCAGCCTTGTGAAGGCTGCCTTCTCTTTTTCCTTCCATTGGAAAGAGATCTTCTTCTTTGTAAGGTCATGAAGTGGAGAAGCCATATGTGCAAAATGCTTGATGAAGCGGCGGTAATAAGAACATAAGCCAAGAAACGATCGCACCTCATGTACATCACGAAGATGAGGCCATTCTTGGATTATCCTGATCTTTTCAGGATCCATCTGAATCCCTTCAGAAGAGATAACATGCCCAAGGTAATTTATTTTATGCATGAAAAATTCACTCTTTTTACCATTTACCAAGAGTTGATTTTGTTGTAGTAATTGTAGAACAATTTCCAAGTGTTGATGATGCTCCTCTTCATTCTTGCTAAAGACAAGAATATCATCAAAGAAAGTACCGACATATTGTCGATGCTCTCTAAAGATGCGCTCCATCATTCGATTAAAGGTGGCTGGTGCATTGGTTAATCCGAAAGGAACCACCAAGAATTCATAAAGACCGTATGAAGTGCGGAAAGCAGTTTTGTGTACATCTTGTGGTATTACCCTAATTTGATGATAACCACTCTTTAGATCAATGCGGCTGAAAACCTTTGAGCCTCCTAGACGATCCAAAATGTCGTCAATTCTGGGAATAGGAAACCGATTCTTCACAGTGATTTTGTTGAGGGCTCGATAATCAATGCACATCCTGAATGTGCCATCTTTCTTTTGAACAAGAAGAACCGGTGAACAAAATGGTGAGCTACTTGGCCTAATTAGCCCACGGTTGAGTAGGTCTTCGACTTGCTTTTTGATTTCTTCTTGTTGAGGACGGATCACACGGTATGGTGCTATATTAGGAGGAGAACTACCCGGGATAATATCAATATGATGGTCTTCTGGCCTTTCTGGGGGAAGCTGATAAGGAAGATCTTCCAAAAAACAATCTTTATACTTTTCCAAGAGCTGATGTTGCTCTTGGTTTTCAACATTCATATTATCTTTTACATCAGTGACATAAAGCAGACAGCATTGAACACAATCCTTAATTGCTCTAGAGACTTGCATATGGCTTACCATAGGTATGGTGTCTCCAGAAACTCCATCTTGGATCTCGTACTTCTTGCCTTTGTTGGTGAGTTCTACCTTCTTTTTCTGAGAGAAGATGGTTGAATCTACTCTATGATTCCAGGGCATGCCAAGAATCACATCGCAACCATCAAGGTCTTTGATATAGAAGGTATCTTCATCACTATAGCCTTGAATTTGAAACTTGAGCTTGCCAATGTAGGGTATCACAATCTTCACTGTGTCACCTTCATCAGCATTTAAAGCTTAGCGAACTTCTGTCGGAGTGTCCATCTCTTCATTCTTTAATCCAAGCTCTTTAGCTAATTGCAAGGAAATGATATTTTCATTCGCCCCAAGATCTATCAAGAATAGTGCTTGCTTACCTTGCAACTGTCCCCAAGCTTTTAATAATTTGCGCGTCTCTGGAGTGTGAGTTGTGTTTGCAACTACATCACTGATAGCATTGATTTTCACTGGCGACTTAGGCTTGTTGTCAGAAACCTTGCTTTGTCCTTTGTTTGGACATTGCTTCGCTATGTGGCCTGTTTGTCTACATTTAAAGCACTTCCCTTCTTTCATGAAGCGTTGCTTTTCTTCTTCGAAAAATTGCTTTGCTTATGGGTATAGATTGGAGCGAAATTGAGGAGCATTAGGAGGTGCATAGGGCTTCATCTTCTTTTGATTTGATGGCTGCTTTTGCCACTATTTTTGTCCTTCATTTGGGGTTGAATACTCCTCATCATCAGCTACTCTCTTCTTATCATTCTTTTGGAATGATTTGTTGCCATTGTGCTCCATTTCCCATGTCTCAGCATGGTCAATGAGTTCCCTGAGACTAGAACAATGATAATGATTAAGAGTAGTACGAAGTTTAAAATGCAAACCTCCTTAAAACTTCCTAAGCTTTTCCGAACTGCTGATCTTCTTGAAATGTTGGACCTTCAAAAGTAGCTCCCAAAATCTCTTGGTATAATCACCAAGTGACTCATTTTTCCTTTGCCAAAGCCGATCCCATTCCATTTTTACATCTCTTTTGAAATGAACAGGAAGAAATTGGCTTTGTATCAGGCGAACAAAGGACCGCCATGATTTTGGGGCAGCATGATCATATTCCAACCCCGTCCACCAAGTATGGGCTAAGTCGGTTAAATGTAAAGCTGCAAACTTAATCTTTTCTTTTTCTTTATACTTGTCACGACCATACAAAATTTGAAATTAACGAATAAACTTCAGAAGAAGATCAGGATTTCGGGAACCATCATACATACTGAACTTGATCTTCTTTTCAAGTTGAGATAGTGACTTAGTCTTCTTATTCTTCTTATGCCTTCGTCCATGCTCGGATCTTGAGGTTGAAGATGATGAAGTGCTTGATGGGGATGAAGATGGAGACGAGGGTGAAGAATGTCGACGCCTTTGACGATGATGAGGTCTTCCACGAGAAGGGTGTGACTCTTCATTACTAGAAGAGGATCCATCAGAATAGGTGCCAGATGACTTTGAAGAAGAGGATGAGCTTCGACGCGATCTCTTTCTTTGTCTTGAAGTAGAATGGGACTGCCTCTTAGAAGTAGTTGGACTTCTTAATCGGCTCCTTTCATTGGTATGGCTTTGTCTCCTTGAAGTAGATAGGCTTCTTTCCTTGAATTCTTTGGGATTCTCAGCTTTTTCTAGTTTGAGAAGTTGCTCACGAATTTGCTGATTCTCCTCTCTAAGAATTTGAATGGCTTGAAGGTTAGCACTCGATTGATCCATTGAGACTAAAGAAAAAAAATATGCTCAAGCACTCAATGCAAGGGCTGAAAACAAACAAACTTATAGTTGTAAGCACTACCAGCGTTGGGGTGAGGACCGAGCCAAAGCTCTGATACCACTGTAAACGCCCCGAACAACGTAGTATGCTTAACAATTATGATATTCGCTTTTTTTCGAGATTTAATATAAAAGAGAATGAACACTTAAAGCTGAAAATGAAAATTACTCACAAAATTACAGTCATGAAAATGTAAAAGTAATGGAGACAAGATTGAGGGTTGAAGATGGGCAAACCCCCCCCCCCCCCCTCCCCGAAGGAATGTATTCTTGCTCAACCCAGGTCCCTTAGGGAAGAGCTCAGTTACAATCAACCTGAGAGTGAGAAGAAGTAATTCTCACTCTCACAAGATCATGCAAAGACACACATGCATTATCTATTATGAAATAATAAGAACTGATTTCTTTACAGTATGAAAGAAGAAAAAGGGAAATTCAGCCTTTCTCCATCGTTGATCAGCAGTACATACATGGATAGGCTTCTTGTAGCTAAAATGGAAGAAAGAGCTCGAGAAGGAGGTGCTGTAATGAATTTACAGGCTTGCTGTTCTGTAAAACAGCAGTGATAGAAGAGGGAATATGGAGGAATTTGATAATGGAGAAGTGGGGGATGATGATGGGGATGGATGGGGCCAATTTCTGGCTATTTGTGGGTGTTGTACATGAGTTTACAGCAAAGAAAAATGATGTTGAATGAAGAAAAACGAGCTCTTATTTATAGGAGAGGGGAGAGCTAGTACAAAAGGGGAAAGTGGAGTAGCACAAGACAAGTGTCCAGCCCCATGTCATGAGATGTGACAAGTGGTGGGACACTTGGAAACTTGTGTGACAAGTGTCTTGACACTTGTCTCTTCTTTATGGCCTTCATTTTTGGGTTGAATACTGTCAAGAATAGAAACAACCAAATTTAGTAAGCACAGTCAGAGAACATAACTTACTATTTTTAGAATGACATCCCTATTTTTTAGGACTAGCATTTTTAAGCTAATTCGAGGCTCCTAAATTTTAGGGACCTCCTAAAATTTAGGGATCTCCTAAAATTTAGGGACCCCCCCAATATGAGTGTCATATGAAAGCTTTTTCCGTGTACATCGCAAAAATGGTATCCGAATCTTCATGTGACTTTCCTATGCAAAGAAATGTGCATTTCAAGCTTTCAGCCCACACATGCACATTATACAAGGATTTCATGATCATGCCATCTTGTTGATTGTAACAATTTGTTCTGGTGGATCTAGCCCACACTTCAAGGCATCAATCCTTTCTGTGTGCGAGTCTAACCCTGATATGCGTGAGTTCTAGTCACAGGCGCCCAATCGGGTCATATAGGTGGAAGTGTGAACTATCTTTTCTCTAACCCACCGCGTGGGTCCACCATAACCTATGACCACTCATCAGTTGGCCAGCTCCAATGCACTTTTCTTTATATCTAATTAGTGCAAAGGAAATAAATTTAATAAATCATTATATAGACAAATTAATGAAAAAGGATACAAATTCTGTTTCTATAGAGTTGTGACACTATAGGATGGATGCTTATGGCAAAAGAAACCAAACCTCTTATATCCTTTAAGAGTTTGTTATGCTTTTCTCTTTTTAAGATATGATAATGGATAAAGATGTTTTCCTTTCATTGTAATTCTTTATTAGACACAAGTTATGAGTTGGGGTCATGAAGATGCTGAAGAAGATAAGTTGAGCTATATTTTTAACTTTTATTCTCTTTTTCTCAGGTCATGAGGACACTCCCTGATTAAGTGTGGGGATATGTTGAGGGTTGAAATGACTTGATTTTTTGGCTGCTTTTTGTTGTTTTTATGGATTAAATGGTTGATTTTTTATGGGTTTTGTATGATGATTAGTTGGTTTGGCAGTATTTTGGATGAGGTTGATTAGGTTTTGGAAGCTCATGATGACAAACATTATGTGATTCCATGTTAGATTATTCATGACATTATGTGATTCCATATTTATCATTTGCGAAATATCAATGCACAATGTAGCAGGACAATCAATTAATATTGTAGCATTTCTCATAGTGTGTAAATGCTTGGTTGTTAGACAATGTGTAGTATTACTTTGAATATATATCATTGCTACATGAATTGAGTGAAGCTCTAATATAATCCAATAACTATAAGTGTCCAACTTATTAGTATTCATCTCATCATGATACATGGGTCTCTTCTCATTGTTGTCTTCTACAAAGGGCATAAGATATGTTGTTGTTGCTAGATTCATGGGATTCTTTATGAAAGACATGGTTAGCTTCTCCAAATAATCCCAACATAGTGACCTATAAGCATACAAAGGTGGTGCCTCATAGCACCTATCAACGAGAATAGAAAATTGTGTTGTTGTGCCAAATGGTAAGAATTTTTCAAACATGTGAAATCTAGATTCTTCCTTCTTTTCCTTCTTCTTAACTATCTCAGGAAAATAAAATGTTCTTTCTACTCCCTTGACTAAAGAGAAATTATTGGCTTTGCAGGTGTAACTTCCAACATGGAAGGTAAAGTGGCATCATTCTCACTAGTGGTAGCAGCCATACTAACAACTAGAGCTTGTGACAAGGAACTTTGTTGAGGTGATTTTGACTTTAAGCTTGTGGGATTTGGTGTATTATTTTCTTCTTAAGGAGCATGTGAAGATCTCAAGTCTATTTGTTTATCTTGGAGCTTCATTCTTTTGTTGGGGCGATCACCTTTTCTTGATAGGAAAAGTAGCTCACTATTTTGGACATCTTGAACTGCTGATATAATGTCTTATGTGCCCTTTATCTCCTCAAATAAGGTTCAACCCATTTTTTCAAAGAGTAATCTTCATCCTCTTTAATATGTGCAAAGTAAAATGACAAAGAATCAAGTTTGTATGCTATGTTTTTTCCCTTGATCTTAACAAAGATTACATGGTATTCTCTCTTTCCTAGCACATCCAGATGTTATCTTTTCTATGACACCATCTTGTTGAAAAAAATGCAATATCACTCTTTAAAGTAAATAAGAGAATATTGTCAGCCCTTTTTCCTTGACTAGCATAAACATCCACATACCATGGACACACAAAATCACCACTAACTCCATCAATAATTTGGGTTTCCTTTTAGGATGTGCTATTTTTCTTTGCCATTGAATAGTTCTATAAAGAGAAAAAGTTGTCAAACAAAAGTGGATCTACAAATAGTCAAAATTCACAAAACGTAAATAAATTTATAAGATTTTTAGGTTGAAACTTGAAAATACAGCACCACAAGATTTTACAAAATATAAGATAAATATACTCCAAAGGGACTCTTCCATAAATGAAATATTAAAATGAAGAGAATAATTATGAACTGGTAACGACACATGTTGGATCACAAGTGGGGAAGTGGAAGAAGATGCCATTTAGATCACACTAGAGTATCCACACACACACACAAAACTAGGAAAATGAGGAAGGATTCCTACAAAACCCACACATACTACCATTGAGATAAATAATAGGGGAAACAAAAATAGCAACAGTAACAAACTGATTGGACTAGACGAAACCTCCCCAAGCATTCCACATCCTATGAAAAACTCAACATGACATATGCACATATACAACCGAAAGTTTCACGTGATGCATACATACAGACACACAAAAACCCTGTAATCAAACACTCGATGAAAGAAAATAAAATTCAAGGCATACCGTATCCTAGACACAATATAGAAATCAAGATTAAACCAGACTCTGACCATTACAATAAATGTAGACAGACAAAATCTTTGTCTTTGACCAAGAAAAATCTCAATCCCCATAATCATATGGCGTATACCTATGGTGCGGTGAAGTGGGTGAGTGAAAAATACATGGCTCATTGTTATTAAATGATCAATTAATCACAATTCATTACTAAATTATTCCATTAATACATGGTGAGTTGTATTCAGATTCCAACCCCTACTTTAACTGACTTGACTAGACTAGACTAAGGGTCTTTACAAATGCAATTCTTTTTTAAAAAGTTAAATGAACTATGGTGCAAAATGCATACATGTGTGACTTTGGGGGGTTCATTATTAATTACAAATTAAAGGTGTATATAGCATATGTACGCATGCACGGTGAATGGATTTTAAATTATCAAATTAAGTGGGTTATGGTGAAATGTGCTCGTGCAACGAGGGTAGGGTTTCTTTTATAAATTAAGAGCCAATTCTTTTAAGTAAAAATTTAGGATATGCATTCTATTTATTTTGTGGGTGCAATGGTTGGTTGATTTTTAATTATAATTATATGTGTGTTACGGTGCTTGTGAAGGAGGGAAAGAGAAAAACCTAGTGGTGTGTACAAGGTCTAACACGCAAAATCCCACTTCCAAACAATCCAAAAAAAAAGGAAAATCCTTGTACAAAAACAACAGGGTGACTAAGTGGCAGTCGGCCTCTTATAAGGTACGAAAAACCAAATACCAATATAAAAATAATAAGGACAAAGAAGGGTTCGACACTTAGGTAATTATGTGTTGGGATTTTGTTTTATTTTTTTAAAGTTTTTTAAATGGTTTTTCATAGAATTGTGTTTACGTGTTTTAAGTTGGGTTTGGTTTTTTCTTTTTCTTTTTTTTTCTTTGTCAATTTTGGTGTTTGATTTTTTCTTGTAAATAAACAAATAAATAGATAGATGAATGTGAGTATCCACATGGAAACACAAATATCAGAAATATGAAAAGCATTTTGTTGGAATTACTTTTTTATAAAGGTGTTTGAATAACCAGTTTTGTATATTTTTACAATGTCTCATTATTAAAGTTGTTTTTTTCTTCAAATAAAACATTTTCAATGTGTTTTCTAATGGTTATGTGTATTTTTGTTCATAATTATTATGAAAATTTATTTGTAATTTTCTAACATTTTCTTTTTTGCCCAAAAGTTATTACAATTTATAACATGTTAAAGTTTTTCTTTTTGCTTTTTTTAATATTATAATATTTTTCTCTTTTTTGGTATTTTTAATAAATAAAAAATGCTCCAAGTTTTATAAAACTGTAGATTTTTCTAATAATTTTCTTTCATTTTATTTGAATTTTTATGGTTTTTAAATAATTTTTTAATTTATTTTATTTTTTCAAAAATAAAAGGGAGGGAAATATGATACCCGATTAGGAATTGTGTGGACTGCATATGAATAGCTGCTGCAAGCTCTCCAATGCATAGAAAAAACTGCACGTGCGTCCTCATGCGTGAATGACCACAAGCATGAACGCACTCACGAGGTCAAAACCACGTGCTCACGAGGTCAAAACCCCCGCATGCAAATAAGGCCTTAGGAAATGACAACCCTAGCATGCAAATAAGACCTTAGGAAATGACAACATGGACGAGACGATGGAAAAGTGGGTCACACACGAAAGGAGGGAAGAAGAGATAGGGGAAGGGGGGGGAAAACACTGAGGGGGGTAAGGGGATTGGTTTTGTTTTTTTCCCTTTTTTATTTAAATAAAATTTAAAAATGGGTATTGGTGGGTTTCTTATTTAAGTAGGATTTGCGTATGGGGTTGTGTTGTGTGTTTTTGTTTTTTTGTGTAAAGTTATTTAGTGGGTATTGGCTTTCTAGGTTTTTTTTTTTAAGTTTTTGTGTTTATTAGTTTTAGTTTAGTTTTTAGTGTTAGCAGTTGTTTTGAAAAAAACATGCACATATATGTATAGATGTGTGGTTTTTCATATATATATATATATATATATATGTGCGTATATACATACATACATACATACATATTTATTTATTTATCCAATTAGATACAATGGTGTGTTTTTTTTTTAATAATGTGATTTTTAAGTGAAAATGTTTTTAAAAAATAGCGGGGGGGGGGGGGGGGGTGTTGGTGGGCTCTTTTGAAGGGGTAGGTTAGGGAACATGAGGGTGGTAAGGGCCTGTGGGACGGGAGGGGGGAGTGGGGAGTGGGCGATGGATAGGAGAGGGAAGAAGGAAGGTCACATTGGGGGCGACGAAGGGGGGGAAGGCGGCACAAGGCAGGCGGGAGGGCCTAGAGTGGTGGAGGGTAATGGTATGGAGGAGGTCGACGTGGTGGAGGAAGAGCTAGAGGAGGGCGAGGTAGCACATGTGGTGGCTCCTCAACCACGACAGGGCAACATGCAAGGCAACTCCTCTAGCAGTGATTCTTGGGTGCTCGATGACAAGGTCTTCTTGCGAGTGGTGTCCCTGGCAAGTGGCAATGCTACAGACTCGGCAAGAGGATAGAAAAAAGGAGAAGCAAAGGCGAAGGGGGAGAAAGGGAGAAGAAGAGGAGGGGGAGGAAGGAGGGAGGCGAGAGGAGGAGGGAAGAAGAGCGGAGGATGTGGAAGGAGGAGATGGGAGAGGAGGTGAATAAAAGGAGGGGAGGAGGGTGAGGATGAAGATGGAGGAGAAGAAGAAGGTAGGGGAAGGGAAGGGAGGGAGGAACATGATGAAGGGAAGAGAGAGAGAGGGAGAGAGGGGGGAAAGAAGGGGTGTCTGTTGGGGGAAAAATGTTATTTTTTAAGTTTGCAAAATTTGTTTAATATATGTAGTTTTTTTTTTTAATAAATGAAGATCCCCATGTGTCTCATGCACGTATGTGGGTGGGGGGTTAAAAAATTGTGACGGTGAGATCGACACAAAAAACGAGGTGTATACGCGGGGGAAGAATAACATCGCAAATGCATCAATGCATGGGAAATCGTGAAAATGTGGCATTTGCGTAGAAACACATGAAATGTCAAAACATAAATTAACGGAAAAATTAATAACAAATAAATCAAGCACTGGATTAATGGACAAAAAAAAAAAGAAAAATAAGCCAAAGGATGAGAGGAAGAGGGTAGAAGAGTGAAATGGAATGTCCAGGGACAATTAAAGGCATTAACATGGGAAAAAGGTGAAAATCAGGCATGCAAACACACAAAAATTAATATCGAAAAATATGTTGGCAAAAACAAAGGACAGATAGAAGGAAAAATATATGGGCTGACATGGCGGACAGGCTTGTCATATCAGAATACAATTCCGATAGGGATAAGACCCATTCACATGGAAAAAAGAGAAAAATTGCACCCGAAAAAGGGAATAAAAATTAATACAAACAAATCCGACCATCAAAACAAGGAAGAATGAAAACAAAAAATGTTTGCAGGGAAGTAACATACATGATAGATAAGGTAGAATGCGGTTCCGAGGGCGGTAAGGCACATTCACATGGAAAAAATGTAAAAATACAAACAAAAACGAAGGTGAAATTTAATACAAGAAAAATTGTATGCCATACACGGACTGCAACAAAGAATGTCAACAAAAACATGTGGGATAGGGAAATCAGGTCGAAATGCATTTTGGGTGGCATTAAGGAGCGTTCACAGGAAAAAATAGTAAAAACGAGTACAAAAATACACAAAAATTTTAGTAACATAAAATCCGTGGGCTTGAACATGATGGAGGAAAAAGAAAAATTCTACAAGGGAGCAAGCCAAACAAGGCTATCTAATCAAAATTGAAGTTTAAGGTGACTACGGTAGGTTCACATACAAAAAGAGCCAAAGTCACATACAAGAATTCTCGAAAAGATGGAAAATTTAGTAATGGAAAAGTCATGCATTGAAATGATGGGCAGTAAAAAGGAAAAATGTAAAGGGGAAGGTTTAGGTCAAGGCTGCTATAGCAAATTGTTGTTTTGAAGCGAAAAAGGCACGTTCACATGGAAACATGTCAAATTGGTGAAAGATACTTTCAAAATTAAAAACTCATGAACCGTAGTGTGGAACTAAGGGTTGTAAAAAGAAAAAGTGGCCACTTCAAAGGGACAAATAAGGTCAGATTTTAATTGTAGTGGACATAGGATGTGTTCACATGGAAAAGTGACAAAATAAAGGACAAAGTCAAACAAACAAGGGTGGATGGGTGGGTGGGGAAGAAATCCCATTAGGGAAAAATCAGGACATGGTATGCTAGAATGATTTGATAGGGATGTTTTAGGAAGGCTATGCAAAACAAACACACAAGGATGCACCTCTACACTTAAAACCTTAATAGATTAGGTTAACTCATCAATAAGGGCCTAACACTAGACCACAACTCATATTGGTATGTCCCCACACTTAAAAACATGATCGACTCTTGTAAACAAAAGGGGTATGACTAGAAACACTTTGCCCGATTTGCAGATGGTCAAGGTGAACCGTCACTAACACGTGAAGGATTGTAATCGTCAGTAGGAGGTACCATGACTCACCACATCACACTCGTCCAACATGGTAGGGACCATGCAACAACACCCATGGAGTAGCTTTATTGATAGAGAACTAGTTCTATTATCGATGGCAAGGTGTACATTACTTAACCCAATAGTCACTCATGTTGGAATGATAGATTAGTCACTTGCTCCATGACTCACGTCACTCAATAGGAAGGATTGAAACCCGTAACTTACACCCGGTTGATAAATCAACAAAAGGGATAGATTTGAGGGAGTATACCAGCATTCCTCACACCCATGGATGTAAGCCTCACTGTCACTTTGTGCGAAGGTTATATGCCTTATGCACAATGGATGGTGCAATAGTGAATCCCGCCCTGTGTTAGTATATGGTGCGAGAAGGAAGGCTAGAGAGCCTTATAATACAGTGCATAGAAACAATTTGTGATTTGTGCATTCAGAGGTCTATACCAAGCGTGCAACTCTCCATTTACACATCTCACCTCTCATTTGAAGATAAAGGGCAAGGACAGGTCACTCACCCCACCTTCTATCTGACACTGTGTTGATGAATATAGAGGGCAACCCCCATACTCATATCCCCATCCAATTAGAATGAAATCTCACATCGCTCAAGGTTTGTGAATGAATATCAGTTTTAGTTGATTGGTGATGTCAACTTGTATTGGTTGATGAAGAGGCATACCCAGGGAGGTAGCCAACAAGACTGGTACTTGAATTGTACATTGGAAATATAATCGTTGTAGGAATCTGAAGCACTGATGGAGTTGTAGGATACAGCGCACCAAGGGAGGTGGCTTGGAATTGCTTCTGGAAGAGTTCTACTAGTGATTCAATTATCCTAGACTACAGGGTGTTACCACCTTTTCCACATCCGGCTTCTCGTCTAAGGGTGTGTGCCACCTTTTCTTGGAACGAGACCTGTAATGATAAGGACTTTCTTCCTTTTCTTCCATAAAAGTTTTGAGTTATTTTTTTATTTTTATTTTTTTTTTCCTTTTTTTGAGAGGGTGTTTTCACCTTTTCTCAAAGAAGGGGCTATCGATAGTGAAGGCAATAGTCACTAATTAGGAAGGGAACATCAGAAGCATCGACCGTTTGCACTTGGACAGAGCCAAGTACCTTATAGGGGCCCATCCATCGATATTGAAGCTTGCCTAGAAACTTGCCAAATCTTGAATCATAAGCAAGGACTAAGTAATCATTCTTGACTCCTTCTAGTTGATGAAGTTGTCATGATAGGCCTTTCGTTGAGCTTGCATGGCTTCCATGCACTGTAGGGCCATCATGCGAGTCTCATCCAAGCATTCTAGATACAAGAGATGGTGTTGTAGAGACTCATCATCTCCTAGCTGCTCTTTGATAGCCATGCATACATAGAGAGGGCATTTCTAATTCAATTGGGAAAACAGCTTCTATGCCGTACACCAGCTGAAAAGATGAGAGCTAGATTTTAGGACCCGATTTGGACCTGTTCTTGAAGCATTGAAGCTTGTTTTGGAGCCGAAAAGTGCCCAAGAGGCGTTAAAGAGCCAATTTTCATGAAAAATCAAACGGTGGCAGATGGTAGCTATAGTTTTCCTAGATGCATTTCGACATAAGGAATTCAACACAAGTCTCGGTTCGTGAATTGAAGGTTGTTTGACCCTCCAGTTAATCCCCACAAGATTCAGCATTATAAAGCTGCTACCGGATCAGGAAGCTGTAAAGTGCATGGGAGAGGACAGATTGTGGGAGTTCGATGCCATGAAGCCACCTATCCAATCGGATTGCAAATCAGAGTTCGTTTGGGCCTTCAAAATTGAAAAATCCACTTGCAAGATAGTGTGAACACAAAAAGATGAATCGGTTATTTTAATGTTTTAGACCTTAGGCTTAATAAAAGCCTTGAAACTAATGCAAAAACTCTACAAAGGGAAGCATCAATGTGCCTCCTCATTTTTGCTCGATGCCTCTCCGATTCAAACCCGTTTGGAGAGAGAGAGGGAGATTCTCGATCAGGGTAGGGAGAGGAAGGCGATGGCTACAAGCTTGCCCATTTTAATGGATGATTTAAAAATCTCATTTTTAGTCTTTCTCTCTCCTCCCTCTCTCTCCCCTTAAGAGGAAGTTCATGCCCATGATGAAGAAGAATGAAGATCGGTTGAAGGATGCTTGTTCGACATGGTACCGGGGCCATAATGCTATATCTAACAATAGGGACCACCCTGAGATGCATCTATGTGATGGGTCTTGGCTTGAAGCTCTACCTAGTTTGGGTTGTACCATTGATACATGTAATGATCCAAATAGTGAAGGGTTGAATAATCATAAATCCTTGATTCTCCATGTAGGAGGAATTTTTGGAAAGTTGGGATGATCGATCTGTTTGAATGACAACCAAGGAGATGAGATATATAAGCCCAATGAGGTCATTCATTCAGCTCATAGTACCCAAGAACAGATGGCCATTATTATTGAGATATCAGTAGAAAGGCTTGGGCTAGTGGATCTACAAAGGGCATAGATCAAGCTTTTGGCTGACTCGCATGAGTAGCATGAGGCTAGTCCTCATATTTTATGTTATCTTTGGTATCTTTGTTAGTTTGATAGGATGTGGTGTATATGCCAAGAAGACCACGTATTGCATAGATTAGAATGACCTATCCATTTTAGTCCAAGAGGGCCAGTTAGTTTGTAATGAAATGTGCTATTTCATTAGGCCAAGAGGGCCATATGTCTATTTGGTGTAGGTATGTTCAATGGTTTGTTGTTTTATTGCATCATACAAGTTGATAAAGTCATTGGAGGGAGCCTTGGCTACGGAGGAGCTTCTTGTGGCCATTCCAGGTGGTTTTGTCCCCTTTCCGAGTATTTTTTCCCTTAAGCAAATAATGATGCATATGTGAGGGTGCTTTCATCTTATTTGATTGGGGGGCCCCTTTCCCAAGTTTAGGTCGATATGTCTATGGGAGGTCTAAATAGTCATTGCCTCATGCAAAGACATTGTCAAGCAGTGAAAGATCTATTTTTTATGGGAGTTCTAGTGACCCTTTTTTGCTGACCTACTAGGCAGCTGATCTAGGAGGTCCTGTTAGTGTGAGGCAGTTGGAGAAGCCTACTAAAAATACCCAAAATAAAAAACCCTAAATGTCTGAAAAGAATGAATATACGGACGTGTGTAAAAAGGGGTTCTAACCCCTAAAACAATACAATAGAAAGAAAGAAAAATCTTGAGCAATTGTTTATCGCCTTGCGAAGGCTTGGTAGATTCCTGGGGACGAGTCAAGACCGAGGGCCAAAGTTTTGTCTTCCTAGGGGTGGCAACTAGCTGAAAAGCAAAGGAATAAGAATAAGAGAAGGTTGGAGCGAAAAAAAAAAAGTGAGCGTTAGAAAAGGATTAAGTGTCGCCTCGCGAGGGTTTGGTAGGTTCTTGGGTACTGAGACAGGACCTGAGGCTAATGCCTTGTTCTCCTTGGGTCACTACGCTTAGCTCCTTCCTTTTTACATACTGGAGTATGGAAAATAAAGGCCTAAAAGGACAATGTGCTAAAATCAAATATTTCTTGATCGGGCTATAGGAGTCCTCACCTTGTAGGAGCTCCTAGTTGAGTTGTCCTTAGTTAGAAAGGTAGTTCAGACCACCACTTAGGATAACCTCTTTGATAGTTCTTTTTAGCTTGCCCGTGTTGGAGTAGCACGTTAGTGACTAGCTCTAGCCTCTTATCAGCTTGTCTAGGCCTACTCCTTGTGGATTTCATGCCTTGGTTTTGTCAAGGGGTAGGGTGAGAGCTATGATAAGTTTTTTGTTGTATCTATTTTGTATCAGCTTGATGCTCTTTGTGGTTGTGTTTATGTACAGATTCGTTCGTTGGATTCGATGGGATGAGTCCCCCTATCCCGTGGTCGCCAATGAGAGCTGGATTTTAGAACCCAATTTGGACCCGTTCTTGAAGCGTTGAAGCTCGTTTTGGAGCCAAAAATTGCTCGAGAGACATTAAAGAGCCAATTTTCATGAAAAATCAAACGGTGGCGCATGGCCAAGCTACAGTTTTCCTAGATGCATTTCGACATCAAGAATCCAACACAAGTCTCGGTTTGTGAATCGGAGATCATTTGATCCTCTATTTAATCCCCGCAAGGTTCAGCGTTATAAAGCAGCTACCAGATCGGGAAGTTGTAAAGTGAGTGGGAGAGGCCAGGTTGATGGAGTTCGATGCCACAAAGCCACCTGTCCATTCGGATTGCAAATCGAAGTTGGTTTGGGCCTTCAAAATTGAAAAATCCACTTGCAAGACAGTGTGAACACAAAAGGATAAACCAGTTATTGTAATGCTTTAAACCTTAGGCTTAATAAAAGCCGTGAAACTAATGTAAAAACTATTGAACAACAGAAGCATCAATGCGCCTCCTCATTTTGCTCGATGCCTCTTCGATTCAAATCCGTTTGGAGAGAGAGAGGGAGATTCTTGATCAGGGCAGGGACAAGAACAGGATGGATGCAAGCTTGCCCGTTATAATGGAGGATTTAAAAATCTCATTTTTCAATCTTTCTCTCTCCCCTTAAGAGGCAGTTCATGCCCATGAAGAAGAATGAAGACCAATTGAAGGATGCTTGTCTGACATAGTACCGGATCACTCCCAGATCAATGGAGGGATAGAGTTGGCTATTCGGAGGTGGGATGAGACTTGAATGAGAGCTAATCTGCAATCCCACATCAGATTTTAAAACCCTCAAAGAAGGAAAAAACCGGTAATTCTATTTTACAAAGGAAAATTGCTTGTTTTCGATATTTAATTGAGCCAATGTTGTTCTTATGGAGTGAAAATTGGTAGACATGCTATTTACTATTTTTTCTATGCTTGCATGATGAAAAAATCAGAAAACATAAAGTCAAAATGTTGAAAAGAATTTTTAGAAACCCGTAAAATACGATTTTTATGAGGAAAATGGGATTTTTGGTATTTTCGGGTGGGATAAACCAATACACATGGGATAAAATGCTAATAAAATCTACATTTTTGCTGTTCTAAGAATCAAGAGCCACAACTCTAAAAATATATCAATTTTTAATTGGAGAAATGGATAAAAATCAAAGAAAAAATAGAAATATGCCTTAGAAAAATACAAAAAAATATAATAAGTGGTTGTGGATGTATGGTGGGGCAAAGCATGAGGTTTGGCCTCAGTTTGCCCTATTTTTTTATCGCAGTGTGTGATTTATTGCTTTTCTACACTAAACCATGACAAAACAACCTCTATACATCTATGCAACGAAGCAAAACTTAAATAGTGAGAGGGAGGATGATTTTGTGAAGCAGTTTGAGGACTGAAATAATACAAATTCTGATTGTTTTTTCTATGCATAGCATTTAGGAAACCGCCTATTTGGAAATGAGGGATCTAGTAGCACAAGGTTTTGCCTTGGTGCAAGATACTTGCAATGAAGCATATACATATTAGTTGGAATTCATGGAAAGACTGTTTGTGTACTAGCACATAGACAAATTTTGAAACATAACTATTTGTGCACGATGAGACATCCACTATTGCATTGATCATACATATGGTATCAACTCCTAGAAATGCATAGCAATTCTTTGAATTATAGTTGACCCACGCTTGAGAGGGTGAGATTTCCCTTACTGTAGGATAGCTGTTTGTTTCTTAGGGAAAATTATTGGTGAGGAAACATGGTATCTCCTGGATTTCGCTAACAAAGAGAGGAGTCTTGTGCGAATGTGTTTATATGTAAAAGCAACGCATCGAGGAGCCAATCTCCAAGATGTACGAGAGCTACAATGGGGCCATGGCAATCAGCCGATGGGGTACCTCCTGTGTTTGTGATACGTGGCACTTATTGCCAATATGTGTGGAATACCCCTTTGAGGGATTTTGGGAAAGGTGCCATTGGGACTCTTATTCAACTACAAACACAATATTAGATGTATCTAGTGTGCATTTAGTTATTACAGACGCTCTTATCTCGCGAGGCCAGGTGGTGGTGGAGGTGTCTATTGTATGCATGAGGTCTGGCTAGTGCCATAGCCAGTGCCAGCCCTTTTTTAGTATCATCAGTGGTGCATTTGTTGGGAGCTGCCTATAAGTGGCGGTCTCTGAATCTAGATTGTAAAGGGACCTAAGTTTATAAGTTTCATTAGGAGTGTGCTAAGCTAACCATAAAATGGGGTTTGTTCAAGGATGGAAAACCTTGGCTTTCCCTATACAAAACTTACTAATGGACTTTCAAGAGGAATACAAGGATTTTAATGGCCCAGTGCTAATCCCAAAGGAAATGACTAAATGCCCTCCTCCTTATAGGGATCTCCAAGTGTTTCATGGGTTGGTTAATGAGGATCTAATGGTGCAATTACGAGAATACGGCCTAACTTGCCTTGCAAGTGGGTATGATGATATTCATCAGATGCTCATATTCTCAAGTACCCTAAAGGGAGAGGCTAGAAAATGGTGCTAGAGCGTTCCAAGGGGGTCTATTAAATCCTTTGAGGAGTTGAGTGATTTCTATATGAATATGAGAAGAAGGTGCCTATGACCCAAGTTTTAGGGCAGCTGATATAGATCACGCAAGAGTTCTATCCTTCTGTTAAAGAATATGCTAGAGCCTTTGATTATATTCTGAGGCTTTGGCTAAGAAGAGCTACTACATTGCCAGGTGATGTGCTATGTGAGCTCTTTCTGAATGGCTTAGAGATTAACATGCAAATCCAAGTGGGAATGCAGAATCCTAAGTTGTTAAGGGAAGCAAAGATGCATGCCATTGGTTATACGAGGGACATATTCAGAGATGTTGGAAAAACTTTTGGAGTTTTTTTTGCTCAGTACAGGTGCATCCTAACTTCCAACCATTTCTACAAGGAGGCAGCTCGCTTGTTGATACCAAGGCAGCCTATGAGGGGAACCTTGGTAGCCAAAATCTGCAAGCAGAAAATTGCAATAATAGGGATAATATACCCCATTGAGATAAAAAGATTCCAAGCCCAATAAGTCCCATCAAGGCTTGCAATGCTCCCATGAGAGGTAGTTGCGATGGCAGCATTGATAGGACCATAGAGCCTATGAGTATGGATAAGTGTGCTATGAGTGGTTCTAGTTGTGCTACTAGTAAGGATCTTGAGAATCCTTTTCAATTTAGTGATGAATCATGCTTTCGAGTAGATGCTATTCTTTTTAGTAAAAGCATGGTTCATATGGCTAAGCAGTTGCAGAGTGAACAAAGGAAAGGGAAGACTTCTCATATATGAAGAAGATGCAGCATGCCCAAGGTCCACCTATGCTCGATGGAAGTCATAAGGATATGAGGCCATCTGGTTATAGCAACAAGTCCACTTTGAGTCCATTAGACCAATGTGGCAAAATGGGGCAATCTAAGCATATGAAAAGGAATATGAGATGGGTTTGGAGACCCAAAATTTCTAAATGTATGGTTGGTGTGTCAGATGAAGGGCCAGGAATTGCATGTGGACATGCTTTGATGGATTTCCGCATAGGTGTGATAAAAGGCCATAATGCTACATCTAACAATAGGGACCACCCTGAGATGCATCTATGCGATGGGTCTTGGCTTGAAGCTCTACCTAGTTTGGGTTGTACCATTGATACATGTAATGATCCAAATAGGGAAGAATTGAATGATCATAAATCCTAGATTCTCCATGTAGGAGAAGTTTTTGGAAAGTTGGGATGACCGATCCATTTGAATGACAACCAAGGAGATGAGATATATAAGCCCAATGAGGTCATTCGTTTGGCTCATAGTACCCAAGAAGAGATGGCCATTATTATTGAGATATCAGTAGAAAGGCTTGGGCTAGTGGATCTACAAAGGGGATAGATCAAGCTTTTAGCTGACTCGCATGAGTAGCATGAGGCTAGTCCTCATATTTTATGCTATCTTTGGTATCTTGACTAGTTTGATAGGATGTAGTGTATATGCCAGGAAGACCATGTATTGCATGGATTAGAATGACCTATCCATTTTAGTCCAAGAGGGTCAGTCAGTTTGCAGTGAAATGTGATATTTCTTTAGGCCAAGAGGGCCATATGTCTTTTTTTTGCACGTACATTTAATGGTTTGTTGTTTTAGTGATTGCATCATACAGGTTGATGAAGTCACTCGAGGGAGCCTTGGTTACGAAGGAGCTTCTTGTGGCCATTCTAGGTGGTTTTGTTCCCTTTTAGAGTCTTTTTTCCCTTAAGCAAATAACGATACATATGTGAGGGTGCTTTCTTCTTATTTGATTGGGGACCAACGATCAAGACATGAAGTCCCAGGTTTAGGTCAGTATGTCAATGGGAGGTCTGAGTAGCCATTGCCTCCTGCATAGGCATTGTCAGGTACTGAAATATCTATTTTCGATGGGAGTTCTAATGACCCTATTTTGTTGACTTGCTAGGCAACTGATCTAGGAGGTCCTGTTAGTGTGAGGCAGTTGGAGAAGCCTACTAAAAATACCCAAAAGGAAAAACCCTAAATATCTGAAAAAAATATATGAATATACGAAGGTGTGTAAAAAGGGGTTCTAACCCCTAAAAAAATACAATAGAAAAGAAAGAAAAATCTTGAGTAGTTGTTTATCACCTTGTGAAGAATAAGAGAAGGTTGGAGCGAAAATAAAAGTGAGCGTTAGAAAAGGATTAATTGTCACCTCATGAGGGCTTGGTGGGTTCTTGGGTACTGAGACAGGACCTGAGGCCGATGCCTTATTCTCCTTGGGTCACTATGCTCAACTTCCTCCTTTTTACAGGCCCGAGTTTGGAAAATAAATGCCTAAAAGAACAATGTGCTAAAATCAAATATTGCTTGATCAGGCTATAGGAGTCCTCGCCTCATAGGAGCTCCTAGTTAAGTTGTCATTAGTTAGAAAGGTAGTTCAGGCCACCACTTAGGATGACCTCTTTGATAGTTCTTTTTAGCTTGGCCGTGTTGGAGCAGCTCATTAGTGACTAGCTTTGGCCTCTTATCGGTTTGTGCTAGGCCTACTCCTTGTGGATTTTGTGCCTTGGTTTTGTCAAGGGGTAGGGTGAGAGCTATGATGTGTTTTGTTGTGTATCTATTTTGTATCAACTTGATGCTCTTTGTGGTTGTGTTTTATGTGCAGATTCGTTCGTGGGATTCGATGGGTTGAGTCATCCTATCCTGTGATCGCCAATGAAAGCTAGATTTTAGCACCTGATTCGGACCCGTTCTTGAAGCGTTGAAGCTCGTTTTGGAGCCGAAAAGTGCTCGAGAGACGTTTAATTTTCGTGAAAAATCAAATGGTGGTGGATGGCCGAGCTACAGTTTTTCTAGATGCATTTCGACATCAGGAATCCAACACAAGTCTCGGTTTGTGAATCGGAGGTTGTTTGACCCTCCATTTAATCCCCGCAAGGTTCGATGCTATAAAGCAGCTACCGAATCGGAAAGCCGTAAAGTGTGTGGGAGAGGCCAACTTGATGGAGTTCACTGCCACGAAGCCACCTGTCTAGTCAAATTGCAAATCGGAGTTGGTTTGGGCCTTCAAAATTGAAAAATCCACTTGCGAGACTGTGTGAACATAAAAAGATGAACCGGTTATTTTAATGTTTTAAACCTTAGGCTTAATAAAAGCCTTGAAACTAATGCAAAAACTGTGGAACAAGGGAAGCATCAATGCGCCTCCTCATTTTTGCTCGATGTCTCTCCCCGTTTGGAGAGAGAGAGGGAGATTCTCAATCATGGCAGGGAGAGGAATGGGATTGTTGCAAGCTTGCTCGTTTTAATGGAGGATTTAAAAATCTCATTTTTAAGTCTTTCTCTCTCCTCCCTCTCTCCCCCCTTAAGATGTAGTTCATGCCCATGAAGATGAATGAAGACCGGTTGAAGGATGCTTGCCCGACATGGTGCCAAATCACTCTGGATCAATGAAGGGATAGAGTTGGCTATTCGAAGGTGGGCTAAGCCTTGAATGAGGGCCGAACTGTAGTTTCACATCAGATTCTAAAACCCGCAAAGAAGAAAAAAACCGGTAATTCTATTTTACAAATGAAAATTACATGTTTTCGATATTTGATTGAGCCAATGTTGTTTTTATGGAGTGAAAATTAGTAGGCATGTTGTTTATTGTTTGTTCTATGCTTGCATGATGAAAAACTCAGAAAATATAAAGTCAAAATGTTGGAAATAATTTTTAGAAACTTGTAAAACACGGTTTTTATGAGGAAAATGGGATTTTTGGTGTTTTTCGGTGGGATAAACCAATACACATGGGATAAAATGCTAATAAAATCTACATTTTTGTTGTTCTAAGAATCAAGAGACATAGCTCTAAAAATATATCAAATTTCTATTGAAAAAATAGAGGAAAATAGAGAAAATAAGAGGAAAATTAAAAATATACCTTAGAAAAATACGAAAAAATATAATAAGTGGTACTGGATGTATGGTGGAAAAAAGCATGAGGTTTGGCCTCAGTTTTCCCTATTTTTTTGTCACAGTGTGTGATTTATTACTTTTTATACACTTAACCATGACAAAACAACATGTATACACCTATGCGACGAAGCAAAACTTAAACGGTAAGGGGGTGGAGGATTTTGTGCAACAATTTAAGGGCTAAAATAATACATATTTTGATTGTTTTTTCTATGCATAGCATTTAGGAACCTGCCTATTTGGAAATTAGGGATCTAGTAGCACAAGGCTTTCCTTGGTGCTAGATTCTTGCAACGAAGCATATACGTATTAGTTGGAATTCATGGAAAGACTGTTTGCGTATTAGCACATAGGCTGATTTCAAAACATAACTGTTTGTGCACGATGGGACATCCACTATTGCATTGATCATACATGTGGTATCAACTCCTAGAAATGCATAGAAATTGTTTGAATTATAGTTGACCCACGCTTGAGAGGGTGAGATTTCCCTTGTTATAGGATAGCTGTTCATTTTCTTGGGGAGAATTATTGGTGAGGAAACATGGTATCTCTTGGATCTTGCTGACAAAGAGAGGAGTCTTGTGCGAATGTGGTTATATGTAAAAGCAGTGCATCGAGGGGCCAATTCCCAAGATGTATGAGAGCTGCAGTGGGGCCACAACAATCAATGATGGGGTGCCTCCTATGTCTATGATACATGGCACTTATTGCCAATATGTCTGGAATACCCCTTTGAGGGATTTTGGGGAAGGTGTCATTGGACTCTTATTCAGCTACAAATGTAATATTAGATGTATCTAGTGTGCATTTAGTTATTACAAATGCTCCTAGCCTACGAGAATGGGTGATGGTGGAGGTGTCTATTGTATGCCTGAGGTCCAGCTAGTGCCATAGCTAGTGCCGGCCCATTTTTTGCCCATTTTTGGTCCCATCAAAATAGGTTTGTCATATAGCAGCCTTATGGGAGGTCCTATATGCCCAAAGGGCCTATGTAAGTCAATCATTCCAATCACGGTGATATACAGTAATTGTCCTTGTCAAGATTGAGCAAAGGATGTGATTGGTAACTTCAAGTTGGCTATTGCCATCATCCTGCTTCAGAGCTTTAGCTTCACACCTCTTTGTCATGTGGTCCTTACATACCAAGATGTATCTATTATGCTTCCTTTTGGTTGTGGCAAATCAATGGGGCAAATGAAGTTAATTTTTCACTTCTCAAACATCTTTAGGGGAAGGATGGTTTGTAGTGGCATGGCACTAGATTTGGTAGGCTTTCTCATTCTCTAACAAGCATCACAATGTTTACAGTAGTCATAAGTATTGTTAACCCCAAGTCGAGATGGTGAAAAATGGCGGAAAATGAAGGAAAAAGTGAAAAAAGCATGGAAGAAGAGCAAAGACATGCAGGCGACCTCTAAAGGCTAAGCCGAGACCAAAGGCGCGATTTTAAATGAAAGGCGCCTCAAAAAACTTGGAAAACTCTTATAAAAGAGCACCAGGCTCCCTTCTGTGCCAATTGTAAAATATTAGACGGGCATAGGCTGGAGGCATGAGGATAGAAGAGGGAAATGGAAAAAGGATCTTGCCACAATGGCCAGTCATGTAAAAAAGGGGATGGGTGCCCATGGGATTTTAGGGTTTGTATATAAAGTTAAAAAAGTGAATGGAAACTCATTCTTGTGTGTGGCTAAAGCTTATTCTTCTTCTTCTCTTGTTTCTTGCCTTCTTGCTTGTGCTTGAGAAAGGGAGTGAGGGAGTGTGAGAGGGTGAGAGGGTGAGAGAGTGAGTGTGTGAGAGTGAGGGATCGTGGAGAAGAAGCTCTCCATCTCCTCTCTCCATCTTCTTCTCTTCCCTTGTCTCGCGTGTGGCTATGAAGGATGGAGCTCATGGGAGAGGGGATCGAGCATCAAGGTAAGCTCACTACACTCGTAAGGTAGGCATGGCGTGTCGGCTATGTGAGAGGTAGCCATGGCCGCTCGGCTTGAAACGCTTGATCAATAAGTGGTCCATAGGTCTCGGGGTAGAGCTAGTACCTCCCCTTCATTTTGGTTCCATTGCCGGGACCGATGGAATCGAGCCTTGAGCGCCGCGCGCATCAAATTGAGCATAGGAGTAGGGCCTTTGTCCGAAACGGTGCTTGAGATAGATAGGAGATTTAGGAGGTTTAATTGTTGGAACAAGTAAGTATTTTGAGTTTTATTATGAGTGCTTGAGTAGCAACCCATGCTTGGTTTTGCAATTTTTTGTTAGCATTAGGTAGGATAGGATTAAGATTTGAAACTGAAATGGTAGGGTTTTTGCTGCTATAAATCTGGTTGCAATAAGAAAAAGAAGGCAAAAATTGTGTTTTTTAAGGGGAAAATCACAACGGGGAAAGGCTCTAAGGTTAGGGAGTAGTTGGGCAATGTTATGGAGAAGAGCTCATTTGCATTCTGACTTAGTTGAGAGAGAGCAAGAGAGAGTGAGAGAGCTACAGGCACAGGAGAGAAGCGGACGCCCTTCGATCACACTTCTAAGGTGCTACAGGTATACAAATCTCTTCCCCGGCATGCCCTTGTATGTATCTAACAGCCTAGAATAGCTAATCATCAACATAACACTAGATTCGTCACCATTTTCATAGTCGAAAGTGCGCCGACCCCGACGTGTTCGGATGTCCGAACCCCAGAATCGTGCAGTTGGCTGCCCGAACCTAGGATTCGGCGTTCGGCCTTTGGGCATTCAACTATGTGCCATTCGGGCATCGGGATTCGGCCGCTCGAACAAAGGCCTTCGGGCCATCTAGCCATTCGGACCTTATCATTCGAGCTTCGGCAGTTCGGCCCCTCCGAATTCAGGATTCGGCCATTCGGTATTCGGACAACCGAATCGGCCCGCCTGAACTCGGCCATTCGGCCCAACTCGAGTTCGGCCCTTGGACTTCACCATTAGGGCTTCGGCCCTCGGACTCGACCATTCAGCCTTCGACCGCGGCCGAACGAGACATTCGGACTTCAGCAGTTCGGAGGCCGCTTTTGGGATTCGGACCCTGCCATTCGGGCCAATTTTGGTTGAATGCATTTTTGACATTATTTTAATAATTTAAGCCCAAACCCGCGTTGCCGACACTAGTGCGACCATGTAGGTGCGAGAAAATCATAGAAAACTTGGCCGTGTGGCTAGGAAACCTAGCAGAGTGTGTTGTCATAGCCTAGTCGCAACAGCAGACCAGACATCAGACCTCCACATACTTGAGACATGCAGCAGAAACCCAGATTTTAAACAGACAGCCGTGTGTTGACCTCATACCCAATGGCCAAGAGCTGAAGGTAGCATTGACATTGCACTTGAGTGCCGTAATCCCACACACACAGTAGGCCACATTGGTTGTGCACTGAAAGAGTAGAAAGCCTGATTTCGCACCGAATGCAAAGACACCACACTGAGTATACATAATTTGAGGATTGGTTGTAATAACAAGGAATAAACTCGAACATAATCATTCAAGGAACCCACCAATAGGAGTGAACCCCAAGACTTAGCAAACAAACAAGGTTAGGACCCAGGACACAGGCAAACCATCAAAGTGCAGATTAGGACCAAGCAAGGGGCGCCAACGACGTGGATTTAACAAGTCTACTAAACCTGATCGACAGCTTGGTGGAGCAAGACAACTCGACCATGGCAGAGGAAAGCTCAGACTGCTGGTCTAATGAGGAACTCGATTTGAACGT
The DNA here is from genome assembly GCF_053477565.2 of Lygodium microphyllum. Classification (NCBI taxonomy): domain Eukaryota; kingdom Viridiplantae; phylum Streptophyta; class Polypodiopsida; order Schizaeales; family Lygodiaceae; genus Lygodium; species Lygodium microphyllum. The sequence goes on along the minus strand of NC_141161.1, from coordinate 21,744,334 downwards.
CTTCTCACATGCTATTCAGCAACTGGTAAGCAGTTATGACGCACACGCCCGGTATGAGCACTGTGGTTGGACAGCAGACGCTATTATTGCAGATCTAGAAGAGGAGAGAAAGCTAGCTCGCAAAGCACTGCAAAGCATGGCCGAATACAATAGGGATCAGCAGGCTAGAAGCCAAAGGCAAATTACGGAGTTGCATGAGGTGCAGGAGTGTTGAACTTAGCAGGTAGGAACCGAATAGATCACAAGAGAGCCCTAGAGGGGGACTTGACGTTGAGCGAGCTTCTCATGAAGTGACTGCTAGATAACACGGCTGCAGAACAAAGTGCCGCAGCACTAGCGACATCACTGCTCGCAGAACTAGGGGCGAACCAAGGTTCAAAGAGCCAGTCCAAAATACCGATCATTGCTAAGCAACTCGACAAGTACCAACCCCATGACAACCCATATAGCTTTGTTGAGCAGTTTGAGCAAGTCTACGAATCCAACGGCCTCAATGACCTAACTCAACGCTCGCAAGCGTTTGGGCTTTGCCTAGGTGGCAAGGGTAGGACGCGGTATATGAGCCTAGATGCTGTAGAGCGAGCCAACTTCAATGGCCTCAAGGATCTCTTCATCAAGAGATTCGCCGAGCCTGGATACTCCGATAACCTACTAGTACGCTTGATAAATGTCAAGCAGAAAGAGAAGGAGGACATCTGCGACTACGTAACCCATGTGAGGAGTCTCTTCAAGAGAATTCCTCTGGGCGAGCGACCGACTGAAAGAGCAGTTTCGACTGTATTCATCAGCGGAATTCGAGATGAGCTATATAAGGCTTTGGCAGGCAATTCAAGCTTGCAACGAGACGCGGTAGCTAGAGTATTTGAGGAAGCCATCAGAGTCGATGATCAGCTGAAAGAGCGGAGCTCCAGGAGCTCAAATGTAGAGGAGACCAACTCATGAGGTTCAGAGAGAGCGTCAGCCTCTAGTGAGCGATCAATCCCATCATCCCAAGATAAGGGGAAGGCCACCGAGACAGCTGATGTCAAGGTGGAATTAGCCAAGTTGCAAGACATGTTGAGATGACCAACACGCCCGCACGTCCAATGCGTGTACTGTGGCAGAAAACCACTTACCGGCCGAGTGTCAAGACCCTAGGTCAAGACCTTGTGCTAACTGCGGTAGGTTTGGCCATGACATCGCACAATGCAGATTACCAAGAAGACTTTCGTACTCGCAACCCTATGGCCAGCCTTACCTAGCGAATAGGCCGCATCCATTCTTTGGAAGGGGAGCCCCATTGGCCCTTCCCATACCTAACGATGTGAAGCCAGCTGTTCCTAGGATGGAAATAAATCCTACGGGCATCCCTAGACCGCCTGGTCCTTACGTGATCCATCCACTGAGCGATGCTCCAGTCCACTACGTGGAAGAGCCAAGTGAGGAAGAAACCTACGTATACCCTTACGTCTCACATGACGACGAGGGCAATGTTGTCCTCATGGACTATCGACCTGTGCCAGTGATGGCGTTAGCAAGAGGATGAGGTAGAGGACTAGGAGGGCAGATGCAAGATCCAGTCATCTGTTGGACTTGTGGTCACCCCGGTCATGTCTCATCACGCTGCCCTGAAAGAGAGTAGCAAAACAGAGACAAGGCTGACCAAAGGTGCGCAGAGTGCGGAATCACCCATCTCTTCATAGTCTGCTCAAAGCGAAAGCCATCTTCTAGCTCAACCAATGTACCATCCATCCCAGTGGGGTTGTTTGGTGTCGAGAACCTCAATGGGGAGGCCACACCTATCCCATTACGGGTCATGACCCGAGCCCAAACGAAGCAGGCCGGCATCTCTCTGCCAGGACCTAGCAATCTTGACGCAGCCTCGATAGGGAAGAAAAGCCACAAGTGGAAAAAGAAGAGATCGGAAGCTAAAGTAGCACTAAAAACCGAGAGTGCTATGACTCTGCTTGCTAGAAAGAGGGTTTCAGATGCAGAGGCAGAGACTTCAGCCCCTAAGACGGCCGAAAAGGAAAGCACTAAGGTTGGGGAATACCCGCATCCAAATCGACAGTTAGAGGCCATAGAAAAGGTGAAGGAATGGGTGAAGGAGGCTCAATAGCATCTCAAGGACGCTGAGCCCATCATAGAGGACGAGATCGATGATCTCTCCAGTGTAAGCACGCCAATATCACCGCCTCAAACTAAGTCAGCAGAAGCAACCGCACCACAAGCAGTGCCGCTAAGACCAAGCCTTGATACTACAGAGCCGCAGATCAGTCACGGCCATTAGCCAGGACAATCCAGGTTAAGGGAGAGACGAGTATCCAATGATCTCCTAACCACGCTAGTGACTACCCCTGCAACACTTAGCCTAGGAGATCTGCTTAGGTAGCATCCTACCCTGTGGCAAGATCTTAAGCAATGGGTCGAAGGATCACGAGAGCAGGTCACGGCAGACCCTCAAGACCATGACACGGAAACACAAATACCGAGTTTGACACTGCACTCTGTGCCTAAATCCTTGCACATCAATGCCTTCTGGGAAGGTTCTGAGATGCACGCAGTCTTACTGGTCCTAGCCTCAAGTGACACAACAAGAAAGGGAATAGTAGACACGGGAGTTGGGGTTAGCGTGCTTAGCCGCGCAGTGCTTCAGACTTGGGGAAACCCGCCTATTGAAACTGCTAGGTTTAATGTCACACTAGCGAACGGTATGAGAGTAATGCCATTCGGGGTACTTAAGAATTGGCCAATGAAGATTGCAGGCGTCTAGTTCTCTGTTGACTTTATAGTCATGAAGGGAGTGGACTACGATATCCTATTAGGACGACCCTGGATGCACAACACTAGAGTCATCGAAGATTGGGGTAACGGCTTGATCTTCCTTGGCAACAAAACGGAGGCCGTAAGGATAGAGATGGATACTTGAAAGACCTCACAGGTCAACCTAGACGCCATCTCTGCTATGCTCAAGGGTAACACTTAGGTCAAGGAGTCCTATGGGCCCTTGACCAAGTATATCCCATGCCCAGAGGATGAGCGGGATTGGATGCACATTCTTGCTACAATCGACCTACCATTCTCAGACCATGAGGCGTATGAGAAAACCATAAAAAATATCGGCAAGCCTAGCAACACACTCTCCGTACCAGTCTGCATGATGGCAAGAACCCTTCGGGGAAAGCCTAAGCCTGTCAACTTCCAAGTCCCAACTAACAGAAGGGAACTCCAGGAGATGCTGGAATATTTGATAGACAAGCTAGCTGGCAATTCAGCTACAAACTTCAAACCATTACAGGATCTCTTGGGTGAATCCAAGTAGCAATGGACCAGAGTGCATGACTTAAACCTCATGTATAGCTAGGCCCTACTCCCTGACCAACGATAAGAGGTGTACCAAGCCCTAGGAGATGACGAGCAGTCTGATGAAGGGGATTCTAACGATGAATACGAAGACTACCAATCCTTCAGTGATGGAACTGAGGGTGAAGTAGATACCGTAGAATACGACACTGAAGAACAAGAAATAGAGCAAATATGAGCAGACTCCAAGCTGCAAAAAAGAAATATATTTAGGATAGAGCGAGGGATCATGAGCAGGAAATGTGACCGCTCCTGGTTGGAACACGTAGGAGCAATAGACCTTGAACAACCAAGCTTGGCCCAGCCAGGGATGACACTAGTCCTTAGGATAGGATCACCATCTGAGCTGCGTCCACCACGGGAGACTACCTCTTCTAGCGAGGATGGGGAGTTCGACTCTAATTCAAAGGTTAGTTCAGACAGTGATCCAGAAATCCCTAGGCTGCCCACGACTAGACACACGAAGGGTTAAGGCAGACGCAGACGGTTAAGGCAGGAAAAGGTAAAACAAACCAAGGATACGCAAACGGAAGAACATCGAAACTGCAGGACCTCCCTAAGCGCTTCACGAAATTCAAAAAAGGGGATAGGGTAGTAGTTCTGTTAGGTGCCAAAACGTCAAGGACAAACCAACGAACCAATCGAGGGACCAACCAAGGTCAAGGAGGTGAATCTAGCCCAGGAAGGGAAAACACCCCGACCAATCTTTATTGCCAATGACTTGACTGAGGAAGAAGAAACGAGTCTTGTCGCTCTCTTGCGAGAGTACATAGACGTATTCGCCTGGTCCTTGGAAGAGCTCAAGGGGGTAGATCCAAGTGTCATGACTCACAACATACCCATGACGCCAGATGCAGCGCTGGTCAAGCAGCAACCGTACCCTATGAATCCAAAACACGCTCATGTTGTCAAAGAGAAATTTGACAAGCTGATGAGAGCATGATTCATTTACGAAATTGAGCACACAGACTGGGTATCACCCATAGTCATCGTGATGAAAAAGAATGAAAAAATCCAAGTGTGTGTCAATTACAAGAAGGTGAACACTGCTACGAAGAGGGATAACTATCCATTGTCGTACACTGAGCACATGCTTCAGAGGGCGGTAGGCAAGGAAGCCTACAATTTTCTAGACGACTTCTCAGGGTACAACTAGGTGCAAGTGCATCCTGCGGACAGGCACAAGACCGCCTTCGCCACTGAGTGGGGCATCTTTGCTTACATAGTCATGCCCTTTAGGTTGACTAACGCCCCTGCCACTTTCCAACGCCTCATGTGCACCATCTTTAAGGACATGCTTCATAAGGAGTTAGAAGTCTTTGTCGATGACCTGTGTAGATAAACTCCGCGCAGTCTTTGAACGGTGTCACTTGTATCGTCTATCCTTGAACCCCTTAAAGTGCCAGTTTTGGGTAAAGCACGAATGCATCTTAGTGGACATGGTGTCAAGAACGGCATTGCCATTGACTTCTCGAAAGTCAGGGTTATTGTTGACCGTCCACCCCCAATTAATTACAAGGGAGTTCAATGCTTCTTAGGCCATATGGGGTACTATCGGCGGTTTGTACTGAACTATGCTTTGATCGCCAGACCATTGTACAAGCTGCTGATTGTCTTCGAGTGGACCGAGGTATGCCAACGAGTGTACGAAGAGTTGAAAAAAGCTCTAACCACGGCACCAATTCTATGAGCCCCAGATTGGACCATTACCTTTCACGTGCACATTGATGCTTCTAAGTTTGCCATGGGGATAGTGTTGTGCCAACCTGGTGAGCACAACTTAGATTATCCAGTGATCTTTGCTAGCAGACAACTCACTGAGACGGAAATGAACTACTCAACAACAGAAAGAGAGGGATTAGCCATGGTGTTCGCTGTGAAGAAAGTCTAGCATTATCTATTGACCACACCTTTCATCTTTTTCGTGGACCATCAAGCCCTGCTCTATTTAGTAAACAAACCTTGTGCTACAAGACGCATAGCTCGATGGCTCCTTCTGCTCTTGGAATTTGATTTCTCCGTGGTTATGCAAAAAGGAAAACAGCACTACATGGCTGACCATATGTCACGCATTCCCACGGGGGAAGCTGCTGGACAAGGCATCGTTGATGAGTTACCCGACGCCCATCTATTCCACCTGTCCAGTGAGAGAGATTTAAAGGCTGATCTAACGCCATATTGGGCAAATGACATAGTCCAAGTGCTTGAGTACGGACTACCTGAGTGACCAATAGAAAAAGCCCGACTTAGGCGCTTAATCCTTAAGGTCCAGCCCTATCAGCTGATTGCAGGCCAACTCTATAGGCTGTGGCAAGACGGATTGCTGCGTAGATGCGTATGTGAGCATGAGATGCACGACGTGCTCTTGGAGGCACACAGCGGCATTGCGGGAGGACACTTTAGCGAAGACACGATAGCACGGAAGGTGCTGCAGTCTCAACTGTGGTGGCCCACACTTTTTCGTGATGCCACGCAATTTGTCAAGCATTGTGACGAGTACCAACTGACAAAAGTCCCGATTTGCAAGGATCAGATGGAGTTGACCCCAATTATTGCTCAACAACCTTTCGAAAAATGGGAAATCGACTTCATAGGATCTATCAATCTTGCAGTGCAATACTCACAAGCCAAGTACATCATTGTGGCCACGGATTACCTCACAAAATGGGCAAAAGCAAGAGCCACAAGTAAAAATGATGCTAGGATGACTGCCATGTTCTTATGGGAGCAAGTGATCTCGCGATTCGGTTGCCCCTTCGAACTGGTTAGTGACCAAGGCATGCACTTCATCAACGAAGTGATAGCGCATCTCCTGTCCACTTTTCTCATTATCCATCACAAATCATCGCCATACTACCCTCAGGCAAACAGTCAGGCAGAATCCATGAATAAGAATCTCATCAATGTCCTGACCAAAGTAGTCTCAGCCTCATGCAATGACTGGGACAACAAGCTTATGGCAGCTTTGTGGGCTTACCATACAACTTATAAAACGGCTGTCGATCAAACCCCGTTCAAGCTGACCTATGGAACGGAAGCAATCCTGCTCTTAGAATTCTTTGTTCCTAGCCTAAGAATAGCTCTTCAAGAACGATGGGAAGGGAAGGAGGCATGGACGAAATGCCTGGTCGAGCTTGAACGCCTCTCAGAGACCCATCTTCTAGCCACCCATGCACTTATATGTGAGAAGGCCCATCGCAAGAGTTGGTTTGACAAGCATGTCAAGCAGTGCGACTTTGAATAGGGCGACTTAGTGCTCCTCCACTTCGTTAAGGGACATAAATAGAAAATGAAATTTCGAGGCCTTGGACCCTTCAAAGTTCGTGCGATCAGCCGCACAGGCAATGTCGAACTCGAAACCTTAAACGGTGAGGGAATAGGCTTCTTTAATGGCAGTCGTGTCAAGAAGTACTACCCTCCAACCCATCCTTTGCATGAGCCCCCAATGTTAGAACCACCTATCAAAGTACGAGTGGCCACAATCACTGAGATTGATGACGAGGATGAGGAAGCCGTAGAGCCCGCATACCTCCATATAACGGTCACTACAAAACAAACATGCACTTTCAACGCTCTAATCGTTGAGGGAGCAGACTTCAATGTCCTAACTCACGATCATTGGACCAAACTTGGCAGCCCACCACTTGAGCCCACGAATACTAAATTAAGTCCCTATGGGGCCCCATCCTACGCACTCCTTGGCAAGTGCAAAGTAGCCGTTTCTATCGAGTCTGAGACTGTCGCAATGATTTTTTACGTGTTGCCAAATGCAAAAGCCGCAGGCACGGAGTCGCTGCTAGGGCACACTTTCAAAAATCAAACTCACTACAATGTTGATTATGAGTTGCAGCGCATCCACCTCGCAATAGACAACGTTCGCATTGTCACAGCTTTCAGCAAGGGCTGCGCGACTTCATCACCATCCGCAAAGCCACTGATAGAATTCTCCATGACCAAATCTACAGAGGGGGGTAGTGCGCGACTGCCATCTCCCAGCATTCAGGAATCACAGCCCATAGTAGCAAAACATCAGGCTCAATAGCCTAGATTTCAATGGAAGCCCAAACAACTGCAACCGCCGCTTAGGAGTTGACACTCCTATCCTCGTAGGACCAAAAACTCTAACCCTAGGAAGCCAAGATGCAGTCACAGAAAGCGTCGCATGATCAAGCAACGATGGGTCCCTAAAGCCCTCTTACGTGCGCAGGGCTACTACGAGGGAAATACCTGCCTGTGGATCCCTAAGGCCCACACGGCCAAAGGCACCATTCATACACTGCCCTCAAGCTTGATCAAACTGCATCCCATAAACCCTCAAAAACACAAGCCGTAGTGCTCTCCTGAACCACAACCATCCACCTCATCCACGCCTAGGCCCACGAGAGTCCCACAAGCCTATCGACCCAAACCGCAGGCTCCGTCACAAGAGTCTATGAAAAAACGGATGGGGTAGGAAAATGGGCATGAAAACTTTGAACTAAAGGGCAAAAAGTCCAAGTCTAAAAAGGAAAATCTACATGGCTTTTTAATGAATTCATTCAAAAAGCATCGAGTTTTTCTTTTCCAACAACCAGTAAATTAATATGTGGAAAGTACTAATGAAAGTTACGATTCATGGCAGGAGCATAAAATGTCGCAGCAAGACCGTGCCCATTGACTCCCATTCACAGACAAGGAAAGGGAGCAATACCACATCCATCTAGAGAACCATGCCTTCAGCCAGCTCAAATTTCAAACCATCCACAACATAGAAGTTGTGATGGCCAAGGAGGAAGCAGCCAGGAGGGTGGTTGAACAATGCAACCTCACAAAGTATCTTGAAAAGTTCTCGCATGAGCCGGACCATCTCAAGTGTGTGGAGTTCCTCAGAATGTACAACCCAGATCAAGAGTGTGGTACTGTGACCGTGGGCAGAAGAGAAGATGCAAAGCAGGTACAGGTCCGCTTAGACCCAACCTTGGTGGAGAAGGCTTTCGAGCTGGTACCAAAGACAAAGAAGAAACAAAAAAGGGATGTTTATGCCATACTTAAAATGAAGAAGGAAGATGTGCTCACAAATGATGGCATAAGCATCCAAGATATCCCCAATGAGAAAGCCAGGATGCAAGCAAAGCTGATACATGTGATCTTCTCCAGCCAGCGCTACAATTCATTGATGCATGGAATTAGCGTACCTGTGCTGGAGAATGTAGCAGCCCATACCCTAGACGAAGTAGACTAGAATAGGTACATGCGAAAAACGATCAACCAGGCAGCCAAAGCATTGGCCCTAGGAAGTATGCAGCATGAGGAGAATCTCCAGCCTCTAAAGCTACAGAAAGAAAGAAAGCCTCCTCCAAAGCCTCCTTCATCGAGTATGGAGGTATCTTGACTGCGCTCATCGAGAAGGTAGTGAAGGAATCACAAGATGCGGAAGAAGGAGAAGGAGAAACGCCAGAAAGGTCGCCTCCTCACCAGGACAAGGATAGGTCCAGTGATAGAACTAAGACAGAGGAAGAAGGGGAGAGACAGACAAGCAAAAAGACAACCAAGAAGCCCAAGAAGAAGACAATGCAGAGAAAGAAGAAGGATGGCGAAGGGAGAAAGAAGGAGAGAGAAGACTTGGAAAGGGCAAAGAAAGAGTCCCTAAAAGAGGCCAAGGAGAGAGAGAGGATGAAGAGACAGGAGGAAGAGAAGGAAAAAGAAGAATTACAGAAAGCAAAGAAGGCATCGAAACAGGAAGTAGAGGAGAAGAAAAGAAAGAAAAAAGAAGAAAAAGAGAAAAAGAAGGAAGAGCAGAGAAAGGTGGATGAGGAAGAGGAAGAACTAAGAAGGAAGGAGGAAGAGGACCTGGCTGAAGCCACACGCCGGTCCACCGGGCAACAAAGCCGAGCAGATGAATTGGGGAACTGGAGTCCACAGAGAGAAGAAAGGCCAGGGTCTAGCCTATAGGTGCCGGAGATCGTGCCACCTGCAGTAACGGAGGGCAAGGGCAAGGCCCCAATTTATCCAATTCCTACCCTCCTAGTGCCTTCCACTGAACCCACCACCGTCACCCCTAGCATCCCGACTAGTGCCGACGTGTCAAATTTCGTGGCGTGGATACAATATTTCATCAACAAAGAGATGACCCAGGGACAGAGCACAGGAACCACGGCCACAGGACAAAAGAGGCCAGCTATTGATGCAGAATCCAGGCAAAAGCCTAAAAGGAAGAAGGTAGAAGCCTCAACCTCACCCATCCATACAACGATGACGCCATCAGTTAATTACGATGAGTACGTCGCCAAGCTGCTCTCCCAATTGGAGAAAGCTAAGGAGAAACGCAAGATAGCCATGGATGAGTTGGCAGCTGAGAAGAAATCAATAGCCACCTTCCAGCTAGATAGAACAAGAATGATAGCCATGCAGCAAAGGGAGATCGTAGATCTCAAACAAGAAATCAAGGCTAAGGATGATAGGGAGGAGCACTGGAGACAGCAGCTTGAAAACAAAACACAGGAGCTAGTGAAAATGCAAAGAGAGCACAAGCTCCTGATAGTGCAATACCAGGAGCTCGCTACGAAATTTGCTCAGGTGGATGCGCTTGTGGCTGAGCTAAATGCCAGAGATGAGGAAAGAAAACAAGACATAGAGGAGCAACAAGAGGAGATTGAGCGCCTGACTGATCAACTAAACTCTAAAAAAGAAGAGCAAGAGAGGTTGGTCAGGGAGTTGGAGGACCAAGAGCAAAAACTCATGATACTAACCCTAAAGCAAGGAGAGAGCTTGGAAGAAGTGAACAAAAGAGCAAAGGATTGGGCTGTGCACAATGAAAAGAGGGTGAAGACACTGGCGCGGTGCCTTGCTCTGGTAGAGAAGGAGAAAATCATTGCAGAGAGCAAGGCAGAAGCCGCCCAAGTGGCCTTCGGTATTCAATAGAAAGCCTTCCTCGACACCATCCTGGACACCACCCGCTCAGTGCAAGGAGAGTCGTTGGAGGTGACGCAAAGAAAGCTCAGCATCGCACGTAGAGCCTTACATGTTGGATTGCAAATGCCACCCCTACCTGTGGAGGTTAGGCTGAGCATGGACGAGCAACGAAAATACCTATTGCTGGCCGGCCTAACCCCCCAAGAAATCGATGCCCTTGGATTCGAAGAGGAAGCACCACAAGGAGAACGATAGGGGGGGGAAGCAAAACTTGAAATCGACATGAACCGATTCAGGGAGGATGTAGTCCCACAATCCCCCTCGCCGCAATCTCAAGAGCCACCACAAGAGGACCCATCTGCAGAAAGAAAAGCCACATCTAGGGAAAGACGCAGAAAGCTAGTAGAGGAAGCTAGGAAATAGCTGAGAGCCAAACCAGCCATGCTGCCATCCGCACCCCTCCCACCATGCCCTGATGATCTCCCTGCAGGATTCCACATAGAACTGGTGCTATGGGGGATACAAGAACAAGGAAAGGATCCATTCACCTTTAGTTTTCTCCTACCCAACAGTCTACAGAGGGTCTTACCGCTCAAAGTGATGGATGAGGTGATCGCGATCAGTGGCCGGTTGGGGCAAAGATGGCTAGAAGAGCGAGAATAAACCCCGATCGTTTGGGGCACAGAAGTGGCTAATTACTGGCAGAACAAAGTTTTTGAAGTCCCACACACTGTACAGGGCTACAAAAGCCAACCCTTGTGGAGGAGGCGAGTATGCGACATCAGTACGCTCACCTGGATGGAATTTTGTAACACCCTGCCATTCGAACGGAACAACCCTACCTACATGGCATACCCTCGAAGAGTAGGGGTGGATTTTGATGCCACCCTCCACGGCCAGTACGACTTTTCTATTATTTATAAATCTAATGTAGTATCCTTCGAGCATGCCCTTCTCTTTACCTCCAAAAGCCTAGATGATTCTATGACACGCTTTCTTGCGGATTTCTCCTCATGCCCTAACCCCACCTTTGTAACAACCTGTAATTATATTAGGTTACTTAAGCTACTCCTTAAGCATGACCCGACTCCACAAGAGTGCAGCCTACCTCCCCTCTTCTTTAACCCTAACGCTATTGACAGCTACGCCATGGCTCATCTTATGATGAGGGCTAATCTCCTCCCCTCTTTTTACCTAGCCCTCCTAGAAGATATGAATGACAGCCAATTCACTAGGTGCCATCTGTCCCATTGGGGTTGTTCGGTGTCGAGAATCTCAATGGGGAGGCCACACCTATCCCATTGCGTGTCATGACCCGAGCATAGACAAATCAGGCCGGCATATTATTGCCAAGTCCGAGCAACCTCAATGCAGCCTCGATCGGGAAGAAGAGCCATAGATGAAGAAAGAAGAAACTTGAAGCTAATATCACGCTGAAAACCAAGACTGCCACCACTCTGCCTGCAGGAAAGAAGGTTACTGATGCGGAGGCAGAAAAAGGAATGGGTAAGAAAGGCCCAAGAGCACCTAAAATATGCGAAGCCCATCTTAGAGGACAAGATCGAAGATCTCTCCAGCATAAGCAGGCCATTCTCACCCCCTCGACCAAAAGCAAGAGATGCAACTATGCCACAAGCAGTACTGCTTAGGCAAAGCCTCGATGCTATAGGCCAGTAAATTAGTCACGGCCATTGGCTAGGACAATCTGAAATAGGAGAAAGGCGACTAGTCAATGACCTCCTTACCACGCTGGTGACCACCCTGTGACGCTGAGCCTAGGAGACCTGCTTAGGTTGCATTCCACCCTATGGAAAGACCTAAAGCAGTGGGTGGAAGGATCACGAGAGCAAGTTGTTGTAGACCTCCACGACCGTGATGTAGAGACACAAATACCAAGCCTGACGCTACACTCACACCAAGGGCAAAGGAGTGAATCCATCGAGGGACCAACCAAGGTCAAGGAGGTGAACCTAGCATAGGAAGGGAAGGCACCCCGATCGGTCTTAATTGCCGATGACTTGACTGAGGAAGAGGAGACAAGTCTTGTTGCTCTCTTGCGAGAGTATGTAGACATGTTCACTTGGTCCCTAGAGGAGCTTAAGGGGGTGGATCCGAGTGTGGTGACCCATAACATACCCATGACACCAGACACAACATCGGTCAAGTAGTGACCATACCTGATGAATCCAAAACACACTCATGCAATCAAAGAAGAGATTGACAAGCTGATGAAAGAAGGATTCATCTACGAAATCGAGCACACGGACTAGGTGTCGCCCATAGTCATAGTAATGAAGAAGAATGAAAAGATTAGAGTGTGCATCAATTACAAGAAGGTGAATGCTGCCACTAAGAGAGACAATCGCCCATTGCCGTATACGGAGCACATGCTCAAGAGAGTGGTGGGCAAAGAGGCCTACAGCATCCTGGATGATTTCTTTGGATACAATCAGGTGCAAGTGTATCCTGTCAACAAGCATAAGACTGCCTTCGCCACCGAATGGGGTGTCTTTGCTTACATAGTCATGCCCTTCGAGTTGACTAATGCCCCAGCCACCTTTCAACACCTCATGTGCACCATATTTAAAGACATGCTTCGCAAGGAATTGGAGGTCTTCGTGGATGACTTGTGTGTTCACTCAACCTAGCGAGAACACTTAGGCAAACTTCAAGTAGTCTTTGAGCAGTGTCACCTATATCGTCTCTCCCTGAACCCCTTAAAGTTCCAGTTCTGGGTGAAACATGCGTGCATCCTAGGGCACGTGGTGTCGAAGAATGGCATTGCCATTGACTTCTCAAAAGTCAGGGTTATTGTTGATCTTCCGCCCCCAATTAACTATAAGGAAGTTCAATGCTTCCTAGGCCATGCGAGGTACTATCGACGGTTTGTGTTGAACTATGCATTGATTGCCAGACCTTTGTACAAGCTATTGATCATTTTTGAATGATTGAAGCATGTCAACGAGCATACAAGGAATTGAAAAAGGCTCTGACTACTGCACCAATCTTACGAGCCCCAGATTGGACCGTCACCTTCCAGTACATATTGATGCTTTGAAATTCGCCGTGGGGGCAGTACTGTGCCAACCTAGCGAACACAACCTTGACTATCTAGTGAGCTTTGCTAGCAGACAACTCACTGAGACCAAAATGAACTACTCGACGTCTGACCTAGCCTAAGAATAGCACTTCAAGAATGGTGGGAAGGGAAGGAGGCATGGATGCAATGCCTAGTAGAGCTTGAACGCCTCTCAAAAACATGCCTTTTAGCCATCATGCGCTCATATGCAAGAAGGCATGATGCAAGAGCTGGTTTTACAAGCATGTCAAACAGTGCGACTTTGAATAGGGTGACTTAGTGCTCCTGTACTCAATCAAAGGACATAAGAAAAAAATGAAGTTTAGAGGTCTTGGGCCTTTCAAGGTTCGTGCAATTAGCCAAACTGGCAATGTTGAGCTCGAGACTCTAGACGGCGAAGCCATTGGCTTCTTTAATGGCAGTCGGGTTAAAAAGTACTACCCTCCTGCGCATCCGCTGCATGAGCCATCAATGTTGGAATCCCCTGTCATGATACGAGTCGCCACAATTACGGAAGTTGGTGATGAGGATGAGGAAGCTGTAGAACCCGCATACCTCCACATCACGGTCTGCCAAGCAAACATGCGCTTTCAATGCCCTGATCGATGAGGGAGCAGACTTCAATGTCTTAACTCACGATCATTGGACCCAACTTGGTAAACCACCACTACAGCAGCCCACTAATGCCCAATTAAGCCCATATGGGAGCCGCTCATACGCACTCCTCAGCAGTGTCAGACCGCTGTTGCTATCGAGTATGAGACTGTACCAATGATCTTTTACGTGTTGCCAAACACTAAAAATGCGGGCATAGAGTCGCTGCTAGGGCAAACCTTCAAGAAGCAAACTCGTTGCAATGTTGATTATGAGTTGTAGTGCATCCACCTCACCATAGGCAACATCCATATTGATACAACCTTCGGCAAGGGCTACGCGATTCCGTTAAAGTCCACAAGGCCACTGGTAGAAATACTCGTAGCCAAGTCCACGGAGGGGGGTAGGGCTCAGCCACCATGCACCAAGCCTCACGGGCCACCACTCACAGTGGCAAAAGCTAAGGCCCAACAACCTAAGTTTCAATGGAGGCCTAAAAAATCGTGACTATCGCCTAGGAGTAGATGCCCAAATCTTCAAAACTCAAGAGACTCTAAGCCCAGGAGGCCGAGATGCAATTACAAAGATCAAAGCATGATCAAGCCGAGATGGGTTCCTAAAGCCTTCTTGCACGTGCAAGGATACTATGAGGCGAATGCTTGGCTATGGATCCCTAAGGCCATAGCAGCCCACGACATCACTCAAATGCCATGTTCGAATTCAAAGAGGCAGATTGATGAAAGGCAGAGTGAAGCAACCAGCTTCCTCTCTCACACACTATATTCATACCACACTCAATAGTGAAAGATACAACCTACGATCATAAGACCATTCACACCAAAGGCACCGACTTATTTAATGTATCTAACTACTATGGCTAGACTAGCTGTGTCCAGCTCATGTCGGTCAACACACCCAGAGCTTGATATTCTAACACTCCCCCTCAAGCTCAAGACAGCATATGTACTCCAAGTAGCTGTCTAAAACCACAGAACTTATCTTTACCCAGAGACTTGGTAAAGATATCTGCTACCTGCTCATCAGTCCTCACATGCATAAGATCAACCTTTCCTGCAAGGACCATCTCACGAATAAAGTGGTAGTGTACCTCTATGTGTTTTGTCCTGGCATGGTAAACTGGATTCATGGCCAGGAGTACACTACTCAGATTATCACATAACAGTTTCACTGGAGCATCAACCTGAATATCCAAGTCAGCCATAAGCTTGAGCAGCCAAGCAATCTCACATGCTGCCAATGCAGCCCCCCTGTACTCTGCCTCAGTACTAGATAAAGCAACCATAGGCTGCTTCTTGCTGCTCCAACTGATCATGCCGCTACCAAAGCCAAAGGCATAGCCACTGGTAGATCGTCTGTCAGTTGAGCATCCTGCCCAATCTGCATCTGTGTATCCAATTAGTATCAAGGGCTTATCTCTAACATAGAACAACCCATAGTCTACAGTGGACTTAACATACCTCATGATGCGTCTAACTGCATCCAAGTGCGGCTTTCTCGGCTTTTGCATAAACTGGCTTATCAGCCCTACTGCATAGCTCAAGTCAGGCCTAGTGATGGTTAAGTAAATCAGACTGCCGACCATCTGCCTGTACATAGTCACATCTTCTACTTCAGCCCCAGTGTTCATGTCTAGCTTTACATTCTGGTCCAGAGGTGTATCCAGTGGTTTGCATTCAGCCATGCCATACTTCTTAAGCATTTCCATGGCATAGTGCTTCTGCATCAGCCATAAGCCATTTTCAGCTGGTACGACCTCAATACCCAAGAAATACTTCAGATCTCCCAGATCTTTCATGTCAAATTCAGATTTCAGCATCTTCATAGCATGCTGAATTCCCATGTCATCATTTCCAATGATTATCAGGTCATCAACATATATGACCAGCACTACCAAGCCACTGTCAGTCTTCTTTGTAAACAGGCTATGATCAGCCCTGCCAACAACAAATCCAAGACTCTGCAAGTAACTGCTGATCCTAGCATGCCAGGCTCTCGGAGCCTGCTTCAGCCCATACAGTGCCTTTTTCAGCCTGCACACATAATGCTGAAAATCAGGGTGCTCATACCCTTCCGGTTGAACCATGTATACATCCTCTGTTAAATCACCATTGAGGAATGCATTCTTAACATCCATCTGCTGTAATTTCCAGCCTTTTTCAGCAGCCAAGGCAATAACAGTTCGTATGGTTGCCATTTTTGCAACCGGACTGAATGTTTCACCATAATCCAAGCCATACTGCTGAGCATATCCTTTAGTGACCAGCCTTGCTTTGTACCTTTCTACACTGCCATCAGACTTACATTTGATTTTATAAACCCATTTGCAGCCAACAGGCTTTTTCCCTTCAGGCAGTGGTACCAAATCCCAAGTCTGATTTTCAGCCAAGGCTTTCATCTCTTCGTCCATAGCCATGCACCAGTTTTCATCCTTTGCTGCTTCAGCATAAGTACCTGGTTCTTTGATCTCCATCACTTTTGTCATGTGTGCATAATGCTTTGCAGAATAACCAGAGTACGTCAACCTGTCAACAGGGTATCTGACCCTCTGCGATCGTCTAGGCTGTGGTGCACTACTCGATTCACCTCTCTCATGAGGCGGAATGTACCTGTTCTGCCTCGTGCCAGGCGTATAGACAGTTGGAATACCAAGTTCGCTGTCTAAAGTATCACTAGACTCATAGCCCAAAGTCATTCTGCCAGGTGTCATCATACCATCCTCACTAACTTTCTCTTTTCCTTTGTTGTCCAAGACATCATGTCTCCCCCTCACTGACATACCCGTGTCAATGGACGGTGAGCTCCTCAATCTCCCTGTCCATGGGGATACTGTCTGACTGATAGGTCCTGTCATAGCAGTGCTCTGCTGCATATCAACTGTAGAGACATGAGTGGAAGGCAAATCGGATGGCACTGCAACTGGTGAGACATACCAAGAGCCCAGCTCATCAAAGATGACATCCCTGCTTACCAAAGTCTCCCTGGTAGAGGGATCATAACATTTGTATGCCTTCTTCTCCTGCGAGTATCCAATGAACACACTCTTATGCGCTTTGGGATCCAACTTTTTCCTTTTCTCATCTGGAATGTGCACATAAGCAAGGCAGCCAAAGACCTTCATGTGTCTTACATCCGGCTTATAGCCATAGAGCCTCTCAAACGGTGTCATGTCATGAATGCCTGCAGTGGGAGTCCTGTTTAGAATATATGTGGCTGTCACAACAGCCTCTGCCCAATAGTAAAGCGGCATATGCTTCTCATTCATCATGGCCCTAGCAGCTTCCATCAGAACCCTGTTCTTCCTTTCAGCTACTCCGTTTTGCTGCGGAGTGTAGCTGCAGGTTAGCTGCCTACGAATGCCATTTTCAGCCAAAAAATCAGCAAATTCATTGGAGACATACTCCCCACCGCTATCAGATCTCAAGCAAGAGATGTAACACTTAAATTCCTTCTCAACCTGTGCCTTAAATTTTTGAAAAACAGCAAAGACCTCATCTTTTGTTTTCAATATGTGAAGCCAGGTATATCGACTGTAGTCATCAATGAAGGATACATAGTATCTGGAACCCCCCATAGATGCATTATGAGCTGGTCCCCAAACATCAGAGTGCACTAACTGCAGTGGTCGTGTACTCTGTCTTACATGCCTGACAAACGGCAATCGTGACTGCTTACCAAACTGGCAAGCCTTTCAGACATGACCAATATCTGAATATTGGAATCTAGGTAGCCCTGTTACCAGCTGCTTCTTCTGCATGGTCTGCAGCCTCTGCAAATTGACATGCCCCACTCTCTTGTGCCAAATCTCTAAGTCCCTGATAGTGCCAGAACCCTGAGCAAACATAGCGGAATTCAGCTCTGGCAGTGTAGCATCAAGAGTGAACATTCTTCCATTTCTGTGGCCTTTCGCGATCAACTTGCATCCATTGCCAAACTCTTCAATAAAGCAGCCATGCTTATTGAAGCGAACCTGCAAGTTCTGCTCTGTCATTTGACCCACAGACAATAGGTTCTTCGTAATCGAAGGAACATGCAAAACATCATGAAGATTCTTCTTCATGCCATCATGTACAACCAGAGGCACTTTGCCTTTATGCTCAATGCTATGTTGCGTGTCATCAACTGTGCATACATAGCCATGCTTTTCAGCCACCATATCCGTGAACCAATCACCATGAGGGGTCATGTGATTCGACGCCCCCGAGTCAATGTACCACACTGCATCATCAGATGATTTTCCAGCAGCCTTATCTTTGACATATTGCATGGCAAACAGTCTATCACCAGAGTCATCTGTCTGACTGGACGTAGCATAATGTCCATGCTGCTTGCCCTTCTGATTTCCCTACTTCTTCCAGCAATCCTTTGCAATATGCCCATACTTTCCACAGTAGTGACAATCCTTATCTTTATTTGGATTGTCTGACTGACGCTGCTGCTGCCATGAGCCTCTGCCACGGGAGTTAGATCTCCCCCTTCCTCGAAAGTTGCCACTACCTCTTGCATGTGATGACTGCTGATTGCTATTACTATAGGATGCATTCTGCTGGCCTCCTCTGCCAGATCCATAGCCTCTACCACGGCCACCACGACCACGCTGATTCGAATAAAAAACTGCATCCTTATTCTTTGAGCTGCTTGACCCTGTAACTAAGCCAAGCTTCACCTCTTCATGAATCAACAACGCAACCAGTTCATTAAAATCAGGCATCTCAGCCCGCACAGATACTGAAGTGTCAAAGGACTTATACTCTAGACCCAAGCCATTTAAGGTCACTGCAACCATATCCTCATCTTCTACCTGTGAGCCAACAGATGCGAGCTGATCTGCTAAGGTTTTAATCTCCGTGACATAGTCCTGTATGGATCTGTTCTTCCTCTCTATGTTGTTGAATTTTTGCTTCAGTTGTATCTTCCTGGCACTCGTAGTTGTGCCATAGTACCTGACCAATATGTTCCATGCATCTGCTGGGGATTTACAGTTCATGATCTGCATCACCATAGCATCCGAGATACATAATGACAGCCAATGTAAAACTCTGCGAGCTCTTTCCGTCCAAGCTCGATGTGCTCGTCTTTGATCAGCTGTAGGATTCCTATCTAGAACTTCAGGTTCAGCCTCAACACCTGTCACTAAGTCCCAGTATCCTTTGCCTATCAGAAAGTTCTCCATGCGGAACTTCCATATTGCATAATTGTTGCTATCAAGCTTTTCTCCCACAATCTGGGTTACATTATCAGTTCTATCAGCATTTGCCATGTTGCAGACCTTGCCTGACTACCTGCAAACCAAGATTTTCTTAACAGTTCAACTTCAGCCCGGAACTGTTTATGACAGTTTTCTGCAATTAATTGCAGGAAAAAGACCAGTAAATTTTAGTCAAATATCAGCCCAAACAACGTCCCAATCGGTTGATCCAACTCATAAAGACAATTGCCAATACATATGTCTGATGTTCGGTTCAGATTTAACTCCTGCAGATCCACTGCCAGGTTCCAAAAGCATGCAGTTCAAGCCTGTAAACTGCAATTACAGCAGCCTTTCCAAAGTCAAACTCCACCTGGATACACGTAATGCATATTCCAAAACTGCTTAGTTGACTGCTGGTACATATGCCACTTCAGACATAAGCATAGAGACACAGAACAGTGCATAACCAGCACATACAAGTGTCAACAAATTCAATTGCAGGTTACAATCAACCAAAGTTCAGCATATCAAGTTCCAATCAGCCCCAAATTGTCTCCCGATCATGTCATACATTTACTTCGTAATGGTGAGGTCAATACATGAGCATCTAGGTATACATAGACAACATGTTTTCACTGACCAAAGCATAAGACCTCATGAACCATTTGTACTTGACCAAGACAATATGTCTGCATTCACTTCAGCTCCAGACTTCAGTTTTCAATGATACTCATTGAATGTTTCAAGCCTCCATACATCCAGCATGTATGTGACAGCTCTCATAGGTGATAGAGCTCTAGAAATGACCTGTATTGCATTAGTAGTATCTAATGCTTATTACTGACAGTACATGACAGTTTTCAGCAGTGAACAGTTCTCAGATCTGAATATTTTACTGAGAAAATTTAGCTCAAGTACTTCACATCAAGTACATATAACTTCTTGACTTGTATTGTCTGCAATGCAATCTTCCCAGCCTATTAGGGAGCTTCAAGTGCTCTTCAGGATCAAAACATTGATGTAAATCACTGTATTCAGCAGTGTACTCTCAGTTTCAGACCTGTATACCTGCATAACAGTCCATGCTTCTCATCACCCAAGCTTCCATTGACATATCAGACCTTCAAGGTCACACCCAGGGTCAGCATACACTGCTTAGAGCATGTAGAAGATGCATGATGCCTCATTTAGTAGCTGTAGGACATGGATATGAACCAGGCGCAACAGCGCAGACTGGTTGGATGGGCAGCACAGTTCACGAGTCTATTAACCAGGGCAATGAAGCATTCTAAGGTGCTCAATACATCCCTCTCAAGGCTACAAACAAGCCTTTGACACTGCCATTGATCATTAAGCATACCACTATACACTTCATACCTTCCATTGTCCAATGGCTTCAGCCTGTTTGAAGAAGAATAACCTTTTCTCTGACTTCAGCTCCTGCAAGTCCAATGCCACACTCCCAGGCACCCAGTCTTTATCTATTCATGGCTCTGATACCATGTTCGAATTCAAAGAGGCAGATTGATGAAAGGCAGAGTGAAGCAACCAGCTTCCTCTCTCACACACTATATTCATACCACACTCAATAGTGAAAGATACAACCTACGGTCATAAGACCATTCACACCAAAGGCACCGACTTATTTAATGTATCTAACTACTATGGCTAGACTAGCTGTGTCCAGCTCATGTCGGTCAACACACCCAGAGCTTGATATTCTAACATGCCACCCTCTTGTTTAACCAACACAAGCCCCGTGGAACTAGTTGAGATATCGAGCTCCACTCGTGATACGCTAGGGTGACCGTTGTGTATTTATGTCATCGACTTGTCAGTTGCAGACACGGTTGGTACACCGCCCATGAATAATAGCTACATGATAGCTATCCTTATCTACTCTAGTTCGTGGCTTAGTTAGTATGCGACCTTAGTTAGTTGAGTTTGGTTTGAGACCCATACATAGGGTTCTTCTATTTCTTTGTACTTGAGTTTTTTGGCTTACACAACTAAGAAGAGGAAAACTGTTTTCAGCCTCCACCTCTGTGTGTATTCCCCCATTGTGCAAGCGAGAAAGCTACAAGTGAGACTCCTTCCTTCTCTCCCACAATCTTGACATGGTATCAGAACCTTGTTCGTGGTAAGGAGCTCAAGAAAGCAAGCCAAGCTCTCGGTGTTCTGGTAAGAGGAGCAGTGTTGCTTTCATTTTCTGTTTTGGGAGCAGATCTCTGCAGGTAGCACAGCTGGAAAGTGCAGGAGTGCATTGTCTCAGGTTGAGACGCCCTTCGCGGTGAAGCAAGAGGATAGTATATGCTGCGGGATAGGGCTTTAGCCCTTGGCGACCTTTTTTTTTTATTTGAGGCCATTTCGGGGCCTGTTTTGGAGGCGGAAGTTTTCTGCATGCACTCATGAAAAGGCCCAGTTTTATGCTGTGCAGCCACTGTTCTACAGGTCGGTGAAAAGTTACTGTAGAAATTGCATCGTATGCTTGTGCGCAGAGACATTGGGAGTTACAGAATCATCCCTATTGCCTATTGATGCAAAATCGTCACTAGGACGTGACTGCGTGGTCAAATACCACTTTCGTCAGTTTTGCAGATTTGCCTTTGTGAGGCTGAAGCTGTGTTCTTTGCAGTGATAGAATTTTTTGCAGTGTTCTGTAATGGCGTCTGATTCTCTCTCACAGATTGTCACTAAAAAGCTTGACAAGAACAACTTCCAAGCATGGAAGTTTAGAATGACGAATTTCCTTATGGAAAAAGGATATTGGGAATTTGTTGCAGGAAATGAAGAAGAACCAGTTCTTCCTAATGTTCCCAATCAACAGCAAATGCAGGCATTTAAAGCATGGCATGAGAGAGCCAGGAAAGTCATGTACTGGCTGTCTATCAGCATTTCGGACTCTATAATTGTGCATATTCAAGATGCAAGTACGCCAAAGGAGGCATGGGATACTTTGTCAAAAATGTATAGCACAAATATGCAAGCCAGGAAAATGCAGCTCAAGCAAGAGCTGCATAATGTGCAAAGAGAAAATATGAGCATCAATGACTACCACATAAAGGTGAAGAAGATTGCAGATGCACTTGCTTCCATTGGGTCGCCAGTGGAAGATGATGATTTAGTTTCTGTGACCTTGAATGGTCTAGGAAAGGATTATGCACAGTTCCGAACATCCATTTCCGTCCGTGAAAGATTTCCTGATTTTGAGGAGTTGATTGCTCTTCTAATTTTTGAGGAGCAGAGAAATGGTAGTGCATCTTCTTCAGGAGGAACTTCAAAAGAAGCTGTCTTCTACTCAAATGCTATAAGAGGTAGAGGCAGAGGTAGAGGAGGCCGATATGGAGGCCGTGGCAGAAATCAGAATATGCAGCAAACTCAAGAAAACCAGTCCTATGGAGGAGGACGTGGTAACTCTAGAGGCAGGGGGAGCCAAAGAGGTCGTGGTGGATGGCAAAGAGGCCAAAATGCAAACAGTAATGTTGAATGCTACTACTGTGGTAAAATGGGTCATATGGCTAAAGACTGCTATAAAAAGCAGAATGACATCATGAATGGAAAACTGCAACAAGGGAATTATGCATCATCTAGTAGACAGGGTGATGACATAAATGAGCACTTGTCTATGGTGCAGCACATGAATAATTCTGTGACAAGTGCAGAAGAAAGCAATGATGTATGGTATGTTGACTCAGGTGCATCAAACCACATGACAGGTCATGCAGAATGGATGGAGGATGCAAGGAAAATGGAAAAACCAGGATTTGTGGAGACTGGTGATAATACTGCACATCCTATTGTGCAAATTGGAAAAATTCCTTTGTCTATGCAGGATGGGAAAAAGAAATACCTGTCCGATGTATTTCATGTCCCGAATATCACCAAGAATCTGGTTTCTGTTGGTCAAATTGTTGAGCAGGGCTTGCAAGTCAGATTTAATCCTCATGGATGCTTTGTTGAGGATATGAAAAATAGAGGTCGCTTGATAGCAAAAGGAAAGAAGAAGGGCAGAATGTTTACATTGGATGCAGACATGTCTGAATTGAGTGCAGCAATGTTTGCACATGAGACCGGTGTAGTTGCAGAAATTGATATCTGGCATAAACGCATTGGTCATGTTAATGTACAGTGACTTAAATCAATGCAGGCCCAAAATATTGTTGCAGGTTTGCCTAAATTCAAGGTTGCAGAAATGCATAAGGCATGTGAAGCCTGTCAGTTTGGAAAACAGGCAAGGAAACCATTTCCTAGACATGTTCAAGAGAGTGAGAAGCCATTGGAATTAATCCACTCTGATGTGTGGACTACTAAAGCTGCATCTCTTGGAGGCTATCATTATTTTGTCACTTTTATTGATGACTATAGTAGAAAAGTTTGGATGTATTTTAAGAAAAAGAAAAGTGAAGTTTTTGGGCATTTCAAAACCATTAAAGCTATGGTTGAAAAAGAAACAGGCTTGCAAATAAAATGCCTAAGGTCAGATGGAGGGGGAGAGTACCTCTCAAATGAGTTTGCAAGGTTCCTGCAGGAGCATGGCATAAAGCAGCAATATTCATGCAGTCATACCCCACAACAAAATGGAATTGCAGAAATGAAAAATAGGCATATTGGAGAGGTATCTCGTGCCATGCTCAATGAAAAAGACTTGCCATTGGGCTGAAGCAGTTGCTACAGCAGTCTACATAATGAACAGGACTCCCACTGCAGCAATACATGGAATGACTCCAGAGGAGAGGTATATTGGTAGGAAACCAGATATTTCTCATTTGAAAATTTTTGGTTGCATTGCCTATGTACATGTGCCAGATGAGTTGAGATCCAAGTTGGATCCAAAAGCTGAGAAGTGCATTTTTATTGGTTACTCTCTGCAGCAAAAAGGGTATAGATGTTATAACCCTTCTACTCGTAAGTTTACAGTGAGCAGAGATGTTGTTTTTTATGAGATGAGTAGCTGGTATAAACCAGTAAATGTGAATGATGATGTAGATGCACAAAATGGTAATGCTGCACAGAATTCACAGCAGCAGTCACAAAATATTAGTGGACCTGGAGCGTCCTCTAGCAGTGGTTCACATTCTTCGCCATGGACAGGCAGATTGAGATCAGGAGAATCTTCTCAAAGTAATGCAGATAGTGGTATGCAGGTATCACGAAAAGGAAAAGAGAAGGTTGATCAGCCCATGTTTGATGTGAATGCATGTCACTCTTATTTTGGATGGTGAATCCAGTGGCTCAGAACAGAGCATTGATGATGAGTTGGGTATTCCTTCTATTATTACACCTCGAGTAAGGAAGATCAGGGATGTTTTGAGAGCACCTGGGAGTGAACCTACTTTGCGCAGGTCTACGAGAGCTAGGTATCTTGTGGATAGGCTGAAATATGATGGATTTACAGCCATTCACTATGCATATATGGTCAAAGTGATACAGGAACCAGAACCCACTTCTTTTGAGCAAGCCATGGGAAAAGAAAAATGGGAGAAAGCCATGGATGAAGAAATGGATGCCTTGGAAGCAAATGCTACATGGGAATTGGTATCTTTGCCTAAAGGTAAAAATGCAATTGGCTGTAAGTGGGTTTATAAGGTGAAGCACAATGCAGATGGTTCTGTGAACAGATACAAGGCAAGATTAGTAGTCAAGGGGTATGCACAAACATATGGCATTGGCTATGAAGAAACATTCAGTCCGGTTGCAAGGACGGCAACCGTAAGAGCAGTCATTGCTATGGCTGCATCAAAGGGATGGTCTTTACATCATATGGATGTAAAGAAAGCCTTCTTGCATGGTGATTTGCAAGAAGAGATCTATATGGAGCAGCCACCAGGTTATGTGCATGCTGTTCATCCTGAGTTTGTTTGCAGGTTGAAGAAAGCCTTGTATGGCTTAAAGCAAGCACCTAGAGCATGGTCTGATAAGATAGGACAGTATCTTGTCACTATTGGCTTTGAGATTTCCAAGGCAGTTTTCTCACTTTATGTGAGAAAAACAGAGAAAGGTATTATGCTACTTGTCATTTATGTTGATGATTTGATTATGACAGGTGACAGTGATGAAGATATCCTTCATGTGAAAATGCTATTGAAGCAGAAGTTTGAGATGAAGGATTTGGGAGAGCTGCATTATTTCTTGGGCATTGAGGTGATTAGATCACCAAGTGGGATACAACTCTTGCAAAGGCAGTATGGATTGGACATGCTGTCCAAATATGGGATGACAGGCTGTAAGCCTATTTCAGTTCCTTTGGAGCAGAATGTGAAGCTGAGCACAGATGCAAGTGAGCTTCTAGAAGACCCTACTATGTACATATGCATAGTAGGAAGTTTGATTTATATGACTATTACCAGGTCAGATTTGAGCTATGCTGTTGGATTGGTAAGTAGTTTATGTAGGCTCCAAGGAAACCACATTTGGATGCGGCTAGACGCATACTCAGGTATGTGAAGTCCACATTGCAGTATGGACTATTTTATGAGACTGGGGTTCAGATACAGTTGCATGGATACACTGATGCTGATTGGGCTGGTAGTATTTCTGATAGACGATCTACCAGTGGATATGTGTTCTCTTTTGGGAGTGCTGCAATCACTTGGAGTAGCAAGAAACAGCCTACAGTTGCCTTGTCGAGCACAGAGGCTGAGTACAGGGGTGCAGCAATGGCTGCATGTGAGGTAGCTTGGTTGCATAAGCTACTTTATGATATGCATCAGTCTACAAATGGGCCAGTTGTCATTTATTGTGACAACATGAGTAGTATACACTTGGCAAATAACCCAGTCTATCATGCTAGAACAAAGCACATTGAGGTGCATTATCACTATGTGCAAGAGAGGGTTTTACTAGGTCTTATTGATCTAGTTTATGTCAGCACAGAGGATCAGGTAGCTGACATATTCACGAAGGCATTGGGCGTAGAGAAGCTGCACAAGTTCAGAGACCTGCTTGGTGTGCAGGAATTGGGATTGAGCTCGAGGGGGAGTGTTGAGATATCGAGCTCCACTCGTGATACGCCAGGGTGACCGTTGTGTATTTATGTCACCGACTTGTCAGTTGCAGACGCGGTTGGTACACCGCCCATGAATAATAGCTACATGATAGCTATCCTTATCTACTCTAGTTTGTGGCTCAGTTAGTATGCCACCTTAATTAGTTGAGTTTGGTTTGAGACCCATACATAGGGTTCTTCTATTTCTTTGTACTTGATTTTTTTGGCTTACACAACTAAGAAGAGGAAAATTGTTTTCAGCCTCCACCTCTGTCTGTATTCCCCCATTGTGCAAGCGAGAAAGCTACAAGTGAGACTCCTTCCTTCTCTCCCACAATCTTGACAGAACTTTGGAACCAGAAGCCACAGCGTTTCCTGAGCTTGCCTGCTACCAGCTCACCCAAGCATGAGCTCCGGGGAGTTGAGCAAGACTATCAACCCAAACCCCAGACAACGTTACCCCCTTCAACCCCTACTAATGATGATAAGACTTGCCAAGCCCAATCTGAGTGTAGCAACCCATCCGTAGCAACCACTACCTCAATGCTTATCCACAAGACTCAACCACTGTGTCATGGGCAACTACCACCATCTACCGCCACGCTTACTAGCCCCATCAAACCCTAGCCACCTGCAGGCCTTAAACCATCTAAAGAGTAGAAATCACTCTTAACTCTAGCCACAAACCTAGTCGAAGACATAGGGGATGACATTATTGCTTGTCTTAAATGCTTGGATGCCACGTTCATGTCATTGGCTCTAAGTTATGACCGCTTGGACTTGGACCTACTGCAAGAGCCCTTAGCGATGGAAGTTCGCATGATGCCTTTTGTTCCTGGGAAACATTTGACTTCGCCTTTGTCAAAACACCCCACTCAACTGCCGAGTTGCTATGCACTGAGATATCAAGAGACCAAGCCATCAAACAATGCCTCATTACGTCTTACGATAAGCGTGTGACTTCCTCCATCAATGGCAAAGAAGTCGAGGAGTTGAAAGCGTTAGCTGATACCGACTCCCCATTTTTACAAAACTAGTACACTCTGCAATTGCAATGGGAACTCAAAGGATTCCAAATCATGACCAACGCTGAGTAACGCCGCACAATCAAGACATCGGAGTATGACCCAACCTACGTCACACCCACCTCATAAAGAGTGTTAACCACTCTTTGTGGCTGACTCATGGAAAACCATGTCAAGGGACACCCATATCTTGATCGCCTCTTGATCGAGGAGGAGCTCCACATCGCTAGCCGCATCAATTCCGGTGATCTTCTAACCGATGTCCTCACTTACATCACACACATAAGTATCCGACCCTTCGCTCTGGACCCCAAGGTTTAGTTGCAATACAATCTAGAATTCTATACTTGGGTCATGCGCAAGTAAGCCTTATACCCAAATGATCCTTATACCCGAACACCGAATGCCTTGGATCTCCTAACCTTCAATCCTAGGAAGGATTCTTCTCAATCTAGAAGGGGAGAGTGTACGAGGGTATCATGAAGCTGAATAGGGTGAAGGTGAATCAAATTAAAACCAATCAAGATCAAGTAAATGCAATAAACACCTAAGAAATGGGTGATGTAGGAGGGATGTCACAAATCAAGTCTGAAGAGGAGAATTTGTATTAGAGTTTAATGTTGTCCTTCAACAAACATAAAATCTTTCTTTTCAGCAAATTCTTGTATGTATAATAATTATAGCACTAATGGGAAGTATGGTTCATGACAGGAATGAGAGATGTCGCGACAAGACCGGGCCCACCAACTCCCCTTCATAGAAGAAGAGAGAGCACAGTACGGCATCAGCCTAGAAAATCGAACTTACAGTCAGCTAAAATTCTGTAGCATTCATAACCTTGAGAAGATGGTGTTAGATATGATCAATGCCCCACCCTCATTAGGTGCTACCAATGATCCATGGTGCTCAAAGTTGTAAGGCCCCCATTATGAGGAGAAGCCAAATGTGAGCCCGGACATTGGTTGAGTCCTGACTTGTATATCAGATGAGGTCTATGTGACCAGATGGCAAAAAGGTGACCGTTGTGGGTCTAATCTTTGGGTTAGACAGAGTGGTTAAGCTAGTAGCAACTCGAGGCGCATTGCATCGAGTTGCGGTGTAAGGGAGTTAAAAGGGGCCCCTATTGTGGGGTCCGGGGACTGTGGAAGCGGCCGGGTCCTAGAATATTCCTGGAATATTCCCTGGCCGACTAGTGGAAGCGGCCCCTGGCTGGGGGGTCCTGGAATATTCTTGGAATATTTCCTGGCTGACTAGTGGAATATTCCTTGGTCGCTAGTGGAATATTCCATGGTAAAGGGAATATTCCCTGGCCAACTAGTGGAGGCTCATATGGTAGGTCGGTCAGCGACCTAATGACCTTCGCGGGCTATAAAAGCTAAACCCCTTCGCAGCCATCTCACACTCATCTTTCACCCAGTCAGAGTTGTTGTTCCAGCTAGCCTTAAGCTCTTCACCTATCTTCTGTCTAGATCGCCATCTAAGCCTCACACAGTGGAAGCGCACGGGTAGACAGAGCCATCTTTGTATCAGTTGTTTGAAGTTAAAGAATTTACTGATTCTCCTCTTATCTATTGTGTACTCTCTATCTCTTTCTCAGATTCTGTTCGCTGCGCCGTGTAATATTTTACAGATGGTGGCCAAGGACCAGGCCGTAAGGAGGATAGTGGAACAGTGCCACCTCCACAAGTACCTAGAGAAGTTTGCACAGGAACCTGACCACACGAAGTGTGTGGAGTTCTTAAGAATGTACAACCCCGACCAAGAGTGCGGAATGGTGATGGTGGGAAGGTGGGACAATGCTCGGCAAGTGTAGGTACCATTAACCCAGGCCTTGGTGGAGAAAGCACTTGGGTTGGAACTTAGGGTGGAGAAAAAACATAAAAGGGATGTGTATGCCTTGCTGAAGATGAATAAGGAAGAAGTCTTGACAAACAACAGCATCAGCTTATAAGACATCCCCGATGCTAAGATTCGCCTATAGGAAAAGTTGGTGCATGCCCTTTTCTCTAGCCAAAACTACAATTTCCTTATGCACCGGATCGGTGTACCTGTGCTAGAGAATGTGACAACCCGCATCCTAGACGAGGTGGATTGGAATGGCTATGTGCGCAAAACAATAGACCAAGCGGCCAAAGCACTAGCCTTGGGCAACAAACAGGCAGGTGGAGAATCCCCCTCATCTAACAATACGAAGAGGAAGAAACCCTGCTCGAAATCCTCCTTCATCGGGTATGGAAGCATACTAATGGCCATCATCTAGGAGGCTATGAAAGAGGCCCAACAGGGAAGCAAAGGAGCAAATGAGACCCCAGATAGGTCACTGACCCATCAAAAAAAGGAGCAATCGAGCAACTGAACAGAAACAAAAATAGAGAAGGAGGAGCGGGAGGATCAATCCGAACAAAGAAAAACAAAGGAGTTCATTGGGAAGGCAACTCAGAGGAAGAAACAGAAGGCGGGCAGGAAAAAGGAAGTAGAAGATCTAAAAAGAGCAAAAAGGGAATCCCTAAGAGAGGCGATAGAGTGGAAAAAGAAGGAGAAGGAAGAAGCTGAAAGGTTGGTCGAGGAGGCAAGGAAAATAGAAGAAGAGAGAAAAAAGAGCTAGGGAAGAGGAGGCAGAGTTGAGAAGACAAGAGGACGAAGACACGAGCCAAAGCAATTTGTCGGTCGATAGAACAACAGAGCCGACTTGATGTCCTAGGGACCTTAAGTCAGCCTAGGGAAGATAGACCCGGATCAAGCGCACAAGTACCTGAAGCCATGCCATCCACAATTATCGAGGGCAAGGGTAAGGCCCCCCTCCATCCCATCCTGACCCCCTTGGTACCCAACAACGAAGCCACCACTGCCATCCCCAACATCCTGACCAGCACCAACATGGACAGCTTTGTGGCATGGATGCAATACTTTATCAATAAGGAACTAGCACAAGGAAGGAGCGGGGAGGCCACAACCATCGGGCACAAAAGGCCAACTACGGATGCCGAATCCAGGCAAGAGCCAAAACGCCAAAAAATGGAAGCCTCGACCACCCCAATCCCAACTACCATGATGCCACATGCAAATCATGATGAATACATCAATGAACTGCTCTCACAGTTAGAAAGGGCAAGGGAGGAAAGGAGGATCGCGGTGGCCGAGCTGAAGGTAGAAAGGGAAGCGATAGCATCCTTCCAGCTTGAAAAAACAAAGAAAATGGCTGCACAACAAAAGGAAATTCTCGACCTGGAGAGGGAACTGAAGACCAATGAAGAAAAGGAGCAAAGCTGCCCGTGACAGCTCATAGACGAAAATCAAGAGCTTGAGAAGATGCAAAAAGAATATTACCTACTGATCATGCAATATGAGGATCTAGCATTGAAAATAGGGTGGATCAAGCAGGGCATGAAGGAGTTTACCACAGGGGAGAAAGGGAGGAAACAAGAAGAGGAGCACCACCATCGAGAAATGGAAACAATGATTGAAAGGCTGAGCCTCGAAAGAGAAGAACAAGAGCGAATGGGCAGAGAGTTGGAAGATCAGTAGTGGAGGCTCACAACCTTGGTGCAAAGATAGGGAGAAGGCATGGAAGAGATGAAGAAAAGGGCTGAAGTGTGGGCAAGCCAGAATGATCAAAGAGTGAAGACCTTGGCGCATCGCCTAGCTCTGGCAGAGAAATAGAAAATCCTAGCAGAAGACAGAGCAGAGGCAGCCCAAGTGGCCTTCCACACTCAGCAACGAATATTCCTGAACACCTTGATGGATGCCACGCATGAGGAAGAAGGGGAATTCGCGGAGGCAGTGAAAAACAAACTAAGCATAGCGCATAGAGCCCTATGCGCAGGGCTACACATGCCCTCCCAACCCATGGCAAAGGGGCTAAGCCCAGGGGAACACCGTAGATATGTTCTATCGGCCGACCTAAACCCCCAAGAAATTGATGCCTTAGGGTTCGTAGAAGGGATGCAACAACAAGAGCGCCCATGGTGTGAGACAAAATTGCACGTTGACCTAGGAGGATTCGAAGAAGAGGTGGTTGCATAACCCCCTTCACCTCATCCTGAAGGGCAAAGGCAATCAATGGATGCATCTACGAACATGAAAACCACCCTGATAGAGAAGAGGAGGAAATTGGTGGAAGAAGCCAGACAAAGATTAAGAGCTAACCCTATGGCCCAACCCTCTGTACCCCTCCCACCATGCCCAAATGACAAGCCCCCCAGTTTTCATGCAGAGCTCATACTTTGGGAGAGACAAGAAGAGGCAAAGCAACCCTTCACCTTCAGCTTCCTCACCCCCAATGCCTTGCGCAGAGTTCTTCCCGCCAAAGTAGTGGATGAGATGATCAACGTCGGAAGCCGCCTGAGCCAATAGTGGCTGTAGGAAAGAGAAAGAATCCCACCCTCTGGGGCACCAAGGATGCGGAATACTAGCAGAATAAAGTTTTTGAAGTGCCTCGATCCGTGCCCAGATATGAGTGCCAACCACTGTGGCAAAGGCGCATCTGTGACGACAACGTCTTCACATGGATGGCCTTCTGTAACACTCTTCTTTCAGAGAGGAACGACCCTACCTACATGGCATATCCTCGACGAATAGGAGTAGACTTTGATACAAACACCCACGGCCGTTACGACTTCCCTGTAATATACAACCCATGTACCACCACTTTAGCCCATGCCCTCACCTTCACCTCCAACAGATTAGATGCCACCATGACACGCTTTATAGCCGATTTCTCCTCTTGCCCAGATCCCGTCTTCAACACCACTTATAACTATCTTAGGCTCCTAAAAATCCTACTTAGGCAAGACCCCACCCCAACCGAACGCGGCCTTCCCCCACTCTTTTTTTATCCTAACACAATCGACAACTGGGCGATGACCTGCCTCATGATGTGGGCCAGCCTCCTCCCTTCTTTCTACATCGCTATTCTTGAAGACATGAGCAACAGTCGCTTCACTCGCTGCAGCCATCCTTTCCTCTCCACCACTCCCCTCCATGTTCGTTTGAACCTTAAGAATTTCCTGCAGGGTCTGAGATTTTTGAGCCACTCCGTTAAATCTCCTTCACCACCCCCCCCTGAGGATGAGGACTAACAAGTCCCTACAACTAAACCCAATCCAAAAAAAAAAAATCATCCACGCGCCGATCCCGGCACATGCTCACAATCCCTCCACCTAGGGGTCTTTAAGTTAGGCGCATCCAATGACTGTGGTTAGCCGGCCCCGCTCCTAATCCCCTAGCCCTTTTTTACCCCCACTTCACGCATAGGGCCCACCAAGGGCAGGACACACCTAGGGAGTTAACACTCGCCTAGACCTGTCACCCTATGCTACACTCACCGCACCTCCCTACCACACGAACAAGGTCCTCAAGTGTGGGACATCACCTAGGCCTACCTGTGGTTAGACCCAGCTCCCCGTTCCACCAGCATGCGCATAGGGCACCCCACAATAAAGAAGACACTCCCCTTAGGTAAGAGCACCACACTTTCTCCTCGCAGCTACTGCAAGATGTGCCCAACCATCAAATTTGGAGGCCCCATCACCCACTTGACAGTATTGCCCATGCTCCCACGGCAGCAGCCCAACCCGCCTATGGCCCTACCACCACCTGCCCTTCCCCAACAAACAGCTCAGTGTGCCATGGGATTGGCACCTGTCTTGGAGGGGGGTAATGTTAACCTCAAATCGAAATGGTAGAAAAATAAAGGAAAAAGTGCAAAAAGAGTAGAAAGAGAGCAAAGGCATAGAGGTGGCCTCGAAAACTAAATTGAGGCAAAAATAGCAATTTTAAAGGAAAGGCGCCTCAAAAACTCTAAAAACTCTTGTAGAAGAGCACCAGGCACCCTCCTGTGCTAGTTGTAAAGGAATAGACAGGTATAGGCATGAAGTAAGAAGAGGGAATTAGGAAAAGGGACCTTGCCACAATGGTCGATCATGTAAGAAGGGATGGGCGCCCATGGGGGTTTTATATAAAGTTCAAAAGTGAATGAAAGCTCATTCTTATGTGTGGCCAAAAGTGGCTCTCCTTTTCTTCTTCTTATTATTATTCTTGCTTGCTTGAGCTTGTGCTTGAGAGAGGGAGTGTGAGAGTGTGAGAAAGTGAGTGTGTGAGGGTGAGGGACCAGGGAGGAGAAGCTCTCCATCTTCTCCTCTCTTCTTCTCTTCTCTTCTCTTCTCTTCTCTTCTCTTCTCTTCTCTTCTCTTCTCTTCTCTTGCTCGCGGCAATGGAGCTTGGAGCGGGGAGCTTCGAGCTTGCTTGAAGCTTGCACTTGGATCGTGGAGCTACCAGAGTGCTCGGGAGAGGAGGTAACTCGATCAGGCAAGGAGGTAAGCTCACTACACCCATAGAGATGGATGGTGTGTTGGCTATGTGAGAGGTAGCCATTAGTGCTCAGCTTGGAACGCTTGAAATAATAAGCGGTCCGTGGGTCTTGGCGGTTGAGCGAGAGCTCCCACAGCTCTTACCCTCGCTTGCTCTCCTTACCCCAGCTTGTCATGTTCCATCACTCACAACAGAAGTCACTGAGTCTCAACCTGAGACAAGAACCTCACATGAGCCCAACCCTAACCCTCATTAGGACCAGGTGGAGGAAAGCCCTAAAGACCAAGTCCTCAAAAAGGAGGACCAGATGGATCAAGACACTACTCATTAGCATTAGAGCACAACTAGCTATCCCAGGAAAGCCACCCACCCCCCCCCCCCCCAACTCACCCAAGAAGTCCACCTCCACCACTAGCCTCTCTACCAAACTTTCCTTGGGACAAAAGCACTAGGGAAGGAGGAACCTTCACAAGACAATAAGTACTTAACTCTGACAATCCTCACAAGTCCAAATAGTGCCTCCTTTGCCACCCCCTTGTAACTCTTTCCCACCAATAACTCATTCTCATCCCTTTAAAGTTTATCTAGGAAATGTTGCACTAGTCCCTAAACTTTGTCAATGGGTTCTTGATATGATAGAAACACTAGCAATAGGAGCTCACCATCCAAGTGGACCACCTAAATTAGGCCAATACCCCTCTCTCTAAAAAGCTCCATCATAAGGATGTCATACTCCCTAAATACTAGCAAAGGCTAGAGGTATGCTAGTAGGCCTAGCTAGCCTTTGCAAATGACATTTGAAGCAACAAAGCACAATAGCTAGAGAGAGAGAATGTCATTCTCCATGCATGTGCTATAGGAATAGAGCACTTAGATGGTGTGACCCCTCTCAACTCAGAGACTATTGAAGAACTCAAGCACAACTATGAGAAGGAGTGGCTTGATTGCTAGGAAAAGATTAAGTGGAAACTTTAGGCCACCATAATGGACTCTTGCTCCAAGCTCCCATCCCCACTAGACAAACCGAATGAGTGGGACTCTAATGCTAAGTCTGCCCCCTCTGCCCCAACCTCAGACCACTATCACTCTACCCTTTCCCAACAATAAGGTGAGAGTGCCCCTATTGGTTCCACCCCATCTCCTTCACAATGCCTCCGACTCTACCGCCAAGTTCAAACCTGTCACATTGCCCCAAACCAGCCTACTCACTCTCCAAATTCTCACAGATCAACCTTCTAAGTATCAAGGGATAATAGTCAAGCACTCCATGCCTCTAGTTTTAGGGAAAGGGAAGAAGCTTGCCATGGAAGCGCTTGTCAATACCATGAGTGACAAGGATGTGTTGTGAAAGGCTCTAGTTGTGGACTTCTTCGGCTTCTCCCTTGGCACTAGCTCTGTGGATTCTAAGTGGTAGATGATGGTAGAGCACTGCTAAGTCCAGAATAGCAAAAAATTGAGGCAAAGGATTGAATTCAAGTCTTGCACCAAGTAGTGCTAGCCCTAAACAAGGGATTGGAAGGTAGAGTACAACTTTCTATGGCAACACATTCCATAGGAACACTTGGCCAAAGTGGCCCAAGAAATAAAGAAGGCTAGCATTCCCCATTCCAAAACAGGATTTAATAGACCCATATCCTCTTCCAAACTACCATCGAAGCACTCGCCTCTAGCCGCAAGCCAAAGCCAAGAAGAAACTACACTCGGATCATGAAGAAGAATCCCCAAATCTTGATGATCCAAGCATGGATGATGGAGGCAGAGATCCTGACCCTAATGATCCACTCTTTGAAGACCCCTCATTTCCCACTCAAGTTATCATGAATTTGGCCAATATTAACTAGCTTTGAACCCACCTAGCCAAGTCAGAAGCCCTATCTTTGAAGCACTAACACCACATCCATGCACTCTTGAGGTGTTGAGTCCATACACAAACATAAACTGCATAGTTTGCAGGCCGGCCTTGCTAGAATCACATTTGAGCATGACCAACTCCAGCAACAAGTCTTATTGGGAGCAACCTCCTTGAAAAATCTCCTAGCTAAGCTTATCTTTCACAGTGTGCTGCAACCTTCCTGCAGACCTAAATGGATATCTAGCTACAAGAGTACCACCTATAGTATAACCTACTTGATCCCACAACACCCCACCTTTAGCTGCCACCAAACCCTAATCCACCTCACCCCTTACTTCCTCCCATCCCTCCTATGGATCTAGCACCCATTTCCCTACATCCACACAAGGACCAAATCCAGCAAGATGATACACCTGCCACCAAGGATGAAGGAGACATCAGCTAATAACTCTATGGGTCTGAATCCACCATGCATGCTAGTGTTAAGGGTGGTGGAAATTAGTAGCATTTAGAGAGCAAGGAAGTCAATAGTGCATTAATGAGTAGATGGGTCTAGCAATAGTTATGACCATCGACATAGCACATGGATGGAGAGAATATTGCAGCTAACAGTAGACTTTATGAGGGAGAGGCCTACCCAAGCAAGGGGTTTGACTATTCATTTGTCTTTTTAGATTCACTTGTGTATTCACAGTGCATCTATTTAGTCTTTCAACCAATTCTTTGATTCACATCTTGAGTGCTATGATAGCAGCAAAGATGCTTCCCTTTTGTATGTCTTGAAATAAGAGTATTGGCAGTAGTACTGCCATCTCCTTTTGTATTTTTATTTGTCTTTGATTCAATGGGATGATGTTGTTCTTTGAATGATTGTCCCTATCTATCTGATTACTATAATTTTTGTCTCTATAGAGACTATTTTATTGGTTTCATATATCAATATACACTTGGGATGATGTTGTTCTTTGAATTATTATCCCTATGTATCCAATTACTATCATTTTTGTCTCTATAGAGACTATTGTATTGGTCTCATATATCAATATACACTTGTTTTTTTAGTACTTTGTCTTTGTCTCCATTGTTTTAACCATGTTTGTCTTAGTATCTCAGTTGCTGACTAAGAATAGGATATTAATGTGTGAGAAATGCGGGATCTAGAGCATGGCAGTGAGTTATGGTGGATGAAAGGAGAAGTGTGGACTTATGATGAACAAGATAAAGACACTGTTTGTTACACAAGTGAATTAGGTTCCAAGATTGAGACTTGGACTCATAAACACAATCTTGTGTATGTGGACAATGACATTGACACTTCACTGAAAAGAAAAGAGTACTATCATTGCATTAAGAAAAGGAAGCAAGTACAATAGAGTGACAGAGGCTTGGGTTGAGTGTCAGGAGAGAGAAAATGAAAGAAAAATGAGTTTTGGGAGATTTTGGCTATGGTGGAATTAGGGTTTCTGAGACAAGGCCTTGGTTTTTCTCAAATTGCAGGAGCTATACTTGATCATTTTCAAAAATTTTTACATGTTTAGGAAGCTTACTTCATGGGCTATCAAAACCCCATGATAATCGATTAGATTGCAGGCAGTACGGCGCGCGCAAACACGGCGCGATTCAGGACAGCGATGACGAATTTCCGTAATGCCAGGGTCAGGGCACAGCAATGTGGTCGATTGATGTGACAGCGTGAAGCGCCTTGAGTAGGAGAACAATCCCCTAGAAGGAATCAAGAGCTGAAGTGGCCTGGTTGAGAAGTTATGGAAGCTCCAAGTGAGGTAGGTCCTGTCTGGCTATGGCAGACACAGAGCAGAGATTGAGAATTTTCACAATGCTGAGCTTTAGATAGCCAAATGTCATGGATTGATGTGATACAGGGAAGCTTTGTGAGTTGAGGAATACTTTTCCAGAAGGAAGCTCCAAGAGATTTGACCTGTGGAGTGAGATATAAGCAGCTCAATCTGATAAGGTGCTGCTGGCTATGGCTGCCATGGAAGCTTCAGTGAGGGTAGAGTTGGGAGATGAAGTCATGGGATGGAACTAAGCTGACCAGAGATTATCATGAGCTGAGAGAGAGCTGAGGAGAGCTAAGCCGAGCTGAGCCATGCCTGACTAGGCTCTGATACTATGTGAGAAATGCGGGATCTAGAGCATGGCAGTGAGCTATGGTGGATGAAAGGAGAAGTGTGGACTCATGATGAAGAAGATAAAGACACTGTTTGTTACACAAGTGAATTAGGTTCCAAGATTGAGATTTGGACTCATAAACACAATCTTGTGTATGTGGACAATGACATTGACACTTCACTGAAAAGAAAAGAGTACTATCATTGCATTAAGAAAAGGAAGCAAGTACAATGCTTTATAGGAAAGTAGGAAACTGCAGTAGGCACCATTGTGCATATGGGATAGGTTAGCCTGCATGTCCTTGGCCCTGAAGCTCCATACAAAGAGGCTGTTTTAGTGAGTGTGATTGCTGATTCTCAACATAATGTCCACCTATGTGGACTCTGAGTATGACCGCACTCTACCATGTGATGGTGATGATTAGACCCAATTATAGAGAGGGAAAATTTAATAGTGGAAGTTTTGTGGATTTATCTTCTCTACTACAATTTTTCCTCTTTATCTTTTCTTTTATTTTCGGTCTATTTGTAAGAAGCTAGGAAGAATAAGGATTTACTATGCAAATAATATTGATGCCACGTCACACTGACATTGGTATAAAAGGAGGGAACATGTAATTTTTCTCATGTTTTGATACATTAATACATTATTGTCCTTCTTCTCATCACATCACTCTCAGCTTCAATGACTTATTTCTCTTTCCAATATTTCTCTCCTATTCTAGCCTTTCTCTCTCCTCATCACTCTCTTTCTCTCACTTCTACACTTCTCTCTCTTCTATAGTCTTCTCTCTCCTCTTTCTCTCTCTCTCTCCAATTCACTTCTTAACCAGTGGTATCAAAGCATTGGTCTTTGATCCATTTTTCCTTCTATTTCAATCCAAAATTTCACCCCATAGAAAGCAAGTACTACATGTACTTGACATGGACAATGACTAGCAGAGGTTTGTAGATCATCTACAATTAGCTAGAGACTATATCTGGAGATCTTTGAGGGAAAATATGGTGGTGGAAGGTTTAAATAGCAAGTCATCACCAAATGTTTATGCAATCTGGAGGTAATTAGGTCAAATGGGAGTTAATCGGGCTTAGTTGGAAATTAAACTGTGGTTACTTTTCAAGAGAGGCTTCTCTTTCCTCTTTCTTCAGTTTTGGTCAAGCTTCCATGGAGTTTTCAGCAGAGATCTTCTTCTCCTTCAATGATCTTCACTCCTCTTCAACAATGGCATGCATACTGGCCTTCTAAGCATCAAATCCAACACGTTCAATACCATTTTCATGATTATGTGGACAACCATGTGTGCAAGAAGGCAGCTTGAAATTTGCACTAAATTTCTAGCCATGTTCTTCAATAAACCTTCAACTCATTGACAACACTAATGCTTCAAAATGTTCATTGGAATTGTTTACTTAAAGTCTTTGATGTTTGGACTCCCAAATGAAGCTCTATTTCTCATCATTTTGCTCTCTTGAAACCCTAATAGAACAATCCATGGACAACCATGAAAGCTTCATCTCAAGCTCTCATTTCTCATCAATTTCTTGAAGATTCTTGATCATTTCAACATGTGGAATCATATTAGTAAGGATTCTTGAAGAAATTGCAAGGATTGAGCACAAATGGTCAAAGATTGAAGGTCAAGAGCTTCTATGGAGTAAAAATTTGGGGGAAATGGGTTGAATGCTTCAATCTTAAGCATCTGAAGCTTCAAGATTGCTCCCAAGAATTAAATACACAATCCTTAAAGATTATTTTGGTAACATTAGACCATAGAAGGCTTCATCAAGCATTTGGGGTTTAATCAAGTCATCATCAACTATGTCAAAGGTACTCTTCTTCAATTCTTAATCTCTCTCATTAATCCATTTGCTGAGCTTAATCCACTTGATTGAGATATTAAAGAATTGAATAATTTCCATCAAATACTAGCTAACCATTGCTTGAATCAATCCATTTATACAATGCAATGTTTGCTTAATGCATATTGGTTCTAATCGGTGAATTAAAGTCTTCAAACTAAAATTTCTAGCATTACATTTAATTCAATTGATTAAGCCTATTGATTGATAAGATTTCTCACTCTAATCTATTAATTGGTTGATTTCTTTTACCCAAGCTTGAAATATTGTAAAAGGGTAAGTACTAGAAATTAATGAGCCAATGAATTGCATTGGTAATACCCTCTTCCTATCCAATTTTTCAAAAGTTCCATCCTATTGCATTTCATGAAAAGGGGCTGAATGGATATTTCACAAAGGCATCTCATGTTGATTCATTAGAGTAGTATGCTACTGCCATGTTGATATACCCACCGAGGCAAAAGGTGGATGCCAGGGGAGATAGTGGAACAAAAGAGAGATGAATCTCCCTCACTATTGAAGACATGAAGGGGTGCCACCAACCGACCTGGGGGGAACTTTGCCCAGTTCCCAGTGATTTGGAGCCCATATAGGGAGCTTGTCCTACATTTTGTCCCTCACATAGGTACAACAAGTGGAGAATTGAAGATTGAAGTGCCTTTAAAGACCCAAGTACCTTCAAGATCAAAATAGGGTAAAAATAGGGTCTACATGTACCAACCTTATTACTGAAGTATAGATGCATGTATTACAGGGTGCCCATAGGTCCTATTCAGCCTTCTAGTTTGAATGGTGCCAATTCCCAAGCTTTTGGATTGAATACCCAACTTCCTATGGATCCTCTACCAACAAGAAGGTTTCATACTAGTTCTTAGCCACCTATTGGGAGAGTTCCATCTCATTTTGGGGGTTCAATTTCTAATACTCATGACCAATCTATTTTAGGATAGCAACCCTTCCATGAAAGAGAGTTGAAAGATAAGATCATCTTACCCAAGTTCAATGGTCAATCATCTTCACCATCTAATCTAGAGGAATGGATTTTCAAATTGCAATCTTACTTTGATATATTCCTAGCTAGAACTAATGATATGAAGATTTATTTTGCTTCCTTGCCTTTGGAAGGATTTGCACATATTGCACATGCCTTCTATAATTATAGTTGATCAAAAGAATGTTTAGGTGTTGTACATACTTTGTTTTCTACTTGGAGAGTTCAAAAGGAAGAATCCTTTGGTGTTACTTCTTCTCCCTTAGAACACATTGCAAGAAATGGAGAACTACTAGATGACATATTGATACATGGCTTACATGGCGTCTATTGGTGTTGTGACTTTGAGTGGATGGTAGCATTATGTATACTGATGAAGACCAATAATCGCTTTAGCAAAATATCTTATGTAAATTATTATAAGAGGATATTCTTTACTTCAATATTTAAGATATTAGAAATGGAAGTAGATGGGCTTTTGCCTCATGAAAGAATGCTTATCCAAGTACATGCTTGTCTTGTTTTACTTGATGGTTATGCTTTTACTGATTACCAAACACCATGCTATTATTCATTTCATGAGAATGGCATTATGGAGGTTTCTTCAATCGATAAGGAAAATGAGATATGGATACTTTTTGAAAGAGATGATTCTCAATATCCCTGTAACATAATGATGCATCAAAAATGCATTTTAATCACAAAAAATAGATGAGACTATAGGCCTCTTTCATTGAAAGAAAAAAAATATGTTGAGCAATTTCTTGGTCTCTAGGAGAATGCACTAGCAGGACATCTAGTTACCATATATAGAAGAAATATTTATAATGGAGAACTATACAAGATCGGGCATGACATCGTGGTAAAAACAAACACTTTTTGTAGAAAGTTAGAAAGTATAGGTTATTGGAAAGCAAGACTCACTAAATTTTTTTCCATTAAATGGGATGGAGAGTATTACATCTTTTTTTGTGGGGAATATCATAAGCAATGCATAACTATAAAAGAAAATGAAGAATGCTTACTTATAGATCCAATCATGGAAATGAGTGCACTACAAACTCAACAACTTCCATTTACATGGGATTGCATAAGACCATTGAGTTCTTTATTGCATAAGTTTATTCCTTTACCTTTACATAATAGAATTGTTGCATATGAGGTAAAAGATCTAATTCAAAGAACAAGATTATTTCAAATAGGGGTAGTTGGTTGTATACCTCCTTGGTTAGAAAAACATAATATTGTGTTGGCAAGAAAACATGATGATGACATGGATGAGGAGTGCATTCATGCGATGATAAGAGAGGTAAATTATGATGAAAATTGTGAAAATTTTCATGGTTCAAGTGAGATCATAATAGAGGTACATGGAGAATTGATATTGATAAATATATATGGAGGGATTGGAACTTGTGTAACATGGTAATGTCAAACTTTGAAATTACAGAGAAGAGTAACATTATCAATTGGAGATTCCATAGATGTTCCGATAGTATGGAGATCACATGATGTAACTTGACTACTTTAGAGAGTGTGTATGTTGCATTCTTGGATATCCAAATGGGTGCTAGTAGCATTGGTCATAATGGTCATCATTATCTAATCGCCACTCTATTGTGTATATCATAATTATTTATCAAAGGTTGTTTGTATATTAGGGCAGTATCTCGTGGATATAGCTCATGTTGTATCTCATGTATAGGTAGTTAGACCTTTGTGTGTGTGTGTGTGTGTGTGTGTGAGATTATTGTTGTATCTTTTTATAAACAAGGAGATAATTTCTTGCTTAAAGAAGATTAATGTATAGATATAATATCTTGATTGAGGAATACTTGCATATAAAATTTTCAATTTGATTTTAACAGCTTGTCCCTTGTTTGATTTTAGCTTATCTCATGGTTTGTATAGTTGTATTGCTATATGGTGTTTTTCTTTAAATCTTAAAAGCCCGTTGAATTTAAAAAAATCATTTAGAGAGAGGAAAAGAGAGTGTAATCATTGTTGTATCCTTTTTATATGATTGAATGCTTCTCAATGGTCATTGGCATTGTTTACTTCAACTCTCTGATGTGTGGACTCTCAAATGAAGCTATATTCTTCATCCTTTCACTCTCTTAAAACCCTAGATGAGGCAGCCATAAAAGCTTCAGCCCAAGATTTCATTTCTCAACAATTTCTTAAAGATTCTTCATCAATTCAGCCCATGAAACCATTTCAGTGAGGATTCTTCAACAAATTGCAAAGATTTCAACTCGTGGAGCATATTGGAGCTCATATTGAAGGTTTATTTTGGGGATTTCCTTCAAGAGGCTTGAATCTTTGGTATTCAAGTATTCAAGCAAAGGCCTTGATTCTTCATGGATTTGATCATATTGGAGCTTATATGGACTAATTTCATGGATCTTTCAAGCTTTATGGTGGATTATGGAGAATTCTTCCATTAATTGGATTGGAGCTGACATTTACCATCCTCTTCAAGCTTAATCAAGGTACTTTGCTTGCTTAATCTCTAAAATCTCTCAATAATCCACTTGGTAATGATTTTCTACTTATTGATGAGAGATTATTGATCAATTCATTCTCTGAATTGATCAATAGATCATAGATTAGTATTCTTCCTATTAAAAAGAGCCCATTTCATCGAATTTCAACATTGATTCAATCATATTTCATCATAGATATCATTTACTAAGTTTGATGCATAACCTTGATTTGATTGGCTGCAATTATTTTGCCCAAGCTAAAATATTGTAAAAGGGTAAGTAATAGCAATTAACGAGTCACTGAATTTCTGTGGTAAGACCCTCTTCCTATCCATTTTTTTCAAGATTTCATCTAATTTCATCTCATGAAAGGGGCTGAATGAATATTTCATAAATGCATTTCATGTTGATTGATTAGCATAGAATGCTACTGCCATGTTGATATACCCACCGATAAAAAAGATGGATGCTGGGGGAGATAGTGGGACAAAAGAGAGGTGACCCTCCCTCACTATTAAAGATCCTGAAGGGGTGCTACCAACCAACCCGGCTTGAGGATGGTTTTCTCTGGGGACAGTCAATGAAGAGGTGAGTGATTCCGCACTCTAGGCATCTTAGGTCTACCTTATCTCTATTTGGTTGCTCCCGTTCAGGGCAACGTGATGAGACATGCCCTAGATGACCGCAAGTCCAACATATGATTGGATCCTCCGTCTGCCCTCCTAGGCCTCTACCTCAGCCTCTTCCTAACACCATCACCGGCACTGGCCGATAGTCCATAAGAACTGTGTTGCCCTCATCGTCGTGCGAGACGTATGGGTATACGTAAGTCTCTTCCTCATTTGGCTCCTCCACATAATGGACTAGCGCGTCAATTGGTGGATGAGTCACATAGGGACTAGGCGGTCTTGGTATACCTGTTGGATTTATGTCCATTCTAGGAACAGTCGATTTAACGTCGTTAGGTGCAGGAAGGGCCAATGGAGCCACCCTTCCAAAGAATTGTTAGGGTCTACTCGCTAATTATGGCTGGCCATAGGGTTGTGAGTAAGGGAGTCTTCTTGGTAGTCTGCAATGCGCAACCTCGTGACCAAATCTACCACAATTAGCGCAAGGTCATGCCGCCACAACACACGCATTGTACATGCGGGTGCGTTGGTCGTCTCAACATATCCTGTAGTTTGGCTATCTCCATTTTCACCTCAGTCAAGTCTTGGTTTGTCTCAGAGGCCTTCCCCTTGTCTTGGGTTGTTGGACCTAATCGTTCGCTAGAGGCTGACACTCTCTCCGAACTTTCCAAGTTGGTTTCTTTTGAATTTGAGCTCCTAGAGCTCCGCCCTTTCAGATGGTCATCCACTCGAATGGCCTCTTCAAACACCCTAGCTATGTCGAGTCCCGCTGCAAGATCAAATTACCTGCCAAGGCCTTATACAGCTCCTCGCTCCGTATTCCACTGATAAATATGGTGAACACTGCTCTCTCAATAGGCCGTTCGCCCACAGGGATTCTCTTGAAGAGGCTCCTTATGTGGGTGGCATAGTCGTGAATGCCCTCTTTCTCCTTCTGCTTGACATTCAACAGTCTCACTAGTAGATTGTCAGAGTATCCGAGCTCGAAGAACCTCTTGATGAAGAGGTCTTCGAGGCCATTGAAACCCGCTCGTTCTCCGGTATCTAGACTCATGTACCAAGTCCTACCCTTGTCACCTAAGCAAAGCTCGAATACTTGAGAGCGTTGAGTCAAGTCGATGAGGCCGTTGGCCTCGCAGACTTGCTTGAATTGCTCCACAAAGCTGTATGGGTCATCATGGGGT
Organism: Lygodium microphyllum; assembly: GCF_053477565.2. Lineage (NCBI taxonomy): Eukaryota > Viridiplantae > Streptophyta > Polypodiopsida > Schizaeales > Lygodiaceae > Lygodium > Lygodium microphyllum. Next base: position 21,699,769 of record NC_141161.1, on the reverse strand, counting down.
TGGTACTTGTCGAGCTGCTTTGCAACGATTGGGATTCTAGACTGGCCCTTAGAGCCTTGGTTTGTTCCTAATCCTATTAGTAATGATGTCACTAGTACTGCAGCACTCTACTCTGCTGCAGTGTTATCGAGCAATCGCTTCATGAGAAGCTCACTCAATGTCAAGTCTCCTTCCAGGGCTCTCTCGTGATCGGTCCAGCCTTGTGGGCTAGCTTCTGTTCCTCCTCCAAGTCTGTTATGATGGCTTCTGTTGTTTTACCGTGGTGCTCGTATCGAGCGTGCGCATCATAGCTTCTTACCAACTGCTGGATCGCCTTTGGAAAAACTCCTAAGTCGAGTTCCTCATTCGGCCTGCGGTCTGAGCTTTCCTCTGACATGATCATGTTCTCGTGCTCCACCAAGCTATTAATCAGGTTGCACAAGTTGGTGAGATCCACTTCTCTAGTGTTGCTTGCTTGGTCCTACTCTATACCTTGGTTGTCCGTCTATGTCTTGGGATATTCTCCTACCGGTGGGTTCCTTGAGGTGTTTATTTGAGTGAGTTCCTTGACTTATTGCATCCAATCCTCAATTTACCCCTCCTCAATGTGTGTGTTATTTCCCTGCACTTGTGCTCAATCAGGCTTTCCGTTGTCCTTAAGTGTACTTCAAGTGCAAAAATTCAGGATGAGTGTAAAAAACAAGTGTCTAAACGACTTACCTACCCTCTCGCTTTGTTTTAGGCCTAGTAGGCATGTTGACTCGCGTCTGGCCGTCTTGTCCGTCTTTGGGTTATTCGCCCAAGTTGCAGGGGCCGAGTGTATCACTCAGACAGGCCGAGGGTGGCCGAATGGGTTTATAGGCCGACACACGGGCGCTGAGAGCCGAATGGTAACTAGCTCGAATGGGCCAAGGGTCGAGGCTAAGGGGCCGAGGCTAATGGGCCGAGGGCCGAATGGTGTTGTAGGCCGAGTGGCCGAGTCAGGTGGGCCGAGTGGTGAATTCAACTGGGCCGAATGTCAACTTGTCAGAGTGGGGTTGGGCAAGTTGGCAGGGCCAAGGGCTGAATTTCAAAGTTGGTCCGAATGCTTCAGTCGGACGGGCCAAGTGAAAGGCATTCGAGTGTAGTGGGCCGAATGGCCAAGTGGTCCGAGGGTGGATTCTGGGACTTTGCCCAAAATCGCCGACACTCAGACAGGCCGAGCCGTGCTTGATGGCGCGACTGCGTTGGAAATGATTCGTCGAATCCAACAATCCTCACAACCGCCGAGCACGACACCTTCCGGATCACAACAAATACATAATAGAGAGGTCTTGATGTACCTGAATCGCGCAAAGAGCTCCTCAATGGCAAGATTGAATTGAATCAACACTGGGAACACACTCTCACTCTCTCTCAATGTCAGGGCATGAAATGAGCTCTTCCTAGTCCCCTTGGCTCTTAAATCCCTTGCTAGGTAAGGTTTTAATGTCCCCAATCACTCACTTGCCGACATTAACATCCCAAGCACTCTTTTTTTCCCATTTTTGCATGACTTGTGTCCTGTTTTACCCTGTTTTTCAGCAGCAAACCCTACGCTTTTCCTATTCGGTTTCCTAATGCTATCCTACTCTAAATGCAACAATGGTCGAAGGCAAAAAACTGAAATGATTTCTCCATCTTTTCCAATCATCAAACCAGCAAAATAACCCAAAATACTTACTTGTTTCGAAGATAAAAAAACCCAAACTTCCTACCTACCTCAAGCTCCAGTTCGGGGACGAATCCCTTACTTCGATGCTTGATATGCGACGTGCAAGGGCTCAAGCTTGAATCCGTGGTCCCGGAAATGGAACCAAAATGTGAAAGCTCTCGCTCAACCGCCAAGACCCACGAATTGCTTATTGTTTCAAGTCTTTCAAGCCGAGCACTAATGGCTACCTCTCACATAGCCAACGCACCATCCATCTCTATGGGTGTAGTGAGCTTACCTCCATGCCCAATCGAGTTACCTCCTCTCCCGAGCACTCCGGTAGCTCCATGATCCAAGTGCAAGCTTCAAGAAAGCTCCATCCTCAAGCTCCCCACTCCAAGCTCCATTGCCGCGAGCAAGACAAGAGAAGAGAATAGAAGAGAAGAAGAGAGGAGAAGATGGAGAGCTTCTCCTCCCTGGTCCCTCACCCTCACACACTCACTCCCTCACACTCTCACACTCCCTCTCTCAAGCACAAACTCAAGCAAGCAAGAATAATATGAAGAAGAAGAGGAGGAGAGCCACTTTTGGCCACACACAAGAATGAGAACTTTATATATACAAACCCTAAAACCCCCATGGGCGCCCATCCCTTGTTACATGACCGGCCATTGTGGCAAGGTCCCTTTTCCTAATTCCCTCTTCTTGCTTCATGCCTATACCCGTCTATTCCTTTACAACTGGCATAGGAGGGAGCTTGGAGCTCTTTTACAAGAGTTTATAGAGTTTTTGAGGCACCTTTCCTTTAAAATTGCTCTTTTTGCCTTAGTTTAGTTTTCGAGGCCGCCTCTACGCCTTTGCTCTCTTTCTATTCTTTTTGCACTTTTTCCTTTATTTTTCAGCCATATGGATTTGAGGTTAACAAGAGAAGAGTAAAATGTTGGCTACATATTATCTTTAAGGATTTTGTGCTAGCTATCCAATGGACTAGGTGTTTTTCCTTGACAAAGAGACAATCGTGGAAGACATGGGCCTAGGTGATAGGAAGAGCAGAAGGAGATAATAAGAGAGAAGAGACTTTTTTGGATATGCTAAAGGCCTTGGCCTAGAGATATAGGGCTTCTATAAGGAACTTCAAGGTATTGTGCTTGGATTTGTGGGGGTTGAGGAGAGTGGTTAGTCGATATTTGTTGTGAAGAATTGGGCTAAATAAAGACCTCTTGGATAGCCAAGGTGGAGAGTAGTGGAGGGTCAGGGTCACCATAGTTGGATAGGCACGGCTTCTCTTGGAATCACTTGATGGACAGGGTGTACTTGTGACCCTAGATGTAGATGGTGGATCTTGAGATGTTGCTCCAAGGTTGACTGTGTATCGAGGTGAACTCGAGTAGTGCTGCATGGTAGGCTAATGAAGTGGTTGAGCTCTAGGGACTCGATCCAAGGCTATAATTTGGCGATACTTTCTGGGTTAGGAGGATAACTTCCTTAGTTCTAAGTTGGAATGTGGCCATGGAAGTGAGAACCAAGAAGGTGGATACATAGATAATGTAGAAGAAGTGAAAGAAGATTGGTGAAGCAAGGTGATGATCACAAGCAAAAGATGAGAAATAAGGGTGATAAGAGGAAGAATCTTTCTTAAGAGTCCATTGACTTAATGGGAATGTGTTGTGCCCAATACATGTTCACCATGTTAGCAAAAATAGGTCATAAAAGGGCATGATGAAGATGAGCTTTCTGAGACTCAATACCACCCATTCAAGGGTATCATAAAATGAGTGGGATTCATAAATGAACACCCTGTCACTATGACTAGTGACTATTAGATCCAAGTTGATCTAAAGGTGGGCAACTAGCAATTTGAAATGTCTAAAATTTGGTAATGAAGGTGGAGATGATTTTGCATTGATGGAGAATGGACACTGGAAGCCATCAATATGATAATGGCAAAGCCAGAATCCATTGACAGGTATTGGTAGTAACTTTCCATGTAAGTCAATTAGGTAGAAATAGTTAGTATCAGAATCATGGAGCACCAAAAAAGACTTCTTCATTGGAATTTCAGCTTGCTTAGGAGCTTGCCCATCTAGATTTTGAAGACCTAGATGAGTTGGCCCTTTTAAAAGAGTTGTTACTTGGAAAGACTATTGAATTGATGCTTTTACGTGTTGAGATATTGGCAATCACACCTGGCTTAGCCTCTTTGTATGGAGCAGTGTGGGCTTAGGACACTCCCACTGGCACCAAAGCCATAAATATCAAGCAACAAAGCTCTAACAAAGCATGTACAAGCACTAGTGACAAGTGTCCAAGATCAAGCATCAATGATGCATCATGAACATGTAGGCTGTAGAGCATCCATAAACATCAAGTACATCCCAAAATAAACTCTGGCAAGCCAATAAATAGCCCAAGTAAGATCTGGGAATCCAAATTCAAGCCAAGGCAAAGCTCTAGTAGCAATAGGCTCCAAACAATATAACTAGCATGCATAGGTGACATAACCCGTAATGGAGGTCAAGGCAGTCAAGCATAGACCAAAGCATGCCATCTTGCATCAAAGACGGAGCATCCAAATGCTTTCCAAATCCAAGTTCAAGCTCAATCAATGATCCGGAGTGTAAGCCAAGCTCGAAGTCAGTCCCCAAATGTCAATACATCACTATGTATGCCCGAAACATAGCCCGGATAGCATAAGCATAACCAAGCATGAGTTAAATAGCTTCAGCCCACTGTATTACAGCAGTGATTCACTGTGCAAAACTGAATATTTCAGCATCAAAATCAGCTCCAAAATGGTGGCAAATCAATAGGCATGCATCCTCAAATCAATAGGCATCAAGACCAACCGGGCATCAAATAGCAATGCCAGGCAAGCATAAACATCAAATCTCATTGTAGCACTGTTATAAACTACCTATGGACTGTTATGATAGTCCCAAAACAGTGCCAAATCAGTCCCAAATCAATGTCATTGCTCAAACCTTCAATGCCAAGCATCAAAACATGTTCATATGCCCGAAATGGAGCCTTTGCAAGTGCCCAATGCATGGGAAGCTGGAGATGAGGAAGACCAAATTGTAGTTGCTGGAAACATGCTGAAAAAATTGGCACAACCTGATTTGGGGTTACCACAATGCCATGTGGCCTAAATGGCAAGTTTGGGGGGTAGGGTAGGCACCAATGAAGCCTAGGAAGAGGCCTCAACAAGCCACCATGAAGGGGGAGCAAGAAATGAGCTCCATGAACCTTGGATATGACTGCCCTGTTGCCTACACCTTGTGGACTGAATAAAACCCAATAAAGAATGAAGCAATACCTTTGTGTGAATGCCTCGAGAGTGCCTCAATAGGTCGGGAGGAAGCTCGAGAAGCCGGGGAGTGACGGGAGCTCAAGGGAGTTGGCTATGGCTATCGGGATGGAGACCCAATGTGAGTAGGGAGTCGATGAGAAGCTAAGAATGCCACGAGCCAAGCTCAAGAGTCGGGAAGCTAAGCACTGATACCAGTTGAAAGGTGAGAAGGATCAAAGCTTGCACGCGAGAGCTATGGCGGGAGAGCAAGAGCAAGAAAGAGAGACAAGAAATGGGAACTCCAACAACCACAATGTTGGCCGAGCCTTCCTTTATTCAAGTTGTCACTAAAAGAATAAAGAATAAGTGACTGTGATGGGAGCCCGCCACCTGCAGTGTGCAGTGGCGGGTATTGTCAGTGTAGTAATACACAGGCAGCTAGGCGGAGGTGCCTTTACCCCCAACATCCCATGCTCAAACTTATCTCCTTGAGTCAATTTCTTGGGCTCAACACTTGGCCTATGTGCTTTGGAATATTAAGTATAATAAGTTAGAATCATTCTCATGTTCAGCCTCTCAATTGGTAACACTTCCTAATCACTTTTTTAAGGCTGAAAGCCTCATTGTATGTCACTTGATTATTTCTTCAAAAAAAAGAAAAAGAAATAAATATGCACATACAATGATAGCACCACACCTAGGGGTCCTCAAGTTAGATATATGTGGTGGCCTTGGTCGGTCACTAATCCTTAGCCCTTCTTCTAATTCCCCTACACTTGCTTAGGGCAATCAAGTATATGGTCGGACTCATCTCCTTAAGTCACTTGCACTTTTCTCTCTCTAATTCTTATTCACTTCAAGCCATCATAGCAACAATACAAGAATGGTGAAAAGGCACTTGAAAAAAATAATAATTTCTCCAACTACCATAAGAAGTTGTAGAGAGCTCATCAAAATCACCTTCTGGGCCCTTAACTAACTTCCATATGATTCAAGACATGAGAGATCCATTCACCATAGTTATATTCAGATATTAACTCGCTATGGGTCAAGTTATGACAATATAAAACATGTAAAATTTAAGAATCAATAGGGTTGTTGAGGATGAGGACAAGTCAATCATGTCATAGCTTGCATAGAGCACTTGTGTGGTGGAACCAACATCTTCATGGAGGGTCAAGAGATTGGCTTACAAATCCTTTTTTACTTAGGAAAGTTTGACCTTAACCTCTATGCATTGCCTCCTTCATTCTATATTGCACATGCTAGCTTTAAAACGTTATCATTGACCTGGATATCATTTGAACATGGTGCATCTATATGCCCATGCATATCCATGACATGGATGGTAACGACTAGCAAAATACCACTGTTGGAAAATTTCACATTTGGATAAGCTAGTAGTTGACCATTAATGGTGAAAACAACTATAGTAAAAGTGGTTGTGCTTTTGAGGTTGTGCAATGACAAATAAGAGTACAAAAGATTCTTTCATTGCTCAAGCTCTAATAAGTGCTTTCCATTAATTTGGATAATTTTCAAGTTGTGAAAACACTCCTTGCTTTGCACATGAAAAGAAAGACCCCCCAAAAAGATGATTTATAAAACTCTTGCCTTTGTGATGCTTTTTATTACTCTAGCAGGGTGACATAAGTAAGAGGGTAGTGGGACATGTTGAGAGCTTACATTACTTGCAACAATGGAGCACCTTAACCTACAAAAGAAGCTGGGTGAAGAGGCAAGCATGTTAGTATGAATTGACATCATGTTAAACCCTTATTCTGTTATTGTGGTTGTTATTTCTTTGATGTTTTAAGGTGTTGCTTCACATAGATTGACAACTACAACCACATGATATAAAATTATCATGTGTAAGTGGACATATCATTGTGTGATTGATATGTGCTATTATGTTATACTTTGACAAGGGTGATAAATTTGCAAGGGATACACAAATTAAAAATATGAAACTATCAAATAAACATACATTTTTAAAAACCCTTTATGTTTCCAATGCCTTCAACCATCACAATTTGAACAATTATATTTGTTACATTTGTGCGTCTATAGACATTTATGATGTATTTGGATATATTTGACACTTACATAGTTTAAAATTTCAAATGCTACGTAGAGCTTAGTTAGGCATTGAATGTGTACACACACACACACACGCACGCACGCACATGTGCATGTGTGCGTGTATGTGTGTGTGTGCGTGTGTGTTGACTTCACAAATAAGGTAGATAAAACTTACATTTATAAGCTATTTATAAAGGATGGACAATGTGACATGACTTTTGAGAGAGATAGAGAATGTGGAAGCATATGCATATGGAAAGGGGTATGCTTTGCAATTGTTGGGGTTTTGCACATCATTTCGTGCATGAGCAAGGGAGTATGCTTTGTGATTGTCAAGGTTTTGCATATAATTATGTGTGGGGTGCATAGTTTCTTGCATGTGAAGTGCACCATTTGTACCACTGAGCTAAGATTTGCTTTTAAAGGGAGTGAGGCATAACCTTGTAAGCTTTGCAAAGATGCCAAGCATGGCTAGCAGGCTTGGCTAGTAATGAAACTACCTTTATACATATACATGAGATACCATAACATGCACATGCAAAGTGCATTGTTGTGTCATGCAAAGCCCACCCTTTTTTGTGAGGAAAGGGAAACCACATGATTCCTTCCCTTTGCTCACAACTGTGAAGTGAGTGAGGTGAAGCCTCATGAGCTTTGCAAGCCTGCAACTGGGCAACATCAAGCAAGCCAACTAGTATACTTTATTGTCTCCTAGTTTTGGGGTACTTTCTATGAATTGTAATCCCATTTGTGTAAAAAAAAAAAGAATTCATTATTCACTCTATTTTTAGCCTTATTTGTGTTTATGGCCTAGTTGTAAATTGTGTGTGTGTGTGTGTGTGTGTGTGTGTGTGTGTGTGTGTGTGCGCGCGCGCGCGCACGTGCGCATGTGTGCATGTGTGTGCATGCATCACACATGCATGGTTACACACAAACATTAATAGTGTCAAAAATCGCAAAGCTTACTATGGACTATCTTTTAATCACTAGTCTCCTAGATTTCATAATATCATTGCATATATAGCCATTGGTGAGGGCATAGAACACAAGCTAGTTTTGTTTATGTTTTTGCATCTTGGCCTACGAGAGTGTGGTTAGCAGACTTGACCATCAACACTAGCCAAGCCAACTAGTTCTCTTTATGTAAGTATGTAATATCTTGTTCCATGAAACTTGTAATAAGGGGACACTTTGGGCTTGGGATATACTTAACTCTGTAGCACATAGTGTCTCTGAGCTTTGGTGGTCAAAGAGGATTTTGGTGCTAATGCTATTAGTGTGTGAGCCTTGGGTGTAGTGCTAATGCTATTAGTGTGTGAGCCTTAGATAGAGAGTTCGATTTGTTTAGATGAAGACTATGGGTATGAAGGAGCTATCATGTTTGAAGTGGAGAGTTACTTTGTGTTCATTGTGCTTAAAGTGATGCCCTTGTTTAGGAGTTGTTCTCCTGGAGGTGTAGATATCAAGTTCATTCTCGAGTAAACTATGCGATATGTTCCATTGATCATGACTAAAGACTACGATGTTGCACCCAAATTTGAGCTACATAGAGGATGTACTTTCATTTATATGAGAATTGACCCTTTTAAAGTTACCTATTGAGTTGTGGTTATTAGTTGTTTCAGAGCTTCTTGCATGTGCTAATGTCTTGGGATTGTTTTGTGGTTCATATTTCTTTCAACTAGTTCTCTTTATGTGACTATGCAACATCTTGTCCCATGAGAGTGCAGGAGCCAACAAGCTAGCTAATTCTCTTTACGTAAGTTTGTAACATCTTGTCCCACAAGAATTGAGACAAGGAGACACTTTGAGCTTGGGATATTATGTTAGGGTGAGGGGCTTTGCATGTAGAAGTATGACTATGCCACAAAGCCACATTTTTACAAACTTTCTCTTAGAGTTGAGACACACCTAAGTCTGTTGACTTGGGCACTCGACTTGTGAGGTTGAGGCAACCCGTCCCCACACAGGTAAAAGAAAACGATGCATACAGTCATCAGCGTAAAAATAGGCACATTAAAGAGAGAGAGCAAGCCTAAATTTGAGGGTAGAGAGAGTCAAGTAGAGGAGAGAGGTTGTGGAAAATAAGAGAGGGGATTACTCTAACCAATGAATGCATGCCATTTCAGTGTTACATTGGCAAGTGAATCTAGTATGCCCCATCTTTGGAGGTACTTTGTTCACTAGAATAAGTTCCTTTTTTAATGGAGGGTAGGTTTAAATCAAGTTAAGTATGTGGGCCACACATGCGATTTTATAAACTTAGTTGATTCACATGGTCAATTGACCTACATGTGCCTTGGCTCTTAGGGGTATCGGTTGGAAACGGAAGCTCCGTCTTGGGACTCATGGTAAACAACTAAACACATCAATGGGCAAAGCCCCTCTTAGACATTGGAGAAGTCCAACCATAACCTTGTGTGGCATGACCCTTGTTATACACATCATCCTTATGTAAGGCTAGTTACAAAGTACCCCGGACGGGCAGGGCAGTGTGCAATCGGTCTGCATATCTCTTTACATACCAAAAGTGCACCCACATCAAATAAAAAGTGGTGGATAGCCCATTGGTCAGGTGTAAAAATCATTTTTTAATGTAAAGGTATTGTTTTTTAGTAGGCTGGGCGTGGATGGATTCTAAAAAGAGTGGTTACACACCAAGAGGCGACCGCCCAAGTTATCAAGATCCGGCCAATAATAAGGCTGAAAATTTGAAAATGGGTGCCCCCCTCTTACACACTGGGGGTAGCTGGCATCTCCCCAGAAAGGGGGTCTTCAATGCTCCCCCTGCCCCCTTTCAGCATTCCGCAGGGTGGGGGAGCTCCCCCGTTTGGTGTCATCTGCAGGGGCTCCATGCATCCTGATTGGTAGGTGACGGGCTCTCTCTGTCATTTCTCCTCCAGGTGAGTGGGCTCCAGGTTGGATGCTTTCGTCTGTTGCCCGTTGCTACAAAGGGAGCCGTTGCTACACACAGGATGCTTCCCTCTTATGTTGCCCATTTCTCCACATCCTGCAAAGCATCTCTAGCCGCCAAGTAGGCGACGGACTCTCTCTCTCTTTTCTACTGCAGGTGAGTGGGCTCTAGGCAAGATGCTTCCCTCTGTGCCCATTGCTACATAGGATGCTTCCCTGTGTTGCCCATTTCTCCACATGTATAAATGTCATGCCAGGGGTTGCCATGCATGTGTGTTCATCTCTCTGTGTTCTTCTGGATTCATCATCCCTCTCTTCGCACAAATCTATACACATCCTGAAGGTGGGAAGGCATCTTTGATGATCATGCATCCAACCATGTCTCTCTCTATTCCAAAAACCAATTGTATGTTTAATCATGGCCAATTGGTTGCAGGCAATTTGCAGGCTTCACAGGTGATTCGCAGGCTTCAACTAAGGTCTTTATCAGAGCTGTGAATTGTAGGTGGAGGTCTTTATCAGAGTTGTGAATTGTAGGCTTCACATGTGGTCTTATCATAGGTATGTCTCTCTCTCTCTCTCTCTCTCTCTCTCTCTCTCTCTCTCTCTCTCTCTCTCTCTCTCTCTCTCTCTCTCTCTCTCATAGGAAATAGAATATACACAATATAAATTTGGATCTTGTAGTTGATCGAAAATTACCCCATGTTGCCACATGGTAGGCAGTCACTCAATCAGTGCAAATTGTGACGAATTATATGGAGAACAGTTGGTAACAGATCAGCAGTGACTATGGCCTATTGTTCAATAATGGTGCTTGTGATACATTTTTGAATATCATTAAGAAATTTTTTGAATTAGAACACTTGCTGACTGCCTGTTTTATTAGTAGAATTTTTGAATTCCTTCTAGCAAGAAATAATGGGCTAGAACATAATGACTGATGTGAGTTGAGGCAGTGAGTGGTCAACTGAAGGTTGTGTTGAAGCAAGAGGTGGCACACTGAAAATGAGAGCTCCATTATGGGGCTTGATTGATTGGGGACAAAAGAGTGTTTAATGGGTTGCCCTTTACAGGTCCAACACACAAGTCTGTTACATGGCAACTTTTACAAAAAGTTTGGCTCCTAAACTTACCAGCAGGCAATTGACTTCCAAAGAACTTCAGTAGGCCTCTAAGTTAGATCACTGCCATATTTTTTCCATCGCGCAGTATCAGCTTTCTCAGCAGCTCCCTATGTAGTACTAGTTGGCAGGGGTTGTTAGGTAGATTTTGCATAGAGGCCCTGGAGAAGATCAAGTACCATCATTGAATATTTTGTTGGCTCACTTTGCTTTCCAAATCTAAAATCTCAAGGGCTGACTTGCATTTCGCAATTGCAGAGGTGAATCTTCCATCCTCTGCTGTGAAAGGCTTGTTGTGATTCTTAACTGCTGCATCAATGTTGATTAAATTGAGGGCTGACTATGCGTGATAGAAAGCAATCTCTTGCAAAAAACTTTTACATGTAGAGTTTGACCAATCTTTTAGCACCAATGTCTTTGGAACACCACAAAATCTTGAAACTTTTTGAGTGGACCCTCATTACAACTGCTATTCTACCAATTAATTTATTTAAATGTATTCGTAGAAATGTATTATTATAAAATTTGAGTATGCTAAACCCTTGCTAGATGGTCTGGTTTCAATTTGACTTAGGTTTTATTGGAGGGTTTTTGTCTGCTTAACAGTGTTTCATCGTTGCAATGAATCCTTTCTTAGTTCTGCTATATATGTTTGGCATCTATTACAGGTTGACAATGGCTAAAACTTCTTGTCTATACATACATCCCATCATTTTGTTTGAATCAATGTATCTGTATAACATTTCCTAATCTTTATTGTTCTTTAACCATATTGTTTTCTAATTGTAAGATAAACTGCAATGTAATTGGAGTTATCCTATAGTTGTCACCTTACTATCAATTATTGTTATGTAAATAATAATAATGGATCAATTATGTAAAGAACAATAAACCTGTTTGTCCATTCACATATTGTGAATGATGGATCAATTTTCATTCGTTAAGGTGGAGCTCGATGGATTCTCAAGAGAGCATTCCCATGGAGGAGTTTCATCAGTTCGTGTCTCAAATGAGCCAAGATGCAATATGCAATAATGACTTCATGTACTTTTCGAGCCAAAGTGTGGGTGTTCCAAACCACATTCCAAGCCATAGTACCGTTGGCAATATCCCTATAAATGTGTTTCCAAACCTCCCTCCTTTGATCAATCCCCATCCTCCTCAATTCGTGCCATTCCAACGACCAAGACAATTAGGTATAGAGAGACCCACAACAGTACACAATAATGTAATTCTTCGTCCAGTTGCACATAGTCCTCAACATGGCCCCTCGGTACCACGACAACAAGAACCACAAGCAATAAGTTCTTGTGATGCCAACCAGGACACATGTGAAGAGGTTGACTTGGTTCAGGCTCAAGAACCAATGGTGCCATCTTCCGAGAATGCCAACAAACAACGTCCACAACGAACATCATCGAAGTCTGATGTTCCTAAACCTCCTAAACCAAAGAGGGCGCGGAAAGGAAAGAATCAGAATGATGGTCTTGAGACACAAGATCATTCAATAGCCACAAAAAAACCGTTTTCGCAATGGGAAGATGCATGGACAGTACAACTCATTTACATCCGAGGATCCATGAGATGGTCCAAGGTTGCCACCCAACTAGCATCGCTATTTCCAGAGTTCGACAAAGATGGTGAGGCATGCAGAAAACGTTGGGGACGCGTTTATGAGTCATATAGAAAGGATAAGGCCCACAATGCCATATCAGGCAATGATCGCAGGATCATTTGTTAGTGGTATGATCTTGTGGATGAATATATGTGGAATCGTGCCAATGTTGTTAGCGATGCACCCTCGTCTGTTGGTGGATTGTCTTCATCAAAAGACAACAATACATCAGTCTCCAATGATCAGAGTGACCACACCCAAGAAGACATTGGCTCTAATGAGCCTTTGAAGATCGTGCATGATCAAACGACCAACCAAGGAGCACGCAATAAGAAGGGTAGAAAGATAGAGGAGTCTCTCAGTGACATGGCTAGCACTGTCCGATCAATGTTAGCCAACCAAAAATCAAACCTCGAGGAAAAAAAAACATTTGAAGAGCGCAAGCTCGTTATCATGGATACAGTTGCCTCCTCGGTATCTAGTCTGTTAGATGTAATCAAAAGTCTTAAAAAGGAATGATGATTTCAACTGTAGATGAATTTGGAACTTTAAAAAAAACAAGTTTTTTATTCTACCTTTACATCTCTCTTCAATTGTCTCATAAAGTTTCGTCAAATCTTTTGACAGGTGAATGGACGATGAAAGTCTTTTGATAATGTGTGTCATCGGTGTTGTAGTCGTTGTCATAGCAATGTTTCAACTATTGTTAAGTGATTTGGATGACGGGGACGATGACAGCATGCAATTGCATACTTTAATGGAGTGCATGGCTCAAGGTTACGTTGCATGTCGAGCGAGGATAGGTCAGCGAAGGCACGATCGACGGTCATGTTGGGCCTATCCAAGACCACAAACTTTTATGAAGCAGGGGCTTCTGGGGAGTTAAACAAACCAAATGTTTAAAAGTAGGTTACGAGTTAGCTGGAGTACATTTGAATATCTCGTCGCAAAGTTAGCACCACAAATGTGACGCAAGAATACGAACTATAGAAGGGCAGTACTTGTGGAGAAGCGGGTCTGTGTGGCTCTGCATCGCTTGGCGAGCAGCTCAAGTTTGGGACTAATAGCTGATTTGTACGGAGTCTCAACTTCGTTTACAGAGTTGGCTGTTTTGGACTTTTGCAATGCACTGGGTGCTTCTGGATTGCATGGTATGTATGTAAAGTGGCCAATGCCACAACAAATGCAAAAATATATTGGTGCATTTCAAGCCCTTTGAGGCATACTGTATGTTATTGGTGCAATAGATGGTAGTCATATACCCATCATTGCCCCAAGGGAGAACCACGAAGATTATTTTAATAGGAAGGGCTTCCACTCTATTATTCTACAAATAAGTGTGGCAGTCAATTGTGTTGTTTGGGACTATGACGTTGGCTGGGTAGGTTCTATGCACGATTGGAATGTTTTTCAATATTCAGACCTAGGAAAACGATGCACAAACAAAGCTCTGGGACAATACTGTCTACTAGGCGATTGTGTTTATCTTGCACGCTTTTGGATGCTTCCTCCTTTCAAGGGTAGTAAGGATGGGCTATCTCCGGAACGTTATTATTGGAATTACATACAATCAAGTACTCGTATGCCAGTTGAAAGGGCATTTGGCATCTTTAAAGTACGATTTCGTATATTGTTAAAGAGATATGACATGCTTTTACAAAATGTCCCAAAGATGGTGGCAGCATGCATTGTTCTACATAATATATGCATTGTGCATGGAGATGGTTTTGATGATGCATGGATACATGAAGCAACAACAGAACTTGATAGAGAAAGTAATGCGGCTCATCAAGACATGGACCAACAAAATAGTTTGAGGAATGGATTAGCAGAGGTTGCTATGCTAACTAAGACAGGTACCATACAAGCAATACAAAAAGCTCAAGCAGTGGAGCCAACACAAGAGGCAATCCATCTTGGGGGGGCATCTCGAAGAGACAACATTGCTCAAGCCATGTATCGGGAGAGGGAGAGCACAAATGTGAGAACAATCTTTCGTGATTCTGACTCTGCGGAGGAGATGGACGACGAAGACAACGGTGAGTAAACTTCTATAGCATCCGCAGTGTAGGTGGAAAGGCCTAGTTTGCTATTATCAGGCCTTCCAGTGCAACAACCTCCACGAATGCAAGGACAGCCTATAAATGCAGGCCTTGTTGAGATATTGAGCTCCACTCGTGATATGCCAGGGTGACCGTTGTGTATTTATGTCACCGACTTGTCAGTTGCAGACACGGTTGGTACACCGCCCATGAATAATAGCTACATGATAGCTATCCTTATCTACTCTAGTTCGTGGCTCAGCTAGTATGCCACCTTAGTTAGTTGAGTTTGGTTTGAGACATATATAGAGGGTTCTTCTAGTTCTTTGTACTTGAGTTCTTTTGGCTTACACAACTAAGAAGAGGAAAACTGTTTTCAGCCTCCACCCTTGTGTGTCTACCCCATTGTGCAAGCAAGAAAGCTTCAAGCGAGACTCCTTCCTTCTCTCCCACAATCTTGACATGGTATCAGAGCCTTGTTCGTGGTAAGGAGCTCAAGAAAGCAAGCCAAGCTCGCGGTGTTCTGGTAAGAGGAGCAGTGTTGCTTTCATTTTCTGTTTTGGGAGCAGATCTCTGCAGGTAGCACAGCCGGAAAGTGCAGGAGTGCATTGTCTCAGGTTGAGACGCCCTTCGCGGTGAAGCAAGAGGGCAGTATATGCTGCGGGTAAGGGCTTTAGCCCTTGGCGACCTTGTTTTTTTGATTTGAGGCCATTTCGGGGCCTGTTTTGGAGGCGGAAGTTTTTTGCATGCACTCAGGAAAAGGCCCAGTTTTATGCTGTGCAGCCACTGTTCTATAGGTCGGTGAATAGTTACTGTAAAAATTGCATTGTATGCTTGTGCGCAGAGACATTGGGAGTTACAGAATCATCCCTGTTGCTTGTTGATGCAAAATCGTCACTAGGAAGTGACTGTGTGGTCAAATACCACTTTCGCCAGTTTTGTAGATTTTCCCTTGTGAGGGTGAAGATGTGGTTTTTGCAGTGACAGAATTTTTTGCAGTCTTCTGTAATGGCATCTGATTCTCTTTCACAGATTGTCACTGAAAAGCTTGACAAGAACAACTTCCAAGCATGGAAGTTTAGAATGACGAATTTCCTTATGGGAAAAGGATATTGGGAATTTGTTGCAGGAAATGAAGAAGAACCAGTTCTTCCTGATGTTCCCAATCAACAGCAAATGCAGGCATTTAAAGCATGGCATGAGAGAGCCAGAAAAGTTATGTATTGGCTGTCTATCAGCATTTCAGACTCTATGATTGTGCATATTCAGGATGCAAGTACGCCAAAGGAGACATGGGATACTTTGTCAAAAATGTATAGCACAAATACGCAAGCCAGGAAAATGCAGCTCAAGCAAGAGTTGCATAATGTGCAAAGAGAAAATATGAGCATCAATGACTACCACATGAAAGTGAAGAAGATTGCAGATGCACTTGCTTCCATCGGGCCGCCAGTGGAAGATGATGATTTAGTTTCTGTGACCTTGAATGGTCTAGGAAAGGATTATGCACAGTTTCGGACACCCATTTCAGTTCATGAAAGATTTCCTGATTTTGAGGAGCTGATTGCTCTTCTAATTTCTGAGGAGCAAAGAAATGGTGGTGCATCTTCTTCAGGAGGAACTTCAAAAGAAGCTGTCTTCTACTCAAATGCTGGAAGAGGTAGAGGCAGAGGTAGAGGAGGCCGATTTGGAGGCCGTGGCAGAAATCAGAATATGCAGCAAACTCAAGAAAACCAGTCCTATGGAGGAGGACGTGGTAACTCTAGAGGCAGGGGGAGCCAAAGAGGTCGTGGTGGATGGCAAAGAGGTCAAAATGCAAACAGTAATGTTGAATGCTACTACTGTGGTAAAATGGGTCATATGGCTAAAGACTGCTATAAAAAGCAGAATGACATCATGAATGGAAAACTGCAACAAGGGAATTATGCATCTTCTAGCAGACAGGGTGATGACAGAAATGAGCATTTGTTCATGGTGCAGCACATGAACAATTCTGTGACAAGTGCAAAAGAAAGCAATGATGTATGGTATGTTGACTCAGGTGCATCAAACCACATGACAGGTCATGCAGAATGGATGGAGGATGCAAGGAAAATGGAAAAACCAGGATTTGTGGAGACTGGTGATGATACTGCACATCCTATTGTGCAGATTGGAAAAATTCCCTTATCTATGCAGGATGGGAAAAAGAAATACATGTCCGATGTATTTCATGTCCCGAATATCACCAAGAATCTGGTTTCTGTCTGTCAAATGGTTGAGCAGGGCTTGCAGGTCAGATTTAATCCTCATGGATGCTTTGTTGAGGATATGAAAAATAAAGGTCGCTTGATAGCAAAAGGAAAGAAGAAGGGCAGAATGTTTACGTTGGATGCAGACATGTCTGAATTGAGTGCAGCAATGTTTGCACATGGGACCGGTGTAGTTGCAGATATTGATATCTGGCATAAACGCATTGGTCATGTTAATGTACAGCGACTTAAATCAATGCAGGCCCAAAATATTGTTGCAGGATTGCCAAAATTCAAGGTTGCAGAAATGCATAAGGTATGTGAAGCCTGTCAGTTTGGAAAACAGGCAAGGAAACCATTTCCTAGACATGTTCAAGAGAGTGAGAAGCCATTGGAATTAATCCACTCTGATGTGTGGACAACTAAAGCTGCATCTCTTGGAGGCTGTCATTATTTTGTTAGTTTTATTGATGACTATAGCAGAAAAGTTTGGGTGTATTTTATGAAAAAGAAAAGTGAAGTTTTTGGGCATTTCAAAACTCTTAAAGCGATGGTTTAAAAAGAAATAGGCCTGCAGATAAAATGCCTAAGGTCAGATGGAGGGGGAGAGTACCTCTCAAATGAGTTTGCAAGGTTCCTGCAGGAGCATGGCATAAAGCAGCAATATTCATGCAGTCATACCCCACAACAAAATGGAATTGCAGAAATGAAAAATAGGCATATTGGAGAGGTATCTCGTGCCATGCTCAATGAAAAAGACTTGCCATTGGGCTGAAGCAGTTGCTACAGCAGTCTACATAATGAACAGGACTCCCACTGCAGCAATACATGGAATGACTCCAGAGGAGAGGTATATTGGTAGGAAACCAGATATTTCTCATTTGAAAATTTTTGGTTGCATTGCCTATGTACATGTGCCAGATGAGTTGAGATCCAAGTTGGATCCAAAAGCTGAGAAGTGCATCTTTATTGGTTACTCTCTGCAGCAAAAAGGGTATAGATGCTATAACCCTTCTACTCGTAAGTTTACAGTGAGCAGAGATGTTGTTTTTGATGAGATGAGTAGCTGGTATAAACCAGTAAATGTGATTGATGATGTAGATGCACAAAATGGTAATGCTGCACAGAATTCACAGTAGCAGTCACAAAATATTAGTGGACCTGGAGCGTCCTCTAGCAGTGGTTCACATTCTTCACCATGGACAGGCAGATTGAGATCAGGAGAATCTTCTCAAAGTAATGCAGATAGTGGTATGCATGTATCACGAAAAGGAAAAGAGAAGGTTGATCAGCCCATGTTTGATGTGAATGTAGGTCACTCTTATGTGGATGGTGAATCCAGTGGCTCAGAACAGAGCATTGATGATGAGTTGGGTATTCCTTCTATTGTTACACCTCGAGTAAGGAAGACCAGGGATGTTTTGAGAGCACCTGGGAGTGAACCTACTTTGCGCAGGTCTACGAGAGCTAGGTGTCCTGTGGATAGGCAGAAATATGATGGATTTACAGCCATTCACTATGCATATATGGTCAAAGTGATACAGGAACCAGAACCCACTTCTTTTGAGGAAGCCATGGGAAAAGAAAAATGGGAGAAAGCCATGGATGAAGAAATGGATGCCTTGGAAGCTAATGCTACATGGGAATTGGTACCTTTGCC
Organism: Lygodium microphyllum; assembly: GCF_053477565.2. Classification (NCBI taxonomy): domain Eukaryota; kingdom Viridiplantae; phylum Streptophyta; class Polypodiopsida; order Schizaeales; family Lygodiaceae; genus Lygodium; species Lygodium microphyllum. Next base: position 21,681,165 of record NC_141161.1, on the reverse strand, counting down.
TAAAGGTAAAAATGCAATTGGCTGTAAGTGGGTTTATAAGGTGAAGCACAATGCAGATGGTTCTGTGAACAGATACAAGGCAAGATTAGTAGTCAAGGGGTATGCACAAACATATGGTATTGACTATGAAGAAACATTCAGTCCGGTTGCAAGGATGGCAACCGTAAGAGCGGTCATTTCTATGGCTGCATCAAAGGGATGGTCTTTACATGAGATGGATGTAAAGAATGCCTTCTTGCATGGTGATTTGCAAGAAGAGGTCTATATGGAGCAGCCACCAGGTTATGTACATGCTGTTCATCCTGAGTTTGTTTGCAGGTTGAAGAAAGCCTTGTATGGCTTGAAGCAAGCACCTAGAGCATGGTCAGACAAGATATGACAGTATCTTGTCACTATTGGCTTTCAGATTTCCAAGGCAGATTTCTCACTTTATGTGAGAAAAACAGAGAAAGGTATTATGCTACTTGTCATTTATGTTGATGATTTGATTATGACAGGTGACAGTGATGAAGATATCCTTAATGTGAAAATGCTATTGAAGCAGAAGTTTGAGATGAAGGATTTGGGAGAGTTGCGTTATTTCTTGGGCATTGAGGTGATTAGATCACCAAGTGGGATACAGCTCTTGCAGAGGCAGTATGGATTGGACATGCTGTCCAAATATGGGATGACAGGCTGTAAGCCTATTTCAGTTCCTTTGAAGCAGAATGTGAAGCTGAGCACAGATGCAGGTGAGCTTCTAGAAGACCCTACTATGTACAGACGCATAGTAGGAAGTTTGATTTATATGACTATTACCAGGCCAGATTTGAGCTATGCTGTTGGATTGGTAAGTCAGTTTATGCAGGCTCCAAGGAAACCACATTTGGATGCGGCTAGATGCATACTCAGGTATGTGAAGTCCACATTGCAGTATGGACTATTTTATGAGACTGGGGTTCAGATATAGTTGCATGGATACACTGATGCTGATTGGGCTGGTAGTATTTCTGATAGACGATCTACCAGTGGATATGTGTTCTCTTTTGGGAGTGCTACAGTCACTTGGAGTAGCAAGAAACAGCCTACAGTTGCCTTGTCGAGCACAGAGGCTGAGTACAGGGGTGCAACAATGGCTGCATGTGAGGTAGCTTGGTTGCATAAGCTACTTTATGATATGCATCAGTCTACAGATGGACCAGTTGTCATTTATTGTGACAACATGAGTAGTATACACTTGGCAAATAACCCAGTCTATCATGCTAGAACAAAGCACATTGAGGTGCATTATCACTATGTGCGAGAGAAGGTTTTACTAGGTCTTATTGATCTAGTTTATGTCAGCACAGAGGATCAGGTAGTTGACATATTCACGAAGGCATTGGGTGCAGAGAAGCTGCGCAAGTTCAGAGACTGCTTGGTGTGCAGGAATTGGGATTGAGCTCGAGGGGGAGTGTTGAGATATCGAGCTCCACTCGTGATACGCCAAGGTGACCGTTGTGTATTTATGTCACCGACTTGTCAGTTGCAGACGCGGTTGGTACACCACCCATGAATAATAGCTACATGATAGCTATCCTTATCTACTCTAGTTCGTGGCTCAGCTAGTATGCCACCTTAGTTAGTTGAGTTTGGTTTGAGACATATACAGAGGGTTCTTCTAGTTCTTTGTACTTGAGTTCTTTTGGCTTACACAACTAAGAAGAGGAAAACTGTTTTTAGCCTCCATCCTTGTGTGTCTACCCCCATTGTGCAAGCAAGAAAGCTTCAAGCGAGACTCCTTCCTTCTCTCCCACAATCTTGACAGGCCTTGCTCAACCTCAAGCATGGTAGCCTTGCCTCAAACTCAGGCCCCTCCTCTAACACAATCAGCCCATACTGTTAAGCACAATCACATCCAAGTAAGTAATTTTCAGTCATCCTTGCATGATTTTTCTAAGTTTTCACTCATCCTTGCATCTGCAGCACAGGTGGAAAGGTGGAAAGAGGGGTGGTGTGCTAAATTTTTTTCCCTCTTTTCACCTTTCCACAGAGAGCTTGGTAGAGCCATGCCTCAACAACATGGTGAAGCGGTTCAACTCCCCTGCTCTCTTGGAAGTGAATGAGCTTTCAAAATGCAAAAATTGGTCAATAGCAATTAGAGGAGGCAGAGCTAGGTGTTTCCCCTTCTTTGTAATTTGAATCCATTGCATTGGATGTTATCTGAAGGAGCACAAAGCTTTCATTATAATTTTCTGGTTCATGGTTTGTAATTTGTGATATATCTGCTATAAGGACAGTCGATGCACATCTATTATTGATAATCGCCAGATAATGCAAATTTAGTGTTGTGTTGCCCCCAACTAGTACGCTTGATCTCATTTTTATGGTACTCAAAGATAAATGATTTATTGTGTTTTGGTATCTATCAACTATTGTGGCCTCACATCTAGTGTGTGCCTGGAAATCACAGAAATTGCAACAACAGCAACTCTCTTTGCAACAACAGCAACTTTGTTTGCAACAAAATACTCTACCACTGCTTCAACAAAATACTCCATCACTGCTTCAACATTAAGCGCAATCACATCCAAGTAAGTAATTTTTAGTCATCCTTGCATGATTTTTCTAAGTTTTCAGTCATCCTTGCATCTGCAGTGCAGGTGGAAAGGTGGAAAGAGGGGTGGTGTGCTAAAATTTTTTCCCTTTTTTCACCTTTCCACAGAGAGCTCGGTAGAGCCATGCCTCAACAACATGGTGAAGGGGTTCAACTCCCCTGCTCTCTTGGAAGTGAATGAGCTTCCAAAAACATGCATAGTAGTCACCATAGAAACAAATATATTGATGCAGAAAGCAACGAGGCAATAAGGTCATATTCTTGGAGTTCTTTGGTAGGAAAAACTTCAGATTCATGCTTTTAGTTTTATTGGTGACTTTTTAAAAAGGTTTATTAGTCGGTTTAAAGTGTTTAATCAAGTATTCTAAAAATAATTATTATGAGAATGATGATTAACATCCGTAGCGTCCCTTCATTCACATGCGATTCAAGAAGTGTCTGGTGCGTAGGTGGTGGCCGGTGCGTAAACGATTGTGGACGGACACTTATCGATAACGAAAAGTGTCCACTGCCCAGTGTGTAAGCAGGTGGCTGACAAGTGACCGCCCAAGTCAACTTTTCATGTGCCCACAAACTGGGCACAGATTGGGCGGGCAATGGCTGTGTGTAACCCGGCCAAAAGTGTCCATCAACCGTGAAATGGACGACCTGTAAGATTGTGGCACGTGGCTGACAAATACCTCCTTCTTTCTGAAAACTGTCTGGGTGCTTTGGTGTGTAACCAGCCTAAGCATGGAGCATTTGTCCCATGGGACTTGTATGCATCAGGGGGACACTGTGGGCTCGGGATATATATATATATCAGCGGACACTGCTGTGTGCACAGGAGTGCCTTTCAAGGGGGAGGCGCCCATCCCTACCTACGATGGCCATTGTGCGGTGGAGCAAACAGCAGAGAGAGAGAGAGAGAGAGAGAGAGAGAGAATGAATGGTTCCATGGTATCATCAGGCGAGCCGTCCGGAAGAGGAGTGGATTGGGGCCCTTCAGAAATGCAGGCAGGCCAGGGATCGGCCGCAGGCCAAGCGCTTGCACTCCGTCCTGCGGCAGCAGGGCCTTGATGCGCATCCCGTCTTGGGCAACCATGTGGTGCCCATGCTGGTGGACTGTGGGAGTTTGCCCGACGCGCAGCAGGCATTCGACCGCCTCGCTCCCCATGAGAGGAATATCCACTCTTGGACCTCCCTCATCAATGGCTACATCGGATCCGGCCATCCCCGCCATGCTCTTACCCTGTACCACACCATGCAGGAGGCACCGCACTTTGCATCGCCCAATGTGTTCACATACTTGGCCCTGCTTGATGCAGCGCCAGATTTGGATGCTGGCAGAGGAATTCATGCTGGTATCTTGAAGAGAGGCTTTGATCTGACCCTCATGCGGGGCGAGGCCATCATCAGCAACACTTTGGTGGACATGTATTGCAAATGTGGCTTTGTTACCGAAGCCCAACATGTGTTTGACAGACTGCCTGCCCGGGATGCAGTTTCTTGGAATGCTTTGATTGCAGGGTATGCCCAAACTGGGCTGATTGATAAACTGAAGAACTGCATAGGCTCAATGCAATTGGAGGGTCTGTCTCCAGACTCTGTTACGTTCCTTGGTAGTTTGAAAGCTTGCGGCACATTAGAAGTGTTGGAACTTGGCCAAGAGCTGCATACTGAAGTAGTGAAAAGAGGACTGGAGAACCAGCTTAACTTGGGCAGTGCACTTGTGGACATGTACATCAAATGTGGCTTGCTGGCAGAAGGACACCATGTGTTTCACAGTTTACCTGCTCGAGATGCAGTTTCTTGGAATGCTTTGATCACAGGATCAATCCAGTATGGTTGCCATGAGGATGTTCTTACTTATTTCAAACAAATGCAGCAGGAAGGTATGTTGCCAGATGATGTTACCTTCATTTCTGCTGTGAAGGCTTGTAGTGCCAGTAGAGCCCTCGAAATTGGCCAAAGAGTACATTCAGAAATCGTTGCAAGGGGTTTGGAGAGGGAAGTTTATCTAGGTAACACACTGGTTGATATGTACAGCAGATGTGGTTCATTTATGGAAGCATGTCATGTTTTTTTCAGGTTGCCAGCTCGAGATGTGGCCTCATGGAATGTGGTGATTGGAGGGTACAGTGAATGTGGACTCCATGAGAAGGTGAGAAACTGTCTCCAGAAAATGCAGTATGAAGGTATTTCTCCTGATCCTATCACCTATTCTTGCAGCTTGAAAGCTTGTCGTACTTTAGGAGCACTGGGGATGGGTCAAGAAATACATGTTGAAACAACCGTACGGGGGCTAGAGAGTGAGCTGTTTGTAGGCAGCACATTGGTGGACATGTACACCAAATGTGGCTTGCTGGCGGATGCACAAAAAGTGTTTGATGGGTTGCCATCTCAAGACGTAGTCACATGGAATATACTGATTTCTGGGTACTCTGAACATGGGCTCCATGAGAAGGTAGTAGACCGTTTTGTGCAAATGCGTTTTGAAGGTGTACGAGCAGATGCTGTCACATTTGTTTTCTGTGTGAAAGCTTGTGGTGCCTTGGGAGCCTTAGAAATAGGGCATGAAGTACATGCTGAGATTCGTAGATCAGGACTAGAAAGAGATCCATTGGTTGCCTGCATGCTTATAGACATGTATGGCAAGTTTGGCATGGTTAGAGAAGCACATGATGTTTTTGATTGGGTGCCCCTACGAGATACTGTTTTGTGGAACACATTGATAAAAGCCTACGGTGAGAACCATGATGGTCACATGGCTGTCCAATGCTTGAAGGAAATGCAAAAGCAGGGTGTGAAACCTGATTCAATCACCTTTGCCTCTCTTCTTGCTGCATGCAGTCATGCCAGCCTGATCTCAGAGGGCCAGGAGGTTTTCAAGATTATGAAGGAGTTGCATGGAATTGAACCAACAGCAGAGCACCATGCTTGTATTGTAGATCTTTTGGCAAGATCAGGGCATTTGCATGAGGCTGAAAAGTATGTCGTTGCTATGCAAAGTCCTCCATCCAGTGTAGTCTTCAAGGCCCTGCTTAGTGCTTGTAAATCTTATGGAGAAGTAGACCTAGGACAGCAATATTTTCAGCAACTTGCAGAGCCAACCAAGAAGTTAGTTGACATTTATGCTAATGCTGGCAGGCTGACAGATGAAAATGAAGTGGACACAAGGAATCATGCAAGGGTGGAGAAGAAGCCTGGCACTGCATTGTGGAGGTGAAACAAAGAGCTTCACCAATTTATTATAGGTGTCAATGAAAGACAAATCATGTTAGAAAGGTAATGAGTTCAAGGGTAAAAACATGAAGGGTGTGTGCCATTTACAGATTGTCATGCATGCAATCAGCCTGGACTAGCCACTCGCGTATGTTTGGGCAAACCCATGTGAGAACTTGGTAGGTCACCAGGCTTTCGTCAGTGGTGGTTTTTCCAAAGGGGCTGAGTTGACGCTCTTATTCCCTGTGGAAAGGGAGGACATATGATGTTTCTGATTCTTACATAGAACCTGTACAGTCAACACAAGGGATAGTTACAAGGATCTTATGAACCAGTTCCTACATGGAAGGTGTACAATCAACATTAGGGTGTAGTTACAAGATGTTTATTTAACTCTTGAAGTGCTTGTGCCAGGGGATCCAGAAAACATGTTGGAGTTTGTCTCAAGCAAAGTTTTGGGGAAATGAATGCCATGTACATTATGGTTATCATTCAAATATTGTATCTTTGTTGAGCACATCACCAGAAGGCACCTGGGCTGGTGGCTACGTACAGGTGAGACTCTGTGGTGCTCAATGGTTTTTTTTTTGGCTGGTGGATGCGGCCGTGTATCTTTTGTACAGGAGATGGGTGCTTGATTTTAGGACAAGCACAAACACAATTGTACCATACATCAGCAGCCTGAGCACAGTGCATGTTTGATTGGTTGGATTACAATGAGCCAATTGATTGAACGTGGAAGAGCATTGTATGATGTGAATGTAATAATAAAAGTAAAACACGCGTGCACACATTTATTACCCATCTGTTGTATGATTGTCATAAAGTGGGGGTATCACTCAAATGTCCATTCTCTTCAAGGGAATATAAATTGGCTTCCTAATTATTTATAACAGGTCTAGCAGCAATCAGATTGCATTTTGTCAAGTCAATTAACTTACTGTACAAGTTGCAAGTCTTTAAGGGCCAGCACATGGAGGTTAATTGACCTGCACAGGTCACCACAGTTCACATTGATCTGCATGTAGCCTGGTGGTGTTGACTTCTACCCTGAAGATTCTTAACCAGGGTTTGGGAAGTATTGTTTGTTGAACCATACATGGATCCTTCTTGCTTCACATCAAGGAGGAATTTAGAAACTTGAATTGGTTTTTTCTTCATATGTTTATAAAATTATAACTTGAAAAATGTATTTGGGGAAAGGCATTTTTCTTCTCATACAAGTTTGAGGAGGCTTTTGCCAAACTTTAGTTAGCTCTAGGATGAAGGGAGTCTGTCTGTTCCTGAAAACTTGGTTAACTGGTTGACGTAATGTTTTTCAGCTATTTGTTCTTTGTGCTCCTTCTCTCTCTCTCTCTCTCTCTCTCTCTCTCTCTCTCTCTCTCTCTCTCTCTGTCTGTCTCTCTCTCTTCCCCCGTAAGTCATTGCCTCCCTCCCCACTCCCTCTTTGCAGTTATGCTTTGGTGTTGGAGCCAAATGCACCTATATGGAGGTAGTGGTGCGCTCAAGTGAGGCATCCTTTAAGTGGTCTCTATACTTTGTGGTGAATCTGCACGGGTGGCATCACAAGGGTGTAGTTCGTATGCATGCTATTTGTGTGATGCCTTTCTTTTGAATAATACAAGGATTCTTTATTGATGCATTTTATGCCCTTTTTCGTTGTGCCATTTTGAACCCTTTTTTGGGTTTTCACTTCAAAGTCTTGTGAGGGTCCATAACTTCTAGTATTAACTTGACTTTGTTGTGGAGTTGTTGAGCTCGATAGGAAAGTTGATCTTGATGTACCAACCAAGGTGTGGAGGGAAGTTGAAGCTTGATAGGGTGGCATGTTTGTACAATTTGAGCTAACACATGATTGAAAGAACCTCCAACTTTGAAAGGACTTCTCATTTGAAGAGGAACTTGAGCTCTTGCTAGCTCAAAGATAGATACAAGAGGAGGGAGTTGTGGCACAAACACATCCATTGAGCAAAGAAGGTTTTCGAAGACATGAACAAGATCCATAAAGGAATTGAGCCACCAAAAAGTCTAAAAACAACGATCGATACAACTACCAATTGATCATGGTGTAGGAAAGAGCTTGACTCTAGCAATAGAAACAAGAAAGAAACCTTGAATTTGAGCTACAAGGAGACATTGCTCTCATATGGTATTGAAAGATTGCCTTTTGATCTAAAGAAGCACAAACAAGATGACTTGCACTTGTAAGTAAATGAAAGTAGACAAAGTCCCAGAGTTGAAGAATGGAACCAAGAAAAGCAAAGAGGAGATAAAAGGTAGAGAAGTTAAAGGACAAAGAAAAGTAGTAAGTTACCTTTGAAGATGACCACAAACTAATAGAAGAAGAGTACAAGTAGCTAGTAGTAGGTTGCTACTACTCAGAAGATGACACTAGACAGTGGAATATCCACAATAAAGATGTCTAGAGAACACTAACCCATTGATTTGGATCTTCGCGTGAATGGGAGGAGAAAATATGCATTGAATTGCACAAAAGTTGATTACAAAGGAGGATTGATTAGTCCTAGTACGTAACTCAAGTTGTCAATGAGGGCATTGGATTAAATTGATGACAGAAGGTTGCATTGAAAGATGGAGAAGAGTCCTTGTACGTTGGAGTGTGCTAAAACTTGCAATGAAAGGACCTATGAATGACCAGCTAAGTGTGGAGGGTTATAAATAGCCAAATCTAGTTAACCTTCTCTAGGAGGCCCAAAATGTGTTGGTCGATTAGCATAAAAAGAATAAAATAATGTTGGTGAAATAAACATGTGGCCCATAATAAATACAAGTTGCCCATCCCACTAGCCATTGAAAAAGAAATGTAGGGTTGGAAATAAACCTCAGCGAGTGTGGATACACCTTAAATCAAGTGAAAAAGAAATGTATACTCTAGAAAGAGCTGCCTTCTCCACCAAACATATGATAGATGGAGTAACATAACTCCTAATGTCACGAGTTGACTTAGATTGAGGCTTAAAGGTAGAAAATGATTGTACATGACACATGATTGTTAATACCCCATTTGTAACGTGCCCGCCTATCAGCTGTCTAAGCACGTTTTAGTGGTCCATTGAGAAATGAATTTAAGCGTCACTCCTTGGTATTCCCATGGAATATTCCGGGGTTTGTCACCTAGGGTTTCCTAAGTCTGACTCGCAATGGAACGTTCATAGCTGAACCCACTAGGATTAACTTGAAATCTGGGTTCCTATGGGTCAAGGTCTCTTGATAGTATTCTAGCGTCGGGTCTTGGATATCCTACTTTATGCAAAGATACCAAATCCGAAATAGATCTATATCACACTTGGTTCAAAGAGAATGAGAAATGAGAGGGATGCATCTTTCAACATCTCTACTTGTAGGGCATAGTTCCATTTCGGTCCCCTAAAACGGTATGAATCGGGCTCTAACCTATCAATACCTAAAGGTAGAACGACAATAAAACCTTGTGAAAAGCCTTCCAGTTCTTTGGGACCACCTTGTCGTAGGATGGACCCATCGGGGATTCTGCCCACCTGCTTTCCTCAGTAGAGCGTTCTTCAGTTGTCTAATTAGGTCCTATCACATTTCTATGTGACATTTAAAATCAACTTCCTTGATTAAGGCTTTTAAGGAACATGGTTCGTTTGCATAACTTATAGCACTAACATGAAAATAGAGCAAACAATCCTTTTGACAAAGAAATTTCTTAACTTATATTCCAGTTAATCTTTGTCTCTTGCTCATACAGGAGAAATTATGTATCTCTTCTACCCTACAGAAGTACCTGGTCCAAATCACATAGCATCACAAATTTCATCCTTTATCTAGAATAGGATCTTCCAACGCCACAGACAGGCTTACAACAGTCTTCAATTCTGTTTCGGACTAAGCAAGGGGTGTCCAAAGTTCCACCTAACCCCAGGTGACTTAGGAGTGAGACACAACTTCTGTGGTTGGTCTTTTCACCACTCGACCTTCGGCTCGTAAATTGAGCAGTGCCCTCTCCGGTTGAAGCACAGTGTGACCTTGGAGATGATTCACTTGTGCAAAATATCATTCCTTAATTAATCCAATTAAGAATCAAATACAATCAAGACAATCAGCCTGATATCATCTACCAAGAAAACATTCATTTATTTTCCATGGCAACTTATCATCATTGACCCTTGCCATGCATTTATCTTTAAACACAAGCACTTGGAATAATCATCCAAATCACATCCCAACAATTAGTTTAATGTAAAATCATTTAGGACGTTATTTGATCAATTAACAAAAACAATTGTATCATTTTCCAAACATAGCAGGAATAGTTATGATAACCTTTCCATCGTGTATTTGCTCTCCCCCTTAGGATCAAAGATCGATTATGTGTAGAATTTACTTAACGCTCCCCTCTTTCGGCTAAGGCATATGTTACGGTTTCAAACATTGTACAAGTCATAAGTTCTATTAATCACTTACATTGATTGATAACCCAACCTTCTTCCCAACAAGTACAAAAGTATTAGTCTTTCCCTTGACTCCGGCTTTCCTAACCCCTTGAGCTCTCTACTTGCCTTTGAGGCTCACAGTTGTTTGTTTCTAGCCCAATCCCTGAATTTGGATTGATAAACGTAGTGGTTATTGGATGGATCCCAAGGTATCTTAGTTTTTAATCCTTATGATCATTGTTTATACTAGCTAAGCACAACATCAAGATTCCCAATCTATAAACATGAGCTATTAATGAGACTTGGGCAAAGGTCTAAAGCTTTGGAAATGATTCTCTTTTAGACTAAGTTGCTTGTCATGCAATCCATCAGGCATGCAAGTTGCAACATATACCTTCGAAGTGAAGAAAACACACCTATAATTTTGCGAGGATGGGAAGTTGACAATGCTCGAAGCCTTATATGTTGTTTATGAATTCATCGCATAGCATCTAAATACAACTTACTTCTCTGGATACTCGCATTTGGGGAATTCAATCCTTCGAATACTTGCGATGCAGTTTATCCTTTTCAATGTCCTATTCTCATGCGGCATAATACGGGAATTGAAGCAAGCATTCATCAATTTGAAAAAACGTTACTTACGACCGGTACCGTAGTTAGATAGGCCATGATGCCCTCGCTTGAGGCTTTCGTAGCAGGATTGCCATTCGCGTGTGACATTTTTTGCTGCCCGGGGGCCATTCTTGATCTTCATGTCCCTTGGACCTGAATCACAGAAGATTTCCGTGCCTTTTGCTTGATTAGCAGGGGCCAATTGGGGAGAGAATTGAGCTTATGAGTGGAGGATAATCTCGTGAGACAGGGTATAAATGTGCAGCCAACAGGGGAAGAAAGGATGCGTGTGGACACCCTCTAAGGAGGGAAAAAGAATGAGATCCTTCAGAGAGTCTCTCTCTCTCTCTTCTTCATCTTCTCTTCTCTCTCTCCCTCTCTCTCTCTCTCTCACTTCTCACTTCTCTTTCTTCTTCCTCTTCTTCTTCTCTTTCTTCTTCCTCTTCTTCTTCTCCTTTCTCTCCCTCCCTCCCTCCCCCCCCCTCTCTCTCTCTCTCTCTCTCTCTCACCCTTTCTCTCACCCTTTGCCATGCCGGTCCAGTCCTTCCACTACACCTTACATGGGGGGGGGGGGGGGGAGTCAAGTGGTGGCGGTAATGTAGGGTGGCGCTACAACGGACTGGTTGAGGTGGCTTGGAGGGGTGTTAGGCCTGTGGCCTCCCTCGTCGACATCATCATCCTCATCATCGTCTTCTCCGACGGCTTCCTCCATGTCATCATCGTCGACCTCTCCTTCCTTCTCCACGTCATCACGCTGTCTCCTCCTTCCTCTGCCAATTGTCGGTGTTGGCAGGGGGTGTAAAAATATTTTCAATTAAATTATTAAAAAGGGGGGTTTTATGGGCAATGGGTGGGGAGTGCTACACCCTCATCCTAGATGTGATTGAAGGCCAAAGAAGATTGAATGGATCCAAGGGTGGTAGAAGAAGTGCCAAAGTTAATGAAGTTCGTTCATGAAGTTTGCCAATGAAGAAGCTTCTCATGATGTTAGGAATCCCCCTCTAAAACGTAAGGGACCATGGAATCCATAGTTATATTGTTGATATCATCCCCCTCTAAAATGAATTTAAGGTATGAGGGAATCATTAGAGGAGATGGTGGGGCATTGGATGGAACTTGTGTGATAGATGGTGTACAATCGGGAATGGGTGTAACAATGAAAGACTGCCAATGGTGGGCCTTGTACAAAAGGAGAATGGAGTACACAAAGCCGCTCTCTTGATAGCTTGTTGCTAAAATGGCTCGTAGACAAATCTTCAACAAAGATAACCTGCTTGGTGAAGACAACTCGGGCACAGGGTCTAATAAGGCCATGAATAGAGAAGAGTGGGAAGCCCAAGTCTAGAATATGGACTCTAAAATGGAGCTTAATGAATGGTCCAACAATAATAACAATGTGCCAACACTAGAAATAGGCACCAAACAACTATCACCAACAATGACTATACCTTCAAATTGATGAAGATATTGTAGCAAATCTCCTTAAGGAGTCATATTACTTAAGGCGCCATTGTCAATAAGCCAAGGCCTCATAGAAGACAAGACAACCATTGAAGAAGGCTCCTCCATCTCATGGATGTGAAGGAAGATGGACGGACTCATGTGTAACAATCGCCATACAAGTAGAGGAGGGCTCATATGTTCTAGTACCATCCTTTGCTCCTAGATGAAGGTGAGGGTATTTCTTCCAATGCTTCTCCTTATGACGAGTGCCCTTTTCATAATGTGAGAATTTAGGCTCCTCCATCTCATGGATGTGAAGGGACTTGTATGTAAGAGTTGGTGTAGAAGTAAAGGAGGGCCCATATGTTTTAGCACTATACTTTGCTTCCAAATGAAGGTGAGGGTATTTCTTCCAACCCTTCTCCCAAGGATAAGTGCCCTTCCCATAGTGTGAGAATTTAGGCTTCTCTGAATCTATGTTAAAGCTCAAGGAAGACTCAAGATATTAACTTGCTTCTTTTTCTGGTCCTTGGTCTTCTTGTTCTCTTGTTGGCCCCTCCCAAACCTATAGTAAAAGCCTTAGTAAGAATGGATCCACTAGTACCAATCTCCTTGAGTTACGTCTTCAAGCTTCAAAATAAGCAGAGCCAGCTCTTCCCATAAAAGAGTCTCTTGAGGCCTGGATGTAAGCAAGCTGGTATAGAAGACATCATATTGAGAGATGGCAATTGAGTAATGAGAGTCATTGCCATGTCCTCTGAAGATATTGTCCTACCAAGGGATGCAAACTTATCCTGTGTGTCCTCCATCTTATGGATACGATCTTGCATAGAAGGGGAATCATCAGTAGAAAGCATCTAGAGTTTCTTCTCTATGGTGATATGGTGGGCAAAGGTCTTTTGATAGTAGAAAGAAGAGAGTTTTGTCTACACCCTCCTTGCGGTCCAAAGTCTACATACATGCACAAGGAAAGAATCTTGTAGACTCACAAGATAAAAGATCATGCTCTAGAATTGAGCTGATCTCGAAGGGTTGCATAGTCCATCATAGAACCAATGCAGGGATCCTTCACAAGACACAGAATCGGGGTAGTAACAAAGTCCCATAAGTCGAAGGTATCAAGGATACACTCCACTTTAGAAGGCCAAAGGAAGTAGTACACCCTATCAAGTCGATCTTCTTTTGGGAGTGAAGGAAGCATTGACACTTGAACAAAAGGAAGGCCTTTGGAAGGCCAAAGGAAGTAGTACACCCTATCAAGTCAATCTTCTTTTAGGAGTGAAGGAAGCATTGACACTTGAACAAAAGGAGCCATCATGGTTGTGCGAGGACCTATAGTATGGATCCTATGAGAAAGATGTAGAGAAGCATGGGGAAGAAGGGGGATCCAATCTTTTTGACCTATTAGAGTGAGAATGAGGCTTTGAATGTTGATTTACGTGCCACTCTTAGCAACACTCTGACTGTTATGATTGCTTATTGATGAAAGATTGAATGGTCTTTGAATCTAATGCATCAAAGCTTGTCAACCTGGTAAAATATGTAACTCATCAAAAGATTTGTGGTTTGATATTGGGATGCCCAAACAAAGGGTAAATTAGCTACACCCTACAAGGAGTTGTAGATGTCCCACACACTTCATAGAAGGCTTGAACAATGTAGAAAATTGTCATTCTTTGTGATAGATTTTTTCCAAACAACAAGCTGAGTGTAGTCTTCTCCTCATAGAACCTTCGAGTCCTCACTTTGGTGATGAGAATAAGTGAGAGTGCACAACAAAAGAGGATATATGAATATACAGAGAAGGGAAGGGACATATTGCAATGAAAGGATAAAATTTGCACCGAACATACTGAAATTTGAATACATAAGAGGACTGATAGTCCCTACATGCAACCTAATGTATCAATGAGGGCACTAGATTAGGCTGATGACAAAAGGTAGCATTGGAAGACAAAGAAGAGTCCTTGTATGTCTAGGTGTGTTGAAACTTACAAAGGAAGAACTTGTGAATAGCTAGTCAAGTGGGGCGAGGGCTATAAATAGCCATAAATAAGCAAATCTAATCAACCTACTCCAACAACTTCAAAATGTGCAGACTAACTAGCATAAAAATAATAAAATCATGCTGGCGAATATAAACAATAGGCCTCCCATAATAAATGTAGGTTGCCCATCCCATCGGCCATTGAAAGAGAAATACAGGGCTAAAAATAAATCTTAGTCAATGTGAACACACATCTAACCGATTGAAAAAGAAAAGCATGCTCTAAATAAAGCTGCCTCCTTCGCTATCAAAACATATGACAGACTAAGTGTTAGAGCTCCTAATGTCCCCATTTGGCTCAAGTTGAGGCTAACAAGCAAGAGATGACTATGCATAGTACACACAATTGCCAACAATAAAATGATTTGAGTAGGTCACATGGAAGGGAACCTTGCTAGTTGAGCCAATGATTGGGACCATACTCAATGATTGTAAAGATTGAGATCTTGGCTTTCAAGATGCAAGATTTGTGGTGCTTCAAGTGCTCCAAACATGGGTATCACCCCAAGCTCTCAAATGATACCCTACTTTTGATGCTAAGAATCTATTGGGACCGTACTCAAATGATTGTAAAGATTAAGATCTTGGCTTTCAAGTTGCAAGATTTGTGGTGCTTCAAGTGCTCCAAACATGGGTATCACTCCAAGCTCTCAAATGATACCCTACTTTTGATGCTATGAATCTAGGCCAGGCGTGATGACTTGGTCTACACCTCTCAAATAACTTCAACTCCAAATGAAGCTAACAAGAGCCAAAGGAAAATTGCCATGTAATGGGATTGCACCAACTATTTGAAGAGGGAAGCTGTTACAAATAATTTCTTTAGGCAAGGAGACTTAAGAAATATTATTTTAAGGAGAGCCTAAAGAGAGGTGCCATGCACAAAGACTGCACCTTTTATGTGAAGAGACAAGTTGCTCCAAATAGTTTGATTAAGGTAAAGAAACCAAGGTAAGATTTGACTAAGAAGAGACCCAAGAGAGGTTCTACGTACCAAGTCCGCACCTTTTGAAGAGAAAGTTATACCAATCAGTTTACCTTGTGAAGAGACGAGCCATACCAACTAGTTTATCTAAGTTTCAGGCAAGAAAGAAAGATCCCACAAAGAGGCAAAGGAGGACGACAGAAGTACTTTACTTGGTGATGTAGGCAAAGCTCTGTGGCAAATAAACATGAGACACAAGTCCCCTAGTCCCAAGGTGAAGGCGAAGACCGAGGGAGGAACTATATAAGGAGCACCTCAATGGACCGCCTTTCTCAACGTGTGGGGCAACATAGTGAGGACCCCACTATGCCTTGATCCTAATAGCATGACTAGTTGGGATTATGTCTTCAATGCTTGGCATGAAAGGCCACAAGAGCCAAGCTAAGTTAGAATAGGACACTACAGCATAGACTCCTCAAATGCTATTGAATCAAGGGTGGAGTAGGATGAGAATGAATAAGGAAGAGTGTAGATGGCCAGGCATTGGCCAACTTATTGAGAAAGGTGTGTTAAGACCCCCAAGTCGTAGGTCGA
Source organism: Lygodium microphyllum (assembly GCF_053477565.2). Lineage (NCBI taxonomy): Eukaryota > Viridiplantae > Streptophyta > Polypodiopsida > Schizaeales > Lygodiaceae > Lygodium > Lygodium microphyllum. The sequence goes on along the minus strand of NC_141161.1, from coordinate 21,665,344 downwards.
CTAGCACTAGCCAACTTGATAGAATAAGCTTTGTTAAGCCTCTAAAAACGAGAGTTTCCTAAATTGGCAAACATTGACTAGCTTGAAAGGATGAGATGTGTTAAGTCCTTGGAATCGGTCAATGCAAGAAGCATTAGATTGTTGAGTATAGTAATATATTGTGCGAGGGTAAGGGCTCTTTTCTTTCCCCACTCTCCATTTGGAGCTTTATGGGTATGGTTTGGTAGTAGAGCCAAATGCACCTATACGAAGATAGTGGTGCATTGAAGTGACACATCCTATTAGTGATATCCATATTCTGTGGTGAATCTCACGTGTGCAGAGTCATGAGGGTGTAGTCTAGAGGTGTGCTTCAATAATGCAAGGATTCCTTATTGATCCATTCTACATTCCTTTTTGCTATACCATTTTGAATGAATTTTTAGGTTTTTTCTTGAAGACGTGTGAATAAGGGTAGCTCTATGGTGTTGAGATTTAGCTGTGGGTCAATTGTTGTCTTTAGTTGCATGTGGGTATTGATATCTAAGTCCATCTATCAATAACTTTGTCTGTGTTTGGTGGGCTCTAAACATATGCAAATTGGGTGTTCCCTTAATATAGGATGTCTTATAACAATCAATGTAGATGTGTTATAGTCTGTAAATTACTCGAGTGAATGCTAGGAACAATATGTATAAATTTTCTTAAATGCGAGTGAGAAATAATATACAAGTTATAATATGGAAATTTGCAAACCCAAGGAATCCTTTTGGTGTTTAAAAATCTAATCTCTACAAGTAATAATGTTTTCACTTAAATAAAGGGCATGTTGTGGCTATTACCTGTCTTTATTGGTAGGAACTAGAAAATCAATAAATGTTCCCTAAATTTCACATCCTCTACCAAAGAAATGAGATGGACTCAACCATGGTTTTAACAAGTGCACTTATTTTTATAAAGATTTGTCATAGAGTCAATGAATTGCAAACATAGAATGCTTGGGTAGATACTTGAGTATAAAGATAGAACGTTTTTGAATTTTTTGTCGAATCCTATCATTTTCTACAACTTTTTTTCGAAAACTATCATTTTCTACAAATTTTCGTAATTGGGACAAATCTTTTCACTTTTTTCAAGATCAAGCCTACTACTCTAATTTTGATTTTTAGATATCATAAAAATTGGAAGTGTGGGCAAAAAGCTCAAAGTCTTTGTTTAAGTCAAACCTTAAATGGGTGACATACATATTTAATCTCCTTTTTTTTCATCTCTCTACTTTGCACTAAAAATCACATGCAAAACACGAATGTGTGATTTTGCACAACTCCACATAAGCTTTAGCTGCTTACTTGAAGACATATAGTCAGCAAACTCTAACGACTAATTGTAATCATAAATGGAGTGGCTATATCCACCATAGCCTTTACCAACAATAAGCACTACCAACTTATTGAGCAACTTATGCTTAAAATAAGGATGATTGCGGTACACCTAACACACTAAACTTAATGGTAACAATTTATGTGTGTGTATATACCAATGTAGTTAGACTTTATCACAACTGCTTAATTATAGTTTTCCCCATAAGATTGTGAAAAAAGAACATGATATAGTGGAAGATAACAATAAGCACATTAGGGGAGATTTGGACTCAAGTTCAGGCCTTATAAGAAATTCCACCTCAGCATAGAGAGAGGTATTTCAAAAATAATTAAAGGTAACAAAAAGCTTTAAAAAAATCTAATTTTTTTCAAAATATAAAAATTAACCCCTATCCTTTCAATCAATTAGCACTAATTAGGAGTCTAGATGTCATTACTTGGAATTAAGTACTTGATGCTCAAAATTTGACGGCTCATATCTAAATTGATGTCATAGGTTCTTTTTATCACAAGATGAGCCAAAAGTCTGCATGAAATACTTGAGTTGTGCTTGCCACATTACGTTTTGAAACATTCCCAGAGATGACTGGGGCTGAAACAACATCACAAATGGAGATGGCCAGTGTGGAATTGTTAGGGATGGTTGGGGCCAATTAACACCACAAATAAAGATGACTAGGTTGGAATCAATATGGATGGTTGGGGCCGAATCAACATCACAAATGGAGAAGGTGGTGCTAGGCTTATCATCAAAGAGGTACAAGAGAGAGGTATATCACCTTCATGTTGAGCTTGAGTGTGAGTATGAGACACTATCTAGGAAACACAAACACTATCTAATGTCTTTTGCATCTAGAGAACTGTGTAGGTCACATGGAAAGAGGAATATATATCTATGGATTGATGAAAAATTGTATCCAAAATATCCTTTAATTAATTCTACACCATTGTTCAGGGATATTACATCTTTAGTGAGCTTTGTTAGAGATGGCTATAATTACCTCTTAGGATACATACAACTTTTGGATTCCATTAGCAATGTACACAAGTTAGAAAGAGATTTGTTAGAGAAGAAAAATGCTTCCTTAAGGCTAATATTAAAGGGATGTAAGTATAAACTATCGCAAAACAAAGATATTATTTTAGAGCCAGAGAAACAAAGAGATCAATTGAGGCTTAAAGAAACAATATTGGGAGTTCACAAACAGTGGAGGAAACTTCAAAATATTCAAGATACAAAGTTATGAAGCAGTTGCATTAAGAAAAGGATACATGTAGTGAAATAAACAAGTTGCTTGCTACATCTTTCTCTATTTCATAAAATATTTGTAAATTATTTTATAACTAAACATTTTAATTCTAGGTGCAAAGATATCCTACAATCCAATGAAGAAAAAAATTCGAGCATGGAGGTATCACTTGCACATATTAAAATGCTTCTCAATGAGAAAGCTATCAAAGTGATCCTAAACGACCCAAAGTATCAAAAGATTATAAAAGAAGAGATTGAGGCATTCTTGAAAGGAAACTGAGTTAAGTCAAGTGATATGCAAGCCTTATTAGATGAGGCGTGTATATCCAACAAGGAATATATAGCTATTTATGAAACCCTTCAATCGAAGATAAAGGAATCCAAGCTGTGTGGATCAATATTGCCAAACCCAACATCACTCAAAGGAATGTGAAAATAAATGAATGATGAAGCTCTACAAGTTCTAGAAGCTCCATTCCACATCGAGGATATGTACTATGAAGCAAAAGGGGAGGTAATGGTTAATAACAAATACAACAATACATTTCATAGCTTGGAGGCCTTACAAGCATATTTTGTTCAATTATTTGAGATAACTCCATATGAATATGATGGTGTTCTAAAATTTGTACTCAAGCTCAATGAGTGCAAGATTGTGAAGGATACAAAGTTAGAATGGATCACCATGACCTCGATGAACATGCCACTTGATCCAACACTTTTAAGGTAAAATCCAAAATGGTTTAGTGTCCAATCTCTAGGGGCCTTTGAGGTAAGAAATATACTTATATTGGAAATTTACTTATGCTAATGGTGTGGTTGTATCACATGCTTGTAATAATACGTGTCTATTCTAGATTATATTTGAGAATTTCAAAATGTTGCATTGGATTTTCCATAAGACATTTACACCCTAAATCATTAATGAACAAATGAATGGGAGAACCTTGGATGTGGAAGGATTTAAAAGATTCAAAGTAGAGTAGCATCTACAAAGTGATTTGAAGACCTTGAAGTGCATGTGTAATGTCTTGAAAGAAGCCAATTCAAAGAGCCCATGCATATATTGCATGTGTGTTACAAGGAAGTTGTTAAAGAGAATCGAAAAAAGACACTGGACTGGCAACTCAAAGATTGAGATTTTGGAGCAATTTTGGATATTCCCTTCTCTATAGTCCATATTTGTACAATGCATAATTTGTCTAGAATCGTTGAGAAATTAATTTTCTTATATATATGTTTGCTTGCACAATGCAACCTAGGTCTACACAAGTCAAGGAAATTGCAACATTTGAGAGGCATTGTCGAACATTGGTTTGTATGGTGGAAACATGAAGATTCAAAAGGACAGAAGGGAGGGGGGGGGGGGGGGTGGTGGGCAAAAATCTCAAGGTTCCCCCTCATGTTTTGCAAGCCACCCTTGAGATCGACACAATGCAAAAGGGGGGGGGGGGGGGGGTGTGTTTTTTAAATCTCAAGGCTCCCCATTCGTGTTGTGCGGGTCACCCCTTAGGACCCACACAATGCCAAGGGCTGCAAAAATCTCAACATCCCCCCTCTCATTGTGTCGGTCACCCCCCGAGACATGCACACCATGAAGACGGAGGGCACAAAAATCTTGAGGCCCCCCTCTTATGTTGTGTAGTTCACCGTGGAGAATCAAAAAATGCAAAGGGGGCACAAAAATTGCGAGTTCCCCTCCCCCCTTATGTTGTGTGGATCACTTTGGGACCTCCATAATATGACGGGGTGCCCTCAAAAAATCTAGAGGAAGTAAATTTCACATTGTACCCCTTCCATTGTGCTACAATGAAAATCGATTAAAAAAATGACTTAGGACAAGGGCCACACCTTAGGAGAGGAAGACTGATCGCTTGAGAGAGAGTGTGTGGATACACACTACAAGGCAAGGGGCAAGAGAGCCATAGAGAAATATTGCGAAAACGGAGAGAGAGAGAGAGAGAGAGAGAGAGAGAGAGAGAGAGAGAGAGAGAGAGAGAGAGAGAGAGAGAGAGAGAGAGAGAGAGAGAGAGAGAGAGAGAGAGAGAGAGAGAGAGAGAGAGAGAGAGAGAGAGAGAGAGAGAGAGAGAGAGAGGGAGAGAGGGAGGGAGGGAGGGAGGGAGGGAGGGAGGGAGGAGGACTGGCCAAAGACCAAGCCACTTTTAGTCAGGTTTACAAGCCAACTCCTAAGAGTTGTTGCACTAGATAGGTGATATTTGTCACTACTTCAATAACTCTATTTAGCCTTCTAGGTATTTATGACACTCTTTTGCTGTAGTAGTCAAACTAATAATGTACAACGTTCAGGAACTAAGTAAGCCCACTCAGTTCTTTTTGTTTCTCTTTTAATTATGACTCACAGCTAGATCTCTAGATTAGGCACAAGGATTCTAATTCTAGGATAACTATGGTTTCCCCTCATCTTTTTTTAAGGGGTGGCTTCTCATAATTTACTCCTGCCATACTTGTGGTGGTTTAAATAGGAGTTGTAGTTTGTTGAACTTTAAAGAAGTTTGTTTCTAAGCATAGATCTTTTTTATCTAAGATTATACTACGTTTAAATTCCTTATTATGGTTTTCTTCACCTTTTTATAAATTAATTATTTTTATTTGTGGTTAAAATAAAAACATTAAAAGGAAACTAGTCTAATGTTCCTCAAAACCCACAAATCTTAATATTGTTTTCAATATGTAACCCCTCTCTGTCAAACTAAAATTCATTGTCATGCTTTAAAATGTTTAAACAATTTATTCATTTTAAATCCAATAAACATGTTCTTGTTTCCTTTCTTCTAAAACTAAGTAGCAAACAAGATGAATACAATTTCCTTTCCCACTCTAGTGTATCCACACACAAAATTCATTTTCTTTAGAAACCCGAAATGTTTCCTAAATAGTAAATTTACTATTAGCCCTCCGCTCTTGATTTAACTTAAGCATCCAAATGATGTTTATGAATTAGAATATAGAATTTCAACTTGATGCTAAGGCTTACCCTCATCCCATTACGTTAACTAACTATGAATTTCAGTCTTTTTTATAAATTTTTATATTTAATTTTTCGATTGTAATTTGTACCATGTTATTTATTTTTGATACATCATAACAAATTTATCAATATTAATATTAAATCACACAATTCTAAAACCTTTTTCTTATCCCTATTTGATACAAGTTTAGCATAGCACATATGTTCTTATTTTGTATAAAATCATAAACACAACGTTCTCATGTAAATATTTTCTTAGAAAATGAATTTAGTTTGATTTTTATTTCTATAAAAGTTCAAAAAATGCAATGAAAATAAAAAATGGTATTGTTAACTTCTCCATAAAATATCATAACTTTTTGATGTGAAAACAAAATTTTCCATTAGTAAAAACTCTTATTTTTACTTAAAATAATTACTTTTGAATTTTAAAATATAAAACCTTATTTGAAAACTCTCATAAAAATTCACTAGACCTTTATGGTATAAAATTTATTAGAAAATATCAAATTTAATAAATATTCACATAGAATTTTTATAAAAATTTTCACAAATAGTTTTAGAGTAGTTTTCAAGTATTTTAAATATTTTTTTAATTTTTAGAAATGAAATCAAGAACCAATAAATATTAGCAACCATTGAAAAGGAAAAATATGGCTTTGAAACATTGTAAAAAAACTTTAAACTGAGAAAATTTTAATGTTGCACTTTTTATTTTTATTAAACGAAATGAGACACTTACTTAGTAATACACAGATCATAATTGCATCTTTGGAGCTTGCGTCTTCACAGTCCAGTAGTTTGGCAAGGCATATTCGATCTACTCAGTTTTCTCAAACAATAAGCTCTCCATTTTCCCCTTCCTCGAGACTCCCACTTGTCAATTTTTTGTTGGCAATACGAACAATCCCTTATGTGTTTAAAGATTAAGATTTAATCAAAGGCTTAATATTACACCATGGATTCCTTGAATGGAAATGATGATGAATCAAGGAGAAGAGAGTAATTGAAGATATTTGCCATCTATCTCTAGTAAATTAGAAGCAAACCAAGCCAATTGAGAGCGAAAAAATTCTTCTCCTAGCCTGCAAATTTAGATTAGTCGGGTATATTAAGGCTCCACTTTGACCAAAGAAGCAAGGCATGGTGATCAAGAAGAATGAAATTAGTGATGATGAAGGAGAAGAAGATGGCAATGACATTCTCTCTCTCCCTCTCAGTCTTTCAATATGGCACCCCTTCTTCTCATGGCTTTTTTTTCCTTCACGCCTCTCCCTTCTCTCTCTCTCTCTCTCTCTCTCTCTCTCTCTCTCTCTCTCTCTCTCTCTCTCTCTCTCTCTCTCTCTCTCTCTCTCTCTCTCTCTCTCTCTCTCTCTCTCCCCCCACAATGATGGCACCTGCGATCAAATGCCTAATAAAAAAATGTTAGATCATTAATCTCGCGCAACTGTCCTCCTTCAGAATCATCTTTCTTCTATGGAGTCTTGTATATCAGAAGCACACATAGTTGCAATTCTATCTCCTTCTTGAAAATCTCTCTTAGGCAATATGTCACTCTCCTCCATATTTTCTCTTCTTGGCATGATTTCCAATGATCCTTTAATACCTTGAAATGACAATGCTTATAAGCAAATGAAATAAATATGGTGATAGCACATCCTTCTTGGCTCTCCCCTTTCTTATGACATTCCCCCTTCTGCCTCAGGTTTTTTTTCTTTCTCAACGGCCTCAAGGACTTCCTCTCCTTCTCCGTGGCGTCTCTTCTCATCATGCCATCCTACCCAACGGTCCCCCTTTTATTTTTCGTTTTTTTCTCCTTAAACTTCCAAATTTTGCCCCTCCCCCATTCGGTTGTAACAACCTTCATGATTTGCTTCCCTTCTTTTTCAAGACTTGTCCCAGACTTCACCTCATTTTGGAGTAAGTCTCCAATTAAGACATGTGTGTATCCAAAGTCTCTCACCATTTGTTTGCATTGAGTCCCTTTTTCACTACCCGGTCCACCTAAAATAAAGATGTATGCTATTTGGGTGTAATCATGTTTCTTATGCACCAAGACGCTCTTGGCCTCTACCAAATATCTCTTTGAGATGGCTTGCAACTTCCAAAAACACCTCCATTTTTTTGTTGTGATCTAGCTTTGATCTTCCTAAAGCATTGAGGATGTGAAGCCTCAAATTGTGAAACTACAGGGAGGTACTCAGAATTGAAAGTATCCAAATGCTTTTGGATAGTCTCTGACTTATCATCTTTGTCACTAGGGCACTCAAGGTAAACCAACATTTTGCTTTTGCTTGGACTGCAAAGACCGTCCTCCAAAGACAAGACTACCATGACACCTATATAAAATTAATTCAAAAATATGGTAATAATATGTCAAATAGATACAAATTTGTTTAAAAAGTTTCTCACGAGCAAACAAAAGGTGTTATCATTCTTTCCCTACTTAATTGTGAAGTGTCCTGACTCATGAACAGAGCTACAACACAAACATCACAAACACTGCTACCAACAAGCACTACTTCGCAACTTCAAAAATAAAATTGTACTCTCCTCCACTTAGATGTGAAGCATCCTCGTCGCAAGCACAACTACAAGATTTGCAAAACAGCACATAGAAGACTAGTAGACACTGAAAAGGTATAAAAAATACTGACTTGTGTCGTATTATAAATTAAACAAGACAAATATTTTAATTAAGGTTAATAAAAACTTGGACAAGCTAGTATTACCCTTACTCACTCTCCCCACTAGAATGCATAACATAGTTGCATCCAATGCATGGAGCATACCAATGAGAAAGTGTTCTAGAACCGTTAACAATAATCTCTCAAGGCAACAAAACGCCACACTACTTTTCTACTAGAAATATTGCTTCTAAAATATCAACATTGATAAGCATAATGCCTATCAAAGAACCCATACAAAACAAGCTAATATCACAATACTAAATAGGACTCCTATGGTTTAATTGCTAGCCCCCCATGTTCTACTAGAACAACTAGTTAATGGTTCCTAATTCCCATCATTCCTTGTTTTTCTAAAAAATTCATTTGGAGTCAAAAGAGTATATATATTTATTATTCCTCTGAAAAGGTCCTACCCCAAAGAGATGCAAGGCACTGGATGCAGGGCACCCGTCTCAAGGAAATTCCTATAGCCTACCGGGACCTCAATTTCAATGGTTATCTTCTTTTGGTTTTTTTTTCTTACTCTCTTATTTTTAGGGATTTTAAAAATATATAAATATATATAATTTTTTATTTTTTGAGATTTATTTTTTAGACTCATTCTTTATAGAAAATAGCTAAAAAGCTAAGAATGCCTCCCTAGGTATGTCCTGCCCTTGATGGGCCCTAAGCGTGAAGTGGGGAGGCAAAAAGGGCTAGGGGTTTAGGAGTGGAGCCAGCTGACCGAAGCCACTGGGCACGCCTAACTTAAGGACCCCTAGGTGCAATGATCGTGCTTTATGTGGTGCTAAGTGCTTTTGTAAGTGAGTTGTTTTGTCCATTCCATGCATAATGTTCCGCTTGTTCTTCCTTGGATGCTTTTTCTTTTTTCTTTTTCTCTTGTTTTTTTTGTTTTTTGTTTTTTTTTTTGAAATAGTATTACACTAGTAGAACGATAGCCTGTACCTAATCTTCCTCATCTGATTTAGGCGGAGAAGGGGGTCGGATGGATTTGCTAAAAAATTGATGGCTTTGCATGTATCCTTTGAGATTCATGCCGACGTGGAGGGAGGTGGTGGAGAGGAAGGGATGGTTGCACTTAGTGAACTGGCTATTGTTCATATCCTCTAGGAGAGCTAGGCAAAAGGAGGGGAGAAGGCTAGCTCTCATAATTAAACCCGCCATGGCACAGCTGTCAATGGCGTTAGGGTCAAAAAAGAGGGGAGGCAGGCCACGCTCTTGTGGGGTTGGGTCTTGCTTAAGTAGTAACTTAAGTAACCTAAGATAATTACAGGTAGTTATAAAGGCTGGATTGGGGCATGAAGAGAAGTCCACGAGAAAATGCGTCATGGAATCATTTAGGCTTCGCAAGTTGAAAAGGAGGGTATGTTCGAAGGAGGCGGCATTGGAGTTGTAAATGATGGGGAAATCATGGTGCCCATGGAGGGTGGCAATAAAATCCAGAACTACCCTACGAGAATATGCCATGAATGTGGGGTCGTTCCTCTCATAGGGCAGGGTGTTACAAAAAGCCATCCAGGCGAGCATGCTAATATCGCACACTCGCCTCCTCCATAGGGGTTGGCAGTTGTAGCCCTGTACAGTATATGGTATTTTGAACACCTTGTTTTGCCAAAACTCTACTTCTTCCCTTTCCCACAGAGTGGGGGTCCTCTCCCTTTCTTCCAGCCATTTCTGTCCTAGTCAGCCGCCCGATCACCTTCTCCATCACCTTGATCAGTAGGACCCTCCGCAGGCTGTTAGGCATGAGGAAGCTGAAGGTGAATGGGTCTTTTTCTTTTTCTTGCCGTTCCCAAATCACCAGCTCCGCGTGGAATCTAGCAAGGAGGTCATTAGGGCACGGTGGGAGGGGTGCGGACGGCTGCACGATCGGTTTGGCTCTTAGCTGCCTCTTGGTTTCTTCAACTAACTTTCTCCGTCTCTCCCTTAGTGCGGCTTGTCTTTCTGCGGATGGATCAATCTGTTGTTGTTCTTGGACATGCGGCGAGGGGGGTTGTAGGGTTACCTCTTCTCTGATTCTCCCCATAACAAATTCAAGATCAGCCTCCTCCCCCTACCGGTCTTCTAGTTGCGCTCCTTCTTCAAAGCCCAGTGCATCCATTTCCTGGGGGGTTAGTCCCAGCCAGTAGTAGGTACTTTCGTTGCTCTTCTAGGCTCAACCTAACCTCCGCAAGTTGGGTTGGCATCTGTAGCCCCGCATGTAGGGCTCTGCATGCGATGCTTTGTTTTTTCTGTACCACCTCAAATGACTCCTTTTCCTCTGGGTGGGTCGTGTCCTAGTAGTGTGTTGATGAAGGCCTGTTGCTGGGCACTAAAGGCTGTTTGGGCGGCATCTGCTTTACTTTCTGCAAGGATTTTTTTCTTTCTCCACCAAAGCGAGGCGCCATGCCAGTGTCTTTATTGTTCTATGCTGCCCATTCCTCTGCTCTTTTGTTCATTTCTTCCATGCTTTCCCCCTGCTTCTATGCCAGGGTTATGAGCTTCTGCTCTTGGGCTTTGAGATCCCTGCTCATGTTCTTGTGCTCTTTCCTTCCCAAGTGTAGTTGATTGATCATGGAATCGATCTCCTTTTGCTGCTGCTCCCTCTCTTGCTTTCTCTCCTCTTCTTTGCCATTCAATTCCTCCATCATTTACTCGATGTTGGCAGATTTCGCCTCCAATTCCCCATGTTGCATCAGGAGGAGCTTATATTCTCGCTGCATCTGCACCAGTTCTTGATTTGCTACTTGTAGCTTTCTTCCATGTCCTCCTTGGCCTTCAATTCTTGCTTGAGGTCAAAGATCTATAATTGTTGCATGGCTATTGTGTGGGTTTTTTCAAGCTAGAAAGCAACTACTAACTCCTTTTCCGCCACCAACTCAGCCACATCCATCCTCTTTTCCTCCTTAGCCCTCTTCAATTGGGAGAGCAACTCAGTAACGTACTCGTCGTAACTGGCTGGTGGAGTCATTGTTGTGTGGGTTGGGGTGATTGAGGCTTCCACTCTCAGATGCTTTTGGTCCTGTCTCGACTCATCATTTGCGGGGTTGGTCTCTTTTGCCCCGTGGACGTGGTCTCCATGCTCTTTCCCTGGGCCATTTCTTTATTGATAAAATATTGCATCCAGGCCATGAAGTTGGAGACCTCCATGTTGGTGGGGATGCTAGGGGTGAGGGTGGTTGGTTTGGTGGAGGGCACCATGAGGGTGGGGATAGGATGGAGAAGGGCCTTGCTTTTGCCTTCAAAGAGAGCGGGCGGCTTGACTTCTGGTACCTGCATGCTAGAACTAGGCCCTTCTTTCCTCAGTGGGCTCCAGGCTCTCGGGTCATCAGCCCTGCACTATTGCTCAATGGACCGTCTTGTGGCTTCGGCCAAGTCCTCCTCCTCCTTCCTTCTTAGTTCCTCTTCTTCCTCAACAGCTCTTCTTTGCCTTTCTTCTTCAGCTTTCCTGTACTCTTCTTCTAGTTTCTCTTTTTCTTCCCGTTCTTCCCTTTTCCTCTTCTCGGCCTCTTGTTTTGACACCTTTTTATCCCTGTTGACTTCTTCCTTTGTTTTTTCTTCTTCATGTTTCTTCTTCTTCTCCCTCTCCTCGGCCTCCTTGAGGGTTTTTTTTTTTGCCTTTTCCAAATCCTCTTTCTCCTTCTTGCGGCCTTCATCCAGCTTCTTTTTCTTTTGTGTTGACTTCTTCTTGGGTTTCTTGACCTGCTTTTTGCGTGATTGTTCTTCTTGTTCTTGCCCTTCCTTATCTGTCTCGGTCCTGTCGTTGGACCTCTCTTGGTCCTGGTGAGGGGGTGACCTGTTAGACATTTCTCCTTCCCCTTCTTCTGCATCTTGTGTCTCTTTCACTGCCTCTTGAATTAGCACAGTTAAAATGCTTCCATAGGCAATAAACGAGGTCTTCTTTCTTTCCATGGCCTTGGAAGCTGGGGACTCTCCTCCTGCTAGTGTGCTTCCTAAAGCCAGTGCTTTAGTCACCTAGTCGATGGTTTTGCGCACGTAACTGTTTCAGTCGACTTCATGCAGGGTGTGAGCTGCTACATTCTCCAGCACAGGCATGCTGATTCGATGCATTAAGGCGTTGTAGCACTGATTGAAGAAGAGCGCGTGTACTAGCTTTGCTTGCAGTCTGGCTTCCGCATCAGGTATGCCTTAGATGCTGATGCCGTCGTTAGTTAGCACATCCTCCTTTTTCATTTTCAGCATGGCATACACATCCCTCTTCTGCTTCTTCTCTATCTTTGGCTCCAGTCCCAATGCCTTCTCCACCAAGGCAGGGTTTAAGTGAACCTGTACCTATTTGACGTTTTCTCCCCTTCCTACCATGACGGTGCCGCACTCATTGTCAGGGTCATAAGACTTGAGAAACTCCACACACTTTGTGTGGTTAGGTTCTTGTGCAAATTTTTCGAGGTACTTGGTGAAGTTGCATTGTTCAATGACTCTCTTGGTCGCTTTCTCCTTGGCCACCACACCCTCTACATTGTGAATGGTTCGAAACGTAAGTTGGTTGTAGGCGCGCCTTTCAAGAGTGATGCTGTATTACGCTCTTTCCTCTTCCGTGAACGGAAGTCAGTGGGTGGAGTCTTGCTGCGATATCTTTTGTTCCTGTCATAATCCCAAGTATTCATTAGTGCTTCCACATTAACAATTCGCAAGAAAAGTCATAGTTTAACAATAAAGACTCTATATGTTTATTGAATGAAAGCATTAAAATCCTGTCCAATGTAGAATCTTCCCTTCTGGCTTTAACTTTTTTCCCTTTATTTCAAAGTTCTCTTGCCATTTTCCTACCTCGCTCGTTGTTTACGTGTTTATGCATTTTGCTTGATTTTCCTTGGTTTTAATTTGATTCACCTCACTCCTCTCCCCTCCCCTCCCAGCTTGAGAAGAATCCTTCCTAGGATTGAAGGTTTTGGAGGTTGAGGACATTCTGCAATGGGCCTAGGAGTTACCGGTGTAGGAACCAAGTGTAGAAATCGAGGTGTACTCTAACTGAGCTGTGTGGTCTAGATCAAAAGGTCGAGTGCCCACGTATGTAATGTAAGTGAGAACATCTGTTAGAAAGTCATCGGAGGCACGCGGCTAGCAATATGTAGCTCTTCCTCGGTCAGTAGGCGATTGAAGCAATGGTGTCCCTTGATGTGCTCTTCGGTCACGCGAAGAGTGGTTAACACTCTATACGAGGTTGGCACGACATAAGTGGGATCGTACTCCACTGTTTTGATTGCACGGCGCTACTCAGCGTTTGTCATGACTCGGCACCCTTCTACTTCCCATTGCAACCTAAGAGTGTACCAATGCCTCAAGAATGGGGATTTAGTCTTAGTAAGTTTGGATAATTCTGCAATTTCTTGGTCAGTGATGGCAGTAGTGGTTCACTGATCATATGATGTGATGAGGCGCTGTTTGAGGGCTTGCTCTTTAGAGATCTCGCTGTTGAGCAATACAACAGCGGAGTTTGATGCCTTTGCGAAGGCAAGTTCAAACTTCTCCCAAGAACAAGGCATCGTGCAAACTTCGGTTGCAAAAGGCTCGGGCAACAAGCCTAAGTCCAAGTGGTCGTAGTTCAGAGCTAGCTCTCTGAATATGGCATCGAGCCGTCTAATGCAATCAACTACGTCATCCCTTGTATCTTCGGCTAGATCTGAGGCCAGTATAAAAAATGATTTCCGCTCGTAGGAGGGTTTAAGATATGCTAGTGGTTGGGGTTTGATAGCACTAGAGCCTTTTACAATGGATAGTTGTGGTTGCAGGTGTTCTTGAGGTTGTAGTTGGGCTTCTTGGCTTAGGGCTAGGGAAGTAGCAGCTACTTCTGATGGACTGTTGCCTTTAGAGTGGATCATTGTAGTCGGATGGGATGTAGTGGGTGATGGCTCATATGATGATGTATGTTGTTTGGGCCAATAGGCTTATTCGACTCTCTTGGTCATGTGTGTGGATGAGCTTGATGTGAATGTGGGCCTGGGGAGCACTGCGGTTTATGGTTTTGAGGTTCTATGGGGCTGGGGGTGATCAGACTTGGGGGTAGCATATGAGTGGTGCCCTTGGCCATGTGAGCTTTAGGGATCCATATCAAGGCATTCCCCTCATAGTAGCCTTGCGCGTGCAGGAGGGCTTTAGGGACCCACCTTTGCTTGATTATGTGCCGATTTCTATAACTGCGCCTTGGTGTCCTAGGCTTAGAGCTTTGGGTCTTATGAGGTTGTGTGCAACGACTCCTAGCCAGTGGTTGCGGCTGTTTAGGCCTCCATTGAAAACTAGGATGTTGAGATTTAGCTTTTGTTGCCACGAGCAACGGTTCTTGAGAGGTGATGGATGGTGGCCGAGCACTACACTTCTCCTTAGATTTGGTTGCTAATAGTTCTATCGGTGGTCATGCATAATGGGGTGAGATCACGCAGCCCTTGCTAATAGCTGTATCAATGCGAATGTTACCTATGGCGTGGTGAATGTGTTGCAACTCATAATCAACGTTGCAATGAGTTTGCTTCTTGAAGGTTTGCCGTAGCAGCATCTCCATGCCTGTGTCCTCGGCATCTGGCAGCACGTAGAAGATCATTGGTACAGTCTCAAACTCGATAGAAACGGCGGCCCTGCACTTGCTGAGAAGTGCGTATTAGCAGCCCCCATATGGGCTTAATTTGGCATTAGTGGGTTGTAGTGGTGGTTTGCCAAGTTGGGTCCAATGATCGTGAGTCAAGACATTGACGTCCGCTCCCTCGTCAATTAAGGCATTGAAGATGCATGTTCGCTTGGTAGTGATTGTGATGTGCAAGTATGCAGGCTCCACGGTTTCCTCATCCTCATCATTGATTTTGGTGATGGTGGCTACTCGTACCTTGACAGGCAGTTCCAACATTGGTGGCTCATGCAAAGGATGTGTGGGAGGATAGTATTTCTTGACACGACTGCCATTGAAGAAGCCTATTCCCTCATCATCTAGAGTCAGCTCGACGTTGTCTATTCGGCTGATCGCACAGACTCTGGAAGGTCCAAGACCCCTAAACTTCATTTTTTGCTTATGCCCCTTAACTGAGTATAGGAGCACTAAGTCGCCTTGTTTGAAGTTGCGTTGCTTGACATGCTTGTCAAACCAACTCTTGCATCATGCCTTCTCACATATGAGTGCATGAGTGGCTAGAAGGTGAGTCTTTGAGAGGCGTTCGAGCTCAACTAGGCGTTGCATCCATGCCTCCTTTCCTTCCCATCGCTCTTGAAGTGCAATTTGTAGGCTAGGCAAAAAGAATTCTACGGGAAGAATTGCTTTTGTTCCGTAGGTCAACCTAAAGGGGGTCTGTCCAATAGTCATTTTATAAGATGTGCGGTAAGCCCACAAGGCTGCCATTAGCTTGTTATCCCAGTCGTTGCATGAGACAAAGATTACCTTGGTTAGGACGTTGACAAGAATCTTATTTGTGGATTTTGCCTCGCCGTTTGCTTGAGGGTAGTATGGAGAGGATTTCCGATGGATAATTAGGAAGGTGGATAGGAGGATGCACTATCACTTCATTGATGAAGTGTGTCCCCTGGTCACTAACTAGTTCGATGGGGCATCTGAATCGTGAGATCACTTGCTCCCACAAGAACTTGGTAGTCATTTGAGCATCATTCTTTCGTGTTGCTCTCACCTTTGCCCACTTTGTTAGGTGGTTTGTGGCCACAATGATGTATTTGGCCTGCGAATACTATGCAGTAGGGATGATGGGTCCTATGAAGTCGATTCCCCATTTTTTGAAGGGTTGTCGTGCAATGATTGGGGTCAACTCCATTTGATCCTTGCGAATCGGGACCTTCGTCCCCGCTGACACTCGTCACAATGCTTAACAGATTATGTGGTATCACGGAACAATGTTCGCCACCATAGTTGAGACTGCAACACCTTGCGGGCCATCGTGTCTCCGCTAAAGTGTCTACCAGCAATTCCATTGTGTCTCTCTGAGAGCACGTCGTGTATCTCATGTTCGCACATGCATCTGCGCATCAATCCATCTTGCCCTAAGTGATACAGCTGGCCTGCTATCAACTGGTAGGGTTGGATTTTGAGAATAAGTCACCTCAGCCTTGCCTTCTCTATCGGTCGTTCAGGCAGTCCGTGCTCAAGCACTTGGACTATGTCATCTGCCCAATATGGCGTTAGATTGGCTTTGAATAAATCTCTCTCACTAGAGAGGTTAAAGAGGTGGGCGTCTGGCAATTCATCGGTAATGCCTTCTCTAGCGGCTTCTCCTGCGTGACATATGATCGGCCATGTAGTGTTATTTTCCCTTCCGTACAACCATGGAGAAGTCAAACTCCAAAAGAAAAAGGAGCCACCGAGCTATGCGTCCTGTAGCGCAAGGTTTATTCACTAGGTATAGCAAGGCTTGATGGTCCACAAAGAAGGTAAAGGGTGTAGCCAATAGATAATGCCGGAACTTCTTCACAGCAAACACCATGGCCAAGCCCTCTCTTTCTGTCATCAAGTAGTTCATTTCAGTCTCAGTGAGTTGTCTACTAGCAAAACTCAGTGGATAGTCTAGGTTGTGCTTGCCAGGTTGGCACAACACTGCCCCCACAACAAATTTAGAAGCATCGATATGCACGTGGAAGGTAATGGTCCAATCTGGGGCTCGTAGAATTGGTGCTATGGTTAAAGCCTTCTTCAATTCCTCATATGCTCGTTGGCATGCTTCTGTCCATTCAAAGACAATTAGCAGCTTGTATAAAGGTCTAGCTATCAATGAGTAATCCAGCACAAACCGCCGATAGTATCCCGTATGGCCTAAGAAGCATTGAACTCCCTTGTAGTTGGTTGGGGGTGGAAGATCGACAATAACCCTGACTTTCGAGAAGTCAGTGGGGGGCAATGCCATTCTTCGACACCACATGGCCAAGGATGCATCCATGCTTAACCCAAAACTAGCATTTCAAGGGGTTTAAGGAGAGACAATATAGATGACACCACTCAAAGATTGCTTGGAGTTTGTTTAAGTGTTCCATCCAGGTCGAGTGAATGCAGAGGTTATCGACAAATACTTCCAACTCCTTGCGAAGCATGTATTTAAATATGGTGCACATGAGACGTTGGAAGGTGGCAAGGGCATTAGTCAACCCGAAGGCATGATTATGTAAGCAAAGATGCCTCATTCAGTGGCGAAGGCAGTCTGATGGGCTGTCGACAGGATGCACTTGCACCTGATTATATCATGACAAGTCATCCAGGAAACTGTAGGCCTCCTTGCCCGCCACTCTTTCAAGCATGTGCTCGGTGTATAGCAATGGATAATTGTCCCTTCTAGTAGTAGTGTTCACCTTCTTGTAATTGACGCACACTCTAATTCTTCCATTTTTTTTCATCACGATGACTATGGGTGATACCCAGCCTCTGTGTGCTCAATTTCATAAATGAATCCCGCTCTCATCAGCTTATCAATCTCTTCCTTGATAGCATGAGCATACTTTGGATTCATTGGGTACAGTCGCTGCTTTACTGGCGCTACGTCTGGTGTCATGGGTATATTATGAGTCACTACACGTCTACCCCTTTAAGCTCTTCCAAGGATCAAGCAAATACATCTACGTACTCTCGCAAGAGAGCGACAGGACTCGTTTCCTCTTCCTCAGTCATCGACAATGAAGGATGGTCGGGGTGTCTCCCCTTCCTGGGCTAAGTTCACCTCCTTGACCTTAGCTAGTACATCGATTGGTTCGCTTGTTTGCCCTTGCCGTTTGGCACCCAACAGGATCACTACCCTATCTCCTTTCTTGAATTTTGTAAATCTTTTAGGGAGATCCTGCGGTTTTCATTGTTCGTCTGTTTGTGTGTCCCTAGGTTGTTTCACCCTTTTCTGCTTCAATCGTCTACGCCTCAGGTGGACGGGTAGGTCCCCATTGGTGCGTCGGGTCTTGGGCGGCCTAGGTATTTCTGGGTCACTATCCAAGCTTACCTCTCTGACTCAAAGTCGAACTCGCCATCTTCGCTAGAAGAGGGGGTCTCCCCTAGTGGTCGCAGTTCAGATGGTGATTCTGCCCTAAGCACCGGTGTCGCTCCTGGTTGAGCTAGGCATGCTTGCTCAATGTCTATGGCTCCTACATGTTCTAACCAAGTGCGATCACAATCCATGCGCATGATTCCTTGTTCTATCATGTAGACACTCTTCTTTTGTGTCTTGGAGTCTGCCCTTAATTGTTCTATTTCATGTCCC
Source organism: Lygodium microphyllum (assembly GCF_053477565.2). Taxonomy (NCBI): domain Eukaryota; kingdom Viridiplantae; phylum Streptophyta; class Polypodiopsida; order Schizaeales; family Lygodiaceae; genus Lygodium; species Lygodium microphyllum. Next base: position 21,646,889 of record NC_141161.1, on the reverse strand, counting down.
TCAGTGTCGTATTATTCTACCGTGTCCATCTCACCCTTACCTCCATCATTGAAGGATTGGCAGTCTTCGTACATCAGAGTCCTCTGCGTCAGTCTAGTCATCGTCTCCTAGGGCTTGATATATCTATTGTCATTGATCAGGGACTAGGGCCCAGTTGTACATAAGGTTCAAGTCATGCACCCTGGTCCATTGCCACTTGGATTCGCCTAAGAGATCATGGAGTGGCTTGAAGTTTGCTGCTGAATTGTCAACCAGCTTGTCTGTTAAGTATTCCAAAGACTCCTGGAGTTCTCTCTTGTTGCTTGGCACTTGGAAGGTGATGGGCTTAGGTCTCCCAAGAAGGGTTCCTTCCATCATGCAAACTGGTGCAGAGGGCGTGCCATCAAACGACGTGCCCCTCATCTTGATGGCTTGCTCATATGCCTCTTGATCTAAGAATGGCAGGTTAACTATAGCAAGGACATGCATCCAATCTCGCTCATCCTCTAGGTATGGGATATACTTGGTCAAGAGCCCATAAGACTTCTTGACTTGAGCGTCACCCTTGAGCATTGCGGAGATGGCATCCAAGTCGACTGGTGAGGTCTTCCAAGTGTCCATCTCTACCCTCACAGCTTCCATTTTGTTGCCTAAGAAAATCAAGACGTTACCCCAATCCTCGATAACTCTAGCATTGCACATCCAGGGTCGGCCTAACAGGATATCGTAGTCCACCCCCTTCATGACTATAAAGTCGACAGAGAACTGGACACCTACGATCTGCACTGGCCAGTTTTTAAGTACCCCGAATGGCTTCACTCTCATGCCATTTGCTAATGTGACATTAAACTGAGCGGTCTCGACAGGTGGGTTTTCCCAAGTCTATAGTACTGCGTGGCTCAACACACTAACCCCGGCTCTCGTGTCTACGATCCCCTTTCTTGTTGTGTCGCCCAAGGCTAGGACTGGTAACACTGTGTGCATCTTGGTGCCTTCTCAAAGGCATTAACATGCAAGGATTTTGACATAGAGTGCAGCGTTAGACTCGATATTTGTGTTTCTGCATCATGATTGTGCAGATTTGCAACTTGTTCTCGTGACCCCTCAACCCACTGTGCTTGAGGTCTTGCCATAGGGTGGAATGCTGCTTAATTAGGTCTCCCAGGCTTAATATCACAGGGGTGGTCACTAGCGTGGTAAGGAGGCTATCAGTTGCTCTCCTCTCTTCTAAACCGGATTGTCCTAGCCAACATTTGTGCTGATTTGTGGGCTTGCAGCATCAAGGCTTAGCCTAAGGGGTGCTACGTGCGGCGCGGTTGCATCTCCTAATTTTGGTCGAGGGGGTGAGACCGCCGTGCTTATGCTGGGGAAATCATCAATCCCGTTCTCTAGGATGGGCTCAACATCCCTTAAGTGCTCTTGGGCCTCTTTCACCCAGTCCTTCACTTTCACTATGGCCTCGAGTTGGCACTTCGGATGCGGGTATTCCCCTACCCTGGCACTTTCCTTTTCGGCCATCTTGGGGGCTGAAGTTTTTGCCTCTGCATCCGTGACCTTCTTTCCAATAGGCAGAGTTGTAGCACTCTCAGTTTTCAGTGCGATCTTAGCCTCCGACCTCTTCTTCCTTCACTTGTGGCTCTTCTTCCCTATCGAGGTTGCATTGCGGTTGCTGGGTCCTGGCAATGATATGCCGGCCTGCTTCGTCTAGGCATGGGTCATGACCTGCAAGGGTATGGATATGGCCTCCCCATCAAGGTTCTTGACACCAAACAACCCCAATGGAACTGATGGTACGTTGGCTGAACTTGCAGAAGGTTTCTGCTTTGGGCAATCAACAAAGAGATGGGTGATTCCACACTCAACGCACCTTAGGTCAGCTTTGTCTCTGTTATGCTGCTCCCTCTCGGGGCAACGTGATGAGACATGACCCGGGTGACCACAAGTCCAACAGATGATTGGATCTTGCATCTGCCCTCCTAGGTCTCTACCTCGTCCTCTCCCCAACGCCATCACTGGTACTAGTCGATAATCCATAAGGACTGCATTGCCCTTGTCATTGTGGGAGACATAAGGGTATAACTAATGGGTCACATAGGGACCAGGCGGTCTAGGTATACCTGTAGGGTTTGTGTCCACCCTAGGGACAGCCAGCTTAATGTCGTTAGGCGGAGGAAGGGCCAATGGGGCTCCCCTTCCGAAGAGTGGCTGTGGCCTGTTCACTAGGTAAAGGATGACCGTATGGTTGGGAGTACAGAAGTCTCCTAGGAAATCTGCAATGCACAATGTCGTGACCGAACCTGCTGCAGTTAGCGCAAGGTCTCGACCAAGGGTCTTGACACTCGGTTGACAAATGGTTTCTGCCACAGTACACACATTGGACGTGTGGCCGTGTTGGTCGTCTCCACAGGTCTTGCAGCTTGACTATCTCCATCTTGACATCAGCCAAGTCTTGGTTTGTCTCGGTGGCCTTCCCCTTATCTTGGGATGATGGGGCTGGTCGTTCACTAGAGGCTGATGCTCTTTCTGAACTTCTCGAGTTGGCTTCTTCTGAGTTGGAGCTCCTAGAGCTCCGCCCTTTTAGTTGATCATCAACTCTGATGGCTTCCTCAAAAACCCTAGCTAGTGCATCTCGCTGCAAGCTCGAGTTGGTTGCCAAAGCCTTATACAGTTCCTCATTTCAAATTCTGCTGATGAACACAATTGAAACTACTCTTTCAGTCGGTCGTTTGCTTGTAGGGATTCTCTTGAAGAGGCTCCTCACGTGGGCTATGTAATCGCAAATTTCCTCCTTCTTTTTCTACTTCACATTCATCAGTCGTACTAGCAGATTGCCGAAGTATCCAGGCCTGACAAATCTCTTAATGAAGAGATTCTTGAGGCTATTGAAATTTGCTCACTTTGCGATGTCTAAGCTTGTATACCAAGTCCTGCCCTTGTCACTTAAGCAGAGCCCAAATGCTTGAGAGTGTTGAGTCAAGTCGCTAAGGCCATTGGCTTCGCAGACTTGCTCCAACTACTCTACAAAGCTGTATGGATTGTCGTGGGGTTGGTACTTGTCAAGCTGCTTCACAACTATTGGGATTTTAGACTGGCTCTCAGAGCCTTGGGTTGCTCCTAATCTTGCAGCAGTGAGGCCGCCAATGCTACAACAGTTTGCTCTACTGTGGTGTTATCTAGCAATCACTTCATAAGAAGCTCGCTCAGTGTTAAGTCCCCTTCTAGGGCTCTCTCGTGATTCGTTTGATTTCTTTCGGCTAAGTTCAACACTCACTGCACCTCACGCAACTCCGTGCTTTGTCTTTGACTCCTGGCATGTTGGTCTCTATTGTATGCGGCTATGCTTTGCAACACCTTGTGAGCTAGCTTTCTCTCTTCTTCTAAGTCTGCGATGATAGCATCTGCTCTCCAAACACGGTGCTCATACCGAGTGTGTGCATCGTAGCTGTTGACCAGTTGCTGAATAGCCTCTGGGAAGACGCCTAAGTCGAGTTCCTCGTTAGACCTGCAGTTTGAGCTTTCTTCTTCCATAGTCGAGTTCTCGTGCTCCACCAAGCTATCGATCAAGTTGAGTAGGTTTGTCAAATCCACTTCGTTTGCGCCGCTTGCTTGGTCCTACTTCGCGTGTTGATGGTTTGTCTTTGTCTGTGGGTTCTCTCCTATTCGTGGGTTCCTTGAGTGGCTTATCTAAGTGAGTTCCTTGACTTATTAAATACAGACCTCAATTTATCTCCACTCAGTGCGTGGGTTCTTTCTAGTGCACTTGTGCTCAATCAAGCTTTTAGTTTTCCTTAAGTGCACTTCAAGTGAGGAAATTCAAGGCGAGTGCAACAAACAACCTCTAAGTGTCTTACGCACCCTTGCTACGTTTTGGGCCTAATAGGCTTTGTCGATTAATTCTTTGGTCATCTTGACAGGATTTAGGCTTTTTGGTTACGTTGCCTTGACCGTTTTTGGGTCAAATCGGAGTTTTATGGCTCAGCGGGTTGCCTCTAGGTCTCTAGGTTTCTAGGTATCACGACAGCCCACTCAAACTGCTAAGCAGCTGCGCCTTACGATTTTGTCTATTCCGTGCGCCAGAATCAAGTTCTGAGCATTAGGAGGGCTTGCAACAATTTGCGATGCTGAGCTCCAGTTGGATTAGGTTAGATTTTTGAGAAATTGAGGCAAATACATACTCGACCCAAATAGTCCGAATTGCAGGGGCCGAGTGGGTGACTCAGATGGGCCGAATCGCATTGGTCCGAGTACAAAAAGTTTTTCACGGGCCGAGGTCCTAGTGGCGTGACTCGAACGGGCCAAGTCAAGTGTTGGGCCGAGGGCCAGGCCGAGAGCCAAGTCGAGTCCTGGGCCGAGGGCCGAACTGGTAAATGGGGCCGAGTGGACTTCAGACCGAGTGTCGAGTTGGTGGTCAAAGGGCTGAGTGCCTTCACTCGGACGGGATGAGTGGACTATGGACCGAGGGCCGATTAGGGTTTTCGGGTCGAGCGGGCCGAATGGCAGGGTCCAAGGGTCGAGTCAGGGACTCGGCAACGGCCTCTTGAACGGGCAGAATGCGGTGCGATGAATGCTGCGCGATGACGATTTCGATCAAATCTCATAATTTAGGTAATCACTCCAAGCACAAACTTCCAGATCCCAACTAAGGCACCAAGGGAAGTGATTGGTATACTTGGGGTGAGCGGTAGGCTCTCTGATGATGAGATCGAATTGAATCTTTGCAAGGGCTCTCTCTCTCTCTCTTTCTTTCTCTCTCTCTCTGCAATGGTTGCAAATGAGCTCTCCCTTGGCCTCTTGGCTCTTAAACCCCCTCCTGGGTAAGGCTTTGATGCTCCCAATCACTCACTTGCCAACATTAAGCATCCCAAGCAAGCTTTTTGCCATTTTTTGCATGATTTATGGCCTGTTTTGCCATGTTTTGCAACAGTAAACCCTACCCTTTCCCGGTTTGATTTCCTAATCCTATCCTACACTAAATGCAACAAGAATGGAAAGCAACAAACTGAAATGATTTCTCCCTATTTTTGAATCATCAAACACACAAACTAACCTAGAATACTTACTTGTTTCGAAGATCAAAACACCCAACCTTCCTATCTATCTCAAGCTCCGTTTCGGGGATGAATCTCTTACTTCGATGCTCGATATGAGGCGCGCAAGTGCTCAAGCTTGAATCCGTTGGTCCAGGCAACAGAACCAAAATGTGGGAGCTTTCACTCAACCGCCAAGACCCATGGACCGTTTATTGTTTCAAGCGTTCCAAGCGAGCTCTAATGGCTACCTACCTCTCACATAGCCGATGCGCCGTCGATCCTACGAGTGTAGTGAGCTTACCTTGATGCCGATATGAGTTGCCTTCTCTCTCGCACACATCGGTAGCTCCACAATCCTAGATGCTAGCTCAAGCATTCTCAAGCCTCCTCCATCTCCAAGCTCCATCCACCATAGCCACGCGCACAAGAGAAGAGAAGAGAAGAATAGAAAAGGAGATGGTGAAGAGCTTCACCCTCTTGATCCCTCACTCTCACTCACTCACTCCCTCACACTCTCACACTCCCTCTCTCAAGAACACACACACAAGCAAGAAGAGGATAATAAGAGAAGAGGTCTTGTTAGCCACACACCAAAGAATGAGCTTCCATTCACTTTTTGAACTTTATATATACAAACCCTAAAACCCCATGGGCGCCCATCCCTTTTTACATGACCGACCATTGTGGCAAGGTTCCTTTTTCTAATTCCCTCTTCTTGCTTCATGCCCTAAGCCTATACCCATCTATTCTTTTACAACTGGCATAGGAGGAAGTCTGGCGCTCTTTTACAAGAGTTTTTAGAGTTTTTGAGGCGCCTTTCATTTAAAATTACGCTTTTGGCCCCGGCTTAGCTTTAGAGGCTGCCTGTATGTCTTTGCTCCTTTTCCATCTTCTTCCCGCTTTTTCATTCATTCTTCCGCCTTCTCGGCTTGGGCATTCTTCCACCTTCTTAGCTTGGGGTTAACACGTATCATGCCGATAGAAGAGATAACAGCTACATGGAGTGTGATACCTTGGGAGGAGGAGTTGAATCAGCAAGAGTTATTGGCCTTACTCATTAGACAATTGGAAAGAAAGTCAGAAGACGTAGAGACAGAAATTGCGAAGTTAAGGGCATAGAACAAGAAACGGGGTTTGACAAAAGACATGGGCTAAGACCAAGAACCATACAAGATGGGGATTGGATATTGGTTTATGATAGCAGTTTAGACAACCAGCATAGTGCCATGCGTAAAGTTTCCAAAAGATGGTTTGGACCCTATGTGGTAAGACATGTGTTTGATAATGCTACTTATGCATTAAATGAGTTGGATGGGACAGCCATCAAACTTCCGGTAGTAGGGAAAAGAATCAAATTATTCAAAAGGCAGGAATCTACTGCCTATGAGTTACCAGAATTGGAAGAAAATAGTGGTCATGATACAGGGGCTAGCTAGGAAGATATGGAAGATGAAGAAGCAAAGGATATGGTTGCAGAGGATGAGGAAGACTCAGAATCCGATGACAACTAGGATTTTGGCACATACCAAAGGATGTGCAAGTTCAAAGGGGGTGGATGTCGTGATGTTATGAGGACATAGTGTGAAAAAGTATGAAATGCATCATCATCCGACTTCTTTATTGATCTAGAGAGTCAATGTGATCTGAGCCATTAGTACTAGTGTGAGTTGCATGGATTATCCAAAAATACTAGATTTTTGGATAATTTTAACTTATTTTTTATCTTATTTATTGTAAATTTTTTTAAAAAAGTTAGAAAAAGCTTCTAGATTAGGATGGCATGCAAAAAGCTAGTTGCTTTTTCAGCCAATTATGGTATTTTCACAAGAGGGATAGATTGACAAAATCGTGCGCGTTGCGATCACTATAAACAGGCTAAAAATTGCAAATTGAACTGAAAAAAGGAGTGATCTGGGAGATTCATGATCAGGTGCCCTGAAGTTTTACCCCCCTTTCGGAGCCAACGGAGCCATCAGATCTGAGTTCCGAGCAGCAAGGAAGGAGCTGTAATTTTGAGGCACGTTTTGTTCTACGAGGAAGAAACTCCATGAGAACTAATGCCTAGAGATTGCTTCTGAGTAGTGCAAAGATTTCAGGTTCTTTCAATACATATTGATTCAATTCATTGTGCTTTGTCTTTGTAGTTTTTACCACTTGTGTATTCTCTATCTTCTCTTCCATCTCCTATCTCTACTTCTGATCCCCGATGGATTTGACCTTTCGACAAAAACCCCTCTGACAACGTCTGAAAATGCAAAATACTATAAGACCGACATGATTTAAAAAAACCCAAAAGAAAAGAAAACCAAATTTAAATTAGTAAGGGTTATTCTAACCACCAATGTAACTGTACCTAACTACCCTAAGTCACAATATGAAGGAGACCATCAACCCTAAAGATCTCATTTTCTGCATTAATATCCTACACATCTATAGAGCCATTATCATAAACTTTAATAACCTTAAATGATCTTGGAAAAAGCGTTTTTAATTTTTTGTGGAAATCTATAATAAGAGCTATCATAAAGTAAAACTAAATCACCTTCCTTAAACTCCCTTACTTTGATATTTTGATCGTGCCAAGCTTTACAACATTTTTGCATTACTTTTAAGCTTTGTAAGGCTAATAAGCATTCCTCATCTAGCTTCACTAATGGTAAAAACCTTTACTTCAATGATTCAACTTGTCCTGACCGTAATAATAGGGCTAGTCGCAAAGTGGGCTAGTCGCAAAGTAGGCAACTCTTCCCCAATTGGAAAAATAGCACTAGTTCCATAAACTAAGTTGAATTGTGTATTTTGCATGGTCACCTTGTAGGTGGTTCTGTGTAGGCCCATAATACCTCGTATAAATGCTCATCCCGATCGCGCCTATGAGAAGCAACCATTTTAGTTAAAATCCCTCAAATAATGCAATTTGTTACTTCTACTTGACCATTAGCTCTAGGGTAATAAGGCATTGCTTTGCGATGCTTAATTTTATATAATTCTATTAACTCGCTAATGAGACTATTTAAGAAAGGAGAACCTCGATTGCTTACTAACTCTAATGGGCAACCAAAATGTGTAATAATATTCTCATATATAAACTTAGCCTCCTCAATGGCTTTATCTATCTTGAGTGCTATCACTTCCACCCACTTAGTGATTGTAGAGGGAGCTCACGCTCGACCACCAAGACCCACGTACCACTTATTGCTTCAAGCATTTCAAGCGAGCACAAATGGCTATCTCTCACCTAGCCAATGCGCCTTTGATCCTACTAGGGTGTAGTGAGCTTACCTTGATGCCCAAATGAGTAGCCTCCTCCTTCAAGCAAGTCGGTAGCTCCACAATTTGTGATGCGAGCTCAAGCATTCTCAAGCTTGCACCTCCAAGCTCCATCCTCCATAGCCATGCGCGAGACAAGAAGAAGAAGAAGAAGAAGAAGAAGAAGAAGAAGAAGAGAGGAGATGAAGGAAAGCTTCTTCTCCAAGATCCATCACCCTCACACTCCCTCTCCCAAGCACACACAAGCAAGCAAGAAGGAAAGAAGAAGAGTCCACTTTAGCCACACACCAAAGAATGAGCTTCTCATTCACTTTTTGAGTTTATATACGAAACCCTTATCCCTTTGGGCACCCATCCACTTTTTTACATGACTGGCCATTGTGGCAAGGTCCTCTTTTCCCATTTCCTTCTAGTTGCCCTTTCTCTTTAACTACACCCTTCTACCCTTTACAATTTTCATAGGAGGGAGCATGGCACTCTTTTTACAAAAGTTTTATGGGCGCCTTGCATTTACAAATGCGTTTTTGCCTTTGACTTAGCTTTTGAGGCCGCCCTTGCGTTTTTGGTAATTTCCCTTTCTGCTTCTTCCTTTGTGTCTGCACTTAAAGTTTTCCTAGACTTCTTTGAACTTCTTTTTCTTTGTCTCAAACTAGGGTTAACATTACCCCCCTCCTAGACCGAGTGCCAGTCCGATGGCACTAATGGGTAGTAGCTGGAAGGTGGGGTGGGTGTAGCTAGATGGCTTTTTGAGTTTGTATACAAGCCCTTGTTGAGGATGGTGTTGGATGGATCTGCCCTTGAAATTGAAGATGGTGTTGGGGTAGGTCCTTCCCTGACACTGATGGTGGGTGGATCTGTCCTTTGAAATTGAAGATGGTGTTGGACCCTTCTTGAAGAATGGCGAATGGATGGATTTGTTCTTGAAATTGATGATGGTATTGGACGGATCCCTCCTTGTGCCCTCCGAGGTCTATATGATGTGATCTTAACCTACAAGAAAAAGTTGTGCACTTCTTAGGGGGTGTATCTACTTCTCTGTGTAGTGCATGGTGCATGTGCTAGTGGAGCTAGGAGTAGCTTGCAGTGTTGTCCCACACTTGAGGACCCAATTTGTGCATCATTGTAGGTGTGGTACATGGCTTAGGGAGACAGGTCTACTAACCATAGGTGAGTGTGACCTCCCTAGGTATATCCTACCCTTGATGTGCCCTAAGTGTGATGTGGGGAATTAAAATGGGCTAGGGGTTTAGAGATGGAGCTAGCCGACCGAAGCCACCAGACATTGCTAGCTTGAGGACCCCTAGGTGCAGTGTCTGTGGTCTACATGGAGTGAGATTGTTTGGTTGCTCTTCCTGTGATTTCCTTCTAGATATCTCTTATTACTTTCCTCTGATCTTCTATTTTCTTTATATTTTCTCTTTTGGTTCTTTCTTTTCTTTCCTTCTTCTCATTTTCCTTCTTCTTCTTCTTCTTAAAAATAATAATAAATAGGCAAAGCTTTAGTCCTCGTCATTAGAGGTATGAGAGGAAGGGATTGGAGGCTTAATGAATTTGCTAAGAAATTATCTACTTTGAATGTATCCTTTTAGACCTAGTCGAGCATTAAGAGGAGTGGTGGATAGGAAGGGATGGTTGCAGCTAGTGAAATGGTTGTCGCTTATATCGTCTAAGAGGGCTATGTAAAAAGAGGGTAGGAGGGTAGCGTGCATCATTAGCCTAGCCATTGAACAGCTATCGATACCAGCATTAAGATAAAAAAAGTGTGTTGGGAGGTGGCGCTTCTGTGAGGTAGGCTTCTGTCTAAGTAGTACCCTAAGCAATCTAAGATAATCACTAGTGATAAAGGCAGGATCTAGGCAAAAAGTGAACTCGTTGAGAAAATGGGTGATTGAGTCCTGTAGATCAGTTTCGAAGAAGGTGAGGGTATCCTCTTGCCTGGTGGCATTCATGTTATATATATTTGGAAAATTGTATCTACCATGGATATCAAGGTTGAAATCCACCCCTACCCTTCTTAGTTATGGCATATGTGTGGGGTCATCTCTCTTGAAGGGTAATGTGTTGCAAAATGACATCCATGCATCTACAGTGCCGTCAGATTCTCCTTTGCCACTTTGGTTGGGACTCATAGCCTTTGACTGTTTGGGGCACCTCTGTGACTTTTTCTTCCCAGTGTTCAGGTGCCTCCATTTTCTATCATGCCGGGTTCTTCTCCCTCTCATGGTACCACCTACTGTCGAGACTTCCTCCCACACTTATTACCTCCTCTACCACTTTGGTCCTGCATAAGGTGGAGGGGATTTCAAAGCTAAAGTCAAAGGGTTGGCAGCCATTTTCTTTTTGCTCCCACACTATGACTTTCACATTCCAATCCACTGGGAAGTGAGAGCGGAGTTTTGATGTCAAGAAGTGCTTAAAAATAGCTAAAAATTACGAATATCAAGGGAAAAATATTCAACATCGAAGGCGACGGCTCCAGCTAGGACAATTTTAAGCGTTTAAGTGCTTTAAAGGCGCCCGAGCAACACTTGGTGATTTTTGATAATTTTTCAGATTGGCGTGCAGGTTGTTAGGAGTTACTGGCCAATGCGGGATGTCAAGCCAGACGTGCAAAAATTTACAGCACTCGATTTGGACACCGGATGGGGAAATGGCCAAGGAAACGGTCAAGATGTAAAGAGGTGGACCAAAGTTTGGCCAAATGGGTAAGTGACCCTTGGGAGCCCAAATTGAAGATGTTACATGAAATGTAGGAGGAAAAAATGTGGGAAAGAAGGAGAAGCATGGCGGCAGCATGCTGGTGAAAATTGCGCCCACATCTTGATGAATCCATCCTCCTGCCTGTGAACAACCACCCCCAATGATCATGGGACTTGATTCCCCTCTGGATGCTGACTCTATCGCCGTGCTTCGCCCGTCAAATGGTGGCCTCAATGGAGATCTCTGATTTCAGTCTTTCTCTCTCCTCTCTCTCTCTCCCTTAAGGGGTTGTTCTTGTGTGGAAGAAGACAATGAAGAATGATGGAGGAAAGCTTGTCCGGATGAGACCGGATTGCTTCCAGATGGATGAAGACATGAAGAGTGCTGTTCTTGAAGATGCTGAGCATTAAATGCATGCTGGAAATCAGTCCCATAATCAAGACCAAGAAACCGAGACCTGAAAATAAGCGGTAATGCTATTTTTATAAGAAAAAATGATCTTTTTATGGTATTTGGTTTATGAAATCTTGTTCATATGGGATGAAAGTTCATTATAATATTTTTTGCCTAAAATCAGAAATATAGGGCTACATGACCAGAATTAGTGTTAAAATACATGAAAAACACGCGTTTTAAGGGTAAAATTGGGGTTTTTGCTACATAAATGAGAAATATGATATGTCACACCAACTAAATCTGAGTTTTTGCTATCAATGAACCTAAGGGCCACAGCCCACAGTCAACCTTCATTTTCAATCATTATTTATTAAAGAAAAATAGGGAAAAATATCTAAAAATGGGAAAAATGGATTTAAAATTAGGGAAAAATGGAAAATGGACTGAGGAAAACTAGGAAAAATTACATCTATGTTTGTGCAATGTATAACGATGGCAAAATATGAGGTTGGCCTCAGTTTGTCCCCGTTTCTATGTTTTGTGCGTATTTATCATTCTTTTAAAAGGGAAAAATACATAGAAATCCTATCTAACGGATCAATGAGGCAAAATGCTAAGTGTTGGATGAAAAGGGGCTGAAACTTTGAAAGATAAGAAAATATTTGATTTATGCATTGCACGTGGCATATAGGAAACGGCTTAAATAAAGAGGATAGTAGCATGAGCATATGGCTCGGTGCCTCCTTTCAACGCAGCACGCGTTAGTGAAATTCATGGAAAGAATGCTTTATGCACTATGCACGATGCTGATTTTTCTTTCATCTGAGCACATAGCCATATACGATTTTCATTAAGCATAATACTTAAAAGGTATTTAAAAAAAAACCTCCTAGATGCATGGCACCTGTCTTCCTTAGGTTGTGACCAACGATGAGCGTGAGAGGATGTCCCAAGCTATAGGTTAGTCATTGGGTCCTAAAGGGGAATTGTTGTGAGGAATGGTACATCCTAGAACGTAAAATATTGGTACCTTGAGAGAAGTTTGCATTCGTATGTGTTACATGTCTAGCAGCGCATCAAAGGGCCAATCCCTGCGATGTAGGAGAGCTACAGTGGGGCTCTGACTATTAGTCAGTGGAGTGCCTCCTAAATGTGTGTGATCATGGCATTGCCAATGTATAAGGGTTCTCCCTCTGAGGAGTTTAAGGGGAACGTTGGACTATAAACTATAAACATAGGAATTAAGCTTTAAGCTTTAGGGCAGTTTGTCCTTCAGCCTTAGATTGACGCTCCTAGTCCACAAGGCCGTGAGGATGTTTGTGTGTCATGAGCATGAGGTTTTACTAGTGCTATAGCCAGTGCCGACCCATTTCAGGTCCCATCAGTGATACGTTGCCAGGAGCTGCTTATAAGTGGTGGTTTTCGAATCTAGGGTTTCTAGGGACCAAAAGAAAGTTGGTTTATGTCCTCTGACAAGGACCGTTAAGCCAAAATCCAAAAAGCAGAACGTGCTGAGAGGGCTAGCCGGCGGTTAGAGATCGTAAGCCATTATTCTCCTCAAAGGAGTAGTCCAGTACGTATACGAAGTAGTGGTCTTAGTCACTTAACTACTCCACCTATTCCATTAGGTGCAGGAGGAAGTGTAAGATCTTCCTCTCCTCCACCAAGTCTAGCCACTTCAAGTGGGGGTGTGAATCCGTCAGTTCAGGCTCCTATTGCTAATCCGATTGTCGCCATGGCAACACCTTAATGCTTTGTAGGCGATCTCTAGTTTCTTCTTTAGGGATTCAATGGCCTCCTCCTCCTTTGACTCTATGGCATCCATCATAGTGCTGAGGAAGGCACATTGTTGGGCTTCCAGTATTGTTTGAGCGGCCTCTACCCTACTCTCCGCTAGCACTCTATCTCCTTCTGCAAGGTCCAGACGGCTCGCTAGGGCTCGTATGCATCCTTCACTCCTGCCTTCCCATTCGTTTGCTCTTCTTTTCATCCCCTTCAAGCTTTCATTATGTCCTTGGTCTAACGCCCTTATTCTCCGCTCTTGCTCTTGAATTTCTCTTTCTATCCTTTTCTACTCTTCTAGTTTCACTTCCACCATGTTCTCTAGTTGGGCCATGGTTTCTTGGTACCCTTGGGCTCTCTCTTCTTCTTTGGCTGTGAGCTCCTCCATGGCGTCTTGGACTCTCTTCATTTGTCCTTGCAACTCTTCCTATTGTAGGATTAGGAGCTTGTACTCCCTTTGAAGCCCCATTAGCTCTTGATTTTCGTCCTCCAGCTTTCTTCACTAGTTGTCCTCTTCTCCTTCTTTAGTCTTGAAAGCTGCTTTTAACTCATTTATTTCTTTTTGGTAGCTTGCTACTTAGCATGCCTTCTCTAGCTGAAAGGTTTCCATGGCCTCCTTTTCAGCCTCCATGTCCGCAACAATGACTTTCTTTTCTTCTTTGGCCCTTTCCAATTGTGACAGGAGCTCCTGTACATATTCGTCATAGTTTATAGACAATAATAGTGTGGTGGGGGTCGTGGTCATATATGCTTCTATTTTTGGTCTTTTGGGGCCCTATCTAGACTCCACATCCACAACAGCTGATCTTTTAGCTCTAGTCACAAGGGTTCCTCCACTTGCACCTTGAACGATTTCTTTGTTAACCAGAAACTGCACCCACCAAGCCACAAGATTGGTGGCATCCACGGTGGTAGAAGAGCCATGGGTGGGTGTAGAGACTAGGGTGGGAGGTACTAGGGTAGGTGGGATGGGGTCAATTAGATCCTTGCCTTGCCCTCGACCACTGGAAGTGGCATATTTTTGGGTGCTTGGGAGCGTGTGCTGGGGCGTTCCTTTGCATAGGGGCTCATGGCTGCCAGCTCTTCTTCCCTTGAAGGCTACTCCACTGAGGCATATGGTGAGGGCTATGTCTTCTTCTTCCTTTCTCCTTAACTCCTTAGTCTCTCATTTTGCTCTCCTCCTCCTTTCCTCTTCAGTCTTCATAGATTCCTCTTCTATTCTTATCGTTTCCTCCTTTTCCATTTTCTTTCTCCTTTCTTCGACATCTTGGACTCGCATTGTGCTCTTAGCAAATCCACTCTCTTTCTTCTTGCGCTCTTCCTTGGCTTTCTTTTGTGGGGTCCTCTTCTTCAACCTCTTGGTGGTGGTGGCTGCTTCCCGAGGATAGATGATGCTTGTTGCTCTCCTTCCTCATCACTCACTATTCTTTCGCTAGAGTGCTCCTATTCTTGGTGCAAGGGTGACCTGTCTAGTGTCTCACCGACTTCCTCATCTTCTCGTGCTTTCCACAAGGCTTCTCTAATGAGGGTTGTCAAGACCCCTCTAAACCCAATGGTGGAGGCCTTTGATGATGACAATTATCTAGCTTTAGAGGCCGAGGATTCTCCATCCGCAAGTCATCCATCCGTGGCCAATGCTTTTGTTGATGTTTCTATTGTCTTCCTCACAAAGCTGTTTAGGTTCACCTCATCAAAAGACTTGGTAGTGATGCTCTCCAGCATTGGCACATTGATTCTTCTTATTAATGTGTTGTACCTTTTTCTCAAGAATAAGGTGTGCACCATTTTTTCATGCATTTGGACTTCAGGGTCTGGGATGTCAACTAGTCTAATGCCGTTGTTGATGTGGACTATCACTTTGTCCATTCCCAACATGTCGTACACATCTCTTTTTGGTCGTCTTTCAACTTTGTTGGCTAGGCCCAACACCCTTTCCACCAACTCTGGGGTTAGCTCAATTTCCACCTAACAAGATTCATTCTCTTGATGCACCGTGACAGTGCCGCGGTGCCTATTGAAAGTCTGAAGGAATTTTGCACACTTCTCATAGTCGATGGCTTGGCCCACCTTCTCCATGTACTTCTGCAGCTTGCACTACTTCACAAGTTGCTTGATGGGGCTGGCTCTTCCATTATGATGTCTTCCAAATTGAGAATGTACCTAAATTTGAATTGGCTGTAGGCCCTTGTTTCCACTAAAAGGCCGTCCTTCGCCTGCTCCTCCTCCGAGAATGGCAGCTTCCTGGTTTTCTCTTGTCATGCCATTGTATATGCTTGTCATGAAGCCATAGCCCACCATTAGTATTCTTCATATAATTTTTGGGTGGGAAATGAAAAAAATGCTTATGGAAATTGAAATTCTTAAATAAAGAAAGAGAAATTTTCCTTAAACAGTTTGTGCTTTTCGCAAAAATTTCTAACACTTTTCCTTAGTCATGAGTTGATTTTATGCATTCCTTTCCATTTTGTATGTCGATTGAGCTTTCAGGGTTTGTTTTTATATTCCACATTTTTCTTTTATGTTCCCTTATGCTTTGTACCATTCACACCCTCCTCCCGCCTTAGAGATGAGAAAATCCTTCCTAGTATTAAAGGTTGAAGGGTGGAGAGAATTCAATGCATGCTCACCATGTTTCACCAATGCATGAGCCTGTTAGAAATCAAGCTCACCATCAGTGTGTCTTCATCTATGACCGACATCTATGACAGCTAGTGTGTACAGCTGTCTACATGTGACTACATTAAATAAATCGGGTTAGTAGTCAGTTAGTGACCTGACTAGAGTTAGTCAGTCTAGTCTACATTTACACTAGGTCACTTTATCTTGTAGCGTGTGTGTGCTTTTCAGTATAGTGTGTGGAAATGAAGGAATGAGCTTGAGAGCCTGAAGGCTCATGGATATGGAGTCTTTCCCTTTCTCTCTCTCTACTCTTTGAACATGGTATCAGAGCTTCATCCATGAGGCTGTGGGAGAATGGGCATGACAACTTGCAAATGAAGCCATAGTCAAAGGAAGGAATCAGCGTGGACTGCCTTCTGAAAATCGTGGACTGCCTCCTGAAACCTGTGTCTGAAAATCGTGGACTACCTCCTGAAACCTGTGTCCTGAAATCGTGGACAGCAACCTGTGTTTGAAAATCGTGGATTGTCTCCTGAAAAACAGCAACCTGTATCTGAAAATCTGCGCTTGCTGATCTGAATGGACAGCAACCTGTATCTGAAAATCTGCGCCTGCTGATCTGAATGGACATCAACTTGTATCTGAAAATCTGTGCCTGTTGATCTGAGTGGATAGCAACCTGTCAATCTTCAGTGGGGCACCTGGACAAGGTTCATAGAGCATGTATGCTCACTATTGAAGGTATTTGAAGTGTGCAAGGAGTAAATGCTTGTGTGAGAGCTCTGTTATGAGCTGGAGTGACAGACACAGATGTGTAATCATTTCTGAACTACTATAAACATGAATGGACATCATGCATTCAGTCATTACTGACACACATGAGCCTTGTACTACACTCAGATGGCATCTTTGGAGCACAAGAATGTGTCAAAGCATGTATACATTGGATCAAATGTCTTGGAGCTGAGATCTTTTGCTCAGAGTACTCAGATCTGAAAATCAATGACAGGCTGAAAACTGTCATACACAGTTTCTCAGAATACTCAGATCTGAAAATCAATGACAGGCTGAAAACTGTCATATACAGTCAATGACAAGTACTGTGCATTACTGAAGCAATACAGGTCATCTTGGGGGTTCCATCATCTATATGAACTGGCCTATACATGCTGAATGCATGGAGAATTGAAGCAAGCAATGAGCATCATTGAAAACTAAATTTTGAAGCTGAAGTAAATGCAGTTACACTGTCCTGGTTAATTACAAACAGCTCATGTATTGAACTTGCCACTACAAAGTAAATGTATGTCATGGTCAAAATACATTTTGGAGCTGCTTGGAGCTTGGTATGCTGAATTCTGGTTGACTGCAACCTGAAACTGAATTTGTTGACACATTCAGTTTTGGACTTGAAATTGCTGCTGGTTACTCATAGTTTACAGTTTTCAGACTGCATGTATGTACCCTGGCAGTGAGGTTACATAAGCTTAAGCTGAAGCAAACACATAGCTTATGTATTGACAGTTATATCTACAGTTGAGACCACTTGTTTGAGGGTTGTTTTGGGGTGTTAGTGGGCTTAAATACCCTGGTTTTTTTCTGCAATTTAGTGCAGAAAACTGTCATAAACTGTTACGAACTGAACTTAGTCAGTCATACTTATTGGACTGCAGGGAGTCAGGCACTTGATAGACAGTCTATTGCATCATGGCTAATGCACATGGGACTGACAATATCACTCAGATAGTTGGAGAGAAGTTAGATAATAAGAACTTTACATTATGGAAATTCAGAATGAAAAATGGTTGGCAGAGGTTATTGGGATTTATATACAGGAGATGAGGTTGCTCCTGAGTTGCCTGCACACAATCCAACAAATGAACAGAAAAGAGCCTACAGGCTATGGAATGAAAGAGCATGCAAGGTGCTACATTGGTTTTCCTTATGTGTATCTGATGCTATGGTAATTCAAATCACTAGATGTGAGACTCCGAAGGATGCTTGGGACATACTGATGAAAAATTATGGAATCATGACACATGCAAGAAAGATTCAGTTGAAACAACAGTTCAACAACATGTCAAGGAATGGCAAGAGCATCCAGACGTATACCACGGAGATTAAGACCATAGCTGATCAACTTGCTACTATTGGCTCGAGTGTATCAGAAGATGATATGATTGCTGTTGCTTTGAATGGTTTAGGCAAAGAGTACAAAGCTTTTGACATCTCCATTTCTGTCAGAGAAGAGCCCCCTCGCTGGGAAGAGCTAGTTGCTTTATTGCTGCATGAGGAAGTCAAACTTGGTTTGAATACAGGTTCTAGTGCATCTTAGAGTAGAGACACTGTGTTGTACTCTAGCCAGCGTGGCAGAGGATCTAGAGGTCGTGGTTCATTTCGAGGTCGTGGTGACACTCGTAATACTTATGGACAGCAGCAGTAGAGTAATTGGCATGGTGCAAATACACAAGGCCAGCATGGATCTGGTGGGTTTAGAGGCAAGGGGAGATCACCCCGAGGTAGAGGTGGTGGTTCTGGTTCATGGCAGTCGTCTGATCAGTCCAACAGGAACAAGGACTGCCATTATTGTGGCCGATATGGGCATATTGCAAAGGATTGTTACAAGAAGCAAGGAGATATGAAGGCAAAGGGCAGACAGCATGGGCACTATGCATCTTCCAGTGGTGCTCATGATGCGTCAGTTGATAGACTCTTTGCCATGCCGCATGTATCTAAAAATGCATCGAGACATGATAGAGATGACAGATGGTACATTGACTCTAGAGCGTCAAACCACATGACCCTGCATGGAGAGTGGTTTGATGAGATGGTTGCAGGTACACATGGTCATGTATGTATTGGGGATGATACCCAACATGACATAAAGCATAAAGGGATTGTTCCATTGATGATGCCTGATGGCAAGAAGAAAGGCCTGCGTGATGTCTTACATGTACCGACCATAACAAAGAATTTGTTGTCTGTGGGTCAAATGGCAGAACAGAATCTGCACGTGAGGTTTAACAAGGATGGATGTTTCATTGAGGAGTATGGAAATGGCTGCAAGCTAATCGCCAAGGGCAGAAGGGATGGCAGGATGTTTACTTTGGAAGCGACCATTCCTGAACTTAAAGCAGCTATGTTTGCTCATGATGAGAGTGCCATCAGAGATGTAGAGATCTGGCACAAGAGAATTGGACATGTCAATGTACAAAAATTGAAATCTATGCAGCAGAAAGAAGTAGTACTTGGATTACCTAAATTCAAGTATAATGATTTTGATCATGTATGCCCTACATGTCAGTTTGGGAAGCAAGCAGGGTTTCCTTTCATGAGACATCTAAAAAACAGCACCAGGCCTTTACAGTTGGTACACTCTGATGTCTGGGGTCCTTCACATAATGCTTCTTTTGGCGGTGCACGATATTATGTCTCATTTATTGATGATTTCAGCAGGTACACTTGGCTTTATATCTTGAAACATAAGGATGATGTGTTTGATGCATTCAAAGACTTCAAGAAACATGCTAAAAATGAATTGGGATGTTACATATCATGTTTGAGATCAGATGGAGGAGGTGAATATGTCTCAAACTACTTTGAAAGGTATCTTGCTAAACATGGGATCAGAAGACAGCTCACATGCAGTTATACACCGCAGCAAAACGGTGTTTCAGAGAGGAAAAATAGGGTTTTGATGGAGTCAGCTAGAGCTATGCTGAATGAAAAATGTCTGCCAAATGGCTATTGGGTTGAAGCAATGGTGACTGCTGTCTATGTGCTAAATCGAACCCCTATAGCAGGGATTCATGATGTCACTCCGTATGAACGGCTGTATGGTCATAAACCTGATATTTCACACTTGAAGGTATTTGGCAGCATTGCATATGTGCATATACCGGATGAGAAGAGAAAGAAATTGGATCCTAAGGCAGTGAAAAGTGTGTTTATTGGATATGCACAGGAATGGAAAGCTTATAAGTGTTATGTACCTTCTACGCATGAGACACTCATAAGCAGAGATGTGGTATTTGATGAGTTAGCATCTTGGTATGGGAATCCTATTGCAGTGCCTACTGATGGCTCACCCAGTATGAGTCATGCTGAAAATAATCTTGCAGAGAGTACTTCCATGACTGGTCAGACAGGTGATGTATCATCTACAGTGAGTCCTTGGATAGGACAATTAGGGAGTCGCACTACTGCATCCATTGACACGGATATGTCAGTGAGGGGGAGAACAGATAAGGGAAAAGAAAAGGTTTTTGAAGATGTAACAGGTCCACTCACTGCAGGTTATGATTTATCTAGCAGTGATAGCTTAGATAGTGAATTGGGGATTCCGTCTGTTATGACGCCAGGTGCTAGACAGAGCCGTTATGTGCCGCCTCATGAGAGGAAAGCTCACAGTGAGCCACAGCTCAGGAGATCAGAGAGGGTCAGACGACTTGTTGACAGGTATACTTACATTGGATATTCAGCCCGTCATTATGCTTATATGACGAAAGTAACAGGTTTTAGAGAACCAAGTAAGTTTGATGAGGCAGTTTCAGATAAGAATTGGCGTGCTGCTGTGGATGAGGAATATTCAGCTTTGGCTGAAAATTGTACATGGGATTTGGTACAGTTGCCTGAGGGCAAAATACCTATTGGATGCAAGTGGGTGTGTAAGGTAAAATGTAAATCAGATGGATCATTGGAAAGATATAAGGCCAAGCTGGTTGCAAAAGGGTATGCGCAGCAGTATGGCCTTGATTATGAGGAGACTTTCAGCCCTGTAGCAAAGATGGATACAGTTAGAATTGTGATTGCTTTGCCAGCAGCTAGAGGCTGGAAACTATGGCAGATGGATGTAAAGAATGCATTTCTCAATGGAGAATTACAGGAAGAGGTTTACATGGAACAGCTTAAAGGCTATGTACATCCAGAATTTCCAACACATGTATGTCATCTAAAAAATGCATTATATGGGCTGAAATAGGCACCCAAAGCATGGAATGCTCGCATCAGCAGTTATTTATAGCACCATGGTTTCCGATTGGGAGATGCTGATCATAGTCTGTTTGCGAAGAAGACAGATAGTGGCTATGTTTTTCTAGTTGTCTATGTTGATGACTTAATCGTTATAGGAGATGATGAAAATGGGATTGTAGAAATAAAGACATGTTTACAGGCTGAGTTTAAGGTCAAGGACCTTGGAGAGTTGAAATACTTTTTGGGGATTGAGATTGTCTCTACACCTCGAGGCATATGGCTACTACAGAAGCAGTATGCTCATGACATGTTACATAAATATGGTATGGCTGATTGCAAGCCTATGGATACGCCTTTGGAGCAGAATGTCAAGCTGCAGATTGATGTTGGGACAGAGATTGAGAATGTTACTATGTACAGACAGATGGTAGGCATCTTGATCTATCTCACGATCACTAGACCTGACTTGAGTTATGCTGTGGGGCTGATCAGTCAGTTCATGCAGAAGACTCGCAAACCACACTTGGATATAGTCAGAAGAATTCTGAGATATGTAAAGGGTACCATAGATCATGGGCTGTTTTATGCATATGGGAAACCCCTTGACTTGATGGGGTACACTGATGCTAACTGGGCTGGTTGCACATATGACAGGAGGTCAACCAGTGGCTATGCATTTGGATTGGGTAGTAGCATGATCAGTTGGCAGAGTAAGAAACAGCCTACAATTGCATTGTCCAGTACAGAAGCAGAGTATCGTGGTGCGGCCTTAGCGGCCTGTGAAGCTAAGTGGTTACAGAAGTTACTGAATGACTTGGGAGTACACTTGGACAGCAAAGTCAAGCAGTACTGTGACAATTTGAGCAGTGTTATGTTAGCAAGAAATCCTGTTTATCATGCAAGATCAAAACACATTGAGGTTCACTACCATTTCATCAGGGAAATGGTTTTAGCAGATCAGATTGACTTGGAGCATGTGAAGACTGAAGACCAGGTAGCAGACATCTTTACCAAATCACTTGGTAAAGATAAGTTCATTCACTTTAGACAGCTACTTGGAGTGATGCAGATGATTTGAGTTTTGTTTTTGAGCTTGCGGGGGAGTGTTAGAAATCAAGCTCACCGTCAGTGTGTCTTCATCTATGACCGACATCTATGACACTTAGTGTGTACAGCTGTCTACATGTGACTACATTAAATAAGTCGGGTTAGTAGTCAGACCTGACTAGAGTTAGTCAGTCTAGTCTACATTTACACTAGGTCACTTTATCTTGTAGCGTGTGTGCGCTTTTCAGTATAGTGTGTGGAAATGAAGGAATGAGCTTGAGATCCTGAAGGCTCATGGATATGGAGTCTTTCCCTTTCTCTCTCTCTACTCTTTAAACAGAGCCAAGCATAGAAGTTTGGGTTGTACTCCATTTGAGCACAATGGTTGATGTCGACATGTTGGATGCTTACGTGGGTGAGGTAAGTGAGGACATCCATGAGGAAATCATTGGAGGCCATGAGGTTGGCAATGTGTAGCTCCTCCTCGGTCAACATGCGATCTAAGTAGGAGTGCGTCATGATGTGTTCTTCAAGGGGTTGGTTGTCAATGGTGGTCAACACCCTATAGGAGGTTGGGGCTATGTAAATTGGGTCATATTATTCTGAGGTCTTAATTGCACATCTCTGCTCGGCATTGGTCATGATTCGGTAGCCCTCTTACTCCCATTGAATTCGGAGAGCATACCATTTTTGCAAGAAAGAGGAGTCATTCTCAGCAAGCTACTTCAACTCCTCAATTTCCTAGTCATTGGCAAGGGCCATGCCCTTGTCGTAAGACATAATGAGGTGATAGTTGCACGCTTCTTCACACAAAATCTTGGTGGCAATGAGTACTTTGGCTGCCTTGGGAGCTTTTTAATGAATACAAATTCAGATTCCTCCCATGAGCAAGGCAATGTATGTACCTCCATTGCTAAAGGCTTGTCCAAAAGACCTAAGTCTACTTGGTCATAGGTTTTGGCAAGTGTGGTAAATGTGGCATTTAAGCACTGTAGGCAACCAACTAAGTCATCCCATGTATTCTCAGCTAAGTCTGTAGTTAAGGTAAGGATCGATCATCGTTTGTAAGAGGGTATGAGACCTATTGGAGGTGGGGGTTTGACTGGACTTGACAGCTTAGAAGCAGTTGACATTTGCAGTTGTAGCTTCTCCTGAGTGTGCAGTTTGGCCTCTTGTGTGCTGAGAGTGGCTCAAGATTCTATCGTTGTGTTGCTAGAGGTTTATGAGGCTTGATTGGCACTAGTAGTGCTAGGTTTGGAGTCAACAAGCTGTGATTTCGGGTGATAGGCTCATTGAGGTTCTGTAGGCTTAACATTTTTGAGCTCTATGGGTATTGGAGCTTGAGCTTTTTGCAGCTTTAGGTCCTGATCTATTGTGGGGATTGGTGTGGTCAAGTTTGAGGGTGGCATTGGAATAGTGCCATTGGCCATCTTGTCTTTAGGCACCATATCCAAGCATTGCCCTCATAATAGCCTTGTGCTTGCAATAAGATATTGGGGACCCATCGTAGTGGCTTGACCGTTCGTTCGGTTCCTATAGTTTTTTTGTTACCTCCTAGGTTTTGAGTATGAGTTCCTAGACTTGTGAAGTGGTGGTTGCATGCTCCTAGATGGCAGTCCTTGATGTTTAGGCACCCACTTGAATTGTGGTTCGGGAACCTTAGCTTTGACCTCAACTCTATGCTAACAGTGTGGCGTGGCAGGTCGTGGCAAGTCTCGATCCCCCTCCTTAGAGTTGGTGGTGGGTTTCTCTATCGGTGGCCTCACAAGCCTTGATGAAGCCGTGTTGCCCTTGCTGAAAGTCATGACTATTCGTACATTGCCAATGGCTAGGTGAATGCATTGTGAGCCATAGTCGACATTACAATGTGCTTGATTTTTAAATAAGCATCCTAACAGTGATTCCGAACCAACATTTTTTGTGTTTAGCAACAGATAAAAGATCATGGGTATGATTTTAGACTCGATAGAGGTGCTAATTTACACTTTCCTAGAAGGGCATACGATTGACCCCCAAATGGGCTAAGTTTGGTGTTGGTAGGTTGTAGTTGTGGGCAGTCGATTTGAGTCTAATGATCGTGAGTTAAGATATTGAAATCGGCTCCCTTGCCAATCAATGTGTTGAATGTATGTGCCTATTGAGCAATGACCATTATGTGTAGATACATGAGTGCCACTACCTCCTCATCTTCTTCCTCAACTTCCATTAATGTGGTGACTTGGACTTTCATAGGGGGCTCTAGCATGGGAGGCTCGTGCAATGGGTGTGTGGGAGGGTGGTACTTCTTTATGCAGCTCCTGTTGAAGAAGCCTATGACCTCTCCCTTGAGGATCTCAAGCTCTACATTGCCAGTTTGACTGATAGTGCAGACTCAAAAAGGTCCCAATCCCCTGAGCTTCATCTTCTATTTGTGGCCTTTTATTGAGTACAACAACACTAAGTCACCTTGTTCAAATTCTCACTACTTGATATCCTTGTCAAACCAACTCTTGTGATGTGCCTTTTCGCAAATCAACACATGGATGGCTAGAAGTCGAGTCATTGACAAGCGTTCTAGCTTGATTAGGCAGTCGGTCCATGCCTCCTTTCCATCCCATCTCTCTTGGGTGGCTATTCTCAAGCTCAAGACAAGGAACTCTATACGTAAATTGGCTTCAGTCCCGTAGGTTAACTTGAAGGGAGTCTGTCATATCGTTGTTTTATAGGCTATTAGATAGGCCCATAAGGCTACCATTAGTTTGTTATTTGAGTCACTACGCAGTGAGGTAGAGAGCATTTTGGTCAGGATGTTCATTAAGATTTTATTAGTAGACTCAACCTAGCCATTCACTTGAGGGTAATAGGGTGAGGATTTTCAATGGATGATCAGAAACGTAGACAGGAGGTGAGCAATCACTTCATTAATGAAGTGCGTGCCTTGATCACTTACTAGTTCAATGGGACACTCAAATCGTAAGATCACCTACTCCCAAAGGAACTTAGCAGTAGTTCTAGCATCATTCTTCATTATGGCTCGCGCTTCTGTCCACTTCGAGATAGTCTATAGCAATGATGATGTACTTAGCCTATGAGTATTGTGTCGTAGGACTAGTCAGTCCAATGAAGTCAATTCCCCATTTCTCAAATGGTTGTCTTGCAATGATTGGACTTAGCTTCATTTTGTCATTGCAAACAGGTACTTTAGTTCATTGACATTCATGCAGTGCTTTAAATCGTGTTGCATCTTAAAAAAGAGTAGGCCACTATAGTTGCAGCACCTTGCGGGCCATTATGTCTCCGTTGAAGTGCCCTTCTACAATTTTTCCGCGTGCTTCTGCAAGTAGGCCATGCATCTCATGTTTGCATACACATCTATGCAGCAAGCTATCGTGCCCTAACCTATAAATTTGTCTTGTGGATAGGGTTGCATTTTGAGGATGAGTCACCTAAGTCGGGCCTTCTCGATAGGTCTTTCAAGTAGTCCGTGCTCAAGCACTTGGACTACATCGTCTCCCCAATATTGTTGAGATAACAAGCTCAACACGTGTGGACATTGATGATGGACTGCTTGGCTAGATGAGTCTGCACATCTACACTTAGCACATTGGTGGTCATTATGATACTCACATGGCCCACTGACTTATCACTTATTATATTTAGTTTGTTACACCTACCTACAACTGGCAAAGATATAACGCCAGTCGATTAGTGTAGTCGGTTATGCATTGTTTGACTTAGAAGGCCACTTTTCTTTATGTTGTATCTTATCTATACTTTGTGTACATTGTATAGTGTGTGGAAGAAGAAGAAGAAACCAGCAAGAAAACGTTTTGGCCTCCATCTCTCTTCTTGTGTTCTTGAGTGAGCTTCCTCTTGTGTATATAGTGTGTGTTTGGCGTAACAGCTCAAGCACATCCCCCCATCACGCAATTCTTGACAAATATGGCATCAAGTCAGCTTTAAACAAGTCCATCTCGCTAGATAGGTTAAACAGATGCACATTAGGCAAGTCATCTGTGATGCCCTCTCCAACGGCTTCTCCTATGAGTATGCGAGACATATGGTCGGCCATGTAGTATTGCTTCCCTTTGCGTACAACCACAAAGAAGTCAAACTCTAGAAGCAGAAGTAACCATTGAGCGATGAATCACAAATCTCACTAGATAGTCTAAATTGTGTTCACCCAGCTGGCACAACACAACCCCCACGATAGAATTCGAGGTGTCAATATGAACGTGGAAGGTTATGGTCTAATTTGGGGCTCGTAAGATGTCAAGGTTGTGGGAGAGAAGGAAGGAGTCTCGCTTGAAGCTTTCTTGCTTGCACAATGGGGGAAGACACACAAGGGTGGAGGCTGAAAATAGTTTTCCTCTTTTTTTAGTTGTGTAAGCCAAAAGAACTCAAGTACAAAGAAATAGAAGAACCCTCTATATGGGTCTCAAACCAAAATCAACTAACTAAGGTGGCATACTAACTGAGCCACGAACTAGAGTAGATAAGGATAGCTGTCGTCTAGCTATTATTCATGGGCGGTGTACCAACCGCATCTACAACTGACAAGTCGGTGACATAAATACACAACGGTCACCCTGGCGTATCACGAGTGGAGCTCAATATCTCAACACTCCCCCTCGAGCTCAATCCCAATTCCTGCACACCAAGCAGGTCTCTGAACTTGCGCAGCTTCTCTGCGCCCAATGCCTTCGTAAATATGTCAGCTACCTGATCCTCTGTGCTGACATAAACTAGATCAATAAGACCTAGTAAAACCCTCTCTCGCACATAGTGATAATGCACCTCAATGTGCTTTTTTCTAGCATGATAGACTGGGTTATTTTCCAAGTGTATACTACTCATGTTGTCACAATAAATGACAACTGGCCCATCTGTAGACTGATGCATATCATAAAGTAGCTTATGCAACCAAGCTACCTCACATGCAGCCATTGCTGCACCCCTGTACTCGGCCTCTGTGCTCGACAAGGCAACTGTAGGCTGTTTCTTGCTGCTCCAAGTGACTGCAGCACTCCCAAAAGAGAACACATATCCACTGGTAGATCGTCTATCAGAAATACTACCAGCCCAATCAGCATCAGTGTATCCATGCAACTGTATCTGAACCCCAGTCTCATAAAATAGTCCATACTGCAATGTGGACTTCACATACCTGAGTATGCGTCTAGCCGCATCCAAATGTGGTTTCCTTGGAGCCTGCATAAACTGACTTACCAATCCAATAGCATAGCTCAAATCTGGCCTGGTAATAGTCATATAAATCAAACTTCCTACTATGCGTCTGTACATAGTAGGGTCTTCCAGAAGCTAACCTGCATCTGTGCTCAGCTTCACATTTTGCTCCAAAGGAACTGAAATAGGCTTACAGCCTGTCATCCCATATTTGGACAGCATGTCCAATCCATACTGCCTCTGCAAGAGCTGTATCCCACTTAGTGATCTAATCACCTCAATGCCCAAGAAATAACGCAGCTCTCCCAAATCCTTCATCTCAAACTTCTGCTTCAATAGCATTTTCACATGAAGGATATCTTCATCACTGTCACCTGTCATAATCAAATCATCAACATAAATGACAAGTAGCATAATACCTTTCTCTATTTTTCTCACATAAAGTGAGAAATCTGCCTTGGAAATCTGAAAGCCAATAGTGACAAGATACTGTCCTATCTTGTCAGACCATGCTCTAGGTGCTTGCTTCAAGCCATACAAGGCTTTCTTCAACCTGTAAACAAACTCAGGATGAACATCATGCACATAACCTGGTGGCTGCTCCATATAGACCTCTTTTTGCAAATCACCATGCAAGAAGGCATTCTTTACATCCATCTGATGTAAAGACCATCCCTTTGATGCAGCCATAGCAATGACTGCTCTTACAGTTGCCATCCTTGCAACCGGACTGAATGTTTCTTCATAGTCAATGCCATATGTTTGTGCATACCCCTTGACTACTAATCTTGCCTTGTATCTATTCACAGAACCATCTGCATTGTGCTTCACCTTATAAACCCACTTACAACCAATTGCATTTTTACCTTTAGGCAAAGGTACCAATTCCCATGTAGAATTTGCTTCCAAGGCATCCATTTCTTCATCCATGGCTTTCTCCCATTTTTCTTTTCCCATGGCTTCCTCAAAAGAAGTGGGTTCTGGTTCCTGTATCACTTTGACCATATATGCATAGTGAATGGCTGTAAATCCATCATATTTCAGCCTATCCACAGGATACCTAGCTCTCGTAGACCTGCGCAAAGTAGGTTCACTCCCAGGTGCTCTCAAAACATCCCTGGTCTTCCTTACTCCAGGTGTAACAATAGAAGGAATACCCAACTCATCATCAATGCTCTGTTCTGAGTCACTGGATTCACCATCCACATAAGAGTGACCTGCATTCACATCAAACATGGGCTGATCAACCTTCTCTTTTCCTTTTTGTGATACCTGCATATCACTATGTGCATTGCTTTGAGAAGATTCTCCTGATCTCAATCTGCCTGTCCATGGCGAAGAATGTGAACCACTGCTAGAGGACGCTCCAGGTCCACTAATATTTTGTGACTGCTGCTGTGAATTCTGTGCAGCATTACCATTTTGTGCATCTACATCATCAATCACATTTACTGGTTTATACCAGCTACTCATCTCATCAAAAACAACATCTCTGCTCACTGTAAACTTACGAGTAGAAGGGTTATAGCATCTATACCCTTTTTGCTGCAGAGAGTAACCAATAAAGATGCACTTCTCAGCTTTTGGATCCAACTTGGATCTTAGCTCATCTGGCACATGTACATAGGCAATGCAACCAAAAATTTTCAAATGAGAAATATCTGGTTTCCTACCAGTATACCTCTCCTCTGGAGTCATTCCATGTATTGCTGCAGTGGGAGTCCTGTTCATTATGTAGACTGCTGTAGCAACTGCTTCAGCCCAATAAAAATCTGGCAAGTCTTTTTCATTGAGCATGGCACGAGATACCTCTCCAATATGCCTGTTTTTCCTTTCTGCAATTCCATTTTGTTGTGGGGTATAACTGCATGAATATTGCTGCTTTATGCCATGCTCCTGCAAGAACCTTGCGAACTCATTTGAGAGGTACTCTCCCCCTCCATATGACCTTAGGCATTTTATTTGCAGACCTGTTTCTTTTTCAGCCATAGCTTTAAGGGTTTTGAAATGCCCAAAAACTTCACTTTTCTTTTTCATAAAATACACCCAAACTTTTCTGCTATAGTCATCAATAAAAGTGACAAAATAATGACAGCCTCCAAGAGATGCAGCTTTAGTAGTCCACACATCAGAGTGGATTAATTCCAATGGCTTCTCACTCTCTTGAACATGTCTAGGAAATGGTTTCCTTGCCTGTTTTCCAAACTGACAGGCTTCACATACCTTATGCATTTCTGCAACCTTGAATTTAGGCAATCCTGCAACAATATTTTGGGCCTGCATTGATTTAAGTCGCTGTACATTAACATGACCAATGCGTTTATGCCAGATATCAATATCTGCAACTACACCGGTCCCATGTGCAAACATTGCTGCACTCAATTCAGACATGTCTGCATCCAACGTAAACATTCTGCCCTTCTTCTTTCCTTTTGCTATCAAGCGACCTTTATTTTTCATATCCTCAACAAAGCATCCATGAGGATTAAATCTGACCTGCAAGCCCTGTTCAACCATTTGACCAACAGAAACTAGATTCTTGGTGATATTCGGGACATGAAATACATCGGACATGTATTTCTTTTTCCCATCCTGCATAGACAAATGAATTTTTCCAATCTGCACAATAGGATGTGCAGTATCATCACCAGTCTCCACAAATCCTGGTTTTTCCATTTTCCTTGCATCCTCCATCCATTCTGCATGACCTGTCATGTGGTTTGATACACCTGAGTCAACATACCATACATCATTGCTTTCTTCTGCACTTGTCACAGAATTGTTCATGTGCTGCACCATAAATAAGTGCTCATTTCTGTCATCACCCTGTCTACTAGAAGATGCATAATTCCCTTGTTGCAGTTTTCCATTCATGATGTCATTCTGCTTTTTATAGCAGTCTTTAGCCATATGACCCATTTTACCACAGTAGTAGCATTCAACATTACTGTTTGCATTTTGGCCTCTTTGCCATCCACCACGACCTCTTTGGCTCCCCTTGCCTCTAGAGTTACCACGTCCTCCTCCATAGGACTGGTTTTCTTGAGTTTGCTGCATATTCTGATTTCTGCCACGGCCTCCAAATCGGCCTCCTCTACCTCTTCCAGCATTTGAGTAGAAGACAACTTCTTTTGAAGTTCCTCCTGAAGAAGATGCACCACCATTTCTGTGTTCCTCAGAAATTAGAAGAGCAATCAACTCCTCAAAATCAGGAAATCTTTCACGAACTGAAATGGATGTCCGAAACTGTGCATAATCCTTTCCTAGACCATTCAAGGTCACGGAAACTAAATCATCATCTTCCACTGGCGACCCAATGGAAGCAAGTGCATCTGCAATCTTCTTCACCTTCATGTGGTAGTCGTTGATGCTCATACTTTCTCTTTGCACATTATGCAACTCTTGCTTGAGCTGCATTTTCCTGGCTTGCGTATTTGTGCTGTACATTTTTGACAAAGTATCCCATGCCTCCTTTGGCGTACTTGCATCCTGAATATGCACAATCATAGAGTCTGAAATACTGATAGACAGCCAATACATAACTTTCCTGGCTCTCTCATGCCATGTTTTGAATGCCTGCATTTGCTGTTGATTGGGAACATCAGGAAGAACTGGTTCTTCTTCATTTCCTGCAACAAATTCCCAATATCCTTTTCCCATAAGGAAATTTGTCATTCTAAACTTCCATGCTTGGAAGTTGTTCTTGTCAAGCTTTTCAGTGACAATCTGTGAAAGAGAATCAGATGCCATTACAGAAGACTGAAAAAATTCTGTCACTGCAAAAACCACAGCTTTACCCTCACACGGGAAAATCTGCAAAACTGGCGAAAGTGGTATTTGACCACACAGTCACTTCCTAGTGACGATTTTGCATCAACAGGCAACACGGATGATTCTGTAATTCCCAATGTCTCTGCGCACAAGCATACAATGCAATTTTTACAGTAACTTTTCACCGACCTGTAGAACAGTGGCTGCCCTGCATAAAACTGGGCCTTTTCCTGAGTGCGTGCAGAAAACTTCCGCCTCCAAAACAGGCCCCGAAATGGCCTCAAATAAAAAAAACAGGGTCGCCAAGGGCTAAAGCCCTTTCCCGCAGCATATACTGCCCTCTTGCTTCACCGCGAAGGGCATCTCAACCTGAGACAATGCACTCTTGCAATTTCCAGCTGTGCTACCTGCAGAGATCTGCTTCCAAAACAGAAAATGAAAGCAACACTGCTCCTCTTACCAGACCACCGCGAGCTTGGCTTGCTTTCTTGAGCTCCTTACCACGAACAAGGCTCTGATACCATGTCAAGATTGTGGGAGAGAAGGAAGGAGTCTCGCTTGAAGCTTTCTTGCTTGCACAATGGGGGAAGACACACAAGGGTGGAGGCTGAAAACAGTTTTCCTCTTTTTTTAGTTGTGTAAGCCAAAAGAACTCAAGTACAAAGAAATAGAAGAACCCTCTATATGGGTCTCAAACCAAACTCAACTAACTAAGGTGGCATACTAACTGAGCCACGAACTAGAGTAGATAAGGATAGCTGTCGTCTAGCTATTATTCATGGGCGGTGTACCAACCGCATCTACAACTGACAAGTCGGTGACATAAATACACAACGGTCACCCTGGCGTATCACGAGTGGAGCTCGATATCTCAACATAAGATTGGTGTTGTGGTTAGAGCATTCTTTAGTTCTTTATATGCATGCTAGCATTCCTTGGTCCATGCAAATATCACCAATAATTTGTATAGACACCTAGCGATTAATGCAGAGTTTAATACAAATCGTTGATAGTACCCTGTATGGCCAAGGAAGCATTGAACTCCCTTGTAATCGGTTGGTGGTGGGAGATCAACGATAGCCTTGACTTTTGAGAAGTCCGTGGCAATGCCATTCTTTGACATCACGTATCCTAGGATGCATCCGTGCTTCACCCAAAACTGGCATTTCAAGGGGTTTAATGAGGAGACGATACAGTCTACATCTTTCAAAGACTACTCGGAGCTTACCCAAGTGTGCCTTCCAAGTGGATTGGACACATAGATTGTCAACAAATACCTCTAACACTTTCCTGAGCATGTCTTTGAAAATGGCACACATGAGCCTTTGAAATATGGCTGGTGTGTTCGTCAACCCAAAGGGCATGACTATGTAGGCAAAGATGCCCCACTCAGTAGCAAAAGAGGTCTTGTGCCTATCATCCAAATGTATTTGCACTTCGTTGTATTTGGAGAATCCGTCCATGAAATTGTAGGCCTCTTTACCAGCCACCATCTCAAGCATATGCTCAATGTATGACAATGGATAATTGTCTCTCTTTGTGGTAGTGTTGACTTTCTTATAGTTGACTCACACTCTAATTTTTCCATTCTTCTTCATCACAATCACTATAGGTGACACCCAATCTATGTGCTCAATCTCATAAATAAATCCTGCTCTCAATAGCTTATCGATTTCCTCCTTGACAACATGAGCGTATTTGGGATTCATTGGATACGCTCTCTGCTTAACCAACGTTGCATTAGACATCATTGGGATGTTATGAGTCACTATACTCGGATCTACCCTTCTTTGCTCATTGAGGGACCATGCAAATACGTCTATGTATTCTAGCCAGAGAGCAATGAGAGTTGCCTCCTCTTTTGTGGTCAAGTCATCGCTCTTAAAAATAGGTCAGGTGTCTCCCCTTTCTCAGCTAGGTTGACCTCCCTGAATTTGGCGGGTCCTCCTATAGGCTCGCTCATCTCTTGGCCCCTAGCAAGACCACTACCCTCTTGCCCTTCTTAAATTTGGTGAATCATTTCAACAGGTCTTGCGGCTTCCTCGCTCCTCAACTTGTGAATCCCTAGGTTGTTTCCTCTTTTCCTCCTTCAACCTCCGGCACCTTAGGCAAACTGGTAGGTCCCCTTTGGTGCGCTTGGTCCTACGTGGTCGGGGTACCTCAAGGTCATTGTCTGAGCTTACCTCTGACTTGGAGTCAAACTCTTCGTCGTCTTCACTAGAAGAGAAAGTCTCTCTAGAGGATCGTAGCTTAGATGGTCATTCCATTCTAAGTATTGATATGGCACTTGGTCGCTCATTTGTAATCAATAGCTCCTATGTGCTCCAACTAGGTGCGATCACAACCCATTTGCGTGACTCCTTTCACGATTGGAAAGAGACTCTTTTTCTGTGGTTTGGAGTCTACCGGTATTTGCTCAATCTCATGTGTCAAGAATCACATGGTGGGGGGACTTGCTCAAGATGCTGCGCCGAACACACACAGAATGCACAAGGAGAAGCTCACTCAAGAGACAAGAAGAGAGATGGAGGCCAAAAAGTTTTCTTGCTAGTTTCTTCTTCTTCTTCCATACACTTTACAATGTACACAAAGTATAGATAAGATACAACATAAAGGAAAGTGGCCTACTAAGTCAAACAATGTATAACCGACTACACTAGTCGACTGGCGCTATAACTATGCCAGCTGTAAATAGGTGTAACAACCTGAATATAATAAGTAATGAGTTAGTGGCCATGTGAGAGTCATAATGACCACCGATGTGCTAAGTGTAGATGTGTGGACCCATCTAACCAGGCGGTCCATCATCAATATCCGCATGTGTTGAGCTTGTCATCTCAACACTCCCCCTGAAGCTCAACTGCATCTCTACAACTCCAAGTAAGCTTCGAAACTTTTGAAGCTTCTCCGTACCCAATGCCTTGGTGAAGATGTCAGCTATCTGATCCTGTGTGCTGACATACACCAAGTCAATCTCACCTGCTAGTACCTTCTCTCTCACAAAGTGGTAGTGTACCTCAATATGTTTTGTCCTGGCATGGAACACAGGGTTCCTAGCCAACTGTATACTGCTCATGTTGTCACAATAAATGACAACTGGACCTTCTACCTGCAGTTCTAAATCAACCAATAACTTTTATAGCCATACTACCTCACATGCTGCTACAGCAGCACCTCTATACTCAGCCTCTGTACTCGACAAAGCAACTGTAGGTTGCTTTTTGTTGCTCCAACTGACTGCTGCACTACCAAGAGAGAACATATATCTGCAAGTAGATCTTCTATCAGACATACTACCATCCCAATCTGCATCTGTGTATCCAAACACCTATACATCTGTACCTGCCTCATAGAAAAGTCCATAATATAATGTGGACTTCACATATCTCAATATGTGTCTGACTGCATCCAAATGTGGCTTTCTAGGTACTTGCATAAAGTAACTCACAAGACCAACAGGGTAGCTCAAGTCTGGCCTTGTAATGGTCATGTAGATCAAACTCCCCACTATCCTCCTGAACATAGTAGGGTCTTCTATCTCATCCCCAACATCAGCACTCAACTTTACATTCTACTCCAACGGGACTGAAAGTGGTTTGCATGCTGTCATACCATACTTGGACAACATATCCAAGCCATACTGTCTTTGGGACAGCCACATACCATCATCACATCTGATCACCTCAATGCCAAGGAAGTACCTTAGCTCACCTAAATCCTTCATCTCAAACTTCTTCTTCAAAAAGTCCTTGACTTTAGCAATCCCACTATCACTATCACCTGTAATAAACAAGTCATCCACATAGATGACTATGATGACCAAACCTACATCTCCCTTTCTCACATAAAGTGAGTGATCAGCATCAGAAACATAAAAGCCAATATTGACAAGATACTCTCTAATCTTGTCAGACCATGCTCTAGATGCTTGCTTGAGCCCATAGAGCGCCTTCTTCAACCTGCACACATACGTGGGATGCTCTAAATCTTCATAACCTGTTGGTTGATCCATATATACTTCTTCCTGCAAATCACCATACAAGAATGCATTCTTCACATCCATTTGCTGCAACCTCCAACCTTTGGCTGCTGCCAAAGAAATCACACATCTGACAGTTGCCATCCTAGCAACTGGACTGAAGGTTTCTTCATAATCTAGGCCATATGTCTGGGCATAGCCTTTTGCAACCAGCCTAGCTTTGTACCTACTAATAGAACCATCTGCATTGTGCTTAATCTTATAAACCCACTTACATCCAATAGCTTTCTTGCCCTTTGGCAATGATACTAGATCCCAAGTCTTATTGGCCTCTAATGCAGCCATCTCCTCATCCATTGCTGCATCCCAATGAGTATGACCAATAACATCCTCAAAACAAGTGGGCTCAACATCCTCAACTAGTTTCACCATATAAGCATAATGGTGAGCTACATAACCTTCAAAACCAAATCTTTTAACAGCATATATGACCCTACTAGATCTGCATACCATCAGATCACTTAATGGAGCCTTTACATTATTATGAACTCTCTGTACACCTGGTGTCCTGATAGAAGGAATACCAAGCTCTCTGAGCCACTGGAGTCTCCATCAAGAATTGCATCAATGCCATCTGATACTTTATTCTTTCCTTTGTCTTTACTTTGTAGTGCTACTAGATGCACCTGAAGATGTAGAGCTACTCCTTAGTCTCCCAAACCATGGACTACCAGAAGATGTCTCTAGTCCACTAAGAGTCCGTGATTCTTGCTTTTCAACCTGCATATGAGTGTCATGATCATCATCATCATCCAATGCATCACCACTAGATGCATACCAACTGCTCATTTCATCAAAGATGACATCCCTGCTCACTGTGAACTTACATGTGACAGGGTTATAACAACGATACTCTTTCTGCTCTAAAGAGTATTCAATAAAGACACATTTTTATGCCTTTGGATCAAGCTTCTTCCGTAGCTCATCTGGCACATGAACATATGCAACACATCCAAATACCTTCAAGTGCAATACATCAGGCTTCTTGCCAGTAAAGCATTCTTCAAGAGTCATCCCATGAACTGTAGCTGTGGGAGTTCTGTTCATAATATAAACAGCAGTATGAACAACCTCAGACCAAAAATGCTTAGACATATTCTTTTCAGCCATCAAGGCACGTGCAACTTCTGCAAGATGCATGTTTTTCCTTTCTACAACCCCATTTTACTGTGGGGTATACCTGCATGTGAATTGTCTCTTTATCCCATGAAACCTCAGAAAATCAGTGAACTCATTCGAGAGGTACTCTCCCCCTCCATCTGACCTCAAGCACTTTACTTTCAAGCCTATTTCTCTTTCAACTGCAGCCTTGAAAGTTCTAAAGTGCTCAAACGCTTCACTCTTTTCCTTCATAAAATATACCCACAGCTTTCTAGAACAATCATCAATGAATGTGACAAAGTATGAACTGCCTCCAAGAGGTACATTTTGTGTAGGCCCCCAAATATCTGTATGCACAACATCAAGGATATTTCTGCTTACATCTCTGTCATGTGAAAAGGGTTGTCTTGCTTGCTTATCAAACTCACATGCTTCGCATATCTTATGAAATTCTGCAACTTTAAATGTAGGCAAACCTGTAACCAACCCTTTGGACTGCATTAATTTTAGCCTTTGTACATTTACATGTCCAATGCGTTTGTGCCAAATTTCAATATCTGCAACAACACCTTTTCCTTTAGCATACATAGTAGCATTCATAGTAGGAATTCCAGCATCCAGAGTAAACATACATCCAACTCTACTTCCCTTTGCAACCAACCTGCACTTGTCATTGAAGTCTTCTACAAAGCAGCCCTTTGCATTAAATCTGACTTGCAACCCTTGCTGTACCATCTGACCGACTGAGACCAAGTTCTTTGTAATAGATGGCACATGTAATACATCTTAAAGACTCTTTGCCTTACCATCATGCAAGGATAAGGGAACTTTTTCAATATGTGAAATTCAGTGGCATGAATCATCACCCATCTGCACATAACCTGTATTTTGCAAATCTTGCATCTCTCCAAACCATTATGCATGGTTAGTCATATGATTGGATGCACCCGAATCAACATACCAAACATCATCATGTGTTCCCTTTCCTGTAACAGCATTTAGCATATGCTGCATAACAAACAGACATTCATTTTTGTCTTCATTCTATCGTGAAGACGATGCATAGTTTCCTTGCTGCAACTTACCACTACGAATATCATCTTTCTTAGCATAACATTGGACTGCAATATGACCTGTTTTTCCATAGTAGTGACACACAATACCAGAGTTGTTAGAACCTCTATTCTTCCATCCACCTCTTCCTCTAAATCTCCCCCTGCCTCTAAAGTTACCACGACCTCCTAAAGAGAACCTGCCACATCCCCTTCCTAAACTGGAGTAGAAAGCTTGGACTTTTTCACCACTTTTTTCAAATGTCTCACTCTGCATGTTGATCTCTTCAGTGATCATAAGGAGATTGTTAAGTCCACCCAAGGTAGACAACACAAAATCATCATCATCGGGCATTGCATCAATCGCTGCCAAGGCATCTGCAATGCTCCTTACCTTTAGTGCATACTCTTTAATAGACATCTTCCCTTTCTTCAATGTATTCAACTCTTGCTTGAGTTGAATCTTTTGTGCCTTTGTAATTACAGAAAACATACTTTCAAATATGGTCCAAGCTGCATATGGATTCTCTGCATTTCTAATATGTCCTAACATATTATTATTAATTACTGTAGACAGCCAATACATGAACTTTTTGTCTTTTTCATTCCATTCCTTCCATGCCTTTGTCTCTTCTACAATTGGAGGATCACTACCTCCGGCTCCTTTTCTTCACATGAAACAAACTCGTAGAGGCCTTTTCCAATAAGGAAGTTCATGACACGGAACTTCCATGAAGGATAGTTGTTCTTATTGAGCTTCTCAATGATGGGGTTTCCACTATTCTCTGCCATTATCACAAAACTAATACCAAACATCAAGCAAACCTTTCGCAATCTTTCACAACACGTGCACAGCACTACACCAAGCAACCTTTTTCACTGATTGCTCAATAGCACATGTAATCTGCAACCTATTTGCAGATAAACCTTATGTTTGCTTCTTGAAAACACCTCAAAAATTACAAATTCGCAATCTGTAACCTACACACCCACTTTCGGTCAATACAGCCGAAATCACAGTGTACCCTGAAACTGCTATCTGCAACCTTGCGGCTCTAAAACAAGGCCTGAAATGACCTCGGATGGCCAAAATAGCAGTGGGAATTTCTGAAGAGCAATTTGCAAAATACACAGCACTCTTCGCACACGCCAAATCTCACTGCAATCTGATATTTTTTGCTCTGCCCTGCTTCTGGTGCCTCCACAGACACTATCCAAGAGAAAGAGTAGAAGAATGGGAGAGCTTCTTACCCGTGGCTTGCTTGCTTGAACCTTGCTTCTTCTCCTTCACTTCAGCCTTCGAAATTAGCCTCTCTCAGTGGCATGGCTCTGATACCATGTCAAGAATCACGTCGTGGGGGGACTTGCTTAAGATGATGTGCCGAACACACACAGAATGCACAAGGAGAAGCTCACTCAAGAGACAAGAAGAGAGATGGAGGCCAAAACGTTTTGTTGCTGGTTTCTTCTTCTTCTTCCACACACTTGTACACAAAGTATAGATAAGATACAACATAAAGGAAAGTGGCATACTAAGTCAAACACTGCATAACCGACTACACTAGTCGACTAGCGCTATAACTATGCCAGCTGCTGTAAATAGATGTAACAACCTGAATATAATAAGTAATGAGTCAATGGCCATGTGAGAGTCATAATGACCACTGACATGCTAAGTGTAGATGTGTGGACTCATCTAACCAGGCGGTCCATTATCAATGTCCGCATGTGTTGAGCTTTCATCTCAACATCATGCCCCTCCGTGTCGTACTCTATTGTGTCGATCTCCTCCACTCTTGTCAAAGAACAACAGTCTTTGTACTCATCGTCGAACTCATCCTCATCTGATTGCTTGTCATATCCCATGTGCAGTTCCTTATCATCAGTAGTTAAGGCCCACTTGTACATCAAGTTTAAGTCATGCACCTTGGTCCATTGCCACATGGGTTCATCCAAGAGATGCTTGAGTGGTTTAAGATTTGCGACTGGGTTACCAATTAATTTGTCTATTAGGTGCTCTAAGATCTCGTGGAGGTATCGTTTGTTGTTAGGGATGTGAAACGTGATAGAGGCGGGTCGCCCATGAGAGCTCCTAGCCATCATACAGATTGGCACTAGGGCGTGTTTTTGGGCTTACCGACTACCTTAGTAGCTTTCTCGAATTCCTCATTATCTAAGAATGGTAGATTGATTGTGGCTAACACATGCATCCAATCTCACTCATCCTCCAAACAAGGGATGCATTTAGTCAATGTGGCCCATAATCTTTCCTAGCCTGAGTGTCACCCTTGAGCATGGTTAAGATAGTGTCTAGGTCGACTAGTGTAGTCTTTCAAGTATCCATATCCACTCTTACCACTTCCTTTGATTGCCTAGGAAGATCAAACCATTACCCTAGACTTCTATGACTTGTGCATTGCGCATCCAAGGTTGGCCTAATAGGATATCATAGTCCACTCCTTTCATGACTATAAAGTCTATGGAGAACTGGACTCCTGCGATTTTCAATGGCCCATTTCTTAGCACTCCAAATGGCTTCACTTTTGTTTTGTTGGCCAACGTGACATTGAACCTAGTATCCTCGATAGGCAAGTTACCCCAAGCCTAGAGCATTGCATGGCTGAGTACACTAACTCTTGCCCTTGTGTCTACAATCCCTTTCCTCATGGCATCACCTAGAGTTAGGACTAGTAAAACTACATGCATTTTGATGCCTTTCTAGAAATCATTGATATGCAATGATTTTGGCACTAAGTGCAGTGTTAGGCTCGGTATTTGCATTACTGCATCATGGTCTTATAAGCATGGCAGCTCGCTCCCCTGATCCTTCCACCCACTACTTTAGCTCCTGCCATAGCGTCAGTTGCTACCTAAGTAGGTCTCCTAAGCTTAGGGTTACATCCCAATTCTTGGAATCGAATGTCCAATTTTGATAGGTGTCCGATTTTCATAATCCGATTCTTGCACGTCCGATTACGGTGTGTCCGATTCACTCTGTCCAATCCGATTTTCAAAATTGGACTGGTGTGTCCGATCACATCAAAATCGTATAGGGTATGTCCGATCAGACATGATGATCATGACCGATGTTTGATTTTCAAAATTGGACAAGGTAGGGTCCAATCATCCTATTCGAGTGTCTGATTCGTCCAACCGGACGTCTGATCAGACTGGCAAGGTTGTCGAGTGTTGCCTGTCAAGGTTGTCTGATTTTCAAAATTGGACAAGGAAGTGAGTATGAATGTCCGATTTTGGGAATTGATTGTCCCATTCTGGGAATCGGACATTGTGAGGTCTGTCCGATTTCGACAGTCGAAGTGACATAATTGACGAAAATCACCAAAATGAGACGATTTTAAGCATGTAATGCTTCAAGCAGTTCCAAATCACTACTATGGATAATAATCAAGATTTGTGTATACCTAGTGTGGTTGAAAAATGCCTATATGCACCAATCAATTTATCCAAAGGGCTAGATATTTCCAAGCTCTCTCTCTCTCTCTCTCAATGTTGTGGTCATAAATGAGCTTGCTCCTTGCCCTTTTGGGTTTTAAACCCTTGCTACACTTAGCCTTGACCTCTCCAATCACTCCCCTTCCGACATTTAAGCACTCTTTTTCTCCATTTTTCCCTTGTTTGTGCCATGTTTGGGCCTATTTCACAGTTGCAACCCTAAAGCTTCTTGCTTCGATTTCTCAATCCTATCCTACTCTAAATGTAACAAAAATCAAAACCCAAATACTGAAATAATTCCTTCTACTTGCCTAATCATAAAAAAAACAAAATACTTACTTGTTGTAAAGATTAAAATCCCAAAATCTCCTACCTATCTCAAGCTCCGATTCGGGGATGAAACCCTTACTTAATTGCTCAATTTGAGGCATGCAAGTGCTCAAGCTTGCATCCGTTGGTCCCAGTGCAATGAAATCAAAATGTAGAGGAAGCTTATGCTCAACCACCAAGACCCACAGACTCCTTATTGCTTCAAGCATTTCAAGTGAGCACAAATGGCTATCTCTCACCTAGTTGACATGCCTTCGATCCTACCGGGGTGTAGTGAGCTTACCTTGATGCCAAAATGAGTAGCCTCCTCCTTCAAGCAAGCTAGTAGCTCCACGATTCCTGATGCAAGCTCAAGCATCCTCAAGCCTCCACCTCTAAGCTCCATCCTCCATAACCATGCCTGAGACAAGAGAAGAGAATAGAAGAGAAGAAGAAGAGAGGAGATGATGGAAAGCTTCTTCTCCGAGATCCCTCACCCTCACACATTCACTCCCTCACACTCTCACACTCCCTCTCTCAAGCACACACAAGCAAGCAAGAAGGAGTGAAGAAGGAAAGAAGAAGAATCCACTTTAGCCACACACCAAAGAATGAGCTTCTCATTCACTTTTTGAGTTTATATACAAAACCCTTATCCCTTTGGCCACCCATCCCCTTTTTTACATGATCGGTCATTGTGGAAAGGTCATCTTTTCCCATTCCCTTCTAGTTACCCTTTCTCTTTACCTACACCCTTCTACCCTTACAATTTTCACAGAAGAGAGCATGGCACTCTTTTTACAAAAGTTCTATAGGTGCCTTTACAAATGTGTTTTTGCCTTTGACTTAGCTTTTGAGGCCACCCTTGCACTTTTGGTCATTTCTCTTCTTGCTTCTTTCTTTGTGTCTGCATTTGGCGTTTTCTTGGATTTCTTTTTCTCCATCTCAAACTGGGGTTAACAGTGATATAGTCATTACAAACCAATACATATTGATTAGATCGATATCTAGTAGGTGGATCAATTGGCCCCACAAAATTAAATCCCCGTTTCTCAAAAAGTGTTAATGACAATATAGGTGTCAAAGGCATAGCAAAACTCTTAGAAGGCCGACCAGTCCTTTGACATACATCACATTTTTTACATAATAATGAGCATCTAAAAATAGGGTAGGCCACGAATAGCTTGGCTATTAGAACTTTCCTTGCTGTTAGTTCACCAACAAAATGGCCACCACAAAGCTCATTGTGTAATGCCTTAAGAACCATAGGGACTTCATCTTCCCTTACACACTGGTGATAAATGTCAAGATTGTGGGAGAGAAGGAAGGAGTCTCACTTGTAGCTTTCTTGCTTGCACAATGGGGGAATACACACAGAGGTGGAGGTTGAAAATAGTTTTCCTCTTCTTAGTTGTGTAAGTCAAAA
Organism: Lygodium microphyllum; assembly: GCF_053477565.2. Taxonomy (NCBI): domain Eukaryota; kingdom Viridiplantae; phylum Streptophyta; class Polypodiopsida; order Schizaeales; family Lygodiaceae; genus Lygodium; species Lygodium microphyllum. Next base: position 21,604,775 of record NC_141161.1, on the reverse strand, counting down.
GAACTCTCTTACAAAGAAATAGAAGAACCCTATATATGGGTCTCAAACCAAACTCAACTAACTAAGGTGGCATACTAACTGAGCCACGAACTAGAGTAGATAAGGATAGCTATCATGTAGCTATTATTCATGGGTGGTGTACCAACCGCATTTGCAAACTGACAAGTCGGTGACATAAATGCACAACGGTCACCCTGGCATATCACGAGTGGAGCTCGATATCTCAACACTCCCCCTCAAGCTCAATCCCAATTCCTGCACACCAAGCAGGTCTCTGAACTTGCACAGCTTCTCTGCGCCCAATGCCTTCGTGAATATGTCAGCTACCTGATCCTCTGTGCTGACATAAACTAGATCAATAAGACCTAGTAAAACCCTCTCTTGTACATAGTGATAATGCACCTCAATGTGCTTTGTTCTAGCATGATAGACTGGGTTATTTGCCAAGTGTATACTACTAATGTTGTCACAATAAATGACAACTGGCCTATCTGTAGACTGATGCATATCATAAAGTAGCTTATGCAACCAAGCTACCTCACATGCAGCCATTGCTGCACCCCTGTACTCAGCCTCTGTGCTGGACAAGGCAACTGTAGGCTGTTTCTTGCTGCTCCAAGTGACTGCGGCACTCCCAAAAGAGAACACATATCCACTGGTAGATCGTCTATCAGAAATACTACCAGCCCAATCAGCATCAGTGTATCCATGCAACTGTATCTGAACCCCAGTCTCATAAAATAGTCCATACTGCAATGTGGACTTCACATACCTGAGTATGCATCTAGCCGCATCCAAATGTGGTTTTCTTGGAGCCTGCATAAACTGACTTACCAATCCAACAACATAGCTCAAATCTAGCCTGGTAATAGTCATATAAATCAAGCTTCCTACTATGCGTCTGTACGTAGTAGGGTCTTCTAGAAGCTCACCTACATCTGTGCTCAGCTTCACATTCTGCTCCAAAGGAACTGAAATAGGCTTATAGTCTATCATCCCATATTTGAACAGCATGTCCAATCCATACTGCCTCTGCAAGAGCTGTATCCCACTTGGTGATCTAATCACCTCAATGCCCAAGAAATAACGCAGCTCTCCCAAATCCTTCATCTCAAACTTCTGCTTCAATAGCATTTTCACATGAATGATATCTTCATCACTGTCACCTGTCATAATCAAATCATCAACATAAATGACAAGTAGCATAATACATTTCTCTGTTTTTTTCACATAAAGTGAGAAATCTGCCTTGGAAATCTGAAAGCCAATAGTGACAAGATACTGTCCTATCTTGTCAAACCATGCTCTAGGTGCTTGCTTCAAGCCATACAAGGCTTTCTTCAACCTGCAAACAAACTCAGAATGAACAGCATGCACATAACCTGGTGGCTACTCCATATAGACCTCTTCTTACAAATCACCATGCAAGAAGGCATTCTTTACATCCATCTGATGTAAAGACCATCCCTTTGATGCAGCCATAGCAATGACTGCTCTTACGGTTGCCATCCTTGCAACTGGACTGAATGTTTCTTCATACTCAATGCCATATATTTGTGCATACCCCTTGACTACTAATCTTGCCTTGTATCTGTTCACAGAACCATCTGCATTGTGCTTCACCTTATAAACCCACTTACAGCCAATTGCATTTTTACCTTTAGGCAAAGGTACCAATTCCTATGTAGCATTTGCTTCCAAGGCATCCATTTCTTCATCCATGGCTTTCTCCCATTTTTCTTTTCCCATGGCTTCCTCAAAAGAAGTGGGTTCTGGTTCCTGTATCACTTTGACCATATATGCATAGTGAATGGCTGTAAATCCATCATATTTCAGCCTATCCACAGGATACCTAGCTCTCGTAGACCTACGCAAAGTAGGTTCACTCCCAGGTGCTCTCAAAACATCATTGGTCTTCCTTACTCCAGGTGTAACAATAGAAGGAATACCCAACTCATCATCAATGCTCTGTTCTGAGCCACTGGATTCACCATCCACATAAGAGTGACCTGCATTCACATCAAACATGGGCTAATCTACCTTCTCTTTTCCTTTTCGTGATACCTTCATACCACTATCTGCATTGCTTTGAGAAGATTCTCCTGATCTCAATCTGCCTGTCCATGGCGAAGAATGTGAACCACTACTAGAGGATGCTCCATGTCCACTAATATTTTCTGACTGCTGCTGTGAATTCTGTGCAGCATTACCATTTTGTGCATCTACATCATCAATCACATTTACTGGTTTATACAAGCTACTCATCCCATCAAAAACAACATCTCTGCTCATTGTAAACTTACGAGTAGAAGGGTTATAGCATCTATACCCTTTTTGCTGCAGAGAGTAACCAATAAAGATGCACTTCTCAGCTTTTGGATCCAACTTGGATTTCAACTCATCTGGCACATGTACATAGGCAATGTAACAAAAAATTTTCAAATGAGAAATATCTGGTTTCCTACCAGTATACCTCTCCTCTGGAGTCATTCCATGTATTGCTACAGTGGGAGTCTTGTTCATTATGTAGACTGTTGTAGCAACTGCTTCAGCCCAATAAAAATCTGGCAAGTTTTTTTCATTGAGCATGGCACGAGATACCTCTCCAATATGCATGTTTTTCCTTTCTGCAATTCCATTTTGTTGTGGGGTATGACTGCATGAATATTGCTGCTTTATGCCATGCTCCTGCAAGAACTTTGCAAACTCATTTGAGACGTACTCTCCCCCTCCATCTGACCTTAGGCATTTTATTTGCAGGCCTGTTTCTTTTTCAACCATAGCTTTAAGAGTTTTGAAATACCCAAAAACTTCACTTTTCTTTTTCATAAAATACACCCAAACTTTTCTGCTATAGTCATCAATAAAAGTGACAAAATAATGACAGCCTCCAAGAGATGCAACTTTAGTAGTCCACACATCAGAGTGGATTAATTCCAATGGCTTCTCACTCTCTTGAACATGTCTAGGAAATGGTTTTCTTGCCTGTTTTCCAAACTGACAGGCTTCACATACCTTATGCATTTCTGCAACCTTGAATTTGGGCAATCCTGCAATAATATTTTGGGCCTGCATTGATTTAAGTCGATGTACATTAACATAACCAATGCGTTTATGCCAGATATCAATATCTGCAACTACACTGGTACCATGTGCAAACATTGCTGCACTCAATTCAGGCATGTCTACATCCAATGTAAACATTCTGCCCTTCTTCTTTCCTTTTGCTATCAAGTGACCTTTATTTTTCATATCCTCAACAAAGCATCCATGAGGATTAAATCTGACCTGCAAGCCCTGCTCAACCATTTGACCAACAGAAACCAGATTCTTGGTGATATTTGGGACATGAAATACATCGGACAGGTATTTCTTTTTCCCATTCTGCATAGACAAATGAATTTTTCCAATCTGCACAATAGGATGTGCAGTATCATCACCAGTCTCCACAAATCGTGGTTTTTCCATTTTTCTTGCATCCTCCATCCATTCTGCATGACTTGTCATGTGGTTTGATGCACCTGAGTCAACATACCATACATCATTGCTTTCTTCTGCACTTGTCACAAAATTGTTCATGTGCTGCACCATAAACAAATGCTCATTTCTGTCATCACCCTATCTACTAGAAGATGCATAATTCCCTTGTTGCAGTTTTCCATTCATGATGTCATTCTGCTTTTTATAGCAGTCTTTAGCCATATGACCCATTTTACCACAGTAGTAGCATTCAACATTACTGTTTGCATTTTGGCCTCTTTGCCATCCACCACGACCTCTTTGGCTCCCCCTGCCTCTAGAGTTACCACGTCCTCCTCCATAGGACTGGTTTTCTTGAGTTTGCTGCATATTCTGATTTCTGCCACGGCCTCCAAATCGGCCTCCTCTACCTCTGCCTCTACCTCTTCCAGCATTTGAGTAGAAGACAGCTTCTTTTGAAGTTCCTCCTGAAGAAGATGCACCACCATTTCTCTGCTCCTCAGAAATTAGAAGAGCAATCAACTCCTCAAAATCTGGAAATCTTTCATGGACGGAAATGGACGTTCGAAACTGTGCATAATCCTTTCCTAGACCATTCAAGGTCACTGAGACTAAATCATCATCTTCCACTGGCGACCCAATGAAAGCAAGTGCATCTGCAATCTTCTTCACCTTCATGTGGTAGTCATTGATGCTCATACTTTCTCTTTGCACATTGTGCAACTCTTACTTGAGCTGCATTTTCCTGGCTTGCGTATTTGTGCTATATATTTTTGACAAAGTATCCCATGCTTTCTTTGGCATACTTGCATCTTGAATATGCACAATCATAGAGTCTGAAATGCTGATAGACAGTCAGTACATAGCTTTCCTGGCTCTCTCATGCCATGCTTTAAATGCCTGCATTTGCTGTTGGTTGGGAACATCAGGAAGAATTGGTTCTTCTTCATTTCCTGCAACAAATTCCCAATATCCTTTTCCCATAAGGAAATTCGTCATTCTAAACTTCTATGCTTGGAAGTTATTCTTGTCAAGATTTTCAGTGACAATCTGTGAAAGAGAATCAGATGCCATTACAGAACACTGCAAAAAATTCTGTCACTGCAAAAAACACAGCTTCACCCTCACAAGGAAAAATCTGCAAAACTGGCGAAAGTGGTATTTGACCACACAGTCACTTCCTAGTGACGATTTTGCATCAACAGGCAACAGGGATGATTCTGTAACTCCCAATGTCTTTGCGCACAGGCATACGATGCAATTTCTACAGTAACTTTTCACCGACCTGTAGAACAGTGGCTGCACAGCATAAAACTGGGCCTTTTCTTGAGTGCGTGCAGAAAACTTCCACCTCCAAAACAGGCCCCGAAATGGCCTCAAATAAAAAAAACAAGGTCGCCAAGGGCTGAAGCCCTTACTCGCAGCATATACTGCCCTCTTGCTTCACCGCGAAGGGCGTCTCAACCTGAGACAATGCACTCCTGCACTTTCCGGCTGTGCTACCTGCAGAGATCTGCTCCCAAAACAGAAAATGAAAGAAACACTACTCCTCTTACCAGAACACCGCGAGCTTGGCTTGCTTTCTTGAGCTCCTTACCATGAACAAGGCTCTGATACCATGTCAAGATTGTGGGAGAGAAGGAAGGAGTCTCACTTGTAGCTTTCTTACTTGCACAATGGGGGAATACACACAAAGGTGGAGGCTGAAAACAGTTTTCCTCTTCTTAGTTGTGTAAGCCAAAAGAACTCTCTTACAAAGAAATAGAAGAACCCTATATATGGGTCTCAAACCAAACTCAACTAACTAAGGTGGCATACTAACTGAGCCACGAACTAGAGTAGATAAGGATAGCTATCATGTAGCTATTATTCATGGGCGGTGTACCAACCGCATCTGCAACTGACAAGTCGGTGACATAAATGCACAATGGTCACCCTGGCATATCACGAGTGGAGCTTGATATCTCAACAATAAATACCCTCTAGAGGAAAAATTTTATATAAATAATCCCTAATAATCCATAAGAACGTGGTTGCATTAATATTCGCCACCTCCAACACTTATCAATACGCCAGGTGGATGTTGAGCAACATTAAGAAAATTTCCAATATCAGTATACCATGGAACTTCTGTCTCCATAGTAAAAAGTGACTCATGCGGTAGATCATCTTCCACACCCTCTTCTTTATTAGATGTTAATAATCGTGATAGATGATCTGCTAGAGCATGAGCTCTACCAAGACGAGTAATTATTTAAAAATAAAAATCTTAAAATAATAATATCCAACGAATCACATGTCGTCCTAAAAGTTTTGCTTTTTTAAGCAAGTGCTTTAATGTCTTATGATCAACATAAATGGTAAATTTATTTCCTAGTAATTAATGACAAAAATTTTCCACCACAAATACCATTGATAAGCACTATTTCTTAGTAATGGTATAATTTTTCTCTACATCACTTAAATTCCAACTTGCATACTAAATTGGATGATCCATCTTATTATCATCTGCCTGGCATAAAAGAGCTCCCACAACATACATAGATGCATCTGCATGGATGCGGAACTCTTTTGTCCAATTCGAGGGTGCTAATATTGGTCCTTCTATTAACTTCTACTTAAAGAATTCAAATTCTTTCTAACAAGCATCATCCGAATTAAAAGGATTATCCTTTCGTAGCAAATTTGTTAAAAGTGATGCCACCTTAGCAAAATCTAGAATAAACCACTGATAATTATTTAGATGTCCTAAAAATCCTCGCCAATTGCTTAAGATTTTTTTGTCACAGAAGTGCAAAAATCTTAGCAATTTTAGTTAAATCCATGGCAATGCCTTCCTTAGAGACAATATGCCCCAACAGGGTCCCTTTTGTCAGGGTTCAAGGAGATATCCACTTCATCACTGCATTCAAACACTTGCACCAATAGGCATATTGATAGGCTGCAATCATAACTCTTTGAAATGTTGTGGGTGCATTGCATAAACCAAAAGGCATTACTTTATGAGCAAATGTACCCCATTCAGTAGTAAAAGTAGTTTTACATTGATCTTTAGGATGAATCAACACTTGATTGTAGCCATTAAACCTATCCATAAAAGAATATAGCTCATGGCCTGCAACCTTATCAAGTACATGATCTGTAAATGGCAAAGGAAAATGATATTTGCATGTTTTGCTGTTAAGCTTTCTATAGTCAACACAAATGCGATTTTTCTTACCATTCTTCTTGGGTGCTACCACAATAGGGGATACCCATTCACTATATGCAATAGGATATATAAATCCAATATCTAAAAACTTAATAATTTTAGCCTTCACCAACTCTACATACATAAGATTTGTCCATCCTTGACGTTGGCATACTGGTTTTGTGCCTGGTTTCTAGATCAATGTAGCGCTGACAAAGTTCAGTGTTGATACCTTTAAGGTCAATATAAGACCAAGCAAGACTCTCAACATGTGCTCATAAGACTTCCTCAAATCTCTCTCGATCTTGGGATTCCAATTTGGCTTTTAGATTTAAACATTTTACTTTCGACATTTTAATTTTAACCCAAGTAGATTATGCCTTGTACTTGGTTTTGGTACTTCTTCCCTAGCGTCCATAGAATGTGCCAATGGGAGGATCCTATAAGGGATAATAGTAAGGTTATCCCAAGTATCACCATCAGCTTCTATCTTATAAACACTTAGTACCTCAAGAAAGGATTTTCCAATATATCTCCCCAAATTCTTACCTAAGAAACTATTAGTAGCTTTTAAATTCTTACGAGACTTCACTATAAATGAGGATTTTATAGAACCAATTACACAAAGAATCTGCTCTAGATCACATGGATAGTGAGCATGTAATATTCGACAATAATGACATAAAATTCTATTTTTCTTTTCCAAACATTCTTACATTTAAGCTTGAGGATTAATGAATGTAGATCCTCACCTTGAATCCAATAGCCTAGATAATGAATGACTCATTTAAGTTCTATAAAATCCTTAGGTGTCATGGGTTTGAACCATTTAATTTGTGGTTCCACCCCATCTCCATAGACAATTAAATACATCACCCTTTCTTTCGAATGAGGCAACACCACCTCTTGCGTATTTTACATGTGGATCTTAGCTAGTTTCCATTAGGTTCATTGATAACCAACTAGTGGTCCCTTAGAATAATGATACATCTCCCGTGTATTTCCATTAAAGTATTTAAAGGAATGGTACAACCAAGGAACACTAGTAGGGTTTTTCACTCAAGTGTCCATTTCAAGAGGGTACATAGATTTATCTTCTTTCCTAAATATATTAGGTTGTGCGTGTCCAACTGAGTACTCCTTATCTATGGGTAAAGCTTGTTCCATCTATAGCATCCCACTATTTAATTTAGATCTCTATTCTTCTAAGTACCAATCTAGAAGTGAAATTTCTTCTAGGTATTGCCTTTCCCTAAATTGGAATTCTGACTTTTCTTTTTGTAACTCGACAATTTTCTTCATCTCTTCATTCACAGCAGCCATCATTGCTACCTCACATTCTATTTCCAATGCCTCGTTTAATTCTCTAATTATCCTATCATAATTACCATGATATTCATTAAAAATTTATGTGAATCTATTTACGGTTGGAGATGGGTCATTCCTATCATCATGTAATATTGGCTATTGTAAAGGTTTGCAACTATCTATGTTTCTCCTTTCTCTTTCCTTCCTTTCCAACTGATAACAATAAGTCATTTTAGCTATGTTTAGTAATTGTTCAAGTCCAAAGGGTAAAACATCTATCTCACAAGGAAAAACAACAAAGACCCTACTCTCGGGCTTGTCATTATTATTCTCAATATAGCATCAAGTTCTTCCATATCTTCCAAAGAGGTTGTTAAGATTTCATCTACATTAGATGTCATTATCTAGGCCATCTTCTCTTCTTCTAATTTGTTAGTTAAAAATGTTTCTGACCAACTATACATAAAAAATGCATCCTCTTGATCATTTTCTTCCTTATCCGCCCCACAGATAATCTGGAATGTGTTTCAATCAAATCATCAAGCTATTTATCTTCCCTACTAGAAAGCATTAAACAATCTACGGTTGCATCTTCTGACGTGTATAACTAGTGGGTAATATCACTATCCGAATCATTATCAAAAGAAAAGGTTATAGTCTATTCACCAATACTTGATTGTTCTACCTTGTGAGGTTGATGTATCGTATTTACCTCTACTTTTTTTGCTCTTGTTGGTCGCTATGTTTTAAATAACCAGGCATAAGGCCCTTCATTATCGGTCCTCTCCAGTTTTGAATCATAGAACTCACTATTGGATTTCTCATCCATTTCACTAACCAGTTCATCTCCTAACTCTTTCAAAAATCCTTTTGGAATAACTTGTATTTTAACCCTATCATTTTGAGGACCAATTACAATTGAACCTTTGTACCAATCTTGAGTGCATCTTGCTTGGTATAACCAAAGTCGTCCTAGCAACAAAGAATATGAAGAGATATTTGTGGATGAGTGAACTATCAAATAGTTCACATGAAATTCTAATCCAGCTACTATAGATTTCACATTTTGGAGTAACCCCAAAGGAGTCACTTTCCTCTTATTAGATACATGTAAAACTATATGGGTAGGTTCTAGATTCTTTAACAAAGCTTTAACCCTAATTCTTGCATCGTTTGTTCTATCATCAAGTTGAATGCTACTACTTGAGCCACCATCCAACTGCACTTCATTCAGTAACAAGTGGCCATTAATAGTAGTGTCTGTAAACTGGAGCTCTTGGATCCACAAATAAATCTATTGTTTTTACTTCCCTAGTTGTTTTTCCTTTGGATGCATTTGCACTTACTTTAGAAGCATTAGTCTCGATCCTTTTTCTTCTATGCCAAACTAATTTATGATAAAGCTACCTTCGGCATATAGGCGTTATTTCTAGCAATCTCCTAAGATTAATGGTCAAATATATTTTCTCTAATGCAACCCAAAGATCATAGGCCTTGTTGATTGCTTTTGCTTGCTCTTTGCTCCCTTCCTGTAGAGGGACTAGTCTTTCAGGAAAAGGAGCTACCCCCACTTGAATCTTAGGATTTTCCAAAGGCACATGTAATAATGAGTGGTTAGAGGAATGTTGAGGAGAATTCAGCTCAAGTAGCTCTACATTAGGATCTACATCCTTATATTTACTCTTCACAACTCCTTTTAATTGTGGACTCTATTCCTCTAGATCTTGCTCCTTTTGTTGCTGCTTTTGTGCCCTAGTAACTACACCAATCATGGGGTCGGCCTTAAATGTCACTCTATGGGGTATGAATTTGGACTTAACTCCAATATCTTGTCTTTCTCTTTCTACTTCAACTAAATTTGCAGATGAAGTCAAAGGATCATTAAAGACTTGTTTACCTTTGTCAGTACTCTTGTCCTCATTTCTCTTGGGACAATTCTCTTTGCCTCGCCACTACACCTCCTACAAAGAGGAGCATAGTCTTGATTTTTGCATGCATTTGCATAGTAGGGAGATATATGACCTTCATGTTGTCATCGATAACAAATTATTGGTCCTCTAGGCCTTTGCTGTCCACTTTGCCCCATTGGATTATGAAAATTACCATTGCTTCTCCTAAAAGGAGAATTTCTTCCTCAGTTTCCATTATTGTTATAATTATTTCAGGGTACTAAAGGTCTACCTTCGGTTAATAGGGTTGTCCAATCTCATAAGTCATGTTATTACGATCCATATAATTATAATTTGTTTGCATTGAACAAGCTTGTTGTTGCTCTTGGCCTATCTTACTCCAATAATTTGCATCCAAATGCCCTATCATGAGGCTAAAAGTGTAGAACGGTGGATGGTTAGGCATTAATCTTGAAGGTGTCGGACATTGAGTAGCCACATGTCCATATCCATGACACTTACCACACCAAATATTGGATCTAGGTGGGTTTGAAGTTGAGTTGCTCGAAGGTTGTTGTGCACTAGCAGCTTATGTTGTTATTGAATAAATTTCTTTCAAGGGTGCTTGAACTACACCCATGATTTCCTCTTTCAGCTTTCATGGGGACTTTGCAATAATATCTGATACTTTAGCTTCATCAAGAAGGGATCTGGGGTTGGGACATAGATGACATGCTCTCTTTGACGGGAAATACGGAAGAAGGACCGTAATCCCAAATCTGTCACTTGATCTATCCACAAAGGTTATTTTAGCTCATGAAATAAGTGGTTTAATCCAAAAGTATATTCTGAATCCCAACTAAATGAAGATTTGTTACTCCCTATCATGACATTAACTTCACTTTCTACACTCTCATTTTGCCTACTCCTTTCCTCAGTGAGACTATCACTACTTGAAATCACTCGGCCCCACTAATATATGAATCTACTTCGCTTGATTTTGGTGGTGTTTTGTCAGGTGATATCTTAGGCCCAAAAGGCTCCTCATTTGAGCTCGATGTAGCATCTAACCCTGGCTTCAATAGTGAAATCACCCTTTCCGACCTCTGTAGGAGCCAAGCCTCTTGTTGGGCTACTCATTTCCTAGCTCGTTTATATTGGGCAACTTCATTTTGCAATTTTCGCCTCTCCTCAGGATTCATCCACAACTGATGTAATACACTATTGTCATACTCTACAATTTCTTTCAATTTATACAACTTTTCTAAACCTCTAAAGTCGAGGTATTTGTAACTGCATAATAGATCAGTAATACTACTTTAGGTGGTGGCATTCCTAAAGAGGTATGGTTAGGCAAGAATCTCTCTTATGATCACTTAAGAGTATTTGATTGTGAAGCTTACATGCATGTGACAAAGGAAAATCACAATAAGTTAGAACCAAAATCCATTAAGTGTATATTTTTGGGCTATGGATAGAGTAGCAAGATGGGTTATCACCTTTGGGATCTAGAAGGTAGAAATATTATTCATTATAATGATGTTATCTTCAATGTGAAGAATATACATAAGCAACCTCTTAAGGAAGTGGAAACAAGAAAATTTACTTTTCAAGATGTAGTGCCACCTATTATTTTGCCACATAGGGCAAGTGTTTATACACTAAGTGCACAGACAATAGAGGGCACAACTGATGCTTCATCTATTGAGGAGGAAGTAGACAGATTTAATGAGTAATAGATTAGGGGCCCCTACAAGCTAAAAAAGAGTCTCTATGGACTAAAGAAGACCCCATGGGAATGGTATAATAAGTTCAATGGCTTTTTTCAATCTCATGGCTACAAGAGAAGCGAGACAAATCACTACTTATATAGTAGAAAGGCTAAATATGGTAACTTGATAGTGTTGATCCTTTATGTTGATGATATGTAGATAGTTGGGAAGAAAAGCTTAATGGCGGAGACCTATGAAATGAAGGATTTGGGACATGGAGATCACATTCTTGGCATGTATATAATCAGGTATAGGAGATTGTTGTATCTATCCAAAAAGTATTATGTCAACAAAGTATTAAATGTTTCAATATGGAGAGGGAAAGGTAATTAGTACTCCATTACTTTCATACGTGAGACTTAGTGTTGATGATTTTTAAGAAATAATAAATGCTTTAATATTATATTATTATTAAGAAATAAAATAAAATACCTACAGTCCCAGCAGAGTCTGAGGTTGGATCCTGAGCAACCTAACATTTTTTAACACTAAATTTTCAAAAGTGACTTTCTTTTTTGGTTTTTTTTTTGTAATCATAAAAAAGAAAATGCATGAGAATGGCTTTTGGAAATGTAAGTCTAAGGATGCTGATGTGGCAAGGGCGCACACCCTAGGGGTGGGGCACTACGCCAACGTGGCGAACCCGCTATACCCGGTGAGGACAGGAGCCTAGGTCTTGTGACAACACTCCCCTGGAGTCATCATGGGGCAGGCAACTCCCACCCCATGGAGCCCACCTCATGAGGGATCACCCTCTACTCAGTAGCCCCATAGCAATGCGGAAGCGTTTTTTAAGGTAACACGGAATGCGACACGTAACGGGTCACGAAAAGCGGAAGGTAACACGTAACGGGCAAGGTAACACGACACGGAAATGAGGTAACGCGATATGTATATTATGAAGTGCAACGGAGGCATGAGAATAATTAAAAGAAGCCAAAAAGGCTTGATGGACGAGAAATCACAAATAGAGGGTGGACGCTATCAACGTGCATACCACGACACCATCATGTGGGTGAGGGAGGAGTACTACCCTCATACACACCTCTCCTTGAAAGAAGGACGTCCTCGTCGAAGTGTGCAAATGGAGGCACTTGCACCAAGAGCGGTGTGCTGAGACTCAAAACTTCGGGGGTCTAAGCATGTCTCACTATCAAGACAGCTAGTGTAAGTTTTTACATTACCCACAAAGAAAGAGTGGCTAACAAGGAGGTGATACTGATTGGAGCAAAGGAATCTCTTGGTTAGAGAACATATTAATCAATTTTTTAACTTGACCTTGTATGTGGAGTCCATAAGTGATCATGCCAAACTCCATAAATACATTTGTAGCTTGGAGACAAGCTTGTCCACCATTGACATGATGTCACTAAAACCTACAACTCTCTTTCAAGAAATTTGAGTTGGCTAAAAGATATGCCACGAAATATATATTGAGATGGCAAGATCAACACGTGCAGACATTGATGATGGACTGCCTGGCTAGATGAGTCCCCATGTCTACACTTAGCACGTTGGTGGTCATTATGATACTCACATGGCCACTAACTTATCACTTATTATATTTAGTTTGTTACACCTACCTACAGCTGGAAAAGATATAGCACCCCAGTTGATTAGTGTAGTCGGTTATGCACTGTTTGACTTAGAAGGCCACTTTCCTTTATGTTATATCTTATCTTTGTGTACATTGAATAGTGTGTGGAAGAAGAAGAAGAAGAAACTAGCAAGAAAACGTTTTGGCCTCCATCTCTCTTCTTGTGTTCTTGAGTGAGCTTCCGCTTGTGTATACAGTGTGTGTTTGGCGCACCAACTCAAGCACATCCCCCCATCACGCGATTCTTGACATGGTATTAGAGCCGTGCTACTGAGAGAGGATGATTTCAAAGGTTGAAGTGAAGGATAAGACGTAAGGTTCGAGCAAGCAAGCAATGGGTAAGAAGCTCTCTCATTCTTCCACTCTCTCTCTTGGATAGTGCCTGTGGAGGCACCGGAAGCAGGGTCCAGCAAAAATCTCAAATTTCTGTGAGATTTGGTGTGTGAGTAGATCACTATATATTCTGCAAATTAAGCCCTTCAAGGCTGTCCCACAGTTATTTTGGGCGTTTGAGGCCGTTTCAGGTCCCGTTTTAGAGCCGCAAGATTACAGACAGCAGTTTCACGGTACACAGTGATTTCGACTGTATTGACCAAAAGTGGGTGTGCAGGTTACAAATTGTGAATCTCTAATTTTTGAGGTGTTTACAAGACGCAAACATAAGGTTTATCTGCAAACAGGTTGCAGATTACATGTACTATTGAGCAATCAGTGAAAAAGGTTACTTGGTGTATTGCTATGCACGTGTTGTGAAAGATTGCAGAAGACTACCTTGTTGTCTTGTATCCTTGTTTGTGATAATGGCAGAGAATAGTGGAAATCACATTATTGAGAAGCTCGACAAGAACAACTACCCTTTATGGAAGTTCCGTGTGACAAACTTCCTCATTGGAAAGGGCCTTTATGAGTTTGTCTCAAGTGAAGAAAAGGAGCCAGAGCTGGGTATCCCTCTCACTACAGATGAGTTAAAAGCATGGAAAGAGTGGAATGCGAAAGGTAAAAAGGTGATGTACTGGCTATCTGAGGTCATTGATAATACTATGCTGGGACAAATCAGGAATGTAAAAACTTCACATGCAGCTTGGACAATTTTTGAGAGCATGTTTTCAATAAATACAAAGGCACAAAAGATTGAACTCAAGCAAGAGTTGAATGCCTTGAAGAAAGGAAAAATGTCTATCAATGAGTATGTATTGAAGGTGAGGAGCATTGCAGATGCTTTAGCAACGATTGATGCAATGTCGGATGATGATGATTTGGTTTCATCCACTCTGAGTGGCCTTAACAATGAGAAGGCATGGAAATCATTTGTTACTTCAGTATATGTACGGAAGCCATTTCCAGATTTTGATGAGCTGATCTCTCTCATGAGATTACTGAAGAGATCAATATGCAGGGTGATTCATCTGAAAGAAATGGTAAATATGTCCAAGTATTTTACTCGAGTTCAGGAAGGGGACGTGGTAGATCCTCTTCGAGAGGCCATGGTATGGGACATGCTCGTGATAACCAACAAAACAGGTTCAATCAATAGTTTGGTGAAATGCAGGTTTCTGGAGGCAGAGGAAACTTTAGAGGCAAGGGGAGTTCTAGAGAAAGAGGTGAATGGCAGAATAGAGGTTCTGGAAATTCTACTATTGTTTGCCATTATTGTGGCAAAATAGGCCATATTGCAGCCCATTGCTATGCAAAGAAGGATGATATTCACAGTGTTAAATTGCAGCAAGGAAACTATGCATTGTCTTCACGATAGAATGAAGATAAAAATGAGCGTTTGTTTGTTATACAGTATATGATGAATTATAGGAAAGGGGACACATGATGATGTATGGTATGTCGATTCAGGTGCATCTAATCATATGACCAGTCATGTTGAATGGTTTGGAGACATGCAGGACTTACAAAACCCAGGTTATATGCAGACGGGTAATGATTCATGCCACCCAATTTCACACATTGGAAAGGTTCCCTTGTCCTTGTATGATGGCCAGACAAAGAGTCTGATAGATGTATTACATGTGCCATCAATTACAAAGAATCTAGTATCTGTTGGACAAATGGTAGAACAGGGGTTGCAAGACCTATTCAATGCAAAAGGTTATTTTGTAGAAGACTTTAATGATAAGTGCAGGTTGGTCGCAAAAGGAAGTAGAGTTGGCCGAATGTTCACTTTAGATGCTGGAATCCCTGCAATGGATGCTGCTATGTAGGCGAAAGGAGAAGGAGTAGTTGCAGATATTGAAATATGGCATAAACGTATTGGACATGCAAATGTGCAAAGGATGAAATTAATGCAGTCCACAGGATTGGTTACAGGGTTGCCTTCTTTTAGAGTTGCAGAATTGCATAAAGTCTGTGAAGCATGCCAAGGCGAGACAACCCTTCTCGCATGATAGAGAAGTGAGCAAAAATATACTTGATGTAGTACATACAAATATTTGGGGGCCTACACAAAATGTATCTCTTGGTGGCAGTAAATACTTTGTCACATTTATTGATGACTGTTCAAGGAAGCTATGGGTATAGTTCATGAAGGAAAAGAGTGATGTGTTTGAGCACTTCAAATCTTTTAAGGTAGTTGTTGAAACAGAAACAAGCTTAAAAGTGAAGTGCTTGAGATCAGATGGAGGGGGAGAGTACCTCTCTAATGAGTTCAGTGGCTTCTTGAGGACTCATGGGATAAAGAGGCAATTTACTTGTAGGTATACCCCACAGCAAAATGGTGTTGCAGAAATAAAAAACATGCATATTGCAGAAGTTGCACGGGCATTAATGGCTGAAAAGAATATGCCCAAAAAAATTTGGTCTGAGGCTGTCCATATTGTTGTCTACATTATGAACAGAACTCCCACAGCTACAATTCATGGGATGACTCCTGAAGAGTGCTTTACTGGCAAGAAGCCCGATGTATCGCACTTGAATGTATTTGGATGTGTTGCATATGTTCATGTGCCAGATGAGCTAAGGAAGAAGCTTGATCCAAAGGCTGAAAAATGTATTTTTATTGGGTACTATTTAGAGTAGAAAGGGTATCGCCATTATAACCCACGAGTGAGTTCAAAGTGAGCACGAATGTTATCTTTGATGAGATGGGCAGCTAGTATGCACCTACTGGTGATGTATTAGATGATGATAATGATAAGGACAGTTATGTGCAAAAAGAAAAATAAGAATCACAGAGTCTTACTAGACCAGAAACATCATCTGGTACTATACCTACAGTGAGCCCTTGGTCTGGGAGACTAAGGAGTAGTCCCACATCTTCAGGTGGATCTATAAGTGTTGCAGGGAAGGACAAAGGAAAGAAGCAAATGCTGGATTGTAATGATGCATCTACTAGTCATTTGGGATTTGATGGAGATTTTAGTGGTTCGGAGAGTTTGGATGATGAGCTTGGCATTCCTTCAGTCAGGACACCAAGTGTACAGAGAGCTCATAGTAAAGTAAAGGCTCCATTGAGTGATCCAGTGGTACGCAGATCTAGCAGGGTCAGATACCTTGTTAAAATATTTGGTTTTGAAGGTTATGCAGCTCACCATTATGCTTATATGGTGAAACTAGTTGAGGATGTTGAGCCCACCTATTTTGAAGATGATGTTGGTCATGCTCATTGGAATGCAGTAATGGATGAGGAGATGGCTGCATTAGAAGCCATGGGATTTGGTAGCCTTAACTAAGGGTAAGAAAGCTATTGGCTATAAGTGGATTTACAAAGTCAAGCATAATGCAGACGATTTAGTTAGCAGGTATAAGGCTAGGCTGGTTGCAAAAGCCTATGCTCAAACATATGGCATAGATTATGACAAGACATTCAATCCAGTTGCTAGGATGGCAACTGTTAGGTGTGTGATTGCCTTGGCAGCAGCCAAAGGTTGGAATTTGCAACAAATGGATGTTAAGAATGCCTTCTTGCATGGTGAATTGCAAGAAGAAGTGTATATGGAGCAACCAGCAGGTTATGAGGATTTAGAGCATCCCACATATGTGTGCAGGTTAAAGAAGGCGCTCTATGGGCTGAAGTAAGCACCTAGAGCATGGTCTGACAAGATTGGTATCTTGTCAATATTGGATTTTGTATTTCTGATGTTGATCACTCACTTTTTGTGAGAAAGGGAGATGCAAGGTTAGTCATCATAGTCATCTATGTGGATGACTTGATTATTACAGGTGACAGTGACAATGGGATTGTTGAAGTTAAGGACTTCTTGAAGAAGAAGTTTGAGATGAAAGATTTGGGTGAGATGAGATACTTTCTTGGTATTGAGGTGATCAGATGTGATGATGGTATATGGCTATCCCAAAGGCAGTATGGCTTGGATATGTCATCCAAGTATGGTATGACAGCATGTAAGCATCTTTCAGTACCATTGGAGCAAAATGTGAAGTTGAGTGCTGATGTTGGGGATGAGATAGAAGACCCTACTATGTTTAGGAGAATAGTACGGAGTTTGATTTACATGACTATCACAAGGCCAAACTTGAGCTATGCTATTGGCCTTGTCAGTCAATTTATGCAGATGCCTAGAAAGCCTCATTTGGATGCAGTTAGATGTATATTGAGGTACGTGAAGTCCACTTTACATTATGGAATTTTTTATGAGGCAGGTAAGGATGTACAGGTCTTTGGATACATAGATGCAGATTGGATTGGTAGCATGTTAGATAGAAGATCTACAAGTGGATTCATGTTTTTCCTTGGTAGTGCAGCAGTTACATGGAGCAGCAAAAAGCAACCTACACGATGGCAACATGTGAGGTGGTATGGTTGCAAAATTTATTAGGTGATTTGGATGTGCAGGGAGATGATCCAGTTGTCATTCATTGTGACAACATGAGCAGCATACAGCTAGCTAGGAATCCAGTGTTCCATGCTCGAACAAAATACATTGAGATGCACTACCACTTTGTGAGAGAGAAGGTACTTGTAGGAGAGATTGACTTGGTATATGTCAGCACACGGGATCAGATAGCTGACATTTTCACAAAGGCATTGGGTGCAGAGAAGCTTCAAAAGTTCCGAAGCTTACTTGGAGTTGTAGAGATAGAGTTGAGCTTGAGGGGGAGTGTTGAGATGGCAAGCTCAACACGTGCAGACATTGATGATGGACCGCCTGGTTAGATGAGTCCGCATGTCTACACTTAGCACATTGGTGGTCATTATGATACTCACATGGCCACTAACTTATCACTTATTATATTTAGTTTGTTACACCTACCTATAACTAGAAAAGATATAGTGCTAGTCGATTAGTGTAGTCGGTTATGCACTGTTTGACTTAGAAGGCCACTTTTCTTTATGTTGTATCTTATCTTTGTGTACATTGTATAGTGTGTGGAAGAAGAAGAAGAAACCAACAAGAAAACGTTTTAGCCTCCATCTCTCTTCTTGTGTTCTTGAGTGAGCTTCCTCTTGTATATACAGTGTGTGTTTGGCACAGCAGCTCAAGCACATCCCTGCATCACGTGACTCTTGACAATATAGAAAGGGATGTTGATTCTCAACAAGCTTTTGAATATCAAAATATTACTACAAGACGTGAACAATATGGGAGTACTTTTGGTAGAAATAACATGTCAAATAGCATTTAATGCATCCAAGAAACAAAGTAATTCTAGGAGAGTATTCAAGTCAAAAATAGAGAATAGACAAGCTGAAATTAAATCAAGAAATCCTTCATCTCAAAGTTGCCAAAAGCTCATAGCGATGGATCTCTTCAATAAGTGAAAGAAAAAGTATTGTAATATTTTCACGCAATTAAAAGTTAGTTGGTTAGTTCAAAAGTTAGTTAGTCAATTAGTAAGTTTGTAAAAGTTACTAACTAAAGTAAAAACTAACTAACATTAATAACTAACTAATTAACAATTTTTATTGAAAATTGACGATCGTAACTCGACATTTTTTCAGAATTGACAAGGACTATAGCCACCAATCACAGAAGTTACCACATAAATAAGAGTTATGAGCCATATTAGCCATTAGTGTCAATGTGTATAGTATGGATGGTCTAAAAATACTAGATTTTTAGGTAAAACTAGTATATTTTGGATATTATTTATTGTAAATATCCTAAAAAACTATGAAAGCTTCTAGAACATGGTGTTATGTAAAAAAAACAAGTGGCTTTTTCAGCCAGTTTTGGAGATTAAATGCAAAAAAGAAGGATTAGTGAAATTGCACGCGTCACGATCGAGAGTTGCCACTACTAACGGAACATCGGGTGTGGCGAATGCAAGTGCAAGCAAATATGAGATTCCCAATATCACCGTACCAAACAAGTTATTCACATTTCAAAAATAGATTATTATTTTTATATCACCACATAAAATAATAAGGTTTTCACTGAAATTTTACATAGAATGTTAACTTTTGCATTAAATGGTACAAGATCTACTAGATTGCATGGATAGCATCCATATAAGAATTAAGTACAGAAAAAATATTAGCTTCCATATTTTTCACTTATAGAAACTGACAATTTTACTTAGAGAGCGCATTAATATACGCATAAATGGTTAACTACTACCTATGATTTGTAGTTAGATTAATCAAGATTATAATTCGTAAGATCATGATGGAAATAGTTGCAGGAGGATATTGCACGAAATGAGAAAGACTATATGCACACTTGAGATTAATAAAATAACTCGATATGTTGTCAAGGTGACAAGGTTAAGGTTGATTAATGCTTATTATGAAAAGTGAATGTCTATTTAAGGGTCTTGTAAATAATGACGTTAAATTATTGTCGTGATATTTTTTCTAAAGAAAATTCACTTATGTTGGGTAAGTTAGCCCCAAACGAAAAATTCATGTCTTACTTAACATGTTGTAAGAGATATACTCAACACTTCTTTATGGGGAGAAGAATCCTCATTAGAATGTAAGGTTACCTTAGGATAAGGTCTATCTTGGCTATGGAAGCTTTGAACTACACAATGATGTGATTGTCATTGTTTGAAAGAATTATTTATATTTTCTAGAATCTAGATTTCTAATTAAAAACATTGACAAACATGATAAAAGAAAAAATCGCACTAGGCTACCCCCAAGCTAGCCTGCGAGACCCTACTCCAGGGGTCATAGTTATCGCTTCGAGAGGCTTAGACCGGCTCCGTAGTGAAAGTTCTGTCCGTAGGGATAGCCTCAGGCAGTAGGAAATGTAGGTGCCAAGGGGGGCTCTGGCTGTAAATTTCACATTACTCCTAGAATCTGATGAGCCCCTTTGTGACCCAGGATGGGATCCTGGAACCCTAAAACTAGTTACAAGGGTGGAAATCTTGGTGGACAGAATACCCTTATAGAAATATATATATCTTTCACAGAGTCGAAAAGATGAAAATTGTAATAAAAGTCTAATATAATAAAGAAAATTATTTTACTCAAGGGTTATTTGAATTGTATGTGCGTCTGTCGCAAGATAAATTATGTGAAGGAACTCGTGATTTAACGGACTAATTAAGGAATCTGATTGTATATATTCAGATAAATGTGTTGTAGGTAATTAAAAACTAAAGATGATTCCATCATAAAAGGAAAGCGGATGGGCGTAATTCCTGACGGGTCCATCCAATGGTAAGGTGGTCCTAGTTAGCTGGGACCTTTTCTAAATCGGCGATAGAAATAGGAAGACGATAAATTAACCAACTAGTTGTTAGGTAGAACCAACTTGCATTATTTTAGGAGGTCGGAATGGAATGTTGCCTTATGGGCAAGAGGGTTGACGTACCGCGCTCCCCTCCGTCTCCCATTATCTTTGAACCAAGTGCAATGGCAAGTCCACTTCAGATTCAGTAATCCTATAGAAGTGGAAACTCAAAATTACTAATGCTAGTAGCTGGCTGTTAGGAGACTCGTCTGATTTTTTGAACCCAAAAATTCAGGTCAATCCTAATGGGTTCAGTTGGAATACTTTTGATGGTGATGTAGACTCAATGGGATCTAAGTGACAAACCCCGTGATGTTCCAAGGGAGCGCCGGGTGGCGTCATTTGAAAACCCTACTGATGGACTACAAAAAGGTGCGCCTTGGAATGGACACCTCACAGTTGGTATCAAAGCGCTCATTTAGAATAGAATAGGATGAAAACTTTAAAAAAAAAATCTTGGATGGTAAATATAGCCTAGGACATGTTTTCTTCTCTTTGTTAATGTATGTTTTTGAATTATGGCAGAATAGTGAATCCTGAAAACAATTCTTGATCTTCCGAGTAATGTTTATGTCAGTTATGTATTCATCTAGTTTTGCCTAGAGAAATCAAATGATGCGGATACTAGATCAATTGTACAACCCCTTGCCTCTATATCGTGAAAGACGATGGATAATTAGCAGAGAATATTGCTATATCAATGCAATCGTCTAGCTTATCTTCGGAATAATCTAAAAAGGGTAAAATGGATGGAAGACCTTAAAGTTATCAAGATCTATCTATTTTATGAAGCCAGTGTAAACTCAACCATGTATACTACAAACAAAAAGATCAAACTAAACCAGTATGTCTATGAGGAAGTTACGAAGATCCTTCTAGCCGAACAGAGCAAAAGTCGTAGGTTGCTCTAGCCGCCGCAGCAACTACACAAAGGATAGATTTCCTAAACTCTGTCAAAAATATAGATTCCTAGATATCTACTCTCAGAATCCAAGTTATTCATAAAGGATGTTTCAGAATGCCATGCTTAGATTGTAGTAGGTAATCCTTTTCTGAAAAAAATAAGATGAGCATGTGAGCTATATGATTACCTTGTAAATCTGTTGTAATAAAGATTGATTGAGACTTTATCAATCATAGAAATAATGGAACCTTATTTTCCCTTGGAACCTCTGAAATTACAGTTTAACTTTAGCAATGGAAAAAAGAGTTTTATTTGAAATTGTTTCAATAAATTAAGCAAGAAATAATTTGAGTATCAAACTCTAATATTAATGCTACATAAATTTTGTAAAGTTTAACTTGGGAATTGTTGAAAATTTCCCAGAATTTCACACCCACAATAATTCCCAACGAAGCCCAAGAGAAAATGAATGTTTTAAAGCAAGTCAAACCTCTGAAATTTGATGGAAAAGGCGAGAATGTGAAAGCCGATATAGAAATTTGGATTGAATCCATAGAAGATTATTTTAGTGCTATTGGAATTTTCCCAACCAAACAAGCCATGATAGCTATGCTAAAATTAACCGGCGAAGCTTCGATTCCGATGAAAGCAATGGTGTTGAGATGAAGGTGTTCTTGAAAATACCATTACTTGGGATTTGCTGAAAGAAGCTATTTACCTCCAGCTTATTGCACCCAGAAGATGAATGAGTTCTTTAATTTGAAGCAAATGCGACTGACCCTAGAGGCGTATTACTCCAAGTTTGTTTCACTTCTTAAATATACGCCCTCCGTGGATACTACTCAACAAGTGTCCAAGTTCTACAATGTGTTAAATTATCCTCTGAACACTCATTTGGAATCAATACGCCCAATAGACCTTCAAGATGCTTCGATTCAAGCTACTCTTATTGTGTGGGAAGTACAATCAAAGCATAAAAATAATAAGTTTTGTAGCTACAATAACCAGAACAAGGATTCAAAGGTCAAGCAAAAGAACCCAAGGCCAATTTTACCAAGGTCCGAAGAAAAAGGAAAAATCCAATGCAGTTGGAAATTTTGTTCCTACTACCCAGGAAAACAAGGATGGTCTTAGGTACTTTCAATGTAATTAGCCAAGACATTTCAAGAGAGATTGTCCAAAACTTGGTGGAAGCCACCACCAAGGCCAATTTCGAGGTCAAGGTAGATCTGGCCCAAGGCCGTAGTTAAGTAGCTATGAAAAGAGGAAAAACATCAAATATTACCCTAAAAGAGACTAATACGGAGGAATGGAAGAAGATATTGAAAAAGTAACTGTTCATATTGCATTCCACAGGAAGGGTCCAAATCGTCAATATTCGGTAATACAGACACCAGCTAGTCACCAAAGTAAATCATTTAAAGTGTTGATTGATTGTGAAAGTACACACTCATTTATTTCACCCAAGTATGCTAAGAAGTTAGGAATAGATACAGTAAATGCATCAAAACTACTTGTGGAATTAGCAAATGGAAATGAAATACTTTCTACACAGGAAACTACCACCTAGGAGAAAACCTTTCAAGTATGAGGTT